>NC_136706.1:17863223-18463223 GCF_947650265.1 Symphodus melops
GGGTAATTCAGACATCCTCGAGGAGTCTGGGAGGCTGCAGCTGAAGGAAGCAAAGCAGGTTTTTACCCTCATGTGAGAATAAGAGATGGTTGTGAAACCCAGTGAAGTTTTGAAAAATCACTTCTGAAATAGTTAGCCTAATAATAATTATTCTTTCATCATAGCATAAAATTTAACTTCCATTGAAACTTTGCTAAAAAAAAAAAAAAAAAAGAACTTTTTTTTTTGCTCTCAACTAAGGTTCTTTAAAGAGAGAAAATCTGAATCAAAATTTAAACTGGGAGGTCAGACATTGAGAAAATTCCGGGAAGAATTGCAGTCAGTGCTGTGTGCTGACAGCATGGGCTTGTAAAGAAAATCAAATGAATGCCTGAGGGGTGAAACACTAGACTAATATGGGACTTTGTTTATGCTCATCTAAAAACACAAATCCATTTAATTGCTGAAGAGCTAATTTAGACTGGACAGACATAATTGTAAATTGGCTGCAACCCGACTTCATTTCCTTTTCTTTCTCGTATCTGCTACTTGTCAGAGTCACCGTAATGCAAAGAGAGTTAGTACGTGTCCATCTCCATCCGCTCCATGTTTGTGCACTGGCCTGTGTTAAGTAGGTGGTAAGAGAGCTCAGGTGTCCTTTTAGAGACGACTGGGAGCTTGATGCCGTCAGCGTCCGTTCTCGCTGTTCCTCACCCCACTATGGTCAGCTGACTTCGTCCTCGTCGATGGGAATTTGAAGGGCAACGACAGCTACAGATCATCGGCCTGTGTGCACCCGTCTCACCCCTGGAGGAGGAGAGGGAGAGAGAGGCAGACTGAAGGGGATATTTGGGGATGGAGAGAGAGGAGTGAGCAGGGAGAGGGGGGCTGTCGGTATTTTGATGCTAAAGTGATTCGACACGCTTGGCATTATAGCCAGCGTGGCAATGGGGGAAGAAGAGGTTGCACAACCGTGCGCTTGATCCGAACGTCGCTTAAGCCGATCTCATGAAGCTGAAGGTCAGAAAGGAAGCACCTGCCTCCCCTGCCTGCTCAGGCTACGCCTCTGCGATTCCACTGGGGACAAACCGAGAAACCGAGGGGTTGCAGGGTGGAGGGTGAAGGTGGTCGAAGGCAGCCCTGTGATCGCCCAATGTCACATGTCTGTCCTGCACAGCAACAGGCCCAACCGAGTGTGCTAATGCAGACCTGCACATGCTAGGATGTGAGAGGTGGAAGTGTTTCCAACTCCCCAGTGCTTTCTCCTCAGAGAGCTGCTTCATGAGGTGCCTGTAGAAGGAGAAAGAGTTGGGGTGGGGGTGGGGGGGATGCTAATGCAGCGGCTAATGGAAATATCTTGTCGGGACTTTGTGTTGGTCCTAGAAGCAGGCGGTCCTGGAGGAACAGCCTGTGGCAGCAGAAGTGACACTGAAGCTTTAGCCCCTGTTTTAACAAACAGACAGGACAACAATGAAGAAGTAAGAAAGCCTGGAAAACAGTCCTACAATCTTCAGTGTAATCAGTACAGCTTACTGTTTAACTCAGGCCATTTACTCACCCTCCATGCACAACACGTGCAGCCCAAAATGCTCAAAGAACAGATGGACACTGAATAATGGCAGGAATTGAAGGCAATGGATGCAATAATAAAATAATATTTCAAGAAAGAAACACCATCGATTCATGTGAACGTCCTTTATCGCACAAACGAATCAGCTGTGCCGTCTTTGTCAGATTCTGCTCACTAATACAGAATGGATAGTTTGTGCAATCGTCGACATTTTCTCCAAAATCTCTGGGCTTAATTGCACTCGCAGAATCTCACTGATCGATAAGGGCCTTGGTAAATATTCAGATTCTAAATGATCAGGAATCCAGAAAAAAACATTAAAAAAATCTGGATTAAACCTTTGACTCTGTCATGCTCTTACCCTCTGCCACCCATGGGCTCTTGGCACAGGGAGACCGGAGTGGGAACTGTGGCAGAAAAGTTGACCTTTCATTGTCGATTGGTTTTGAGTGATGGAAGGGCGCACCAAACGCCGAGGGGGCATCGAGTCCACAAGTCCATTACAGTCACTGACATCGAGCTCATTGAGTCTCATGATTGCTGAACAGTGTCTCAGAGTATTTGCAATCTCCACGACCCCCCCCCCCCCCCTTTAGGGAGGAGTCAGGGTCAGAAGTGGATGGCTCAGCATTGATATTTGAGTTATTTATCAGGCTGGTGTGGATCAGTTGGTCGGACCTTTATGACTCATCCTGATAAGATTTGCTGGTTCAAAAACCTTCGAGGGGACTGTGAGGCCGACGTGGAGGGAAACATGTTTTTACCGTTAAAAGAACTAAACTCAGCAGGAATGAAGATGAGGAAAATGTGTTGGTAATATGATTCTATTCTAAACTATAATAACATCTTCAAACGTGTATCTGGAGAAAATGACCTCCCCTGCCTTTAAATCAGGGTTTTATGGACATTTGTATACATCCTTAGTTTCCTCTAGTTACCTGGCTTATAGTAACCATAACCTGATGAACTCAAGTATTTATGTTGTGGTTTCTATTGTTTGAGTCTTTGTGCCTGTGTTGTGATAGGTTTTTTGTTTCACCTGGCTGCAACACTTTTTTTTTTTAAATGTAAAAGTGAGCTATTTGAACTTTTTTTCCCCAAAAATATTTTGAATCGTTCATAGATGTCATGAGTTTTGTCTTACCTGCTTTTCTGTCCTTGCTTCCTCCTAAGGCAGCAGGAGGCTCGCCCAGGAAGGAGTTAATCATTGACGTGACAGTTTTGTGCTAAATATTATGAAACCATCTCAAGGCCCCCGGGAACATTTAGTCCCTTACTGCTAATGCTCGCCAAGTCGAGATCTCCTCTCCCCGGGAGACGACGACGACGACAGCGGGACAAGCACTTAATGCATGAAAGAAAAGCTGCGACGGAGCTAATGCTTTTTACAGTTTGCATTTAACTGCGAATGTTTATGTCCTGTCTTAATCTCTGTCCTGCCAGCTGTGCTCAAAAAGACTTTTAAATGAAGCAATTACCCCCCCAAGGTGAGTGATCGGGAGAGCTGACACTGAACGTTACTCAAGCCGCAGAAAATGATTTATGCTTGGCATCCGAGCTGTGATTTGTTTGTTTACCCTCCCGAGCACATCAGCGTGTGACTCTATAGGACGTCGACGTAAAAATGGGCAACGCGAGCAGAAGCAGCTGCGTGTAACCCGAGATGATTATGAGCATGTATTTGTGTTTATTTACACCCCTGCCTGCCATCTGCTCCCTGTATTGCGATACAAAGGCAGGGCATGTGTGTCTGAGCCTGATGATTACACAACAGCTGGGCTAGTTTAGTGGCGGCGGCGGCGTCTCACCCGACACCGACGTAACACCGCTTCCATTATTCCGGCGTCGCTCGGTGGCAGGGCGTGCAAATCAAAATGCGACAGGCAGACGGACAGTATCAAGAGCTAAATGTACACGAGCAGGGAGGGCGACACAGGAGTGCTCCACGTTTGCTGTCGATGTGCATGCAGGTGCACATGCAGCACTTCCATAATTATAACGAATACAAAAAATAGACCCGCTTCTGTTCGTCTGCCCTCCCTCGCCATCCAAAGGTCACAGGGGTTAAAGGAGCATTTACAGCTTTTTCAGCAACAACTATTAGGTGTTATGCTGTAATGAGGTTGAGATGATTTTGCCTCCCGCTACCTGTCTGCATAGTCATTACTTACTAACCCAAAACATTATGTATGTGGGAGTGCAAAAATGAATACCCAAGCCCGGCAGCGCTGCACGTTACATAATGTGAATCACAAGCTGAAAGGTATTCTTCTTCTCCCAGCTGAACGTTTACAGCTCAGCTTTACAGCCTTTCTGTATCAGGCTGCACGGCTTATCATCAAACATGTTGACACTTATCAGAAGACAAGAGACGAGGAGTTGACTTTGGCCCGCTTTGTTGGCTGTGAAAAGTGTCTGATTGATCTTTTAACGCTCCGAATGGTGCTTAATGTTTAACAAGGATTTGAAACAGAGATAGATTTTCATAACCTTCTTCTTTCATTACACTTCTTTTCAAAACACGGGACAGTTACATTATTATACAGTGCTGAAAACGTTCTTTTGCTGTTAAAACTGGTGGAGAAAAAAAAAACCGTGTAGTGACCGAGTCATACGTGGGCTGTTATTTGCAAAGAGAAGCGTGGGTCAGGCATCGGACCTCGGTGATGTCGAGGGATGGAGATCGAAATCCGGCTCCCAGTGCCCCAATTTTCAAACAACAAAAATCAATCTGGCTCATCAACAATCCTCAAGCGAGTCACATCATTTCAACCAAATCACTTGTGCATAATCATTGATTCAGTCACTGAATTCATAAAAAAAATAAAATAAATCAAAGGGATTTGCCAGCCAACAGGTAGGAAAGGACACAAAGGCGAGCTCCAGGGGTTCAGCTGCTTGGCCAGATGGCTGAACATGCCAAGAGGTGGGAAGTTTGGCTTCCTTTTACCATTGCAAAATTTGATCTCTCTATTTTATCCTTCTGAGTTCCAACAGTCTCTGCAAAGGAAAAAAAAAAGTCAGTTTCATCAAAAAAATAAATAAAAAAAAAGTCTGACACAGTACCCAGGATAATAACATGGCTGTCAGATCTGAAACACGTTCCCATCGGCTATCAAACATCCAAAAACAGAATTTGACAGATGTCAGGACAGACTCAGCGGTAGTTAGACATTAGGACAAGCAGGCCCACATGACGTCTCCATGACTGTCTCTCCTCAAAACCCTTCTGCAATCAACTGACACTGAATTGAGAGAAACGAAAGCGCTCGCTGGATATACATCTCACTGTTACAGGAACTGTACAGAATGTCCAGTGGATTTCAGGTCTGGATGACATTAAGAACAGCAGGACGTTTTGCATAGCCTCTGCCATATCAAATATTGAAGGATTCCAAAGAAAAAAATCACACACAGGAGCATGCAGGGAAGCAGAGTCGTATCCAGATTACTGGCAGGTTTACCGAGAGTTCAGTTTTTGTAAGAGGAGAGTCTCTGCTTTATTCAGGATCTTTGTCAAAATATCCTTCCTAAACGTGGAGACAAAACTTCAGGAGAAGAAAAAGGTCGACACAGAAGTGCGTGTAAACAGCTTTTCGGATGTTTTCTCTCCAGCAGAGGCATGCGCTCATATTTATGAATCCTCTGTTTCATGCTGGACATCAGACTGCACTTAGCATCTAAATGATGTAAGGCAGCTTCCTCCCTTTCCACCCCGTCAGAGGAGGACGAGTGAGTGGGTGACTTCTACCTCGTCTTAGTCGTGTAGTAGTGTTCATCAGCGCACCCCCCCCCCCCCCCCTTAAATAAAAAAGACAGTTAATTACTGCACACCTAAGAGAACGAGTCCACTATGTGAAACCCTCAGCCAGAAACCTTGGGCTTGTTTTTGACCAGGAGCTGCAAGTGAAGAACGTTGCAGAGTCCTGTTTTTACCAGGTCAGAAATATAGCTGAGGTCAAATCACTCATGTCCCAAAAAGATCTGGGAAAAATCCATCCATGCCCTGGCAGAGCCTGCTGTCCGTTCCAAAGTCCAGGCTAAAAGCTAAAGGAGACAGGGCCTTTGCTGTCAGAGCAGCCAGAAACAGCCTGCCAGAGGAGATCAGACCTGCAGAGTCTGTGCCTTGTTTTACATTTCCTCTTAAGACCGTCTTTTACAAAACTCTGTGATTCCATTGTTGATTTATTTTCTGTCTGTTGCTTTTATCGTCTCTTTGCTTTTATTGTCTGTTAGAGAGCACTTTGTCACTTGTTTATAAAAGTGCTATACAAATAAAGTATTGCCAAATAAATTATCATAATCATTATTATTATTATTATTAAGTAACGTGGAAGCCAGTTTGTTTTGCAAGAAAGTGTCTTACTACAAGCCTTCTAGTGTTCAATGTTATAATTAAAACAACTTAAAACAACTAAGGCACTTTATTCTGTTCTTCTTTTTCAGTTAAGTTTAAAACAATGGTGTTTGTGACTCTGATTAAGGTTTAAAATAGTATTGTTTTTTTAGGACACGTACTTTAGTGTCACGTTTGTTTCAACGTCTGTCACAAAGGCTTGAAGAGCTTTTCATTGGAGCGGCGTTGGATCCGATCTGTACCTGAGAACAGGATAAGACAGTGCATGTAGTTCCTCTGCCTGTTTACTTCCATGTTCTACATTACAACTCCCTCAGCGCCCACCAACCAGGAAGACAAAGGGCCCTGCCTTCCTGTTTGTGTGCTGCTAGGAAGTTGAGGGGAATACATGTCGAAGAAAATGAGGGGAAATTAGAATCCCTCTCAGTCGATGTGAGCTTTCAAACCTCCAACCAAACACGACAAGAGACGCGTTTGAAGACCGGATCTCTGTTATCTCCTATCAAGCTCTTAGTGGAGCCTATTGTGTAATCACATATCCAAATGTCACGTCTGAGAACTCTCCAGTGTTTGATATTCCTTTAAACTTTTACCTCATCATGCTGTGAATGGCTGCAGCTGGTCAGCTGCTAATGATGCATCTGAGTATCAGCAGGATCACTTTCCACTCCTTGTTATGATCTGCTTTTTTTTTTTTGTCCAATCAATTTTTCATGGAATAGCTGCGAAAGGTCGGGCCAAAATTCTTCTAAATCTTTTTTAAAGTAAAATGTTTAACTCGGTTACACTACATTCGTTTCAGCTGCCTTGCTGTGTAAATATTCAAAAGAAATAACATAATAGTTAATCATTCATGAAAGACTATTAAATCTGATTCTTTATACTGCCCATCGAAGATTGCATTAGTCTTTTTTTCAATGAATTAATGTGTCTCTTCTCATTCAGTGAGGTCGAACAGAAGGACGCAGTTTGACTAGGAGCTCCTCACATGTACATGGAGGCCGTTCTACGAAACCTTTGACATAGTGCCAGGGGAAAGTCAACAAGGACACTTGTTTTGTGCTGGGGATCCAGCTAGCAGTAAAAAATAAATAAAAAAACCAACAGTATAGTATTGTTGTTGTTTAAACCATCCTACTTTCATCCTGACCCGTCCAGAGTGAGACGGGTCAACAACAACTAACAACTTGACAACATGTATAAAGTAGAAAGCCCTCCCACGCTCCAGCCCGTTCTCTTCCGTTAGCATCCTTAAAATGGAATTCAAACTTAAACTAGGACTGTCTGCGTTAAAGCGATGACGTGCCAACAATTAACTTGTGACTTTATTTTTTAAATCACATGATATTTTGTGCCTTCAGTCACACCGTAGCTCCAAATAGACATAACGTGCATGCTTTGAAACGCTAAATAACAGACTTTTAAACATTAATTAACCATTGAATTCAGCATTAAGCTGCAATTAAAACAAAAGAAAAAAGGATTTGTCTCACAGCCCCAATCTAAACCCAAAACCACATACAGTAAAGAGATGGTCGCAGTGACTTCACGAATGTCCTGTGGTGTGAGAAACTCTACGTTTCCTCTTTAAAGTCAAACTAACATATGTGAATCGAAACATCTGTCTCAACCCATCTCCCTGTCTGTCTTTTTCCCCTCCTTTCATTCTCTAACTTTTCTCCTCGTCTGTCTCTCTCCGTCCTTTTCTCCATGTCGTTCGTCTTTAATCATGTTCCGATGGATGTACTTGGCCAACTCAGCCATTAAATAAGTTCTACGTGATTGATCCCTCTGCCTGTCTTGTTTGCACACACTGCGGGCTCGCCTGTGCCCAGAGCAGAGGTTGACCTTTCACACACAGGGCAGCTCGGCCTCTTCATCTCGCCTCATTGTGCAGCTGAGGAGTCAATCGGAGCGGATCACGTTGGAGGATTCTTGCTGATGACAGTGGAGGAAACGCACTCGGGTCTGTGTGTGTGTGTGTGTGTGTGTGTGTGTGTGTGTGGGGAGACCATGAGGGGGAAAAGGGGATGTTTTCCTCTGATTTTCACGTCCATATAGTTTCATCGCTCCTGGCGGACGGCTTATTTATGGAAGGAGACGTGTGTGGGAGACAGAGGCATGCCTTGTTCAGCCACCGTCCCATGAATCAACTGCTTCAGTGATCTTGTGACCCGCAGCTAACCTTTGTCAACTCTGGAGTTCAGAGGTTGTTTCTGAAGCTTGTCACTAATCCGCACTTCACCATCATAGACAGAAGGTGTAAATTGGCCCTCTATTGGCTGGAGACTAGGCAT
Source organism: Symphodus melops (assembly GCF_947650265.1). Taxonomy (NCBI): domain Eukaryota; kingdom Metazoa; phylum Chordata; class Actinopteri; order Labriformes; family Labridae; genus Symphodus; species Symphodus melops. The sequence goes on from NC_136706.1 coordinate 17,871,427, forward strand.
GCAGTTCTGGGGTCATGGAGCTTCAGAGTTTTGCTTTGTGGAAAGAATGTCCAAGCTGCAGGACTTTCATACTCAGCTTTCTCATTTTGATGACTGAACATTTTCTGGTTTTATTTTCTCTAACATGAGGTGTTTGATTGTCAAAACCATCTACATGAGTTCAGACTTTAATTTTCAAAGAGTCAGCTTGGACTCTAAAAACTCTCTCCAGCCAGCCCCAGAACTGTTTAATGTTGAAAAAAGGTCATGGAGTCCATTTTTTTTTCTTTTTAAGCTTCAAATAGTCTTGTCACAATAACAGATTTGTAACCTTCCATGTGCTTCCAGTAAAAGGATCTAGCAATATCAAGAACTGTTCTGACACAAACAGCATGAAACAGTCCTTACGTACCCTAGTATTGGATCATGTCTCGTTGTTTTTTTATTATCAAAATGTTGCTTCACCCAACATTGGGAGCTTTTGGTGAAAAAAAAAAAAAAAGACAGAAAATCTTGAAAAAGTTTTTCAAGCTTCGGTACTTTACTTGATCCATATGCTCTTCCATACTGCTGCAATGTTTGACAAGCGTAGCGTCAGAAACACCCAGTGTCTGTATTTATTTCATAGTGTTTCCCCACTTTGGTACGCTGTTTTTAATACCAGTCCAACTGTGCTGTCAGACATCTCAATGCCCGTTCTGTGCAAAAGCAGATTCAGTATTTATTATTGATGCAACTTTTTTTCATTCATGCTAACAGTCAAAAAAAAGAAGTTTTCTTCCCAGATAGTTTGAGTTCCCAGGTTCAAAAGCTCTTCCAACTTTAGCGAGTCCGTGAGTTTTCAAAAAAAAGGTGGGAACAAAACAGAATCTTTAAAAAAGATGAATGCTTTGTTTTGAACCAATCTTGTTCACTTAAAAAAAAGAAAAAAAAAAGAAATTACGAGCAAGTTTGTCAACTTTAACAAGACATCCTTCTGAGTGGTTTTAGCGACGTTTTAGCACACATGACCGAAGTCACACATGACACCACACGAACGCTGCGTTTTAATAATCACCTGATGCCTCCTTCACTTGCCGTGTGTGGGCCCTCTGCGGATGGCGAGCATTTAACCTCGCCACCCCTGACAGGGTGTCCTGTTTACTTACTCGTGCTCATCGGAGCCTTTTCCTGATGAACTTGTGTGCTCAGCTGATTATGGGCACAAGGACGACTTTGGATCGTGTTTGCTGATCTTGTCGGAGTTGTGAAAGGGGGTTGACCTCGCGCCCCTCGGCCTGCCCATTAGCGTACATGCTCAACTATGTTTCCCGTCCTTTGCTGCCATCCTCCCTCCTTCTCTGTCTCTTGAAGCTCTCTCCCTGAGGTATAGGGGAAATGGAAAGAGAGAGAGAGAGAGAGAGAGATGATATATTCTACAGGGGATTGTGGGAACCCACTGATAAAGGCTTGCATCTTAATCCATCCTAAGGCCTGTCTTACGGTATACTACGAGCTTTTATGTGATCATTAAGAGTGTGTGCTCACATGCACATCCTTGTGCACATTGGCTGCACAAGTGCGTGTGTGTGTGTGGGAGTTTGTGTATTTGATATGTTAATGTTTTGTTTTTGTGCAATCACTGACACAGTCCTTTGAATCTTGAATTTCAAGGCTCTTAGAGATCTTCAAATATCTTCCGTAGCACAACACACCTCGTCACGTCGACAACAAGACAAGGCTGCTATTGAGGGAGTGCATAATGACTTGTTTTATGGCTCGTAAGTGTATTAAAAGCACTAATTAATGCGCCACAATTCGCTCCTAATGCACTGCACTTGGTTGGGGTATCTCTCTCTCTCTCTCGTTCGCTCGCTCTGTCTTTGAGCTTATGCTTTCAGTTCCCCCGCTCCTCCTTGAGCTTTAGTGGAATTTGGCTGATGTGCGCCGAGGGGAGGAGAGGAGGGAGGCGCTCATCTTGTTTCCGTGCTTTATGAGTCTGACGTGTACGTCTGTAATTGCGGTTATGGGTGATTAAACTCCCGATGCCCCTCAGGATCCACAGCCAGCTATCAGTCAGGCCCAGCCACACAGCGCTGTCCCTCACATCGCGCCTCCGTGTGCCACTCGACCATATTCAACACATACAACTCTGATAACTTGCATATTCAGTCAATTCAAAGATTTTTTTTTTGTGTGTGTGTGGATTCATCTGTAACATTGTTTTTTTTTTTAACAAATGCCCTTTTGGCTGACCTAGAAACTGGAGTTTTATCCTTCACTTTGTTCGAACAAACAAAACAACAGAAAGCAACAGCTCGTCAAGTTCTAGATTGTGTTCCCTCTGCTACGTGATCCTTTGGTAAAGGCATTTCTCTTGCAGAAGCGCCACAAATTCACCGGATTCAGATTCTCAAATGGGAGACGTTTACTGCCTCTCTGACTAAAGGACGGACGGAAGATGAATTAAATCGGGATCAATAAACTAAACTGTTTGACTTTTGTTGGATTTTATTTTCCGGCAATCAACCTTTTTTTTTTTTTTTTTTTTTTTTCTTTCTGTATGATCGCACAGCATCATCCGTGTCTGTTCGTTTCAGACACTTGGTGACATAGCCAGTAAGAGGAGACGCACGTTTGTTCATTCCGTCTAAATCTGAATATTGTGTGGGTGAAGAATCTGTTGATCTCTTTATGGCATCTCCATGTATATGCATCCGTGCCTGTGTGCAGTGGGCTTTCATGCATTCTGAACGGCTTGTTTGGATTCTATTTCTGGCATTTAAAAAAAAAAAAAAAAAAAAAAAAAAGGGGGAGGCCTCGAGGCCTGCTGCTTCCTGGTCCTAATTGGCATGTTAATCATTTCTCTGTGGGTGGGATACCAGTGTTAGTGTGTGTTTGTGAAAGATCCAGGACTTATCTCCAGAGGCAACGTGTGACCGCCGGAGTCCTGTCCTCCTTGTTGGCCTGCTCTGACACTCCCCTGGCAGGGGAGGAAGGAGATTCTCTCTCTCGGCATATGAGAGACAGGAATCTGGGCTCCGGCCTATCACATGGGTTTGAGTCCAAATAAAACCCTTCAGCATGTGTGTGGTAATGAGGAGCTGTTTCTTTGTGTGTGAGTTATCTGTCAGTGGCCTCCTCCTCCTCCTCCCATTAGTTTGCTGACTTGGCTGAGCATTCTTCTCTGTTGATGTTTGAATGTTTTCTCTTGTTCCTCCTTTCCGAGTAGGCCCTTTTAAAACCAATAAGGGGAGAAAAACAGAAATCCCACACTCCTCTTGACACTAAGGATCCGTGTAAGGCATGGCAAAACAACCTCACGGAGGAGGATGCAGGGGTCACAAAGGGCAGGTAGAAGAAATGTGAATCAAAACACCAAAGACGGAAATGTCAGGAACAAGAAGGGTGAAGATTGTAAAATAAAGGAGGAAAGAAGTGATAACTCATGTTTCTCCACATCTGAATGTAAGTTGTGTGCGGGTCAGCCCAGGTCAGCCTCACTCCGTAATGTAAAAAGGGCTCAGTCGGGAGGCCGCGGGGATGACAGAAGCAAAAGGGTTGATTAATGTGTGACAGCCCACGTGGAGCAGAAACAGCATGAATACACTCGGAACTCTTTCACACTTCCACGCTTCCTAATGGGCTTTTTCCAAACACAAACACTGTATTGTCCCATAAGTATTTGTTTGTCTACACTGCAGAAAAAAATAAAAAGTGCCTTACCAAGTCATTTTGATATGTAAATGAGTCCTGAATGTGTTGTTTCCTTGGAATGGGGAAAATAAAAACATGTTTCCATCTGAAGTGATCTTTTCTTAAGTGTTTAGCACATCAGGGGTCTTTTTTTTTAATTTATTTAATTTATTTTTTTACGAAATTTATGTGCGGCTAACACCTTTTTTTTTTCTCCACACAAATAACACAATACTTTCTGTGTGTCCTTAAAAAAAAATCAGATTTCCTGAATTTTTTTCTGAAGTGGCTTTTAGTTTTATGGACTTCATTTGAACAGGAATGAGTCAGGGTTTTTAGAAGTTTTTTTTGTTTAACATTTTTTACCCAAAATTATTTCTCAACAAATGCAGGTTCCTCTTTAAGAGCGAGCTTTTAACTAGGAAAAGAAAAACACATTCTCTTAATCTGATTTCCATAACATCTAAAGCCTCCAGGCCTTTTGGTAACACTTGTTGTCCATCATGAAGTCAAACACAATAAAGGTTTATGAATGTTTTCAATGGTAAACTATATTTAATTTCACCTCCTTTGTACTTGAATGATACCCTAAGAAAGTGAAGCCAGTTTAAATTGCTTCATGAGTTTGAAAGCCATGAAATTGCTTTTTTCCCCGGAATTTTAAAATTGTTTCAGCTTCTTAACTTGAACCCTTCCTTTTTTTTTTTCTTTCTTTTATTCATTTAAAGTTTGCAACTGGTAATCATACCATTATCCTTATAAACCTAATAATCATTCAGTTCTTTTCTTGGTGGATTTTAGCCCTTTCATCTACTTTCCCTTTTCGCTGGGCAGAGTTGAAAAAAAAAAAAAAATCCCCTGAACTTGGTGGAAAAACCCGAGCTGAAGTTCCTTTTGAAAGTCTTGCTGGACAGCGTGTGTTCGTTGGAGAGCTGCCAGTGAAAATGCAAGAGAGGGGAAGTCAGCAGACTGGCTGTCTTCTGTTCACTGTTGTTCAGATTGACTCTGTCAGTCCAGCCTTTGAGGCCTGTGATCCAGGTGGTCTGTTCTCCCTGGTGCCCTCCCCCTCCCCCTTACTCTACCCCCTCTTTACCTCGGCCAACCTGCGCCCACAAACATGCCCTGCATCAGCAGCTTCCTCCTGGAGTGGTGGTGTCTTCCGTCCACCAATCGAAAGCCTCCAAAGCTTATGGGCACATCGGTGTGAGCCAATGAACAACACCTGTTCCTCTCCAGCACGGCTGTCCATGCCAATCGTAACACCCACTTTATTTGGCCTCTGTCTTCAAGCCAATCTCAACACGTAATTCCTGGGCATCCAGACCATGAGAGGCTCCGGGAAGGAGAAATATGGATTTTATCGCTCGAGAAGGAACCTTCCAGAAAATGACTTTCCCAGCACAAATGTCACAGCAAATGTGCACTGCACTATTGCATCACTGGAAAAAAAAAAAAAGATTGACTGTAGAAAAGCAACCTTTTGATAGGACTGAGGGATTATTGTTCAGGGGTGAGACTCTGGAAATATGACTCATGCTGTTGAATTTTAAAAGTCTGAACGTTTTTGGTTGTTTGATCGTTCAGCTTCAATTCAGGATATCAAACGCTTCAACTTTTTTTATGATGATGGTACGAATAGTCGTTGTTGATGCTCAACATTGTGGATTTCAGAAGTTGTGTCACGTGATACTTCTAGAAGAAAAGAAAAATCATAATTTTCGCAATGTTTGTTGAAATGATGACGACCCGTCACATTTTTGTCTTGATGTATTATAGGCCTCTGGTGACCAGGAAAAGTAAAAGTGTCAACTGGCTTACATGCTGAAGTGGAATACGTCTATAAAAGCATTGACACGCATTCAACAAACAACAAACATCCTCAGTTGTTGGTCGTAGAGAGGCGATCTGTATTGACACCGTTTCAGAACGAAGTAGCTTCAATACAAGACATATTTTTGGTTTTATTTTTTCCCTTTGGATGCCAGGACTTCCAAAATCCATTAAAATCCAGGTTCAGACGTTGTGTGCTCTTATGTGATTGGTCCATCTGAAATTCCCCTGATGGCTTTAGCCCTTTATAGTGCAAGTGACTATTTTTGGTCATTTCCACAAACATTACATATGGCCAGCCTTCTGCACCTCAGTAACGTCAAGAAGCATGTGATCCTCACTCAGCCAATCAGAAGAGATCACTGATCCTGCTTTTGTGGCATTTGACCCAAATATGGTAACTTTGACAATTTTTTGACAAATGTTATAACAGAAATAAAGTTCTGTTATGTCCCTGAATAACACTGTGAGATTGAATTTTTGAATTTCAAAGTATCTCCATGAGTGCCCTGTAAAGGGTTAGTAAAGCATTATACTATCGCATGGTCAGGAAGTGTACTAAATTATAAAAGGGAAAACATGTAACAGTTGTATCTTTAGCTATTTAAAATGAAAAGTTTTGCATTTAAACATCTGACCTGTCTGCATGAGCTTGAGCGTTACATTAGGGGGGCGTTGGCTGTGTTTATATTTTCTGTGTTGTTCTGTCTTCTGGAGCCGATATTGAAATCCTTCGTTGGTTCTTGTTGGCGCAGGGTTAAGCTGCTTCATCAATACATTCCTCCTTTTAGAAAGATTTCAAATGTCCTTGAGAAGCACCCCTGATTCTGAGCGCGTTGGTCACAGTGTAACACTTCTTCTACTGCCGTGCACGCCTCTGAGGCAGCTTTCCTCGCGGGGCCCTCCAGAGGTGCCCCCTGCATATAAAACGACTGGAGCTGCAGACTGTGCTGCTGTTCAGCTCCAACACCTGGAGATGTATCGACTCCCCGGTGTTTGTAGCTCTGTTTGTTTGTGTCTTGTTACTCACGTTCCCAGGCCAGAACCGATGGGCTCCATAATGAAGGGGAAAAACACCCTAAAAAAACACAAACACAGCAAGCAAAAAGAGGGAGGAGAGAAAGTGAGAAACAGCCATGCTGGGAAGCAAAGGCAGGTATGTGATCGAAAGAAAAGACAACTGGAAGCACGATCACCAGCATGTCTTCCCAGGACATGAAAGACTCGCTGCTCCGAACTGGGATTATTATCCTCCTCTGGGGAGTCCCTCTGATGAGCGGTGAAGGCAGGAGAAAAGATGTGGAGAGAAATTGAAGGAAGCAGGGACAGCAGCGAGGGAGGATGGGAAAAATTAAACGCGAGTGCGCGTGCACCGTGGGAGAGATAAAGAGACATACATCCGTAGGCTCTCCTCTGCATGGATGCCAACTCCACTTAAGAGCCTGCTGATGCTCACAACGCTTCAGCTGACCACCTTTGTGCTTTTTTTTTTCTTTTTTCTTCTTCTTCTTCTTCAGTACACGCCTCCAAACCCCCTGAAGAACGGCTCACGCTGGTTATTCACCAGAGAGCCATGTCCTTGTTTGATCTGACTCCATCCTGGAAAACATCTCTGCAGGCTCAGACAGTTTGAATTAGTTGCGATCATTCCTATCCGACTGAAAAGACTAATGCAGCAGAGGCAGGTAGCAAATATCTGCACTGTAAAAAAAAAAAATATATTAACGCCACCCAGTACACCACATCTCCAAAATACTTTTTTTTTTTTCTTGTGCAGGAATTTGCTTCATTGTCCTTCTTGATGTGTACTCTCTGCTTGCAAGGTGAAAAGTTCTGCGACTTGAAGGACCAAAAAAATGGACCAAAACGTGATGAGAGGGGTGAAGCAGGTTGTGCAGCGTGAACTCATTTCTAACTGAACAGCTCAACAAAATATGTGTTTGAAGCCGAGCGTTGGACGGAATAAGGTTACGCTGTTGACATAAGCTGTTTGAGTTGTCCATGTGACTTATTTAGTTGATAGCGGGCCAAAAGTTAATTGATTTTGAGTGCGCTGGACGGACTGTGCAGTCGAGGACGAGAAGGTGCGGATGGGGGGGGGGGGGTTAAGGTTTGGTCTTATCAGTCAATGCAACTGCATTTTCAGGATTTTGTTTATTTACTCTGGCTACGGCATCGCTTATTTTCCTCCCTGCAGATTTCAGTGTCTTTCAGTTTGCTGCGAGTCGATGCTACGATCCAAAGCACACTCCTCCCTTATGTGACAATCACACCCACGCGTGCACACTCTTTAGGACGTACAACCCTCCTTCCTATTGAGGCGCGTGTTCCCCCTGGCTCGCGAGGCCTCTTCCTGCAGCACGTACACGCATAGTTTCCCATCGCCGTGACCCGCCCTCCCCCAAAATCTCATCCCCTCTGACTGGCCCCCGAGGGTCTCCAGCTTTCTCTTCCTCCTGCTCTCTGTTTGAATCTCTCTTATCTATCTATGAATCTCTCTGTCTCCATGTCCATCTATTGATCAATCTCTCTTTGCCCAGCATCCTCTTTCCCTTTATCTCGGGCCTTTTCCCCCAAGGGAGGAAGAGAAAGAGAGGGTGGTGGGGGTCAGTTCCAGCTGAGGGCCAGGAGCCAGAACCCTTCTCCATTTGGATTTCATTACAAACGCACCAGAATGTCAAAGACGAATAATAATCAGAAGGCAAAAAAGAAAGGCTCAAAGGCTTGTAATGCAGTCAATAAATTCCAGGTTCTGATGTTTTATTTGTTCCAAACGTGAACCAGCTTCTTTTGTCCTCGCTGACACTAATTGAAACAGATCTGTTATCCTCAATTGTGTGTAAACGTGTCTACTTTTGTGTAAGAGAGCAGTAACCATTTTTATGGGCCGTGATGCCGCCCATCCAAACCCAGCTCCTGCTGTTTGACACTGAACACCTCTGTGTTCACCAACATCTGCACTGGGCCCAATCCAGGTGTTACAATGGATCAAAGACACACACACACACACACACACACACACACACACACACACACACAAAGCTTAAAAACACAATGCTCCACTTCTGATGTGTTTCTGCACTTCCTCGACGCAAATAGAAATAGTCCATCACCTGCCGCATCTGAACAAGTTGTCAAGTGGCAAATTCCTCATCCTGATACGAGTGGAGGGAAGGGACAGTTTGTTTTTCCTGCTCGGTAATTGGCCTAATTATTCTCCGCAGGCTGAAGGCTTTATGACCACTGAGTCATAACAAGACACTTGGAAAGCGAGCAGACACTCCTTTTAGATTCATTTCTCCCCCACTGCTCCACATCAGTGGTTGTTTTTGCTCATTTAAATGTAAGTGGAACTGTGTCACTTCGGGCCAGGCTCAAGTGCATCAGCAGAATCTCAGAGTTTAAAGGAAATGGGCCAAGACGGCTACAACTCTTTTCTCCATTTGGCTCCATTTCAGGGATGCTGAACTACAACCTAATGTGATCGATGACTTCCAATGCTTGTCCTTCACGCGTGGCCATCTCAAGATTCAAGACTTTTGGAGTATGTTGAAAGCTGATTGGTTGGCTGGAAGCTCAAAGTGCTTGTAACTTTTTCGGGGATACGCGTATCAGAAAACCACATTTAAAGATGAAACTTTACACCACAATATCTAAATCAATGAAAAATGGACTAAACCTAAAGGATATCTTTTTTTGTTTGTTGTGTACACACATTGCCTCAAGTATTTCCAACTTTTATTAAAGCCAGACAAATTCTTCATCTTTTAGTTACAACTCCGTGACACAGCATGTTGATTGTTGCGATGGATACACTGCATGCAGGCCGCTGTAGGAAGCGGGAGCTGCTACTGAAAGCCACCATATTGTTGCTGTATGTGCTGGTGTGATTTAAAAAAAAAACAACAACAAAAGAAAACGTCATGTAAATTATACTTGGATACATCATCGCCCAGTTAAAATATTCTCCTCCTCAGGTCTGTTTTGCTCGCTTGTCTTGATAACGCTTTCATCTGGGATGTTTGCGGGGGTAGAGTAGCAGAGAGAATCACTCCCGTGATTCCCCCCATCACCATGTTTTGTCATTGTTTGGAGTGAGAGCCCTCTGGCGACGGGATTTTCATATACTGCGCAATAAATGGAAACATTTTCGAAGAGGGGAAAGTTGTGCTTGTTGATCAGCTATCCCGAGAACGTAGACAACCTCGATAAGAACAAACTGGAAGTCTTCCAGAGTTACCTTCAAGAACGGTTTAAATTTCACAACTTTCCTTTGGTTTCACTGAGACTACATATTGTGGTTTGTTCCCCACTTCTGTAGATGTAGATTTAGTTAATTATAGTGGCGAAGTAGCAGCAGGAATTATGAGGGGGCCAGAAATGTATGACACTATCAGCTTTTACTCGTGTTCCTTTTCTGTGTGAACAATGACAGCAGACGGAAGTAGATCTTTTTCCTGATTTCTTCGTCTAACACTGAACAATCTTGTGCATTGACGCGATTCACATGTTGCCTTTCTTGATCCATAGAAGGCGATCTTGCAGGCCCCTGGCATCTGGTTGGGATGGGTATTACAACATAATGTCTGAATTGATTTTAAACTTCAAATAAATTGTGTGGGACATGAAAGTAATCAAAAGTGGTTTTGAGATCCCTCACAGCGATGTTGTAAAATGACACCCAACAGTGGTGAGGTTATAATCTTATCTATGTTTGTTTATGTACTCTGAATGCTCGGCCATGTGCCTTCGAGTGTGTTTTGGCAGTGAGCGAGCCAGATAAGGGCCTGTGCTGTGATTTTCATCTCTGGGTGCGACAAAAGAGGAAGCTCGATGAATCATGGTTTCCTTGCTTTTCCCTGGCTAAGTGAATTCACACAACAGCGTCTGATAGAAGAGCTCTGAGGGGCCTCACTGAATATCAGCCTTCTTTACTTTATGCTTAAGAGGGGGAAAATAAGCCTTCGCGAGGATAAGCTGATAGGCAAAGTTGCAGCTCCAGCAATATGGCAAGACTATTGAATTCAAAAATCAATTTCTGCTTCTGCTTGAGATCATTCAAAAAAAAAAAAGCCTGTTGGATGTTGTGCTCTTTCAGCTTACTTTTCCCCCTGCTACTGACTTTGCCGCCATGTTGCTTAAAAGGTAATGAGTCCTTAAAAAGAGTTGGATGAGCATCAGTTGCAAATGTAATCATCTCCTCCTGAAGGCAGCTCCACAGGCCACAGCGGTAATTATCACTCCATGCCATGCCTTTGAACCCTCGTCATTGTCAGCTCCTGTTCCTGATGTAAGCTGCTGACCAAAGGACAGCCCGCAGGATTCACTCACCATGCTGCCTGTCATCGCACCGTCTATTACATCTCCGTCTTGTTGCTCTCTTTGTGCCGGTCTCTTTGATGGTTGCTCTCTTGGAAATTGCACGGTAGAAATAGATGTAGTGAAGCGAAGCAGGAAAACGTCGAGGTGATACTTTTGGCGGACCATCCAACAGCCCTGAAGATGTTTAAGGTTCGAGTTTGTCCACCAAATATCTTTATTAAACTTTGTGAAGTCTTTTTTTACGATTTGACTCTCACAGATGGAAAAAGGTATTTTTACTTAACCTCAAGGCTTTTTCCACAAAGACTTTTACCGAAGGCCATTTACCGAATAAGTGCACTGTTGAGGTTTTATAATCCATAATAGTACTACGAACTGACACAAAAAAAGATATAGATTTGCTCAGGAAAAAAATAAAAAACATCCCTTGACGTTCAAGCCTCTATTGTCCATTGGAACTATATGTGCGTCCTTGCAGAGCAGAGCTATAGAAGCTTATATTCATTATCTACGATATATATCTTTTGTTCTACATTATGAGCATCTTTTTTGAGCTTCACGTTGGTTCCAAGGAGACGTTGGAGGTTTTAACCATGAAATGTTTGGAGAACAACAGTTTTGATTGCTTTGGAAATCAGCCAAAGAGGGATTACAGGCGTGACTTTGATACACGGTGGGTACAGCTTTTTAGAAACTTCTCATCTCCTTGGAGCTATTATTTACAGATCTACTCTATAACTGCATGATCGGTGTGTTTCACACACTTTCAATTTGGCAAATAAATTGATGAGGTGAGGTTAAATAAGGTGAAAAAACGAGCTTACAAGCATTGATCAGAACAATACTTTTTTTTGTGAAAAAGGTACAGCACAAGCAGGACAATGCATGACATTTAAATCAGTCCTGCTATATCTTAATTTTACTCCTTGTTGTCTTTTAGTGGTACCAGAACATGCCGAATAGTTTGTTCGATACTTTAGATTGACGTACTTCACAGCTACTACTTTACCAAAGCATTTTCTCTGCCTTGCTTTGTTCAGTTCTGCTTACAAGCTGGCTGCTACGAGAGATGCTGGATCACCTCTGAGCGAAAGAGAACAATTAGACCATATCAGCAGATCAGAGTGTTGGCAGTCGTGGCACTGTTAGCAAGTAGCGCCAGTAATCTGGGGCTAAGCTGGCACCTAGCCACAGCCAGCCGCGGCTCCATGGCCTCTTCAGACACTTAAAAGTCACTGAGGGCACTGGCTTGCCCCGGGGGCCGGCGCTTTCAACCACTCGCTATCAGAGCAATGAATTTAAATTAGAGGAAAGTAAAGGGAGCCTGTAAGAGACAGAGGCGAGTCGGTGGTGGGAGGGAAAGAATTATGTGTTTAATGAGGGCAGTTGTTTCAGTGGGCAAAAAAACCGAATCGGGTTATATCAACACTGTATCAACTGATCATAGTCAGCGGCCCACCTACTGTGAAGTTTTGGGTGGCCTGTTTGGGGTCTTTTCTGCCACTTATTCCACATTAAGGCCGTAATACTTGCTCTTACGTTCGGTCTTTTAGTTGTTTCACTGATGCCAGCAGGGCTTGGAGACTTTCACCGTCACAAAGGTGCAGCTGTCCCGTTTGATGGTATCTCATCCTGACAGATAGAGCTATGAAAGCAAAACACCGTCATCATTCACCACCTGGCTTAAACACCTACTTTAAACCCTCTTTAGTGGAATTAGAATGTGTGGGATTAGAAGTTATGACAGTGGGGGAAACTATAGTGTATCTTTAATTGTGAAGGGATTACATAAAGCACAAAGACCACTGGGAATGAACGACTAAATAAACCAAACCCTGTTTTCGTCAAGCTTCCTTTGTGCATTAAGTAAGTCTGTGATGACCTTAGCCTACTTCCAAGTCTCAGGGGGGCTGATTAAATATGACTATCTGCAACTGTTCATGTCTAATTTAATCTCCCCTGCATTGTTTTGCATCATTTTTGTTCAGATCAGTCACAGTTTTGCATATTCATTCTGAAAGGGAACTCGTCGAATGATCAATGGATAAAAAAAAAACAATGCGAACAAGATCAGACGGAAGCGTACCATGTTGAAGTCAACACTGGTGTACGTTTTAAACAGTCGTGAAGAGACGCCTGTAGGCTTCAGATGTGTCCATTTGTTTAACCCACATTCTCTTTGAGAACTAACAGGCGGTCGTCACCAGAATATTTACTAATGAAGTAACATCCAAACTACTTTTCTGTTCAATCAACTTCATAAGAATTAAACAAGAAAGGACACATAGATGTTTTAAAAGATGCCTATTGGTGGTTTTTACCACAACGATTCAAACGATCAGTCACAAGTCAACTCTCTGCAGTCAGTCATCTCCACTTCGGTTTCTTAGCAGTCTCAATGTTCACAATGCGGAAGCAAAGGACAGCCTTTTGACGCTGGACTTCAGTGTTTCTGAGACCCTTGTCAGCAGCAGAAAAGACGTCAGGAGAGGCAGTGAGCTGATTCTGTTAGTGTTTCATGGATACAAGGTTTGTACCAAAAGTATCGCTAGAGGTCTCAGTAATGCCAAAGCAAACTGTAAAGGTTAATTACGTACAACCACTTTTTAAACATATGAATGGTTTATGTTGCTCTTGTAAAGTGCTTCAGAGGGCTGCCAGCCGAGCTGAAGCTTAGCTCAGTTTGTTTCTATCAAATCTCGACATCTGAAGACTAAAGTTAAATAGTATAGTTAAAATAGGCAGGCACATGACGGAGAACCACAAGAGAGCTGTCTGCTTCCAAAAGTGCCGTTAAAGCTTTTCCAAACTCAGATAAACATAACTCTGAAGAGGTAAAGCACAACCTCATGTGGGCTGAAAAAAGGATTTAAACATGCTGCTGTACTAAATATGGAAATATTGGTTTTGAACCACCCGATCCGATTAGACTGACAAGGAAAAACCCTGGACCTTTGGGATTTTGCTTCATTGGGCGCTTCAGAGAATAGCACTTTGGAGAAAGCAGGGACATTTGCTAAAGCTGGGACAGACTAGCACATGTGTTTGTTGAAGAAGTAGAACAGTGAAACTGCTTTGAGAGTCCTTATACTTGGAATACTTGGATTCTGGAAAGTGAATTGCCTCGCAGGATAATAAAGGAATCATTACGTAAACGTACCCAACATTTGTTTGTTGAAGCTTTTACCATTCAAGAGGGGAATCAAGCCATGAAACCGTGTCTGGAGGAACTGTTTCAACGTTTTACCAAAGACTATAACCTGATTAAGCATTTTGTGTTTTACATGAGCCGTTGACTTGTAATCTGTCGTTACGGCCCTCCCACTACACCAGCTGCCTGCCACCCTGAACACACACTCCCCCACACGCTCCCACCACCTCCCCTCTATCCATTGAGTAAACACATCCGACTTGGATATTTACTCTCTGAACCTTAACTGCAGGGACCAGATTAGTGTGTTTATACAGTGGAAAACAGTAGACAGACATTCCCTGATTAATGAGAACACAATATATACACGTGCCGACCTGCGTCACTTACAACATGTGACCCTGGCTCCAATCACAGATAGAAACTGTGATGGAAAAAAGCAAACAGTTAATGAAAAGTGGTCTAATTGTTAAAAAACAAAGAAACATGAATTCTTTAGTAAAATACCAGCCTGCTGTCGTCATGGTGATAGACAGTGGTGTTATTATACCACAAAAGCAAAGCTTTATACCGACTCTTTGGGCTCTGGCTTTTCTTACACAACTGACTGAATCTCTTGGGTGTTTGTGTGGAATCTTTTTTTTCTCCATTCTTCCTCTGAACACATCCGGAGAAAAAATGCTAATGACTCTCGTTTCATCCTGATGGGCTCTGGCGCTTCTTGCACTTCAGAAATGGACACACCTGCCTTCTAAAACATCAACTTGAACAGTAAAAAAAAAAAAAAAAAAAAGCTTCTCGCCTTAAATCAAGATAGTAAGAAAAAACAGGGAACTGGTTCATTGTTGAAAAGCCATTGAGTTTTCTTTGTAAGGGAACTGCGGTTTGCTAATGCTCCGTGTAGTTGCAAGTGACTCATGACTGTTCCATTTTTGCCAAAGTCAATCCATGAAATGATCTTTTTTTTTTTTTCCTGGCTACTGCCTCACCAATGGCATCATGCCTCACTGACCCATTGCCAGCAGGGTGGTATAGAAAAACCAAACCCTGCATGGAGCTAGTCTGAATATTTATTTCATTTGAGTTTGTTCTTCGTAGAGGGTCAGATTGGACAGAAGCAATATGGGAATAAACCTCAAACTGGTATTGCTAAATGAAAACATTCTGACGTACGCCTATTGACAGACAATTTAACTGATCGTGTGGAAAGAGATTTACAAGCAAAAACGGCAACCAGACATAAAGTATGTGATTTATTGAGATTTACGAGCTTTCACTTTTTTTCCCCACTGCGTCCCACGCCCTCATGTTCCACTTAATCTCCACTGTGGCACTCTTAGATGAATAATAGAGGAGGAGAGTTAGCAGGCAAGTGAAAAATGAGCATCTGTGAGTACGCACATGCTTATGATTGTGAATGTGCTTTTAATAGGGAAGAAAAAAAGACTGATGTCCAGAAGTAAGATTAAGGCAGCATTTGTAGAAAAAAAATAAATCAAGCCACAGGAGAGAAGGGTTGAGGAAAGACAAAACAGATGGAAAGGTTTCAAATGCTTTCAGTTTCTTGTCGGCATGTAGCGGGGGTTTAGGGGTGTTCTTTCCATCTATAATGCATCATCCTTTGCTGGTGGCAGAGGCAACACGAGCTCACGGGCTACTTAGGGGATGCTGAGGCAGTGGCTGTTTCACATTATGGGTTGAAACCATCAACCCTGGTTGCAAATGTATCCAAGCTGTAGATAGAGTAGATGTAGAAATTGCATTGGCTGTATTTAAAAAAATTCGAAATTATCCAATTTACACAACTTAAATTCATATTCTTCTCCTTTGCTGTTACATGCTTGACGACCACTATTTTATAGACTCAACCTCACAATCAGAACCACTAGTGAGGCAGGAACTATTAACCATACCTGCCTTTGCACTCTTTGTTTTAGTTAGTCAGTCAATCAATGCAGCAGCTTTGCAGAAAGAAAACAGTTGTGTCACCTTTTTACCGGTCGAGCCTTGTTTCTGACTCACGTCCCAAGTCATGAACGAGGGACAAAAAGAAGGATGGAGCTTGACTTCTTTCATCACATGGTCTCTTCATCTGACAAATACTCCCCTCTCTGTTGGTGTTCCCTCCATGCCAGCAATGAATTAAGAGTATGAGTGACTCAAAGAAGGTACCTGTACCTGCACTCCACTCCTGCACCTTGTTCAGTTGTATTCTTGTAGAGGCATTTGGCCGAATTCATAGCAGGAAGTTAGTTTCAAGAATGAATTGATACAAATATAGAGAGGCAGTCAAGATCAGGTCTAGGTTTTTTTGGGGGGAGTGGGGATTAATTCCTAAACAGCAAATCTAAAGTCAGACTAACCGATAACGAGTCTAAAGATGATTAAAAAATACACTCAGAAAACAGTAAAAATGGAGCACAAATAATTTCAAATTGTCTGTGGCTAAAAGAGGTCATTTGGTTTGCCTAGTATAGCTCATGCTTTCATTGCTGACACCACCAGCCTTCAGCCCGTCCTGCAGGTTACCATCCACATGCCTGTGCTAGACGTGGTTGTGCAATAGTCTGGCAAATAGGCCAGTTTCACTTACAGTAACACAGCCTATATATTTGTATCTCACTTTTCTAAACACAGCCACACATGCTTCCCCAACAAGATGCAGTCCCACTCACTGCGCTTCTTACCAACATTGCAGATTGGATTTAAGGTATCCAGGCAGCAGAACCAGGCAGCAGACTTAACGGCCAGTGGCTGCCTTTCAGTTTGGACACATCATTAGACCGGCGTTGTGGACCAACATCATTTATCGTTTAACCAACCAGTAAATCTGGTGCCACAGGGGTGACGTGGTTCTGCCATTTAGTCAGCTGGTCACTTCTCCCCCTAATCATAATGTCTGAAAATAACACTCAGCTTGTCCTTGTTGGGATCACATTATGTGAAAGTTTTACTCTAGCCCATTGAAAGTCTTTACGTTTGACATTACAGTGCTTTGACTCAAGGATGAATTGAATAGATTGTGTCTGTTCTATTCTCTAAAAATGGAATTTCAATATTTAAATGTCATTTTCCGTCGTCGGAGAGAACCGACTGTGATGATGATAAAGTTGAACCTTTAAGTTCTGCTGGTGCAAAAAGAGCTCAGCTGACACTCTTGTTCAGGACAGAAACGGCGTTTTAAGAGAGACAGCAGTAATGCCCCCCCCCCCCCCCCGTGAAGAACTTTGGTTAAACCCCTCCTAGTTAATATACACCTGCCTGCTTTGATGTGTTTAGAGGTTATGTACTCTTTCAAATGAATTGTAAACTCTTCCGCATCCCACCTAGAGTTAGACTGCTATTCTTGACTTCTGTGGGAAACACTGATAAACACAAACTTCAACTTGGTGCAGGAATACAACCCTGAGGCACGGATTCTGGTTGAACAAGAATTTTTACCCTAATGTCAAAATAAACTGAAATAGCCTCCATAAAAAAAGTCCATTCCAACAAAGCTGAAAGTCAGTAAATGCTGAGTTCTTCAAATAAAACAAACGTTTCGTAAGCCACAGATGATGCTGCTTGGATAGAATGTACACCCAGCTATCGTTTTATGACAATAATGCCACCTCCAAAATCCCTTTCACGTCCAATCTGCACAGGTCGTAAGAAACCTTATTCACTATTTTTATTTTTTTTTGCGTGCAACAATTCCCCTTTTCATTAAAATATCCATTCTCCTATTAAACGTGCATTCATCATACGAGAATAAAACACAATTCAGACAAAGTCCACACACACTGGCAGACTTCCTCTATGTAATCACACCGAACGACAGAACAAAAGAGTGAGAAAGATGAGAGTGTGGAAGGGAGGCGTTGTTTGGAAAGAGGAGAGGCTTGCATAGAAGTGATAAGTGAAGAACTCTGTCTGCGCCTGCCTGCACGATGGGCCCTAATTTACTTGTTTGTAACTGTCGGTTGTGCTTTTGTGTGCCCAGTGATACAGGCCGATTGACAGGCAGAGGCTGCAAACGACAGCGCTCAGAAGCACAACTGTGTAAACACAAGTCAACCTTTTTTTTTTTTTCTTTTGGCACCGACTTCGGACAACTGCAAATCGTCTCTTTTGTTGCTCCACCACCTTTGATTCCCATCCCCTCTGCTCGCTGCTTGCGTTCTACATACTCTACATTTAATCTTAAGGGCTTGTTTACTTTATGCTTTTATGAAGAGCAAATGGTTGCCCGAGCTTGTCATGTCTCAGCTAGACTGTCGGATGTATCACTTTCTAGTTCAACAGGTTAAGGGTTTACAGTAAGAGGTCGGTAAGAACCACAGACAGGAGAGTCAATATGACAGTTAGACCGTTAGTCCCACCCATCCGTGATCCGTTTCATATGATCCGGCTTATTCGTAACTTTGCTCTTCCTTCCTTTCCTTTATTCCCATCCTTCTTAGTTTTTCTCTCTCATGTACTCTTAGTTCCCTATGTCACCTCCGATATCCTTTTTTGTGTCCTTCAGCTTAATTTTGCCTTGTCATTTTTATTTCCCTATATCAATTTTTCCTGTCCTCTATTCTATTCTATTTTCCTTCTCCTCTCCTCTATCGACCTGTGATCATTTATTAATCTCCCCTAACTGAGTTTCCCCTCTTCTTTTCATCTCTCCTTGTGTCCTTTTCTGTTTCCTTCTCCTCTCCTTTCCTCTCCTCTCCTCTCCTCTCCTCTCCTCTCCTCTCCTCTCTGGGGAGGATTAGGACAGAGTCTCTTTCATCCTGCTGTAATCCTACACTGGCAATCCAACTCTAGAATAATAAACATAAATACTCACATACATACAAACGCATACACACATGTTGTTGTGGGAAATCTGTGTCTTTTACATACAATGTGACTAATACTTTGCAATTTGTTTCATGTTCATCCCAAAGAGAGAGCATCAAATAAGAAGGGTTTTTGGTTTTTCCGGTCAGTTTTCTGCTCTGGTTGATCATCTTGCCCCATGAAAAAAAAAAAGTTGGAAGAGATTTAGAGTTCAGGAATGAACGGGAGAAAGAGACATAAACAGTCTGGTGCACCTCCCAGCGCGTCCCTGTCATCCCCCTGGAGGTGGAGCCTTGCTGGGACTCTGACAGCTGAGCTCCCTCCTGCTGAGACCTACAATGGCAGATTGGCAGCACTAATACCACGGCTCGCTTTATCTGCCTGAATTAAAACCCAATTGGCAAAGGGTTATGGGAATGGCTTACTCAGGGGGAGCTTTTTATTTATTTATTTTATTTTTTCAGGAATTATGTGTGTGGGCGCATTTTAGGGAAGAAAAAAAAACAAAACACAGAACAGACAGAGGGAGAAAGCTCCAGGGGTATCAGTCAGCGGATTAAACACTGAACTAATACAGCTAGATGTAGAGCTGTTGTTAGCCCTTTATTAAGAAGGATGTGTGTTTGTTTTCAAAAGGATGGGTCCCATGCGTGTATATGTGTGTGTGTGTGTGTGTGTGTGTGTGTGTATGTGCTTACAGGAAGTGCTTGTGAGGCAAGCAGGATGTGCAGGAAGTGTTTGGCTTGGCTGGCCTGCACATTTCTGATGCAGTGGAGAAGGAGCAAAGATTCCCCCCCTGCCTTCACAAGATATGTTTTAAAGGCGGATCACACACACTCGGGTCCAGACAAGTCAGCTCAAAAGACGTGAACGTGGACCCGTTGCACTCGGATGTCAACTAAACGTGACACACATCGGTTTAATTCCAGCGGGCGGAAACGATACAAACCTGGTCACTTATGAAACAAAGTGTGATGGACGACACGGCACATTCCTGCTTATTACATAAGCGTTCCATGTCTTTGACAGAGCAGAGTGAGAGTGTCACAATAGGAGAGGGTATTAAAAGCAGGAAATGTTGAGGAGAAAATACTTATCAGATGTCGACCTAAGCTGTCTGAGGATTTGAATAAAAATGTTCGAGAATGGTGTCCCATATTGTCATCTGCTGGAGAGTCTGGAAATGAAACTGAGAAACACTTGAAAGATGAGCACAGTGAAATACAGTGAAACAGAAGATACGTTATAAACTCTAGGGACAATACTCACTCCTTTTAGTATAGAGTCCTAACTAAGCTGTTCAGAAGACTTTGTTCACCCAACCAAAAACCCCCAAAATCTTCTATTTACAAGTGTGTAGGACTTGGAACTGTAACAAGTTCTTCACATTTTAGAGACTTACACCATGCCAGGTTTGTAAGTGAGCTTTGAAATAAAAGAAAAGTCACCAGTGAAAGCTGCTGGAACTTTTAATGTTGGGGACAAATGAAACATCTCCCTCTGCTCACAAAGCACGGACAGAGACGAAGCTCTCAAGGAACACTGATGTGAACCTGAACTCGTTACGCTCGGATGTCAATTAAACGAGCCATACATCAGTATAAGGGGGGGGGGGGGGGGGGGGATCCTCCTGCAGTCGCTTAGCATTCAAAAGTACCGCTCACTGTGAATCTTTTGCACGGAAAATGTGACAAAATGTGCTTTCCTGTTGGCATGCTGTGAGTGTCACACTTTGTCTGACACCCACCCAGCAGCATTAAAAGGCATTAAAAAAAACAAAAAAAAACGTCTTCTTACTGAAGGTCTTACATAGGCCATATAAAGGAACCATTCCATGAGATTAAACACTCAGGTGCTTCAAAAAGCTGTGTGATGAGTTGTTTTTTAAAAAGCGATGCACTCCCCTGTGTTAGAAAGCAAAAGGTGCAAAAACTCTATGAGAAATAGAAACAGGAGAAAATAAGGGGATTCCTGATGTGCACGCTGGATTGCAGACAACAGGTGGCCTGACACAAAAGGAGCTGGAAGGAGCGAGTGAAGGTGCTGAAAGCTAAATCAAACAGGGGAGGTGGGGTTGTTATCAGTGCACACACACAGGCCTGTCACCAAAGCCTCCGCGACATGCTGCAGCTCCTCTCCCTCTTTGCTCACACTCCCGCCTGTCCTGCATCATCGGCGATGACAGTTGACGGGAAGACGGGCCCCACTCAGTCGAGGGGAAAAAAGGCTAAGGCCTGAGTCTGCGAGACAGAAGACGAGCAGAGTGAGCGCTCTTCTCGAGAACACATGACCTTCTCTCTTCATCGCGCCCTCTCATCTGGTGGAACATTTCCCCCTCAGCTCTCTTTCAAGGTCGTATTTTTATAACTCTCCTGGGCCTGTTACTCCACTCATCAAGCACATCTATTATAGATATACATCCTGTACTCACAGGTCCCTGAGGGAAGCACTTCTGAAAAGGTAAACTCTTCATTGAAGGGCAGAACCAGTGTATAGAAGAGCGAGTCTCGGGTTTACACGTCATAGTCAGCCCCCACCGACTTACATTTTGTTACTAGAGCTTTTTTTTTTGCGGTAAATTCTTCATATTCCTGGACCAAACTCAAATTCACAAACTGCTTTCACACTTCACCAGATGTGCAGAATTACTGGTGCCAACCACTTTGGTCAGGAAAAAGAAGTTGAATAAGCTCAAGTGTGAAAAAAAAAAATCAAAGTTGTAAGTTGTGAGAAAACTGGTTTTATATAAACAAGTGTGGAACAAAGCAATGAGATAAGAACATACAAGACCGCATTCGAATGTTCATCCTTTTTGAATTTCTTTTTGGACCAGATTCGTCGGGCCATGTGACCTCCTCTCCGCTGGGCTCACCCACGTCCCACCGAGGAATGCACCCGTCTCTGCTCAGCCCGACGTCCATGGGGCCCTCCGGTTCCCTTCACTCTCCCATCAGCACGCTGAGTTCTCCCATGAACGGCCTGGCCTCACCCTTCTCTGTCATCAGCTCGCCCATGGGCCCCCACTCTATGAACTCACCTGGCATGGGTTACGGCCACAGTGTCAGCCCCCAGGTAAGGCCTGTAACAGATTAAACACGTACACAAATGCACCTTCACCCTTAAAGGGATACTTCACCCATTTACACGAAGCTGTGTATCATTAGAAACATGGTAGTAGTGTTGAATGGTCGTGAATCCAGCCCTCATTTTTCCCTGAGACGAGAAAAACGTGTTTTTCTTTGCTTGAAAGTTTTCTTCATGTGATGCAAAAAGCATCATATTGCATCACATGAAGAAAACTTCCAGGCAAAGAAAAACATATTCTAATGATTCTAATGATACAAAGCTTCATGCAAATGGGTGAAGTATCCCTTTAAGTACATTTACAGCAGCCTCACTTTAAATGACTCAAGGAGCGACTTGGCATTTGAAGTATCGTCTCGCTACTTTTAAAAGAATACGTCGAAGAAATGCTCTGTTGTTATCATTTCGAAACGTTTAGACGTGAACAAACAGAAACTCGAACATTTAAACGTGCCGGAGAAAACTACATAAAGTGAAAACAGCTGCAGGGAGGCCGTGTGAAAATAAATCTGATCTTGCTCATCACAAGGTTTGACAGACCATAAGCAACAATAAAAACCAAAGCCAGATGATGAAGTGCCTGTGTCCTCGAGCTGTGTTTTATTGTGCTGGCAGCCCCCTAATTTTCTTTACATTACCAATATAGGTCAGAGCTTTCAGCGTCCTGGTTGCCTGTCAACCGTGTAGTTTAAAAAAAAAAAAAAGAACTACAGGAAGTCAGCGCAGTGCAGAGCTGCCAAATAGTCCTGCACAACACTCCGTCAAAACTTAAAAATGCTTCTTAATATTAAGTTAGCCAGGGATAGCTGCATCCCCCGTTTTCTCTTGATGCCGAGGGAAGCCAATCCCTTTCTTGCTTTTTCTTCAAATTAAGCAGATAGACATACGATTAGTGTACGTGTTTTCAGCCCCCTAAAACGCAGAATTGGACAGACACTCTTTGAGGTTCTGGTGTGTGCAATACGTTGATTTATCACATCAGGAAGCGTCGTCATCAGCTGCCTCTGTCATGTTTTAACTGTGACTGTGTATTTACTCTCAGATCCACACAGTGATACAGCTGCCCAATTAACTAACCAGACAAATGGTTGTGTTTCATGTCCTACAAACTATATTCAGATATCTCAGTAGTATAAATTACAGTCACTGACACTTGAGCGCTGACACATAATTTTCCTAAGCCAGGCCCCAGCAGACGGCGGCCCTGCTTTGACCCCATGTCACAGTTAATCAAGGCCTATTCAAATGGGATCCCACAGCACTTCAGCTCTGTCACTCGTCCTCTGTATCTGTGGCATGTTTGTGGCTCTCTCAAACCATATCTTTCCTTCTTCTCTCCGCTTCTTTCATCTCCTCTCCAGCTGTCCTCATTCTTTTTTTTTTTTTTTTCCTGTCTTTTTTTTTTTTTTTTTTTTTTTTTTAAATACTTGTCCCCTTTTACATCATCTCCACTTCCTTACTCGTCCTCTCTGTCTCTGTCATTTTTTTTTTTCCATCAGTAAGCCTCAGCGTCTTTGGTATCCCAAATACACACACACACACACACACACACACACACACACACACACACACAATTAAGACATCAAAGCTTGCAGTGGCCCAGTTTTTTCGTCTGGAGCCATATCTAAAATTGAAATTGTTTCCCCAAAAAAAGGCAGTGACTGCCCTTTTTTTTTTTTTGGTGTGTTTGTTAATAATTGTGCTAAAGTGCGTCCGCAATGTGATGCTACTTGGGATGGGCTCTCCTCGCTTTTGTTGAGCTTATCGCAGAAGTGTCCCACATGTAATGGAGTTAAGAGCGGATTAGGGGCAGTTTCAGAAAGCGGCCTGAATCTTTTATTGCTCGAAAGCCCCTCTCCCCCCTTTCCCCCCTCCCCGTCTGATTCTTCTCCACTTCTTAATTCCAACACTTTCATCTGTGCTGCAGCTTCAGTCCCGCAGCGGCACACTTTGTATGCAGGTTGGATGTTTAGGTAGCAAACGCTGTCTGTCTCAGTTAGTCTCATTTGAATAAATCCCGAACAAGAACCATTCGAATACTCAAATTTACACAAATAGAAACCTTTGACACATGAGTGCATCAACGTTATGGCGATGGTTTAAAGTACGAGGCCCTGTAAGTGTGTTATTTTTTCCCTCATTACTTATCCTCACTGTCTGTTGGCCAATCCTGCTGTCTTCAACAGCTGTATAAAGAGCAGGTAACAGCTGCTTCAGTTGCGGGTGACAGTTAAAGTACTGTACGCACAGTAATTACAGCATGGATCTAACTTGTCTCATGATTCATGGCTGGTTTCCAATCTTTAACAGTGCTGAGTTGTTCTGAATTTGTTGAAACAGCTGGAATCAGGGTTAATGGCTCCAAAATGACCATTTCTGCCCACCCTTTTTTTTTATGATTTGTATTGTCGACATTTTGCTCCTTTTAGTGTTTAAATGTAAAGAGGCACGTGTGACTAATGGGGAATCACAGTTACATGAGTGTCAGTGATAAATGTGGGCCTATGTTCTTCTTCAGTAAGACCTGGGTGTCAAATATAACCAGTGCAGATGATAGTCCTCATTTTAAGTGTAATACCAAATGAATAACACATGATAATAAAGTGTAATACCAAAACTATGTATTGTCTGCAGAAATAGAAACTTTATTTCCATTGCTGAACGAACAGGTGATGTTATGTAGGTTGTAGGATGTAGGTTATGGTGATCGTGGGGGGAAAGTCTCACGCTCTCTTTCGTATGACAGTTGTTCGTCATGAAAATGTAACACAGGTATTATGTTCTTCCTCCCAGTGATGGACTTTTAAATTGGTGAAAATACATTTTTAAGAAGCAGTAATTTAAGTTTGACATGTAGGCTTTAAAATGGGTAGTGCAGTCCAAATTGAAAACATTGGAGAGTGCTTTCTCTTACCAGTAGTGCATGAGTGAAAGACACCCACAAAAGGTTGACATATTGCTTTTAATGCCAAGTGGAGTTAGGGTTTGGTGATTCTATTAGCGTGATGAGTTTCAGTTTTCCCCTTCACATGATTGGCTGACGACTGTGGCTCAGTAAGGGTGGAGGGCGGCAGTTTGTTGTGAGCGGTTGAAGACGGTGGCAGAGCCCTGTGGTCGTGAGGCGAGGCACTTCTGATGAGTCGTGATTTGAGTCAAACAGCGAATGCCACTTGCTCTTAACACTCGGCTGACTTGCCGTTGTCATGAGCAGTTGACTGGAACGAGGTCACAGCTCAGGCTCTCCCTTCCTTTACCACCCAGAGGCCTTCATGAGACCTTTGCCTAAGCTAACCACACACACTCAACTCTGAGGGAGGTTGGCCACACCCTCGCTGTACATACCTGTGACCACACACATTATTCATAAACTCTTGGTGGAAATTCCTCTATGAGAAAAATGTGCTCATCACAACGTATTTAGCATTGCAATATCAAGCTCTTTCTTTACTCGGGGAACTACTTTTTGATGCTTCCAAACATAAATTCCAGGTGGAAATCTGATTAAACCCCTCTGGTTCTCGTTAAGAAACCTGTGTCATTCCCACGAAAAAAATCGATTAAATCCCGAACAATAAGCCTTGACTAATCCGCTACATCAAAGACATAAATGACAATGTAATGAAAGCTGACGATGAGATGAACCAAACATCCGTTCTCACTGGAATCTTGCATCCTCCAAAAGCCAAACCACATTTAAAGAGAGAGACAGGCCTTTATCATCAGCCAATTCTTACATCTCCAGCAACACTGCTTCCCCTTGAGCTTTGTCCGAACCATGCAGACATACTGTGGTCGTCTTCTGTTCTTCTCTTTTTTTTTTCTTTTTCTGAGGGACAATTCTCAGTGTTTGTTCCAAATGTCCGTGCGTCCCGGTTATTTCCAGTGCGCAGTATATCTTTGAAGATCTGAAAAGCATGCAGATTGTTCTGAGGTGAACTTAGGCGCTTTCTCTCCGATGTGAAATCCATACTTAGTCTTTTTCTTTGCGGTTTTCTCGCACAGTGTCTCATTTTTTCCTCCAAGATGAGAGGAGCAATTGCGAGACATCCCTTTTGGATAGCTGGTCAGGGAATTGTGCCAAGCCACTGCCATGCCCGTTAGCATTGAACCCGATAGTGGTCGTGCGCCTGTGGGCTTAAACTTACTGACAATGAGTACCATCTCCAGATAGTAGACACCACAACCTTCCAAGCATCTGGAAGATATTACACGCAGGGTTGAAAGGCGTTTTACACATCCAATGACAATGGCAAGACTTGTCTAGTTGTTGTTTTCTGCAGCGGAAAAGAGTTCTGCCGACTCCAATTTTTCCACTT
The DNA here is from genome assembly GCF_947650265.1 of Symphodus melops. Lineage (NCBI taxonomy): Eukaryota > Metazoa > Chordata > Actinopteri > Labriformes > Labridae > Symphodus > Symphodus melops. The sequence continues at coordinate 17,897,593 of NC_136706.1, forward strand.
TGTGGCGAAGTCTGAACCGCTCTGCTTTCTGTCCTTTCCCACCAAAAACCTTCGCTGACAATCCCAAACCAACAACAGGCCTCCAGTGTCTCTCAACACACCCTCAAGAAAACATGCACATAAAGCTCGAGTGTTTCTGGAGTCCAACACGAAACGAACCCACATATGAAAAAGGTGTAAATGTTTTACAAGAAATGAAACGCACTTAATAAGTAGGAGCAGTGGTGATGTCATGGGCCAGTTTTAGGTACATCGTGTTTAGCAAGGGTCGCTAGGAAACTGAGGCATAACACACTCAGGAGTACGATGGAGGAAAAAGAGAGAGAGAGAGAGAGAGAGCAAAGTGGACCTCAGCCCCTTCCTGTGTGGGAGTAATAAAGGTCCATTTCGCTGCTCTAGGCTTTGATGGACCTCGCTGTAGTCACTCTGCATGACATCATGGTTGCAGGGCTCTAATGGCTGCACAAAGGGGCTCTGTGTAGGGTCCCAAGAGAGCAGTTAAGGCTCTCTAACGTCAATCAACCCTCAAATGGATGGAGGGGAAAGAATTTTTTTTAGCCAAAGCTGTCTCCAGGTAGCAATTAAAGCCATTTTAGAGACCACATTTTTGCTTGAAGTACCGGTAGATCAAGAAGTGTAATTAATGAGCAGTATTCATTTAGTTGTGCTTCATGAGAAAACACGTACGTAGTTCTTAATATGGTCGTTTCTGGCCACTTAGCATTGTCATATTTCTGAAGGAGGTTTCAAATGATTTTTTTTTTCTCTTTTTCACAACAAAAATGTTTTATGTGAAAAGGGTCCGTAATGAATTAAAGTACAAACAACAACATTTTATTACATATAATTCAATTTGGATCTTTCAAACTAGAATTTAGACTAGAAGTTATTTAGTTTTTCCCAATCACGCCCACTCTTTTTTTTTTTTTTGCTTCCAAAGACCATAGGCCATTATCTTGTTATTTGTAGCGTGATATCACCAGGCCCTGTGTGGGTTCTGACTTATGTGGGGGCCACACGGGAGATGAGTAGGTTGCAGCCATAAGGTACAGATACATTAACATTAAGGTTTGAGTTTCAGAGTAGACTCTGGACTCTGCAGTTGAAATGCCTCGGGAAGCACATTTATTTTAAAGCTTCAAATGAGCCCTCCAGGGCTTTAATTGCACAGTGGTGGTGTGATCTTACAGCAACTCAACACTGTCTGTGGACAGACATGTGCACTGGGGCATGTCTGTGAAGTGTAACAACACTCATTGTGTGACCTATTCTGTTTTTTTTTTTTTTGTTGTTGTTTTGTTTTGTTTTGGGTTTTTTTTATGGGGGGGGGGTCTGCTGACACACCTGACAAACCTGAAGCTCCACCATCAACGTATTTCTCTCACTTTCCTCTCAACACAAACCTTCAGCTCGTAAATGATACACCGTCAGTGAGAGTGTGAGCTCTCTAAATAAAGGTTAAAAGTCACTTCTTGTTTGAAGAGCTTATCAATTCCTGACTCTGTCACGTAATAAACTACAATACCAATAAACAACCAGCTTATTTGTGTAAATTATTCTGTAATTATACTACGAAAAGACTTGCAGGATAAATACATGCAAATATATCTAAATAAAGCGATGGTTTGACATCGATTGGAAAACTGATAGCATATCTGCAGGATTATTTGCCAATGGGCAGAACGCTACTCAATTCCTCTTCATCTTAGACACCAGGGGCCACTCGAAAAGCATGATGAATTACTTGGTGACACTGGGCGCACAAGCAAACTGATCACTTGGTGTCACCCGCTTTGCACCGCCAGGTGTAATGTGAGACTATCAGCTATCTCTGAATGTCTGGCTAAAGGACAAGTCTGTGCAAAGTGGAAAGACTTGTGGGATTATAGTACAAAATTGCCGCTAGTTAGAGGATTGTAAATGCATTGTAAATGGTTTATTTGAACACTTGAATCACTTTATGGCATCACATTGCTGTGTGCTACATGCACAATATTCCATTTGGCTAATCTTGATTAATCACATCAGATTTCATTTGGAAGTGTATGAGTCATTATTCCATGATGAGAATGAAGATTCATGCTCTCAACTCAACTTTATTTATAAAGCACTCTACCGCACACAGTAAAAAAAAACAAAGCATAAGAAGGAACAGACGAGAACAACAACAATCAAAATAAAAGAACAGGTAACAAACGAAACGTTCACAGCTTTAAGTCGTTGAGTTTGAGGGTTTTTTTGAGAATTGAAGAGAATTGAGTAGAAATAAGTCTTTTAAATACTAATAGTGGGTGAGAGATAGATGTTTGGGGTAAAAAGGTTCCACATTGAAAAACCGTCTCGCTGCTATGATGTTACGCTGTTATATAAGATAAACGTTAGCTTCCACACATTTACGTTACTTATTCCTGAAAAGTCTAATAAAGTAAAGGTAGAGAAGGTGGCTTCGGTTGAATCACTGTTTTGACGGGTGTGTTGAGAGGAGAGAGAGACGACGGGCTTGTAAGAGCTGCTGTGTTCGTGCTACGCTGTGCAGGGCCCACAAAGGGCGGCACTGTTTCCCATGCAAACAACCCTCATGCTCATCCACACACACACATCAGGAAACACACAGTGCCTTAAGGATGTAGAACACAAGTGCATGCAGATAAAAACACAATGCTACATGCAGGTTTGAAATCGACACAGACAGGACACAGACACCGACGCATGCCCAGCCCTGCCAGGCCGAGGTGAGGCAGCTCATCATATTCCCGCTTCACTGCTGTAAGGTGTGCTGCCTTTCATGCCACTGATAGTCCTAATATCCTTTTATTCACTGGAACAAAAGACCAACACACACACACACACACACACACACACACAGGCACACATGTCAGCGCCAGCTGTGCTTCTGATGATTCATTTTATCTGTTGTGGCACAGCATGGGGGGAGTGTTGGAAAGCTCTGAGCTGTCTAGAATAATGGTTGCTTCTCCTAAATTCTATCTGCGGGGGAAAGTGTTTTATTCGAGGTATTTCATGACGAGGCCGACTTTAGAGAGATTCATATGTCGTTTATTCAACACTTTGTTACAATATTCACTGACAAATCAATATTAGTAATCCGGTTAGTATATTCTAGGTGCCAGGTTATCCAGTTGAGACGACACAGCATCAGTTTACTGATAGCTTCCACTCGTATAGATGAATAGACTTTGAGGAGTCATCATACATGAAAGTCTTCTCTTCAGGTTGATTATTAAGCCCCTTCATAAAGATCACATTTCACTCAAAGGAAGTCAGCGTCCTCAGTCAAGTCATTTCCAATGCTTTCTGTATCGCCCTGTTTCTCACAGCGCAGCGTTCACACAGGACAGACTGGGCGGAATGGAAGCATCACAATGAGTGACATTCGTCTGTATCACATGCGCACCAGCTCGCTCTCTCCTCATCATCACATTGTATTTGCTTCTCTTGTCTAGTACATGTTTAAAAAAAAAAAAACAACAGGATCCCTCTCTCTTTTAATTATCAATTATATCCCACACTCTGCAGCTTGTCCATGGAAATCCTAATCAAAAGCACGTTTGCTCTGTGTGCTAAACATTCTCCACTCTCAGTGATGACAAGTGGTAAAATGCCAATGCAGAATAATCTATATCCTGATGGTTTTAATAGCTTTTTTTGGGTCAGATTGAGACATCCGAATTCATTTCAGTCTGTCAGATATAAACTCCTCCCTCTGTTTCTGTTTCAGCTTCTGAATGGATTCCTTTACTGAAGTTTAGAAATCCCCCCTCATGCGGCCGTGTTAGAGCTCCAGGCTACATATATTGATTCAGTACATTTTAGCATACCTTGTGTTGTTTTAATAGATCAGTGGAACACTTTTAAAGGTTGCAGGTTAACGCGCGTTAGGAACCGAAACGGTTCATTTCTTCTAGTTTCCCTTCTCCTGTGTTTGACCAAATGCGCCTCCAGGGACACAGAAATTCATCCGCAAATAACTGAACTGCAGCCTTGATTATTTTGAATTTGTGAGCGTGCTCACACATGTAAATTATTTTTTTCTTCCATTTGTTAAACTATTTTGTGTCTCAAACAGGTGTCATTCCAACTGGTGCCGGTGCTGTAATCTATAACGACCAGTGTCGAACTGTGAATACACCCTGAGGGCCACGAAACAGCCGACCCATTAGTATGTGTGAAACGTGAGCCGCTGCTCTGCCAATACGTGTCCAGATAAAACTCACACGCTCACACCACAGATACCGAGAGGAACGTTTTTTTTACTCATTCCTCCCATACTTTGTGGAACCTCTGAGATAAGTTTGCTTTTAGGAGGAAGTGATTGTCACAAGGTCGGGTCGAAGGTGAGAGGTGACGCGGCGGGGTTATCGCGAGGTTATATGGTGATCTGATCCCTGGCCACATCTCACTGGTTAGGTGTTGTCTCCTGTCAACACAAGATTTGTATCCTGGCTGTCTCACACCTCCTCACTCGTTTTATTTAAGCCGTGTTTCTTGCCTTGAAGCGAAAGTGAATTGAAGTAACTCAAAGAGATATTGGTTCAGGCAGTGATACATTTCTGGGGAACGAGAGTTTTCTAATCCGGGGTATGTAGTCGTGCTGTGTATAGGGAAACCTTATGGAGTTCTCCTGAAAGAACACTCTCAGTCTAACTTTTTCTCTGTGTTGGCAAAGGTGCCCTTGAACAGGAAAGCAACTGAAGTTCCACATGAGGGTTGTGCATTGAGGAGCGGTGCGCTATAGGATTTGATGTCTCCGTTTGAAGTGTCTTTATGAGCAAAGTCTGTGCTCTGACTCGCTGAATCGAGCTAAGCCCGTCTTAAGCAGAGGCCCCCTATGTCTCTGCTCCTCTCTCCATCTCTGCTCACTCGAGGGACGGCTCCTCTCTTTTCTTTTCAGCTCCACGTGTGTTGTCATAGCATACTAATAGTTTACAGGACCGGCTCTACTGCCAAGGCCTTTCTTTCTCCCTAATTAAATTAGAATAACAATACAATGTGTTTTTAGACTCTCTCTCTCTCTTTTTGTTCTTGCATATTGTTACAATTTTAAACTGGATCTGTTTGTTGCCCTTCATCTTAAGTTTCCATTGTATTCAATTTATTATGGCTGTCACTTATTGGTCGCTCATTAGTCATGCATTTGATTTTAAGGCACTTGTTTAAGTGAAGCTGTGGCCTTTGGATATACATAAAAGAGTGATGAAATGATCAGATATGTGATAGACAATTAATAGAAAGCAGTATTTTACAATTTAATTATCAATTTAAGACAAACATTTGCTTGTTCCAGGTTTTTCTTTTCTTTTTATGCTTTTGTGATTTGAACATCTTTGAATTTTATACTGTGCCTCACTTTGTTTGAATCTAGAAGGCTGTGGATACTTTTTTTAAACGCTGTGAAATTAAAAATATAGCACGATACAATTCACTGTATCCCCTTGTAAAAAAAAAGAAAAAGAAACCTGGAACAGGAAGCTGCAAATTACATGTATCTAACCGGAAAATGTCATAGCCACCTTCCCCAAACACGATGAGTAAACTGCATGACTTCAGGTCCAAATGAAAGAGTTGGGCAGACTCTTGCAACAAAGTACAGTTTGTTACAAATCAAATATTTAACTTGTTGTTTTGCTAGATATGACAGAAATGTCCTTTCAAATAAATTGCTTACTTTTGTTGTGATATAAAAAAAAAAAAAAAAGTAGAAATCGATCTCATGTTTCATGAGGTGCACCTCTCACTTTATAAAAGGAGTTTATTTCATTTGTGTTGTAACAAAACAAAAGGAAACCTCTTCAACTCATGGTGAAAATGAAAATTGTATGAAATAATTCATAAATGTCTTTTTTTTTCCACCATTAAAAACAAGTCATGTAGAATCTTATTAAAGAGCTCACATGCATAACTTTTGATTAGGTGGACTAAAGAGATACCGTTGATGTTTTGGCAGATCGCATTTATTAGTAGCTCAGTTCCCATCTCTTTCCCTTTTTTTTGGGATCCATGCTCGGTACAAGAGAAAAACCATCAATGCATCATTTTCAATTCCTTTCATTCATTTGAAACTTATTGTAGTGTCAGTTCCGGTTTGTTCTTAAAGGTGCATAATGATCAATCCCAGATGATGAAGTGAGTGTTAAATGAGAGCACAGGAGGACCATCCATCTGTCGTTAGTGAACAGTGGGCAAAGCCACTGCTTGTATAAGCCAGTGAAGGGCGGAGAATGTGTGCATGGTATTGGACATTGTATTGAGTGTTGCACATCTATTAGCTGCTGTTGCTACCTGATTTCTTTTGCCTCGCTCTGATGATTAGCAACTGTGGGTGGTGCATTAACGTGCTAATATAATACAGTAGCATGTTTGACGCATTGCCAATAACTTACTGCACTGCGGTTCCCACAAGCTCGACCATCCCCACCGTGTTATCTTGATATTACTTTGTGTCTTGTTGTGTCTACTACTCTACTATTTGTTGTCCAGTCACTTCCACCACCTTGAATGGGTAAGTGCATACTGCCATGTGTGACTGCCTTTTTCTCCCCCGTTACCTGCCTTAGCAGTTTTTGTGTCGCCCTGCAGTAAAAAGCTATTTTTGAAATAATGTTAGCGTTTGAGTGATCATAACGGAACCAATGCTAATCTGTCTTCAACCTTTTAGAAGGAACTTAAAAAATGATGCGTATCACTCTTAACACAGAACGCATCCCTTCATCAAAGCAGCAGCTTTCAGTGTCAGAACTTTTATCCTCACCTTCTTCTCCTCGGGGCTAACATCCATCTGAGGGAGCGTTTATCCACTGGTTCATGTTGTCTTAAAGCAACATTATGCGGAAAGCAGCGGGTGGTGCAGGACATATAATCACATATTATAATTCAGTGGAGAATCTGACACCCACCAGCAGACAGAGACCCCCCCCAAACGTACTGGATGTACCAGTTGATGTACCGTGTTATGTAACACCTGCAGCGCATGAAACACTGTTGTTTAGCTGGAACATTACGGCCGCTTGTGTTGTACATTGTACTGCAGGGAATCTCATGTCCTAGATTCCCAAGTCCTTGACGTTAAATGCCCCTCGTTTGTTTCTCTCCGTCAGTCTCTAAAAGTTTAAAGCGTTCTACTTCAAAAAAAAAAAAAAAAAAGAAAGAAAGAAAGACTGACTGACTGCGTGTGAAGGGAGGATTGTCGAGGGGTTTCCCAAGACGGTGTGGCTATACACACAGCTGGCGTAGCTCCCAGTGAAGGGTCACATGTATGTGTTGCAGGGGAGATCGCACGTATTCTATTTCCAGAGTCAGTCCTGAGCCACTTTAATCCCTCTGCCTTGCCTCCATTGCTGTGGGTACAAGAGAAAGAAAGAAGCCCACCAGCACGCCCCAACCCCACCACGGGGAGAGCAATGTTGCTAAGATTGAGTTGCAGTTTTTACTGAAAATAGATTGTGAGTAGAAGCGCCTTTTCTGTCAGCCAGACAGTGGGCTTTTGATAGAGACGATATCAGCAAAGGAGACAGCTCTGATAGCGCCGCGCTGCAGGGGGAAAGACTAGACTGAGTCGTTTAACCGAGGTAAGACGTCACGTTGTGCGTGTGTGCAGTGATGTGGGAGAGCTCGCAGAGGTGTGGGCGTGTGCATGTGACGCCGAGGCGAGGTTCCAAGCAACCAATGCGGCTGTGCTGGTGCCTTTTGAGACTCAGAGACACCCTCAGAAAAAAAAAAAAGGCAAGAAAAAGGATTTTTCAGCAGACAAGTTGACAATGAAAACTTTTCTAACGTGTAATAATAAATCACACTCGAGCATCACTTCAATACTTACAATACCCTCATGGTTTATAATCTGCAAAAAAAAAAACGCCTTTGCAGGATGAAAACCTGAAGAAAAAAAAAAAAACACCTTCCAAAGATGAATGACTTTTCTTTTGTATTGCATATGAATGTGTGTTTGTGTAAACAGAGTGTGAAGTGCTGGTTAGTGCGGGGTGTGAGGGGGGTGAAGTGAACATTTACATGTGGCAGAAAGTTTGAACCAAACATTCAAACCGACATAAGCTTCAGATTTTAAAATTCTAGACAGGTCCCAAAGTCAAGTTCCCATGACTCCACACATCATGCTGAGTTATGTGGAAATTTGTATAAAAATGATGCAGGAGACATCCTGGATTTCTGTTTGAAGTCGAGGTAAAGAACCATGGTTGGAATATTTCACTCAATGTAAGTACACTTTTACTTCAAGGAAAAAAAAAAAAAATATATGAAGAATTGCTACATTTTTTTTTACTTTGAAGCTTTTTAAGAGGAATCAAATGTTTGAGCGTAAGGTGAAAGGAGCTGCAGCAGCAGTGTGTACTTGTGTGTGTGTGTGTGTGTGCATGAAATGTGTGTACTAAATGCCATACACATCCATGTGAAATATCTGTCGATGAAAGGTTCTGTTTTTGTGTCTGTGTGCGTTCATGTACGCTGCATTTCAATGATTTTGCATATCTTAATGTCAAAGTATATCTGCATTTATTCTGTTGAATCAGAAATATCACCTTTCAGGCTCAGCATACAGCCTTAATGGTGAAGTTAAAGCTGCATGTATGAGAAGTTTCACAATTTATCATCCAGCACCCAGTTTGTGATCGGGAAGAGTCAGCAGTTTTTATTCATATTGAAAGAGTTCCCCAAACAGATTCCTTCGAAGCCCAGGGAGGCTTATATCCTTACGTTTGGCTTGGACGTCAACTCTTGTTGCATCAAGAGCTCTGACTGCTTTGTAAGGTAGAAGTGCTTCATGAAATAACCTATAATAAGGTTGTATTATTGGAACTGCAGGAACCAGGTTTATTTAGATGATTTGGAATAAAAAAGGTCAGAATGTGTGGGCCTCTGCTGCATCCATGCAAACATGTACAAACATTCAGCTTTCCTTTTTAGGGCTGGGATAGATAGAATATTCTCATGGGAAATGAGTGTGCAACTCACCATCCATGCAACAGTGGAAGAAGTAAATAGCAGCAATGAAACAGTGGTAAACAAATGCATCACAGCAGTAGAGGCAGATTTAAAGGGTCTGTCATGTGCAATAGTGTACAATACAGAAAGTGAGAGTAAACAGACGCAGAGAGAGGTCCCCTGTTTTTTTTATGATGGATAGAACGTGATCAAAGAGAGGGTGACATGGGTGAGGTCCTTCCAGATGCTGGAAGCTTGTCTCTGGATGTCTTCCAGTGCTGGGAGCTAAACGTCCCAGTGATCCTCCGTGTGCTGGAGACACTCGGCTGCAAAGCCCTTCCTGTCAGCGGCAGTGCAGCTGTGGAACCACACATAGACGCGCTGTGTCAAGATGCTCTCTGTGGAGCATCTATAGAAGGTCACGAGCAGTTGTTGAGGCTGGCCAGCTTTTTTTTTTTCTTTTTTTCTTTTTTTCCAGCGACCTCAGGAAAAACAGCTGCTGTTGGGAGGGTGACAGTGTTGTTGGTGATGGCAAACATAGTCCTGAAAATATCCCAGTGAACAAGGTGTTGTCATGTTAAATTAACTCATGCAATTAGTCTCCTTTGGTGATGAACAAATGGATGAATTACTTCCTGTTTCAGCGCTGTTCATTTATATAAAAGAAAGACAAAGTTGTCACTCCTTCACATGAAGACTAAATATACTAGCCACATGCTAACATTCAAACGGACTGTGCGCCTCTTTGTTTACATACCTTATGTTTGTTAAAGGGCACTATTTGCTGCCGTGTATACGTTTCTTTGGCCTTCCAGTCTGCAGCTAATGTTCTCTGTCAGATCACTGTAAACACAGCTGAGGACAACAAACCCTCCTCGACGCTTGTGTTTGTCTCGTCTTCATGAAAACAAAAACAAAGGCTGCTCTGTCGTGCCCGATCCCTGCAGACAAGAGACAGGATTTTCTCTCTCTTACAGTCAGAGCCAAGAAATGTTAGCACTATCAGACGTGTCTCGTATGTGGTAACTTAATGAAAACACGTCTGGCTATATGAGACCATGTGGCTGCTCTGTCTCTCTCCTGCCGGTTGTGGGTGTGTTCCACTTGTCTGAATGTATTTAATTTGTTTTCCCTTTTCCTCCTCTCTGTAATGTCATTTTAGCATTAGCTTAGTCGAGCAGACTTGTGCTTTTACTTTCCAAATTTTTACAATGGCTGGTGCTAATTGCCACTAAGCTCAGATGTTTTTTTTCCTCTACACATTTGGGATGACATATTTTCTGCCCTCCTAATGTTTATATCCACTAGAAACAGCATGGGGCTAGTTAGCATAATTAGCCTCCCCTCGCTTTCCACTTTGAGCAAGAGGTGAGGAGAGGTCACTTCCAGATTAATTTTTTCGAACAGCTCTGATGAAGGGAGAGGGTGGGGGGGGGGGCTTCATTGGGACTAAGAGTAAAGGCTGCAGTTGCTCTGCTGCTAAAACAAATGCTATCTCTTTATTCCACTGTACTGTTCAATGTTGCAGCGGAGTTATGCTCGCGCCGAACATTTGGGTGCCAGCGGGGCTCGTCGAGAGCATGAATAAAAGAGTTCCTCGGGTGGAGTGGCGCAGGATCCTGCTGTGCTAGATTTAGATCTGACTCAGGAGGGAGGAGAGCCACAGAGGGAGCGATAAAAGGAGGCAAAAGAGCTGCTGACCATCTGCATTGACTATCAGAAGTCATAACATCCTTTTTTTACTTTTTGTTTTTCTGAAATGTTCAACACGATGTCCGATTACATAATGCACTCTGATTTATTTTCACTGCTTGTATGAGAACAAAAAAGAAGAACCTTGTGTTTCACCAGCAGACCTGGCCTTCCTTCAATAGTTAATGTCATCAGATAACTATGCACCAACAGTTCAGCGACGTGACAGGCCAGTGTAATGTGTGGTGTGTGGCGTGTTTTGTCGAGTTCAGCGGGAGCAGATTTGTGACCTGTCGACGTGTGTGTTTGTGTGTGTTGATGTTCCAGCTAAACTCTCCGATGAACTCGGTCAGCAGTACGGAGGACATAAAGCCCCCGCTGGGTCTAAACGGCGTGATGAAGGTACCCGCCCAGCCCTCAGGAACCACCCTGTCGCTCACGAAACACATCTGCGCCATCTGTGGTGACCGCTCCTCAGGTGAGTGACTCCGTTCTGCGATGAGTTTAAGATACTCTCAGCAAACCTGAGCTGGTATAAGTAATACTTTCATCTTATGCAGGGGTGACTTTGATTTGACGCACAGTTCATGCTGCTATCAGCGGCCCTCTTGAGTGGTTTGAATGTAAGACAAATGTGTCAACAGAACATCTCTCTGCTTTTCCTTCCCAAACGACAGACTGCCGTTTTGTTTTTTTTGAGACTCCAGCACCCGGCAGTTTAGCTTCAGAGAAGTCAGTGCACGATGGAGAACTTGTACCTGCAGCCAACTAACACTTAAAAAAAAGAAGAAAACAGTGACTACTATTTTGTTTCGTCTTTATTCATCGTGGCATTATGAACCCAGATTTCACCATCGTTTTTCATTTAAATATGTTTTGTCTTAATGTTGCGTTACGGAGGGGGGCATTTGCATTTAAGCACAGTACGGGACAACTTTGTCTAGTGTGAGTGCACCCTAGCAAACGTTCCAGCTCATATATTCTTATGATGGTTTTTCCCTTGATGGTTTGTGGATCGCAGCATTAAGAGACTGTAAAAATGATAATGGGCAGTGTGACTTAACTCACCAAAAAGGCTTTCATGTGAGTGTTGTTCATCAACATCTTCTTAAAAACACATTAGAATGATAAATATGAAATGCCTTCGCCATAATTAAAAGGAGATGACATCGAGAAAAAAAAATGAGCCTGACTCACAGAATAACCAAGAAGTTTTGGGGAATTTGTAATTGAGGGAAGAATTGTGGGAAAGATATAAAAATAGTTTCTCAGCAGCTGGTATTACACAAGACTTCATTATAACCAAATGAAAAGAAAGTGGGACTAAACAGCATGTTACTAAAGATGGGGTTATAGCCACTCTGAGAAACCTCCAAAGAAGATCCAAAGATGAACTTTGGTCAGTGAACACCCCGAGGATTGCTCTGGCAGAACTACATACCACTGCAGTCTTGCAGTGGGAGATCTTCCTGGAAGGACAACAGTCGGTAGGATTCTTCTCAAATCTGGGCTAAATGGCAGAGTGGCCAGAAAAAGAAGCCACTCCTGAGAACATGCATATGAGGTCAGCACCGAAAAGGCTCATGAAAGCGACTGAAATCATGAGGCAAAAAGATTGTACGGTCTGATGAAACCAAAGCTCAGCTCAGCTTTGACTGAAATAGAGACTCGCTGTGTGTGAGGTAAACCAGGCAAAACCCATCAGTCATCTCAAAGTATCTCTGCCGTGAAGCATGGTGACGCTAACGTTGTCATGATGCGGGTGAGCTTTTTCTGCTGGAGCCGCTTGTAGAAGATGAAGGGTAACTTTTTGAACTGACTCAATGATCAATATGTATGTGTGAGAACTATGAAATATTTCAAATGAAGGACGGCAACATTTTAAACTTTTATGAGGTTTTAGTCAAATATCAGCTGCCAGCATTTATTGCTTGTAGTTGGTTTGTTTTGTTCTATCTTGAAATATATCATTCAAATGGTCAACATACATCAGGATGAGATGAGCTCATTGTTACTGGAGGGCGCCAAATGCCTCCAAAGCTAACTCAACTAACGTGTTTTTTTGTTTTTTTTTTAAATGGCTGTCACGTTATCATGCTTTTGTTGTCTTGCTTTTTCAACTTCGGAATTGCAGAATTTTCCCTCATTCCAAATTTTACTTGTTGGTTAAATGTCTTAATATTCAGGGTTGTTTTTTTAAAGGAGTCCTTACATGGTTCAAACTTGTCTTTTATTGAAGGACATTTATTGCTTGTTTACACAGCACAAGCTCACTGTTGCATTCCATTCATCATCAGCTATCATTTGGTTTGGAGTGAGCTCAGCAATTAAACCACAAGATCATTCAGCCAAAGTCATCTGTAAGGTCATCAAACTATTTTCTTTACACTCAATCAGAATCAGAATCGGCTTTTATTGCCAAGTACAACAAATAAGTCTGTGTTTGAAAGTCATCCATAAAAAGTCTTCAGCCCCGTGTTGAAGGGGAGTATCTAATTCCTTGGACAGCTTTAGTGTCATCCTGCGTCATCGGTGCTCCATCGACCCCCAGGGGCAAAATCAAAACAGTCTTTAGTAGCAGGCCATGCTACATTTAGCTGTACTTAGGGGTGGTGTGTGTGTGTGTGTGTGGGGGGGGGGTGTTTATCTTCTCTGGTGGTCTGAGCTAACAAAGAACAAAAGAACCATTTTAAAATAACAAGTGAATGCAAATGCACTTCATCCATCATAAAACACAAGAATGAACTGTTAAGAGACACGATGCCAGAGTACAGAACCACCCCCCCCCCCCCCCCAAAAAAAAAAAAAAAACATGTATGCTGTTCACTTACATAGGCCATATATTTGCTTTTTGCTGTTAGTGTGTTTGCAGGCTGTCTCACATGTTCACTTTTTCTGGTGGTCAGCAGCGTGCCGACAAAACAGCGGGCAAGATAAGCCACTGAGAGCAACTAATGTGTCTGTCAGCAGCAGCCGGTGGCTCTGTCACCTCACTGCCAGCTTCACAGCGACACACACATGTTCTACTCTCTGTGCTTGAGATACACCATATCTCTCTGTCTCTCTCCCCCCCTCAGGTAAACATTACGGGGTATACAGCTGCGAAGGCTGCAAAGGTTTCTTCAAAAGGACGGTGCGCAAAGACCTGACCTACACCTGTCGCGACAGCAAGGACTGTGTCATCGATAAGCGCCAGAGGAACCGCTGTCAGTACTGCCGCTACCAGAAGTGTTTAGCCATGGGCATGAAGAGAGAAGGTACAGCACATACCTTTGAGGATAAAGTCCCACTTACCCATTCCCTCAAGACTCTGCTAATACACACAGACACACATCAACACACATTTAACCACAGATAACAGCTCTATAGTTAGAAAATGAGAGACTTGACTTTTTGTGCTATAACTCACTTTGCTGCAGTATACTCATACTACTTTGTCTACTGTTTTTTAATGGAACCCACAGACAATATAACATCTTACAGCAGGAATACAAACAAGGCATACCTTCGACTGATATGGTTAGCAGAACAAAACAATTTGCCTCATTTTGGTTGCAAACCTCAAAACAGAAGTTTTTATTTCATTTAAGGTGGACTTGACAAATAACGCTAAATGCTTTGCAAGGTCAGAAGATGAATCTTTTGATTTTGCTCCTGATAGATAAGGACACTTTTTTTTTTTTTTTTAAATGTCACATGAGTGCTTGTAGCTTGCAGCTACGCAGCAGCAGACTGCATAGTCTGGACATAGTCTTCACAGTATTTAAAAATGTTCTGCAGTAACCACAAAATGCACAGAATAATGAATTCATCTCTTACATGAGAGTTAAATGTGTAAACAGTAATAACAGCAGTTCTCAGGGAGTTAATTCATATAGACAATATAAATAGAAAATCACAACTGTGCAGTCATGTCAACTTTGACCTTTTTTGCATCCTCAATGCCTCTGTTGGGCTCCTAACGCTTTGGACAAACTTAGAAAATGCATGAAACCACCTATCTAGTTAAAGTGAGCCAGCTCGTTTTTACCAGACACAAACTTTTTTGTGTGCTAAATTGGAAGGATACTCAATGTTCACAATTAAATCAGGGTCTCTAAATGAGATAATCTCCTGTCAATGCAAAGCACAGAGAAAACATTGGACCACGTTTCTCCAAATTAGACGCTACTAAACACATTCACATCCTGCCCCTGCCCTTTAGATGATCGCACATATAGAGGACATGTCGTCGTGCAGGACAGAGCATTAATCAAGCATTGACATGTAGCTTATACTTTAGTTACACACACTGTACAGTCCATGTTGTTGTTGAAAGATTACCATCATATATCATCACTTATTTAAAGATAAAGACACAGTGATCCACCTCTGACTGGAGGGGATCGATATTTCGTAGAAAACAAATCTTTAACAATGTATCTTGAATTCTAAGTGACTCTCCTGGGTCACCATTGTCCTCGAATGAATCTGTAGCTCTTAGTTTTGGTTCATATCCAGTTTTAGAATCAAATTTTTCAGCTCAAATTGAAAAATTGATAATAAAAAAAAAATGAGCATGGGTTTTGCGTGTGAACAGTTCTTGCATAGGCCAAACTGATAGCTGTTCAAAGTGGAATAAAACTGGTCTGAAGACAATCTGATGAAGGGTCAAATATTGTGACTTTAACACCAGTATATTAGCTTACTTATATGTACATACTGTACATACATTTACACAAGTAGAGAGGATTGCTTTTCAAACCTCTCATCTGGACAAAGCGTTTAAAGAAATTGGAAACAGAGTGACAGTATCATGTGTCAGACACTTCTTATAACAACATTTGCTGTGTAATCTGATTTTACACACACACAGAAGTTTGTAAACTGAGGTGCAAATTCTAATCTGTATAACTACAGAAGGGGAGGAAGATGGCAAAACATTTATTGCAGCCCTCTCTATGTTCTTTTAATAAGTGACACTGGCTGTTTAGTATTCACATTGTTAAAAACATTGGTTGTAATTGTTTGACGCTGCCTCCAGTCTGTGCGAGTTGGAGGATGCTTTAAGATCCACTCCGTTGTGCGAGTGTGCGGCTGAACAGTAAAGCACCTTCAGACAGTGAGGTGTGAATTTTAACACTTCATGAGGGTGTTAGAAATATTAGCGCTCTCAGCAGTGTTGTTAAGCACTCTTTCACACATTAAATAAATCAATCACTGCCCCTCCCCATTGTGGTCACCACGGTTACTGAATACAGATCGAGCACATAGATTATACTGAACGATGTGAAGCGGAGGGAGCTGAAGACAAACATGACAGCAGCTGTAAACAAGGTGTGCAGGTGCATGTGAGTTGTAAGTTCAGGAGAACAGGAAGAATCCTTGTTTTCTTGTGTTTTTTTTGACAAATGCATCCAAGTCCATTGTGCCTCAACCTTTAGTCGGCCTCCCCTCCCTTCTGCTTTTTTTTTTTTTTTTTTTTTTCATATCATTGTTGGGCTCCGTACTCCTTTCAAGGATATTATCATTTACGGCTTCTTTGCCTCACTTACAGTGCTGCCTAAGCCTCCCCCAGCACCCTGAGGGCTGTGGTTAGGGAACAAGGCAGCAGTAGCCCAAAAGGCTAAGCGAATCCACAGAAAAACAGGATTAAATGAATTTATGCTCTCCCAGTCAGGAGAGGAGAGGAGAGGAGGTGGGGGGGGAGGGGAATAAAGCTAACATGATTTCAGCCCTCCTCACCTCTTGCTGACTCCAACACAAGTATTCTACCCTTGGGCTGACCTCTACTGCCAGACAGCAGTTCCTCCAGAATGGGGCCCCTTTTCCCTCTCTTACTCCCCCCTACAACAAGACCACTGCCTCTCTGATTCAGGGCTTGGAATAGAAACCAGAGTAGGGGGGGGAAACATTAGACAACAGATCATTCCGCAGAGCAAGCGTGTGTATGCGAGACAAGCAGACTCTCCAGGTGTGTATGTAAGCTTGCACGCTGACATTGAATTTCTAAAAGCCTTTTATCATTCAGCATTTTATGTCCAAAACTTTTTATTAATCCATGTGGGGAGGATAAAACTTAGAAAAAGCCGCAGTACTTTTTTCAGTGGTTTTCTTGATTTGACTAAATTATAGCCTTTTGTGAAAGACAAAACACACTCGCACAAATGCTTTTTTTCCATCCACACTTGAGGGTGGAGGTGCGGTTTGTGTAGCCTCAGCCACAGTGAGTCTCGGTGTCTGCTCAGCACACAAACCATTTCCTGTGTCTCCTCGCCAAGCCAATCAGACGACAGAACCGGCCTCAACCACTTTTTCATACAGGACATGGGAAAAAAAACAAAAAAAAAAACGAGACAAAGTGTTCATTGATTTGTGTTCTGGGTTTTTTCATACAAGACCACGTACAGCCTAAAGATGGAGTGACAGGCCGTACATTATGTGTGTGTCTATAAATGATTTGTGTAGAAAAAGAAGCTGGCCGAGCACTGCCTGGAAAACACTTCTCTTTCTTGGTGAAGCCTCGAAAAGTCCTTGAAAATTCCCACGCTGATGCATTGTGCATAATGTAGGTCTAAGGTCCCAAATATATTTCATCCGCTCTATCGAACATATTGTTGATGATTGCATTTTCTAAGATAGGTTTTCTGGCGGGATCATGCTGTTAGATAAAGACAAATCGGTAAGCATACGCTCAAGCCTGCCCTCAGAAAATGTATTTAAAAGTATGTGTAGATACAAACAAAGACCAAATACTGTACATAATAAGTTCTCACGTATTTAGACTGTCAGTGCTGGGCAAATAAAGGGAGAGACACCAACATAATGGTGACCTCAAATCTCAGAGCTGGGAATGATCTCACACCCAAGTTAACCACGTTCAATTAGCGAGTTAGCAAAAAGTCGGACCATCAAAACGGACGTCTCCAGGAGAGCCTTTGTGTCGTTAGAATAATCCAGATCTGTTATGATGAACTTGCACCTACGTTTGCACTAATGGGGGTGCCAGTTCAGCTAGGAAGATGCAGATGCTAAACAATGCACCATCCAAAGGTTTGACTCCCAGCCTCAAGCTTTAATGCAGATCTACCCAATGGTCTCTTTCAACTCTTCCACTTATAGAGGCAAAAAAAAAAAAAAAACAGTCACCCAAAATAATTCTCTTGAAAATTGTCTTTATCCTTTTGCTAGCTTGTTAGCTGAAAACTGCCCTGCTGCTTACTTAGTATTAAACTGTAAAAAAAGGGATTTCTGCTGATAGAGAATTATCATCTAAAAGAAGTCAGGACTTGGGTCATAATGATATGGTCACTTGTCAATTTGATTCACTCATGTTTGATAACCAAGAGTAGGCCTACTTTCATTCTTTGTCAATGTAAAATCTATTGATCAGTTCTGTTTTTGTAAGCTTTTGACCCTTACACAAATCTTGCACTGTGTTAGCTTCCAATCCTTAACTTTTCTTCTTCCACACACATGCTCTTGGACACATAATAACTAACACTTTGAGAAAAAAAAAAGACAACACAAAAAACAGCAGTAGTGACCGGAACCAGTTTTGTTACATGCAGCCGTTCAGGAGGAGCGCCAGCGAGCCAAGGAGAGAAATGAGAACGAGGTGGAGTCCACCAGCTGCGCCAACGAGGATATGCCCGTGGAGAAGATTCTGGAAGCGGAGCAGGCCGTGGAACCTAAAACCGAAACCTACATTGAGACCAACCTTGGCGTGCCGTCCAACTCGGTGAGATTATATTTTTATGCATTTCTTGGCACACACTCGCATACAGTGTCATTCTGCAACAAGTGAAATCTTTGTGTACATGTTAAAGCCTGTGGGCACACACACATTACATTTCACTCTTATTTTATCACATTTATCACAGCTTTACAGTTTAAATGGTCGCTTTTCTTCATTCTAACCCAGTTTAACCTTTGCCTGATCAAAACTTTCCCAGTTTGAACACAGCCTCTCTTTTCGAATGTGAGAAATAGCCTTAAGGCACATTAAAACTCTCTGATGAGTCCTGATAGAGAAAACAACTTATTCATATTCATCCCGTACATATTTACTTAGAAAAAAAGAGAATATTTACTCATCAGAAAAACACTTTATATAATATAACTGCCACAGCATAAAGCAAAATACTGTGGCGTCAAAAGCTGTAAAACAACAAACATGTTGCTGTAGAAAACATACACATTTCTCTCTCTCTCTCTATCTCGCTCGCCCTCTGTTAACTCATAAACTTTGACTTGGAAATGAAGTTTTCTTCAATCTTAAAACTTTCTGAATGTGTCAAAACAATAACAACTATTGTGATCTTTAGTTGACTTACCTGTAGTGGAGTGTTTTTGCTGCAAGGGAGTACAACATTGTTTTCTTCTAATTATGATCAAATCAAAGCTTTTTGTCAGTGCAACTAAATTGTGTCTTTTTCCAGATTTATTTCCTGTGAAACATAAAGGTTCAGAAACTGTTTCCGAACTGTGAGCAGCATGCTTTTAACAACTCAGGGCAAACATTATTCAGTGTTGATGAAGATTCGGTTGTTGTTTGTTGAGGATTCTTTGGCCGACAGAGTGTTTTAATGAATTTAAGGTACGGTACTGTGTGTCCTCGCTCTTCTCCTCCCTTTGGAGGTGCCTGCCTGTAGTGTAGAAGCGCTTCTTTACCTGCTCACCTTGTCTCAGCTCCTTCACTCAGCTGTGAGTTTCCTCATTCATCCCCTCAGTATCAGCTGGGCACTGTGGGCTGCCTTTGACACCGAGGAGACTTAGATTGATGAATAATGCAACAGGCAGACTGTTCCTGAAAGCATCCCACAAAGCCTGGGCTTTCTCTGGAATTCTGCATGAACAGGAGCACCAGTGGAGCAGAGCAGCAGCCTACCGAAGGAGGCAGGGGAGACGGGGGGAGGAGGGACAAGGGGGTGAGACTGAAAGAGTTTATGGGGGGGGCTTCTTCTTGAATGCATCTGCTTCAGGGGAGGGAAATGTCCTGTGAAGTAAAGGTAGAAATGTGAGGGCTGTTATGTGAGTAAATGGGAGCTATTTTAAGGGTGGCAGATGGAAACGTAGGAGATGAGCGCTGACATTAGGGAGAGAGAGAGAGAGAAAATGGGGGAGGGGGGCACAGGGGAGCGGCTGGCAGCTCAGACACACTAATGCACTGAGTGTGTTTGGGCTCAGTGGGTCCCTCGATGCCGGCTGCCTGCCTGACAGTGGGAAAAGCAGGATTTCTAGAGGACAACAGAGGAAAGGGAGAGCACTGATATGAGAATAAACATTTCAAGTTGTACTCATATTGTTAAGCTCAGATCATAGGTGGCACTATAGTTTAATGTAAACCATTTCAATGCAGAGCAATGTGTGCATTCTGCATGCAAGTTCTGAAACACATAACAGTAGAGTACTGATTGAACCCGTTTTATTGGACAGAAGTTATATCACATTGTTAGATGTTTCTGTATCAGAAGTGAAGCCTCAGACTGTTATTATGTTGGTTTATCTCTATCATCCCATCCCTTTTAAAGGATCAGTTCACCATAGTATCAGAATTATACCATTATGCTCACACTGCTAGCAGTAAAGCTAACAAAACAAGGATGTATATTGTGTTTTCATACCAAGATTCAAGATTTTTATTTGTCACATGCTCATACAGATGTGCAGTGAAATGTAAGGACTGTTCCGCAGGCCATGTAATAACAATAATTACAATAAACACTCAGTTTAGCAATAATAGAATATAAACTAAAGAATAAAAAGAGTTATTTGAATGTACAAAATATGAAATATAGAATACTGTAAACGGTTTAAAGTGTGTAAAGTGTAAAAGTGACCAGGGTCCAGTAAAAAAAAAATTAATGTTCAAGATTTACATAAAGATTATTGAATGTACACAAAAATATAGAGCAATGTCAAAAGAAAAAGTAGAAAAACTACTAAAAGAGGAGTAAAAAGAGGAGAAAAGATAACCGGGGACTCGCAGTATGGTCAACCTGGGCGAGTTTAATATGTATCTGATGGATTTCTACTGCAGGTATGGCTGGGGAGAAACAAGTAAACATTACATTGAGCTGACCCAGGATGCTGGCAGAGCTTCTGTGTGCAGGCTGTCCTGAACCACAAGGACTCCCCTTCTCTCCAAATCTCTCTATTGAGAGTCGCTGCCCCGTGCTATAATTGATCACAGGGCCCAGGCCATGAGCGTTCATCATGAAAAGGCCACTAGCCCTTTCTAATAACTGGGGGTCCGGCCAACCTGAATAACGTGTGTTTATCTCATGGTGACCTAGAACGGCACTTAAACAGGCGTTAGTAATTTGCCTTCAGTCTGACGAGGAGCACTTAAGAAGAAAGGGAAAAGGCCAACATGCTGTCGTTTACTAATCCTGGGGAGGTTTCTTTACTTCAATGTATTCCTCTACTTCTCTATCTTTTTGTCTTGAATTATTTCAGGCTGTTCTACCTTCTTTGTGCTCACACAGAGGTTTAGTACCTTATCTCTTCCAGACTTAAAGCGGGGAGCGTTGCTGTTTTTGTCGATGATAATTAGCTGATGATTCATCCTCACTCCGACGTATGAGGACAGCTTCTTTTTCGATCTTAAAAAAAATAAAATAAAAGTGGGACACTTGAGCAATTCATTTTTATACTGATCTGTATGAGTACCCAATTTTCCCCTCGGTTGTCACGCAGTGTAGTCTGGTTCAAGCAGCATAATGAAAAATTGAAAGGCAAATCTTTCGTCTCACCTCCTCGAGTGATGAAAATTTCATAGGACAGTATGCAAGCCTGGCATTTCTCTTCACTCGCCGGGATGCTCCACCAACAAAACTCTTTGAATTTCCAGGGAACGGAGAAAGTGTTGTTTGTGGTAGGCGTTTAAAAAAAAAAAAAAAAAATCCGCTTAAAGGGCTAAATGTTGTAATTTAAAATTCCTCCTCTTTCTTGGTGTTTAAAGTTTCCGTTTATCTTCTTATTTACTTGCCTTTCAAGCTGTGATGTTCACAGTCGAGGATGTGTCTGGCAGTCGAGTTGCTGGATATTCCCAGCTGGGCTTTTTGTGCTTTCTTGCACGAAGGTTCCTGATATTCCATCACAGGTCAGAGTGGGCCTCTCCATTGTGGCCCTATAACATCCTAAAAGCTGCTCAGTGACTTGAACAGTAAGTACAGTAGTGTGATGCTGGTGGATTGTTGCAGGAAGGCGTAAGCTCTTCTCCCCTTGTCATCTCCACAGACTGAAGCAACGAAACCAGGTCAGTGTAAACATGGCTAAGATAGCCATCCAACATTCATGAGGCTCGCCATGTTTAACGAGAACCCTGGGACTTGTATTCGAGTTGAGGAGGGGTGGCTCGACCGTGGCGCACACTGAAGTCCCCTTTTTTGTGTGTGTGTTTCTTTGTTTTGGCTGGGGCTGCCCTTTGGAATGAATGAACTGAAACTGTTTATGTGGGGTTTCTTTTTTAGAGGAAGTGCAGCTCATGAAAACTGTCGCGTTGAGCTGCGCAATCCATGTCTCCCACGGAGATCAGATGCTGAAATATTCATAAGGCGCCTGTTTTCTTCCCCCCCCGAAGAAAAAAAAATAGACTTTCAGTTTTTCAAAACAGTGTAGGCTTTGTGTCTGGTTGAAGTTTTTCATATCTTTGATACTCTGCAGTCAGTGTGAGTTTCACACCATAGGGAGGAAACGTGGGGTAGAGGAAGGGAGAGTCTTTGGCCTGTGTTTTATAAAAGGAGAGTTTTAGAGGAGGGATGTTTTCTCCTTCATCTTGAACTAATCTCCTCTTGAGAGCTGCCGTTGATGTCGGGATCCTCCGAGCTTTTTGCATCGATCTGTGGGATTTGAAGAAGGGAGTTGGGGAGAAGTTACTCGCTGTTCTTCTTTTTCTTTTGGTTAGAATGTAAGTTCACATAGGGATATTTAGAATTTAAGGATGTTTACTTGGATTTAAAATGATGCACACAAAAAAAAACATTGTGCACAAAGCCTTTGTTTACATACATGCATATCAAGGGTATACACTCCTGGGATTAGGGTAAATTGCTTGTTAGAGATTGGCAGGATTGTTTGGGACTTTTTTTTTCCTGCCCAGATGGATTTACATTTCAGTGAGCTAGTCATATTATATTTGAATGATTTCAATGTGACTCACATTAGTATTCCTCCACTGCTCATAAACTCCCCGTGGTCTAAGAATTATGCCTAGTCTGATTTATCAGTTGCAGACGAGGACAAGCAGCCCTTGTTTTTTTTTTGTTTTTTTTTGTTTTTTTTTGGGTTTAGCACTTAAACACAGAGATGATCCTTCAACAGGAAATCTCCTCAGCATCAGCAGTGTAGTGAGGACTAAGAACAAAGGGGTACAAAAACAACAGTCTTTGTTTCCTGTGTGTGGAAATGTTGAGATTCTCCTTCTAAACCTATGTTTACGCATCACAATCTACATTTTTTAGGGTGTGATATAGGTATTTAATAAAGGCTTTATTTGTGAAACACTTACTGAATAGATATTTTCAACAATTTAAATCTCTGTGGTTGGATTTTTTTTCCCCACAGCCTCAATAATTGTTTGTATTTTATAGCTCAGGCAAGCTAAGTGGCATCAACTTGTAATCGAGTATGAAGAGGTACATTGTTGAACAATCAGAGACATCTTTCGCTTTAATGGATTAAACATGCTTTTCCAGCTACAGTGTATGTCCGGAGTTAATCACGAATAAGATTGCTCTCTGGAACAAAAGCCCAGAGAAGCACTTTACTGTCTTACATCAGTGACATCAAAATAACAGAAATGTCCATTTCTCAGAACTCAGCCTTTGGCCATTTATCCAGCTTGTTATGCTCATCCCTTTTTTATTGGACTTAAGTTAATGTATGGAAAGGAAACAGAAAAAAAGACCTCCTTGGTCACCTCAACCTTAAAGAGATACTTCAGCCTGTTTCTTCTTTGGGCATTAAATGGTAAAGTGCAGTGTGTTCCAAAATGTTATCACCAACCAGTACTATGAACTGCTTGTTTTTTTAATCATTAAATGAAATGCATTCTTCCTTCTTAGACGTCTTTATCAGAGATGACAAATGTAATATAAGAAAAGTACATTCAATCTGCCGTTAGTAGTATTTGATGGTACTAAAATGAAGAAAGTCTTTTGTGTCATTGCTAAAGTAAAATATTACTTGTATAAACGGTATGCTGACTTCTACAAAGCCCTGCCCTGTCTGCTTAGAAAGTCCCGTTTTAGCGCCTAAGCACTTGTTATGTAGTGAAGAGTTTGTTGAGTGTCAGGAGGGGCCTCTTGAGCTCCACTCGCTGTCTCAGAGTGATTTGTGTGTCCACTAAAAGGTCCCATAAGAAAAGAGTCTGTGTAGTGAAAGTTGTTTTTTTTTTCACCAGCAGCTCTCTACAGGTATTTCCTCCACAAGTTGGAACAGAATCACTTGTTTGTTTTGTCTTCCTTCTTGCTCCTCTTTTGAGGATATTACTCACAGCCCAGCACTCAACTAAGTGTGAATGTGTTGTGGTGATAGGTGGCTCCAGGCTCTCATCCAAAAGACTTTAACAGATCAAATAAAAAAACACAAAATATGACACCTTTTCAAGCATCACTTTAGTTTCCAACGTTCTGATTCATTGATGTTTGTTTTACATTTTTCCTCAGCCCAACGACCCGGTGACTAATATCTGTCAGGCGGCCGACAAACAGCTCTTTACCCTTGTGGAGTGGGCCAAGAGGATCCCCCATTTCTCTGAGCTGCCACTGGACGACCAGGTCATCCTTCTACGAGCAGGTAGAAAATATTGTAAAAGATGAACACACGAAACAACCAACAAAAAAAAGGCAATTTAAAATGGTGAAGAAATTTAATCAGGACCTATCCAAACATGAATACAATCAATTAAAATAAAGGAAACTGGGAAGAGAACAGACGTAACTGGCAGCCTGTAGTTGACGTCCAATTCTGCATAAATACATGCACGGAATAACACAGGTAAAAGCTTTGTGGGTACTTGAATCAAGCCTTTGTTATCTGAACAAATGTCGCTAGATTAGTTTGATCTTTGATTTTTCTAGTACCGGGCCCTTTTTCACAGGTCCTGTACGCCCACACATATGTTTTCTGTTCCTGGCTGATTAGAACACTGATAAGTGAAGTTTGGCTGAGCTGCTGAAGGTGTAATGTAAAGCCCCGTTTTAGTGCCTGGTACAGCACAGCACAGCTCAGCTTTCCTTTCTGGAAACTGTTCATTTTTGGTTGTTGATAGCATCTGGAACTTCTTTTGGTTTCTATGCAGCTGAGACAATGCTACAAAAGTGGTGTCAAAAACCCACCACACACTGGCCAGACAAAGGGAAACCACACAAGAGTAGTCTCTTACTTGACGCGAGCCGTTAAAAATAGCTACAGTTGTCTTCATATTGGATGCCTTTTTTTCATGTGGTGTTGCTATGATGATCAACAAGCCCTGTCTGCGATAAAGTGCTACTACCTACAGTAGAAAACAAATTAAGAAATGAACTTTCGCCCCAAATTCCGGTCAAGCTGAGCTGTACAACATTGTGAAAATGACTCATAAGAGTGTGCAGTTAACTCTTAACGGCTGTTGGATAAAAATATGTATCTACTACTTTTTATAATGGCAGAGTTTGAAAATCCTGTCCAGATTTTCAAAGGTAAAATAAGATTTAGACCTCAACATCTCGTGTCCACCTTGCTCGTCTGCTTATTTCTAGAATCATAACTTATTAAGCCTACTAACCCTTGAACTCTCTCCCTTTTTCTTGATTTGAACGAGCAGATGTTTAATGGCAGTTAATAAATATTGTTGCTACTGTACAGTCAGACAAACACAGTGAAATGTTTGAGCTGTGGAAGGAACGGCTCGCACTAGACTCATCTGTATAAATAACTGACTGAGAAAAAGAAATGTCAGCCTAACCAAGGTCAGAACAGCTTGAACAGAGTGTGTGTATCTGCTGTATGTGGAAAAGAAAGCTAACCGCTCTGGATCACAGAAGCTGGAACGAAAAACAGATTGAATCATCTGTCACTTCTCTTACATCCACTAACATCACATGCAAGAGGGTCCTGTTGGGTTTTCCCAACACTTTGCCCTTGTTGCCTGCTTGTCGCTCCAAATCACACCATTATATTCAAAATCCACCTTAAGGGGGAAAGAAAGCTATTACACACCCATCCCAAAGCCTGAAAAAAAAAAAACCCTTCCATCACTTCTTATCCGTTGCACACACAATGATGGAGAGACGTCAGCAGAGCAGAGAGAGAGACATTATTCCGGAGAGCTCGTCTTTTCTCGGCTCTCAGGTTTTCTATAAATAACCGCTTTAGTTCTGCTGTATCACAGATAAAAGCATGCCGGCTCCTCTCATACCCAACTCAACTCCGGGGAGAAGAGGCGAGTGTTGCCAGGCAGAACAGTTAAAGGAGCCCTGTCACTCAAAAGGCTGCGTCTTGTGTCTTCAGTGTGCCCGGTGTCAAGCCCCTGCTTTGGCACATCAAGCCTGTTGTCTTTATTGTGATGGCAGGCGCAGTTCATCCCTTTTACACGCTTGTCTCTTCAGAAAGCATGATTCAAATGTCTTAGTAATAACCTGATGCCTGTGCGGGAGAAAGTTGCACGCTTTCACCGCCCAGCTTAATTGATTCATTGGAATTCCCTCTTTGTTGTCAGTTTCATTTTTCTTGAATGCTGTGAACTTTTGTACTGGGATTTGCTTCTTTTTTTTTTTTTTTTTTTTCTCCCCCCTCCCTCATACTTTTCCTCGATGTCTCTCTCCCCCGTCTCTGCTGCAGGTTGGAATGAACTCCTCATTGCATCATTCTCCCACCGTTCAATAGCGATTAAAGACGGGATTCTTTTGGCGACCGGGCTGCACGTACACCGTAACAGCGCCCATAGTGCCGGAGTTGGAGCCATCTTTGACAGGTACTTATTACAATATCACTAAATATACAGATTACTTTAAACCGCTAAACAAATAGAAGTTAACCCTTCTATTTCTTTAATAAAATAAATACGTTTTCAGCTAATTTAAACTTGTATTTAATGTATACATGTTAAATTGGACATTAATACGCTTAATCAGCATCAATGTCTCGACTGTGCAAACTCTATAAACCCGTTTCAGCCCTGGTCAGAACGGGCTGTTTCTGTGTCTGCAGCTTTAAATGCAAATAAGCTGTGTCTGACCACGCCCCTCTCTTGAAGGGCTTCGGTGGCTCGAGCTTTCTTGCACCATGCCCTTTTTGTTTACGGTGAGAATCGCAGACTCAGAGGCCAGAGCAAAAACCTGGCTGTGCGAGTGTCACCCACCTGGGCGAGGGGTTACTGCCCTTTGTGATGTCACTACAGGAAAACCTCCATACGCCTGTTTGTGCACACATTTTCTGAGAAGTGGAGCAGGCACAAGATGAAGAGGATGGACTTTTCACGTTATGGGGGGGGGGTGTAGACAGACTCAGGATGCATGCTTGTGTTAGAGATGGTGAGGTGTGTTTTGCATAATATTTTGCACAACATTTTTTATTAAGTATGTTAACTGGCAGACTTTTTCAATGACGACTGGTTACAGAGTGGTAACAGTCACATGTTATTCACTTTTTTAACCAGTAACACTTCTCCTAATTTTGGTTTGATAGGTTGTAACATGGTTTATTTTTGACAATACAACATCCTTTTAACAGTTATGAATTACTATTCAATTATCTTAAAAGTATTAGGATATTGTTTTAACGATTACAAAAGCTTTATTTGAAAATCTCACCGCCCCTATTAATGTGTAGATTTTTTTTTTACATAGTCAATTCATGATTGATGGCCTATGACATTTAGGTTACTATCTGTGAAATATAACACCTACAATGAAAGAGTGCACTTTTCCAAAAGGCAAATCAGAACAGGAGCTATTGATTGACTGCAGTGTATTAAATATGTACACCTGTATGCATCAGAGAAAACACAGAAACACTGAACAGCTCAGCTCAGAAAATGTAAAAAAAAAAAAAAAAGAAGAAGAAAAAAACAGACAAAAAATCCATAGACAAGTGACTCCAGTGAAGTGGAGTGTGTGTGGAGTAGACACCCTGGTGACTGTTATTGACATTCCAGGTGTCTGACAGACTGACAGACAGACGGTCTGCAGTGTCTGTTCTGCTGCATCGCACCTTGAGCTGAGGTGAGGGAGACAGTTTAAAGAGCTACAAAAGAAAGAAAAAAACAAAGGTTTCAATGAGATGCGTTTGTCTACAATTAAGGCAAAAAAAAAAGTTTACAATGAAACAGTTTGCAACCATCAAACTCTTTCTGCCATCTTTTCTTCTTCTCTTCTGTTGTATTTATTTTCCCCACTGATCGATAGCCTTTCTTCTCAAACACCAGCCTTCATAGCCACAGGATATGTTCCATCTCTGGCATAAATTGGTACACATCAAGACACACAGATCTGATAATGATCTCTCTCGCTCGCTCGCTCTCTCTCTCTCTCTCTCTCTCTCTCTCTCTTCACTGTACGAATAAAGACAGATTAAGTGAAACACTTGAGTCTTTTTCTTCTCCTTTTTTTCCTCTCTCTTTCTTTTATAGCCCTGTTGTTCCTCCTTGGAGCAAATTGAATTAAAATGAGCGAAGAGCCACAATTGACTTTACTATGCGAGGCAAGAAAAAAAACAAAAAAAAAACAACACGTGTGAGAGGGGGAAACACAGCGCCGAGTAGAGGGTGTGACCGAGTCAAAGAGGGGTGAGGAGTTCGAGTGACTCCACACGCCAACACTCCCACCAGTGATGTCACACACAGACAGTGGGAGTGCTGGTGTTCGATTACAGCGTGTGTTTAATCTGTGGCTTTCCTCTTATGAAAAAAACAGGTACTAAATATACTCTGTAGGGTTGTAAACTTTTCCACTGATATTACGGTGCCTTTGTGGACTGAGAGACTAGTTGTGTGTATTTGTTTTTTTGAGCAGGCTCGCCGTTAAAAACACATTTTTAAAGCCCCAGTCTGGATAACTTTTAGTAAGCTGAGTGTATCTTTAAAAATGCACCAATTAGACTCAAGTGTTTCCTGTGATCTTAACTTTTGTTTTCTCTCTCCTGAATTCAGATCAAATGCAAAAAAAAAAGAAGTCTACAAACCACAACAGATTATTCTTTTAACTTTGCCTTATTTTCAAAAGATGAGCCAGACGTGACTTTGTTTTCTCTTTGTTTCTTTTGTCTCTCTTGTGCAGAGTGCTCACAGAACTCGTGTCAAAGATGAGGGACATGCAGATGGATAAGACGGAGCTGGGGTGCCTTCGAGCGATAGTTCTTTTCAACCCAGGTAACTCTCCCTTTTCTATTCAACTTTTATTTGCTGCTTGCAGCTGAGAAGAGTCTGTGACTCTCAAGGCTGATTGGACTTGGTATTGTCAAACGTTGGCATTGTTGCTTTTATGAAAGCAACTAACCTGCTAACTTTTCAAGTTCCAATTTGACATGAAACCAAAAGGATCAGCTGACAACAAAGTCGAGGTCATCAGGGGAAGGGCGTACACGTTTTAGATGCCATACTAATCCAGCTGTAGCTAAAAGGGCCACTAAGCTGCATGTTAAGCATCCACAACACTGCTGACATATTTCCAATGAATGATTCTTATCTCAGAGCGCGATGCTGACAAACCAGCGTGGAACAGAGCAGTGAAGCTTTCAAAATAGGCTGCTATAGATGAGGAGAAAACATGAACTGACCTTCATACTGATCAAATAGAAAATGACCGAGAAGTGATTAGAAGCTTAAAGAGATAGTTGGGTGCTGTTGAGAGGGGTTGTATGAGGTACTGAGTGTCATGCATGGAGTCTCTAGGCTATACATGCCTGGAGAGAGTGACATGAGTCGTTAACCACGTTTGTCATTTTACTTATTTATTTATTTGAATTAGGACAATGCATATTCATCAACATGTCAGCATAAAGCAGCAATGTAAAAATGCCGGAGTTAGCACAATAGCTAATTTTCATCCGTAGTCCTAAGACAGGTGTAGCGAACATTCAACAAGACAGATACAAAAGAGTACATAATTCACAAGACATCACACATTACAAGTAGACCATACAAGTTACATATAAGACTTTAAGATCCGAGGGAAGGAGCAGATAATCTACGTGTGCGTGCATGTCTGGTTAGTTTTCAACCATTGTTTCAGTGACATGGGCTGGTAGCCTGTTCCATGTCTGCGTGCCTCTGATAGACCCCACCATTTGGCCCCATTTTTAGAAATCAATGACGATATACTGTAAATGTATGCTATGTTCGGATATTTTTTTTCAGCGCTACACTTACTGTCAATAACCTAATTAATTTAGGCAACACTTTGGCCCACCACACGTGTCCTCGTGTCAACAAATACAGAGACAGCACATACAACCAAACCCAAAGAGTTAGCAATTTGTACAGCGACTATGACGTGTTGGATACTTGAGGGACAGGAGTAGACAGATGGAGACTCAGCAGGTCTGAAAGAGAAAGAGGAGTTACCTAATGCAGGTGTGATCCGATACCCGCGAACACAGTACATCCAGGTCTTTCTGGATCAAAGAACGCCAGCGGCTCTCATTTGACTGCAGCCTGCATAACCGACCAGCCGCAGACCCCTGCTGTACTGAACGCTGCTGTTTTATTGACCTCCTTTCAAATTTCCCAAAATTAACACTGAATCGTCGTCAGAGGAAGTTTCTGTTTTCATTCTTTGTACATGTATCGCATGATAACATCACCTATAAATACTTGATGAATGTACACTGAGCATGAACAGGATGTCAGCCGGCTCGTCCTTAAACATCTGTTTATTACAATGATCTCCCAAATGGGATGCAGTCATATCACAGGATAACTAACAGTCTGTCAGGACTGGCAGCTCCTGTAACGACGTATGATGATGATTTCTATTCTTCGGAAAAAGCATCCTTTTTGTCAGGTTTTTATATTGGGGATTTGTTTGCCTTTATTTAGAGATGGGACAGAGGATATAGTCATAAGATCAGAGAGAGAGAGAGAGAGAGAGAGAGAGAGAGAGAGAGAAGGGAGTGAGCTCATGTGCAGGACCACAGCCTCTGCACATGGGGCATGCACACAAACAACAAAACAACAACAACAAAAAAGCCTCCTTTTGAGAATCTTTGTGTTTTCAAATCAGTACTGAGTGTATCCACTTTTTTTTTTTGACAAATTAAGAATCTATATTAGTACAGTTAATAAAAAAATAAATTAAGCTCATGTCAGACAGGCTACAGGCAAACGGGTAAATACTGTTACAGGACTTAATGCATTTCTTGAGATCTGTATAATACCATAATATAGTGCCACTCCTTCTGTAAGTGTGCAGTTGTGTATGCAAAGTATGCACACAAGTATTCTAAACCAGACCACTAATGTGACCCAAGATTTTAATGACTCTGGGCGGCAGCCTCCCTCCGTCCCTCTGGTGCCACTGTTATTCTGTTCATCAGAGACACAGTAATCCTCTGTGTTGCATATTTTGTTCCGGTCCCATCCAAGCCTAGTGGCCCCGGTTTTGCTTCCTCGGCTTGGTTCCTTATTAATTAGGGGTGCGAGACTAGACTGTTCTGACTGAGAAAGCAAAAGCTGGGGGCTTTGGAGGACAGGGTGGCGAGCCTCAAAAAGGGCCCTCAGCCCTCCCTTTCCCACACTGTGCGATCAAGTCCAGCCATTAACAACAAATGTTCATTCATTGTTGATCAACTGTGCAATGCTCTCGTCCGTCAGAAATCGAAATCAATGCGCCGTTTGTGTTGTTTATGAGAGAGGCGTCTCTCCAGTGAAGCCTAATTTAGCACAGCTTCGACATGACAGGCCTAATTGGAATAACCCAGAATGAGGTGACACATGTCCTCACTGAGTCTGTGGGGTTAAAACTCAGTATTCAACTCAGTCCGGCTCATCTCCCCCGTCATGCATTACTGCAAGTGGGCCCCTGAGGACATGACCCTGGAGACCCCTTCCAACCACGTTTTTGCTCTTATCGTCCGGTACATGCGAGACCAGTTCAAGTTTGATCACAACAACACACTTTGTGTTCTTTATGAACGAATGTTGCAAGTTGTGCATGAGCGAATAGATTTCCTCGAGGGTAACTACTTTATGTACACAGTTGAGTTTTCACCAGCTTAAAGTGACATCATTCCGATTAACTGATTTAAATATTGGAGAATACAAAAAAAAAAAAAAAGAAATCTTCAGAATGTTTACAATGCATGTTCAGGATCCCTCTCCTTGTTGCTTGTAATTGTTTGTTTTCTAACCATTATTTTTTGATGTTTCAACAGACTCTAAAGGTCTGTCCAACCCAGGCGAGGTAGAAGCTCTGAGAGAGAAAGTGTACGCGTCTTTAGAGGCCTACTGCAAACAGAAATACCCCGAGCAGCCTGGCAGGTATGAACACAAACACAGGAATGAGTGTGCAAGATCCCCAGACTCCGAGCTGAGTTTAACTCCACAGACAGAGAAAAAGCAAAAATAGTGTGATTCATGAGCTCGCATTTTTCTAAAAGTGCAACTCGTGCTCTTTGAAATGAGATTTTATCATCACTAATCTCCTTCTGCACGACCTTTCATGAGGTAAACATTTCTGTACGACCCACAATCGTAACATGAGCAAACTTTTTTACTGCTGCAGTAGCTTTGGTTCTATTGTAAATCTTTAAAGATTATCCTCTCATCCCCACCTAACGGGTGAATCAAACTTTTTTCTTGTGATGTGACAGGTTCGCCAAGCTGTTGCTGCGGTTACCAGCGCTGCGCTCCATCGGCCTCAAGTGTCTGGAGCACTTGTTCTTCTTCAAGCTCATCGGCGACACGCCCATCGACACGTTCCTCATGGAGATGCTCGAAGCCCCGCATCAAATGACATAATAGCAGAGTGCGGCTGAGCTCTCCACCCTCTGTATCCCTCCTCCACCATGTCTCCCGCCAGCCCTGGATCTGGAGCAGGGTCCTTTTTAACAACAACAACAACAACGAAAAAAAATCCTGTCTCCAACAAGGGACAGATCACGTGGTGACTTGGAATGGAGAACCGCTCCCTGTCTCCCATCCTCCCTTGTTCCCTTTTCTCCTCGGCTCCCTTTGATGTGTTGCAAAACAATGAATTCATCATGTCTTTGGGTCTGTTTTATACCTTGTAAAAATATATAAATAAGAAATATATATATGAAAAACTCACCGCAACACGAGTGACAGCAGTGGACTGAAATAAGGTCGGACAGAGGACAAAAAACGTATTGAGCCATCGTTTTCATCCTTGTTTTTAACGTACTCCTTGTCAACTAAAAGCTGAGATGATCAGGTTGAACACCCACAGTTTTGCTTGCAGGTATATTGAGAGAGAAAAAAAAACAACAAACAAACAGCCGTGATGTCATTTTTTTGGACACTCAGCGTTGTGATCGGGACAATCGTGGACTGGGAGAGCCTCAGGCTGTGTAGACTTGGACCTCAGCCCTCTCTCTCTCTCTTCTTCTTCAGGACTGGACTTCTTTTTGGGGGAGGGACAGTGGGGGGGACAGCACGTCTACTCAAGAAAGGAACTCGTCCGTTCCTGCGTGACTCGACTGAACATGTCAGGTCTTGCACTAGCCGTTTTTTTTTGTTTGTTTTTTTTTAAGCGTGAGCTTTTGTGGAGCAGAATTCAGAGGTGGGTTAACAGAAACTGCAAGTGCTGCAAAAACCTCAGGTCTGCCCAATTCCAACAGATACAACCATGTCTTACCCTATTAGCACTGTGCAACGTCCGTGAGGATGACATATTCCTTCACTAATCAGCCCGTCAGTTAACGTGAACTGATTGAACAAGAGTTTGGAGAGCTTGTTATGTACAATCGCTGCAGCACGTCTGCACACAGGCTGTTGTAAATTAGCCATACTTTAGCCTCATGCTACATGATGCTCTGAAAGGCTAGTAGCAGGAGCGGGAACAACTTCTTCTATACCGTTTTAAAACAAACTGGCTATGCCGAAAACCTCACAAGCGATCACAACAATCTAGGACGGCTGTAAAGTGAGCACGCGGTCTCGTCTTGTGAGGATGTGTTGTGGTTTCGCCGGTCGCCTGAGACCCATTTTGTCCCTCTCTCAAACATCTCCACTTCTCATTTCATGTGAATTTCAGCACACCATTTACACCTCCACACTCAGAAATCCCTCTGCTTAACGCAGCAGATGTAAGCTTTTCAAATCACCTCATATCTACCTGTACAGAGAGTTACAACCATACACAGTATTGACGTTATCAGTTTCTCATTTTAACAGCGATGCACTATTACCTCTGTCTCCATCCCTCTGACGTTCAAGTCTCTGACACTCATCTAACCATTTTCAGTATGCCGGAGAGTGCTTGTTGTTGCAGCAGAGCCATTATTTGTTTATTTGTTCGTTACTTGGCACTTAACCTCATGACAGTGGAGTCAGGTTTCTAATCGGAGAGCTGATGTTGATGTAATCGACCTCTGAGTTGGAATTTGGCCCAATCAGGAATGCCTAAACAGTTATCCTCCTCAGAGGCACATGCACTCGCTCTCTCTGCACTTCTCTGGACAACCAAGTGTCATTCACATCGACCTAAAATGTAAGATATCTCCATGTTGTGTATAAATATGCGTTGTGCTTATTTTCTGCTTTCTTTTTTTTTTTTTTTTTTTCTCCTTTCCCGTTTTCTTTAAATGCTGCAGCTGCTGCAAAACTATGCATAGAGTGCATTTCCAAAGATTGTCTACAGAGCGGGTGCATGAAAGTCTGGCTCGAACAGGTTTGATACCTTTTAAAAACACAAGTCTTGGAGGTGTGGGTTTGGTGTCATGTTTTTTTTTGTTTTGTTTTGTTTTTTTCTGGATGGGAGTAAATATCTTCTAAAGGTTATTTTTCCACTTTTCAGATCTACGATAGTCATTCTGCGCGGGGTAATTCAATCTGGACTGAAACACAGTAAACAATCAGCTGACAACATCCCCTCTGGTAAATGTTTAACAAACAGAGGAGAGCAGCAGACTTTAAATTGAGAGCCGAATGAACTGTTGCTGAGTACGATGTGAGAAAAAGCCACAAAAAAACAAATCACCTGATATCAGAAAGTGAACATTATGTTTAAAGCTACCTTTCATTCATGTATGGAGTCCTGAGAGTGCCACTTGAATAACCTTTTATTTATTGTACAAAAGTAAACATTTATATTAAATGGAAAAAAATTCAAAGATTCAAAAAAATCTGTATCTGATTACATTTGAAATATGCGCTCAAGTTCCCATATTAAAAGATGTAGAAATATATTACAAATAAAACTATGTCTTATTTCACCTATAAATTAATGATCGATCTGTAACTCTGAATAGAACACCGATTTTAAATAGGGTTTTGAGATTTGTTTCGTTAGATTTGTCTTGTTATTGAAAAAAAAAAAAAAAGCTTCAATAAAAGTGAAAAACTTTCAAATTTTTTTAGTTTTGCATTCTTTGCATTCATCTTTGACAATTATTGTCTCAAACAAAAAGTCAGATTGTTTTCGTGGCACCATCAGGACTCCATAGAGCGGTTGACTCCAGTCCTAACATCGAGCAGAATCAGAATCAGGTTTTATCGCCAAGTACATTTACAGTACAAGGAATTTGTCTCGGTGTATTAGTGCAAAAACAGTTAACAAGGGAAATACAAATATAACATAGAATTGGAAAAAAAATGCAAATATAAAGAATAATAAAAACCTTGAACATTTTTGAATGAATCTCTCACAGAAACTTTCAGACACCTCTGTGATACCTTTCCTTGATGAAAAGTCGACCTCGCTTTGTCTGAAACGTCACAGTGTCCACCTCACGCAGGACGGCAAGAACATGTTGTTAGTGTTAGTGGATGTTGAGGCTTTTTAAGAGCTGTGAGCTCCCTCTGGTGGTAGAGAAGCAGTGCTGCATCAGATGAGTATTTAAGTATTCAAGTATTTAATCAGCTGAAAACGTGGCACGTGTCTCACAACGTTCTCATCATCGTTTCCTCCGGCTTCGACAAAACCTCACGAGTCTGTTTGGCAAGAATTTCAGTGTGACTTATTGACTTGTTTGAATGATCCTTGACATGGAGGTGGCCTGTGTTCAAATAATCCATCCAGGGATAGAGAGTATTAACTGTCAGTTTACAGTATTTATACCCTGGATCAATCATTACAGCAAAGAGAAGCTTTACTCAGACCATTTTTCTGAAGACCGCTCAGATTTTTCAGATTTCTTTTTGGAGGGAATTTGCAAATGTTAATCCTGATTTGAAACCAATTTAGTGTTCATTATCTGACTCGGTGTCCCAACTTTAAGACAAACATCCTTCTATGCCCTTAATCTGATGTCTCCCCCTCTGAGTTCACTGTGATCAATGAGCGCAGGTATCTTAAGCCATAAGGTGGACGTTTATGTACAAGCTCCCTCCGCCCCTGCCAGAAAAATACAGACCGTAAGAACCTTAAGAGTGATCTTAACAAACATAGACTGGATAGCTACATGAATGCTTTATAACATAAAGCTCTATTTTGTTAATATGTATATGTGTATATATTTATAAATATATATTGTCAGAGCTGTTCCTCGAGGGAGACGAGTCTTTTAGACCAAACCGTTCCACACCAGGTGTTCTCTTCAACTCAGAGTTTTACGATGTTCTTTCTCTCATACATTTCTGAGGTGTTTTGAATTTCAGCCTGACTTTATAAAAAAAAAAAAAGAGTCCTGATCAACCAGCAGACACGCAGGTCTAAACAGACAAACAACAACCAGCTTTCCAGCAGTTTCTACAACCTCGAGAATTAAAAAAAAAAAAAAAGAGAGAGAAAAAAAGGCAAAACAGGTTCAGACTTTAAAGCCTCAAATGTTAGTTGTTGCTTTGCAATTGTGTTCAAAAAGTGTAATCAGGAAAAAGCTGAGCTTGTGACACAATCACTGCTTTCTTTGTTGCATAGACAAAAAACTAAATGTTCAAGTGAGAAAAAAAAAGATGAAAAAAAAAACACTTGGAAAAAGATCTATTTTTGTACAAAGGTAATTTTATCCCTCGCTTGTGTACTCTGTTTTTTTTTTCCTTTTCTTCTATGGCCTGTTGTATACATTGTGGAAAAGCTTCTTTAGCCGAGGCGAGGGACAATTTTCAGATTGAAAATTTAAAGCGATAGAAGTCGTTTGCTTTGGCGCCTCGGTAACTGTGTCGCTTTTACTTTGCCATTTTCAACCTGTCGCTGCAAGATGGGAACGTCTTCTCTCATGATTTTCTTTTTTTTGGTCTGTTTTTAAGAAGATGGATTTTTTTTTGTCATCTGTTCTTTGTGGGTTGTTCTCTGATGTTCTATCTTTCATTGACAGAAAAAAAACGGTTATTAAAAAAAACAAACTTCAAAGTGATAACAGTGGACTCTTGGTAATGTTTGAAGATGCGTGAAAAGGCAGGAATACCACACGACACTTTCACTCACGACTCAGCAGAATGAAACGTACAAAAAGGTGTTTTTATTAAGTGGCAGGTTAGTTATAGCTGTATAACGCAAACAGAGACTCCACACACATCCAGGGTTAACTACAGAGAAGAGACGCTGCCTGCTTCCTGTGACGAGCTGCGGCACAGAAGAGAACAAAACATACACAGCTATAAAAAAAAAATAATCAAAAAATCAAAATAACATGCCAATATATGTACAAAGCAAATCCTACAACACAGCTTGCATTTGGTCACTGTTGTAAACTGTAAAAGACATTTGAACACATGGGCGTATGCATCCCTAAAAAAAGAGAAGGTGATGTCTAACATTTGGATTCTTGGGGGAATCAGTTTGTTTTGTTCAGAGTGAGTCCTAACTTCACTTCAGATCCTTTCCCCTCACACTGACTGTAGATCTCATTATGGCACAAAGCACTTACTTGAGATCTGGCATTTGATACTTTTGGGGGGGGAAAAGACACCACTTAAATAAATTATAGAGTACAGAATACTTCTTTTTAACCCTTTTTAAACTAATTCTTGACAGGGGAAAAATCACAGCTCTACTTTCAAGTTACTAAGACAGCATTACACAATCAAAGAGACACATTCAAAGGCAGAAAGAACTCAAAGAAAGACCCCTTAACCATTACATTTATTGTACAAATACAGAAGAGCTGGTATGAAGCAGTGTCACAGATACTGTAGCACCAGAGTATCCACATAGAGAGCGTTTCATGAACAAACAGGGAACATCTCCGATGTGACAACAGGACAACATCCAGCGCAGCGTCTGCTTTTGTGATTTGATACTGTGTTTGGCTGATGGGTCTCATTTGGTTCTGCTTTGCTGAATTTCATTACCTGGAAAGCTCTCTGTACCCCGCGGGAGCTCTCGGTTTAAAAAACGAGTCCTCTTTTCTTACAACAAAAGGTAGAAAAAAAGTGTATAAAAAAAAAAAAAAAACACAAAAAAAAAAAAAGGAGGAAATATGAATGGCTCAAAAGATCCGAGAAGGCTTAGCAGTCGCTTTTCCATAGCTTGATGGTTTTGTCATTTTCTAACGCTGCGGACGCGATGATGTTCTCTGTCGGGTGGCAGGCGGTGGAAATGACGACGTCTAAAAAAGAGAAGGACACGTGTTCAGAATAGGCAGCTGCCTGCTTTGATCGTTTAAACTCTTTTATTCTTAAAAGTTAAACAGGTGAGGGTGCTCTGTTTCCTTTCCTCTGTGCTTTCAAGCAAACAAAAAAAAAATGAAAATAGTCAAAACACACGGTACCTGTGTGGCCCTGGAGCTTCTGCACAATCTCCTTTGTCTGCAGGTTCCAGATATAAACCATGTTGTCCTCGGAGCCCGACACGATCCACTGCGAGACATTCAAAACAATTCACTGGTGAGTAGCAGCATGACACGACACCGAAACTTTTGTTTTTAAAGCTCGAACGGAGAAACAAAAAAAATAAAACCTTGCGTTTAACATTTCAGTAAATCCGACATGAACAAACGACTGTTTTTACCTTTCCACCAGTGACGGAGAAATTTGCAAATATGCAGTACTTCTCGTTTTTATGTCCCGTGTACGTTTTCAAACACTGAAATGTAGAAAGAAGAGGAAACCAAAAAAAAAGTCACAAGTACAACTCAGAGTAGCACACTGATTTGACAATGTATGTAAATAGATGAGATGGCTTTAAATGCTATAATTCAATCTCACTTAAAACAGAGTTATTAAAAAAAAATGTCAATCACCAACATTCAAGATGAACTTTGTATTTTTTCAAACTGATATTCGAGCTTACCTTTCCCTTGCTGTAGTCCCACAGCTTTAGCGTGCTGTAAAGTAATCACAGATAAATCAGTGCTTTTCACTCAAACTAACCATGCTTTCACTCTTTTTCAATGGCTGCTGGCAGCAGAGTGGTTCGTGTGCTCCCCCCGATTAATGAAAGTAGTGATAGTGTTATACTGCCCCCTGCTGGAGAAGATGTGCAGAATAAATAAAGTACTTGAAAGGGGCTTTTTTTTTCCCTTTCACACTCACTTGTCCAATGTAGCCGCCAGGATGTATTTCCCGTTGGGGGAAAACTTCACAAACGACACGGGAGGGTTGTCATCATCTGTAACACGGACACAAGAACCGGAGCGTGAGACAACGTCCCCCCCAATACAGATTTGATAAAGTGGAAACTAGTACACGTCCTGCCATATCTTACCTATGAGTGTCTTTAAACACTGCCCCGATGCGGTGTCCCAGATTCGGCTGAGAACGTAAAAAAAAAATAATAATAATAAATGAGGGATGAATAAACACGTTTCAGACAGAGACAACAGACAGGACTACACAGTAAAAGATAATCACCACTCACATCAGCGAGATGCTTTCAGTATTATCAACTCTAACTTCCAATTCCTTGAAGAAAGAGTCTGAAAATGTCAACTAAACTGTGTTTAAATGTTCTGTTCACTGCCAGGCAACATCATTTATCCCTCTGTGAAAGACAAACTTCCCTCTGATTGGCTACCAAACAAATACATACTATAATGCCCTGTGCACACCTCGCATTATTTTCTGAGCATTTTTTTTCTTCCAATGAGGAGAGTGTTTGCAGCACCCAGCGTGCTCCGCCTTTTTTTTTTTTTTTTTTTTGGTTTTTTTGTGCGGCCGCTCCGAGAACTTTGTTAAAAACCGTTCAGCCTTTCAGACAGACACGTTGACGTCTTGTAACCACGCTCTCTTTGCTCTGTGTCGGCTGGACTGAAATGCATCTCGAATAAAGGATGTTTTGTGGCTGTTGCCATAGAGACAGGACGGAGGTGCAGCGCTTTTCTTTTCAGCGCACAAGCGCTTCGTGCAAAACGCT
The DNA here is from genome assembly GCF_947650265.1 of Symphodus melops. NCBI lineage: Eukaryota > Metazoa > Chordata > Actinopteri > Labriformes > Labridae > Symphodus > Symphodus melops. The sequence continues at coordinate 17,937,615 of NC_136706.1, forward strand.
CCCGAGTGCACAACCAGCGCTTTTCTGCTCGGGAAAAAAAAATATGCTTGGTGGACCAAAGGCACCCAGACAAGCTCGTTTTGTTAAAAAGATAACATGAAAACTGAAGCGCGTCTCACCAAAGGCCGTCGTAGCTACTGGACACAATCAGGGAGCCGTCTCTGTTGAAATGAACCTGAAAAGCCGAGACAGATCGTTTACACGACGATTCAAACGTACTGAATCTCACATTTAGAAGAAGACGGTTCAAACACGACTCACGGCTGAAACCGGGTCCGAATGAGCCGGCAGTGTCTTCAAACATTTCCCGGTCTTCACGTCCCAAATCCGTACGCTCTCGTCAAACTGGAAGCAGAAGAACAACAAAAAAGTTTCTCTTTCTGCACAGAGACTTCTGTCCGTTTCCCGCCTCGTGCGTTTCACTCACCGATCCTGACACGATGAGATTGGACTGGGGGTTGAAGTTGCAGCAGAATACGTAGTTGCTGTGGCCTTTCAGAGTTTTTAAGCATTTCCCCTGAAGTGAAGAAAAAAACAAGCTGATCACGTTTGACTCAACCTCGCATTCAAACAGTGACTAAAATACAGATAGGTTAAAGAGTGTGCATGGATGTAATGTACATCATGTCGTTTTGTGTTTTTTTTTTAGTTTCACAAACACGACGGCCGTGCGTCTTCTCTCTTACCGAGCTGACGTCCCAGATCTTCAGGGTTTTGTCATCAGACGCAGACACCAGGAGGTTAGAGTCTGAGGACCAGGCCACGTCAGATATACCCTGCAGAGTCAAAACAAAGGAGCGGCATTCTTTAAAAAACACACCCAAAGGGGCAGAACGACTGCAGCAGCGAGGATGAGAGGATGTGGAGAACTCACGAGTTTGTGTCCAGAGATGGTTTTCTCAAACTTTCCATCGAACGCTCCCCAGATCTTGATGAGTTTATCAGCGGCTGGAAACATCACAGATAGACTTCCATGAGCGGAGGTTTATTTTAAATCAGCAGGGAGTCAGTGAGGACTTTTCATTGGTCAATTCAATACATTTGACTTTTTGTGGAAGGGATGAAGTATGAATGAATTCAGGTTTCTTCTCAAGAAAAATGCTAAATATTATCTGTGTCCAGTTTAAAAAATATAAAATAAAATATATATACGTCTTCCTTTTTTGTGACAAAAAAAATAGCAGTAGAGAAACTAAAGGAGAAGCAATAAATTAGACAAATAAATTGTTCTTTGCAGTCCTTATTGTACAGTTTATAAGCTGCAGAGGAATGAAACAGTGAAAATATAAGGAATGAAATAAACTCTTACATGAGCTGGCGAGCCATTCTCCACTCGGGCTGAACTTGACGGAGGAGACCGCCTTCGTGTGGCCTGCTAACGTGAACTTCAGGGTGTAGTTTGGTTTGGCTGGTGCAGACTGGAAATGTAATGGAAATTAAAAACACACACAGCATTTAAAAAACTCTCTCTCCCGACTGAAGTCTGAGGAAATGAGAACACATTTAATTCAATAAAATGACATCAAAGAAGAAATGTCCAGAGAGCTCCAATCCAACAGATGAATCACTGCAGCTGGAATAACACAGAAACACACACAGCTGAAATCCACACCTTGCTCTGACTGGCCGATGCTGATGGGACAACTGGAGGTTTTGTGTCTGTGTCTGGTTTCTTATCTTCTGTTGCCATGGTGACGCCAAGAGCATCTAATGAGTCAACTCCTGACAGAGGTGAAACACACAAGAGGATTTTAAAAAATGATAGCAATTTCTCACTTTACATTCACGTCTAACGTACTGCATATCTCAGGATTGTTTTTTTAAAAAAAAGACTAAAACAAGCAGGAGCGAACACAGTCAGATTATAAAGGAGACGATCATAACTCAGTGTAATAAAACAACACTTTATACTATACAAACAATGTGTAGACCAAAGGTGTGTGTGTGTGCATATTACAGTGGATTTAAAGCTATGTCTCTTCGAATGAAGATCTCTTTGTATTAAAGTCCCTCTGCAGCGTGTTTCTCCTTTAACCTATCATGTAGCCTGCATAGCTTACTTAGCATTTAGCTTGCAGACGATTATTTGTCGTGTTTAGATGAACTAAATTACACAAGACATCATACATCACACGTAGATAAGAGCAGTAGATCTACCTAAATATCATTTACTTCAGTTTAAATACATTCCATATGAAAACGAGGAAGAGAAACAAAGGGCTCTTTAATGAGAATTAGAAATGAAACTCGAGACTACATTATCCTACTGTAAAGACACATTTAATTCAACGTGAAAAAGGTAAAGCCCGCCGCAATAAGACAACTACATGGTTTTATTTCGTGGTCTATGTGCAGAGCTTATGGCAGTCTGATCATGTAGCATTGGTGCTGTTGACAAACTGTAAAGGAGGGGGCCCTCCATTCAAACAATGAGAAACCATTAATAAAAGCGATACTTACGAGGATTTAAGGCAGCTAAGTGGTTAGCTTGTTGCTGCTTTTAGATTGGTAGCGAAAAAATACCGTGCAGTTCCTCAGACGATCATTGAAAACGTTTAAATCAATAAGCTTGCGTCTGGTTTTTTTTAGCTGTGAGGAGAAGCGGGGAATGTGGTGTCGTTGTGCTTCTCTGCGCATGCGTCTTAGCCAATGAGACTACGGAAAGAATTGAGGGACAGTAATCGCTAAACGCAAGATAACTTGTCATTAGTTCTGAAACCTTCAAGCGTCGTTTTTTTAATACGCATTTTTTTTTGTTCTACTGAAAATGGTGCAGTGTCATTTTGTATACATGTTTTATCATTTAGGTTTTAGTACAATGTGTTACGTAAGATATCGGTGTCAATGCACTCCAGCCCACTAGGTGGCGTTATGCACCTTGTTGACAAGCCGCCAGGATGATACGGTGGGAGTGAAAATACCGTGTTGCAGGTTTGGTTTATCTGTACCTAAAAAAAAAGATTTAGTCCGAAAGATTATCTTTAAAAAATGATTCATTTGCGTAGTGCGCTTTGTAGCTTGTAGCATTGAACCTCTTGAATTTTAACAGCGCTTGAACTTCAGTCCCGACCAGTTTTTTCTTCTTTTTTTTTTTTTCTCGCTTAAACCAGTTTGTAACATTTCCAGGAGCTTCTTCCTCTGGACAGTGACTCCATCCTCCATCGTCCTCTGTGAAAGTACAAAGTTTCATCGGAGTTATATGCAGATAACGCGACGCTGCAAGGTAGGTCGTAAAGTGTCTGTGGGGAAAAGACAAACAAACACAACATGGTGCTTTGACTTCACATCCTTCATGTGAAGGACTCTAAAGACTAATGGTTAGTAAACTACTCCCAGTAAGAAGTCATTAACAAAATGTCTCATTTTTTTAATTGCAAATTGTCATTTTCTAGTTGCCCTGCCTGCGCTTTTGCTGGCTAACGTAGCATAATAATGTAAAGCTAACAATAACTTTTGAACAGTGAAATTGACCCCCCCCCCCCCCCCCCCCCCCCCTTTAACTCTGAACTGTTAACATCAGCTGAAGCCATGTCACAGTGACATATTTGATTCCATGTTAGCTTGTATTGTCACACGTGGTCATTAGAGTTACAGCTAAAACAAACAAACTCCAGGAGGATTGTTAAATGCTTAATTAATAATAATAGTTCAATAAGCTCTACTCTAACATGTTGTTAGAAATGAAGCTGCACCCTCGCAAGTCGGCATGTGAACTATTTGTTTTGTTTCAATAAATATGACAAATAACGACTTTTTTAAAAAAAATCCTTAAAGGGTTGCAGCCCCTTCTTTTGATGTGTCCTCTGTTATTCTCGAGGCGTTTCCTTAAATAAAGAAGAAAACGGGGCAGAATTAGTGTCACAGATCACACCTCCACGAGCTTCACCCGCTTGCTCCACGTGCTCTGTGTGAGACTCAACACCTGTATTCAGCTACTATGTTTTGACATAATAAGCCATAATGGTTTTTTTGTGCTTTTTTTAAAAAGCCTGTCATCGAGATATAGTTTTTCAGTCACTCCATGGCTTGTTTTCATAAGAAACACAATACGAAGCATCATGAATCCAGCATTCATGCACAGCTTAGAAAAGCAGAAAATAATAATGTGAGCTGCTGAAAATGTATCTTCTATTACACAGCTTTACTTCTCATAACCTTTGTCCTTTAAGCTGCTCATGTGATCTTACTGTCATTACTCTGTTTGTGTGTCCACAGTTCAAATAGTCTTGTCTTGCTTGAAACTTGTGAATGAAGAATCCTGGTTTTCCCTCGGAGCCTTCAGTGAGCTGACAGACGAAAGCTCGAATTCCCAAAGGATACCAGAAACCAATCAAAGATACGAGGCTGTTCCAGCCGTGTTCATCATGTCAGGGATCCAGCACCCTTCACAAGCTGTCAACCCTCCCCCTCCTGAGGTGACCAATCCTAAGTCACCGGGTCGAAGGACCAACCAGCTGAAGTTCATGCAGACTGTAGTGATCAAATCTCTGTGGCGCCACCAGTTCGCCTGGCCGTTTCATCAGCCAGTTGATGCAGTCCAACTTGGATTACCGGTGAGGAGTTTGTTGTATATAATCACCGTTTATTTTTTCCGTTCATTTCAACAGTTTGCAGTTCAGTGAAAAATGTCATGTATTCATAACGCAAAACGATCAAGTAGTGAAGTTGATTTGTTGGTCCTTACACTTAAAATAAAAAACATCAACGGGGTCCGTCCACATGAAAAACCAGACAAGAGTGAACAGTTTTTCCTGTTAAACAGCTCCCAGCTGTGTTTCAGGATGTAGGATGCTAACAGCATGTTTGACACAGACACTCAAACAGGGATGGATGAGAAGAGATGCAGAAAATCAAATCTGTGCTGAAAGAAATGACAGACAAATGTATTTTAGGTTCGTTTTAAACGAGTGTCAATTTTGGACAAAAAGAGTGTGCAGTGGCCTTAAGTATAGCATTAGAAGATAGATAGATAGATAGATAGATAGATAGATAGATAGATAGATAGATAGATAGATAGATAGATAGATAGATAGGAGGGTTTTTAATACATGTTCAGGGGCATTTGAGGTGGGAGTGAAGGTAAAAGGTGTGAAAACCGACATGAAACAGTCAGTGCAGATATTAAAAGGGATTGTGAGATACGCATGAAAGTGTGAGCATGAGGACCTGACAATGACAGGCCGGTCATCTCAACCATACAATGCACAATGAGTGAGGGCCTTAAAGCACCATGATCTACAGCATCCAAAGATTTAAGTCACTTGAATGTCAGACTTTAATAAAACCTCCGTTTTCTTCTTCAGGATTATCACACGATAATAAAGTCTCCCATGGACTTAGGAACCATCAAGCAACGACTAGAAAACAACTACTACTGGAGTGCAAGTGACTGTATGCAAGACCTCAACACCATGTTCACTAACTGTTACATCTATAATAAGGTGAGGAGCTTTGCTTTCCGCTTATTATATAACACAGGTTCAGGTTTCTTTATTTGTACCCAGAGGTTGATTTGGTTACAGGGAGAGACACTTAATGCGACACAGACATTACATAAATACACAGTGCTGAGGTGCATAAAGTGTGCAGGTTCCAATCACAATTAATCAAACAAGTCCATCTGTAAAAGCTACAGAATAAATAAGACGTGAACGAAGAAGCATGACGGCAGCTTCTCAGGCTGCTGTCTCCGTCCCTCCATGCAAGGTCTTCATAAAGTTACAACAAGCACAAAGAGGAAAGACATCACACACACACACACACTTGGACTGGCTCTGCTCCTAAAGCGCTTCGTTCTGCACGTTGGAACTGAAAGTCTTGGTCCAGAAAGGAAGGAGCTGAAACTCAAGAGTACAGAGGATGGGACTCATCTTTTAACGCTGAGCTGCTCCACCTGCTGCACAAGGTCTCCACACTCAACTGTTGCTCTCCCATCAGTTTACTGGATCTGGTTCAGAGAGTTTCTGTTCTTAACAGAGAGGTTTCCAAACCATGACACAACAGAAAAAAGACAAGATCAACTCAACAAAAGCACAGTAAAAAAAAAAAAAAAAAAAAAAAGGGTCATCATGGTTTAGTCAATATGAGAACAGACAGGATAAACGCTGGGACCCCTTTTACCACACAGCTTCACAATTCAATTCAAAGTCTAGTTTAGAGTCAGTAATTGTCCAGAGGTATCTGTATGATTGTAAACATTCAACGGGTTGACCATCAATGAGTGTGACTTCCTGTGTCGGTGGTTGTATCTTTAGTTTTTAATATGTTTAGCTAAAAAGTCAAGCATCCAGCCAATCAGATTACGGTACTAACCTAAATGAACTTGTTTTAAAAACCCATGCGGTTGGATAGTATTAAAAGAAGAGGAGAAAAAAAATCAACAAATAAAAGTCTAGCACGGGTCCCCTCCTGTTCCAGATGTTTCATCAGCAGCTTCAGCGATGTGAATACACCTCAGCGTCCTCCGCACCTCTCTGTGCCTATCAATGGATAGTAGCTGGGCTTTTGTAAGGATAATGTCACTATTAGTCTCGATAGTGACATTAGACATTGAATTAGACTTTCAATTTAGAAAAAAAGAATTTTGAAATTAAATTTTAATTAATGCAGCTTTTCCCTTTTACAGCTTAAATGTAATGTTGACTTAATAAATCTGGGATAGATAGATAGATAGATAGATAGATAGATAGATAGATAGATAGATAGATAGATAGATACTTTATTGATTCCAAGGGAAATTCACTCTGCAGCGTATCAAGTGCATGCTCAGTTGTCTTTAGAATCTTTACCTCGATCACTTTTTTCAAAGACTCAAAGAAGGTTTAACTGGCCTACAATCACTCAGCTAGTTTTTGGGAACGGGGACTACCACAGCACCCTTCCAGACCTGGGCTCTGTGCTGAACATGAGGTGTGCCTCTCCAAACTAAACGTGCTGTTTCCCTGTGTGTGCGCTCCAGCCTACAGATGACATCGTGCTGATGGCCCTCGCCTTGGAAAAGGTTTACTTGCAAAAAGTTGCGATGATGCCTCAGCGGGAGGTGGACATTTCTGACGCAGCCAAGGGGAAGGGCAAGAAAAATGTCTCTCCAGGTAAAGAAGTGACATACACGGCAGGAATACAAACACAGGGCGACTTCACACGCTCCTGACATGAAGGAGATGTTGAAGATGACGGAGGAGTCCGAATGTGAGAGACGAGGTCACATGAATTCAGTCGAACGGCTCACAGACGACAGGATGAGTCAGATTAGTGAGAAAAAAATGATTTGATTTCGGGGAAACACTGGCTTTTCTAAGTCAGAGGAGAAAACACATCTGCACATAGAAACATAAAAAGATGTGAAGGAAACATTCTATGTCGGGCTGTCGAGAGATTACATCTTTTAATCACTAAAATTCAAGAGTTAACTGCAATTACTCACATGTTTAAAATGCCATTATTTCCCATTTAGAAAGAAACAAGCTTTTATTTTGAAATGCTGTTCTGTCTTAATGTGAGCATACTTTACCTGCTGTTTAATTTAAACCATGCTTTTATTTTGACATCAACCTTTTTTTTTTTTTTCTTCAATTTTCTGTTCTGTCAAAGATTACAACATTAATTTAACCACAGAAGAAAGCAGCTAAAATGATCAGTAACAAAGTGAAGTTTTTGGTTTTGGGTTTTTTTACATGAAATGTGACATTTCAAAGTTGTAAATTTAAACTTCTGTTTATATTATTTCCCTTTTATCTGTTTCTAAATATTAAAAAGGTAAACAGGATGACACTGTGACCACGCCTTTATCACCTGCCGCGCCCACTTCTCCACCACCACCACCACCACCACCAGTCGTCCCCAGCAACACATCCAGACCACAGCAACCCATCACAAAGGTGTGTTTGAACTCTCCATCAGTGGTTTGGTTTTCTTTTTTTTATCCCAGAGACACTCTTCAACTCACTTTGGTGATTTCCTTCTTTATGTGCCAACAAAGAAGAAAGTGGTGAAACGGAAAAGGCGGCCATCTGAACACCAGAAGGGCTCAGACGACAAGGCGCTCCAACCACAAGAAAGTGAACAGCTCAAGTACTGCAAAGACATCCTGAAGGAGCTGCTGTCGAAGAAGCTCCTCCCCTTCGCCTGGCCATTCCACAAGCCCGTGGACGCTGAAGCTCTGCAGCTGAAGGATTACCACGAGATCATCAAATACCCCATGGATCTCAGCACGGTTAAAGTAGGAACTGTTTGTACCGTAAATTCCGGACTATTGAGCGCACCTGGATAGAAGCCGCACCGGCTAAAAATAAGTAAATGTATTTGTACATATATAAGCCGCACTTGATTATAAGCCGCATGTGTCCACGTTGTAACCGAGTTATTGACACAAAAACATTGTTTTAACATTTCATTAAATACGTAGGCTACCGGTAACATCCGCAAATACGAAGCCTACTGGAAATCCTTTATCGAACAGTGTCTGCAACACGGCTGATGAAGAAGATTACTGTAATACATTTCACAAGAAAAGAAGTCCGCCCATTCACTGCCTCAGAATGACTCCATTACTCACTTCCTCGGTCTCTTTTTCGTTGTCGCTGTCAGTGTCAACATTACTCTGTTAGCTTCTTTGACAGCCAGGTCGATCGGCGTTAACTTGAAAGCTGCATCATATGCATTTCTCCGTGTGTTTTCCATGATGAGGGTGCGTGCATGAAGCGCAAAATGACTGATATTAAGATCCGACGTGACGAGGTCAAATGTTTTTGCGGCAGAAGCTCATTGTCCCCCAAGAAAAATCCATAAATAAGCCGCATCGTTGTAAAAGCCGCAGTGTTCAAAACGTGACAAAAAAGTAGCGGCTTATAGTCCGGAATTTACAGTTTACGTTTTATCAGAAGGTTTTGTTGTTTTCATGGTGGAGGTTTTTTTGTGACCACGTTTCATGTTCCAGAAAAAGATGAACGGAGGAGAGTACCAGGACGCACAAAGCTTCGCTGCGGACGTCAGGTTGATTTTCTCCAACTGCTACAAATACAACCCTCCGCAGCAAGAGGTTGTTACTATGGCCAGAAAACTTCAGGTGAGCTTTGACTTATGACCTCCAATGATTAAAATGCTGCTTGTTTTAGCCGAGTGGTTCGTTTCACGCTTTGCGTCTTCTTCAGAGTGTGTTCGAGAGGATGTTTGCAAAGATGCCAGACGAGCCGGTTGAGTTGAATTCCCCGATGAACGCTGCAGGTCTGAGCAGCTCAGGTGTCAACAGGTTCCCCAACCTGTACAGATATGACGCAGAAGAGGAGCGGACCACCCGCATTGCTGAGTTGCATGAGCAAGTGGGTTTCTACCTCCATGGATCTTATTTTTTCTCATTGTCTGCTTCGCAAATCTTAACCCGTACAATGTGTACTAACCACAGTTTAGTTGTTTTTTTTAAATACCACCTTCTTTGGGAAAAAAAAAGCCACACACTACTCTTGCTAAGCATCACCAACTTATTACAAATCAAAAAAAAGAGTGAGGTCCTCTGTGGACACGCTCGATGAAGTTCAATCCATGGAAGTTCACCTACTAATGGTATGTAAGTAACGCAGCTCTCACTCTCAACTTGATAGTAATGAACATTACTAGCCAATCGGTAACAGGGTCAAAGGGCGGGTTTTTGTCAAAACTCGAACTGTGGGATGGACTGATGCAGCATGTTGTGCTAGTTGCTGTCTCTGTGAATTTTCCGCCCCCATGATCAGCATTAAAGACCAGTGCACCACGTTTGTTATTGAGTGTCCGCTGTTTGGTCTTTGCAGGCGAAACACAAAACTTCAGTCGAGGTCTTCTCCTGTGTTGTGTTGCAGCTTGCTTCAAATTGTCGCTTAGTTTTTCAGGACGTTCACCTGTTGTGATAAGTGTTGTTAGACCAGTGATTCCCAAAGTAGGATCCCCGGACGGCGGTCGTCCAGGGGTCCACCATCCATAGCTTTGGTGATCTGTGGAATCCTTTACAAAAAAAATTATAATAGTGTGCTGTATCATTAAAAAGCATATCTTTAAACTGGGACCTCTTGCACCAATAAAATCAGCTGTTTGGTCCAAGACTCCCGCCCACTTTAGATCAACTCTGACATGTCTGTCACTTCAAACAACGATTAAACAAAACTCCAAATACGAACAAAGAACGCCTCAGACTAACTCAATTAGGCCTAAATTAGAATAAATAAGCATGGACGTATATCTAGAGCATCACTGCTGTGAACGCCGCCAATTTAGTGAAGAGCAGTGCAGTCTGGTCCGTGTGGACCACTTTGTCTGGACATGGAGGCTGAGCTATGACGCACTGCTGTATCACACTGAGGTGCGACGGCTCTCCCGAAGGATGTCAAAGTTTAATAAGAGAGGTTCTTTTCCAACCCGGAATTCGTGGCCTTATATGCATATCTTGCCAACATAATATAACTCACTCAAGAGCCTGAACCTCTCGATCCAAGGACTCTGCATCCATCCTGGAAGTCAGCGACACAATCACTGGCTTTGTGAGAAAAACAGAGGTGTGGAGGAGAAGGATACAAGATAGACATGTTTCAGACATTATAATCTCTGTGGCCACTGTGAGAGAGACGGCCACCTCTCATCCCACAGCACCGAGTGAACACTTCAGCTCATATTTCTCTGATTTGAACGTCGATGCCTGGGATTAGGTTCAGGATCCCTTTACCACAGCTGCAACAAGTGGCCTGACGGGTAAAATTGAAAGAGGAGCTGCTGGACTTATCCTGTGATGGGACCCTGAAGCTCCGAATCCCGGACTCTCACGATGAAAAGCCATGCTGGTTATTGCTCCCCTTTCCGACCACTTATCTCTGCGAGTCATCATTCTCCACTTTGACTGTGATGAAAACAAAGCACAGGGCTCGTTTGTGTGTGTGGAGAGAGAGAGAGAGAGAGAGAGTCTGCTTGTCATCCATTAGTTGAAGAATGGAGAAGCTGTGCAGGGAGAGACGGGCTCACACGGTCCCATTTAATGTTATTCATCCCATCAAGTGAACATTTGTGAATTATTTGACGTGAGCAATTTAAATCAAAAACTTCTTTGATAAAGCTTAATATGTGTTCATGTGAAACACTGTGAAATAGATGCTGTGAATTCCTGCCGGTGATTTGAAATAGGAGCAAAGAATTCATCTTTTAAGTTGAATCACTTCCTGAAGGTCAGCTTTAGCATCCATGACAAGATTTCTGAATTAAAATGAAAGGCCATGTCAATCTTGTGATGTTAATTTTCTAAAATGAATAACTTGGAAAGTATAGCCCCATTCTATCACTGCAAAGGACTACATGAATACATGGTATTAATATGTGCTTATCGTCGGTGCGATAACGGGGGGAGGGCTCCCTGGTCTAGAATGAATCCGTGGCCTGGACGCTGGCGGTTACTTCCATCCAGCGTACCGTTAGCGTTCAGTGTCTGTCATTGAATGTGTTGCGACCCCCTACGCTCAGGAATGTTTCTCATTTGAGCCGTGTCACCCGCAGTAACGTGCAGAAGTCACTCAAAAGTGACTCAGGTGGTGGAGTCAGTCGTCAATATTTACATTTTATATACGAAGGCCAAAACAGAAATTAAAATACAGCCTTGACCATCGTTACAATGGAGATAACAGATACACAGTGAAATCAATCAATAAGACTCTTTGAGCATTACATGTTGGAACGTGGTCATTTCAGCTTCTGGGGTTGACGTGAAAGCAGAGGACAGCTGTTTGACGCTTAGCAAGACTGGTGTGTGGGTTATTTTTCTTTTCAATGTGACAGCTTGACATCTTCCGCTCCTTCATGAGAACATTGGATGTGTGAACACCTTCAATAACTCTCAGTTTTCAGATCTAACAAATACTTTTAATAAACAATTAGAGGGATAGACGAATGGACAACACACGACACGCTGGAAAACATGTTACAAAGGGGTTTGGTTTGGTTTGTGCTTAAACCTGATTACATGAGTTACAAATGTATCTTACACCTCGACTGTTTGTCTCTAATCTGTGTCACATCCACTGCACACAGGGGAGAAATAAACACTTTGATACTTGAGCCCTAATGAAAGGATAGACTCCTCTCATCCCAACTATGCCCAGCTGATAACAGCAACCCAAAACATTATTTCAACCTTCAACAGACTTGTGCGCTGTTAGCGTGAGCTCCAGGTAATGATAACGCTAATACTACCTACCCAACCTCATGGAAACAGAAACTACCTTTACACTTGTACTTGTGTTTGTTTCCTTGGTGTTTTTTTTTTTTTTTTTTTTTCACCCTCATCATTTTCACACGACTGTTGTAACCAAACTTACCTAATTTTTGTCGACACTTTACTCAGCTTAAAGCGGCTCATGAGCAGCTCGCTGCAATCTCTAAAGTCCCTGGGGTCAAACAGAAGAAGGGGAAGGACAAGACAGAAGACAGCCGGCTGAGTGAAGGCACTACTAAAAGATCCAGGTAAGATGTAGTAAATCACTGTTCACATGTTGGGCCTCTCTTTTACCTGGAGATGTTTTGACTTTTTTTTTTTTTGTACATTTCAGGCAGGTGTGGAAGAGCAGCGCGGACTGGGATTCAGACGACGAGTCTTTGTCGCTGACTTACGAAGAGAAGCACCAGCTGAGCCTGGACATTAATCGTCTGTCTGGCATGAAGCTGGGCCGCGTGGTCCAGATCATCCAGTCGCTGGAGCCGTCGACGTGCGGCACCAACCCGGAAGAGTTCGAGATCGACTTCGAGACGTTGAAGTCGTCCACTCTGCGCCAGCTGCAACAATACGTGAAGGCTTGTCTCTCGAAGAGGTTTAAGAAATGTCAAAGTGAGTATGAAAACTTCCCCTGCTGTCAAATCTGAAATCGTTTCATATGTTGGTGACGATGACTCCTTTCACCTTCCTTCACCTGTAGAGAAAAGCAGTCGAGCAGGCTCTCATAACACGGGCCACAGCAGTTCCAGTTCTACCAGCAACAGCCCCGGTGACTCCAGTGCAGAAGACAGTGACTTGTGATATACGCAGTGTTTATTTATTTGATCTTTTGTTAAAAAAACAATGTTCAACACTTTATTTTTGTATTTTAATGTGAAGGAATAAAACTCTCTCTCAAAAAAAAAAAAGTTTTTGTATTCAGTGTGGCTCGCTGTCTTTATAAACCGCAATATCCGTCTCTGGGGTTTCTTATCAGAATCTGGAAAACTCACTATCTTGCCGCCTCTAGGACTGGAGCACATTTCATAACATTGGCGTCTCAAACAATATCCTGTCTCGGTCAGCTCTTTATCTTCATCCTGTTTAATTACAGCACAGGCCTTTTCTTCAAAGTCTTCATAGAAATGCTGATTCTGTGTCAATTCACAGTGTTGTGACCAGGGACATTTGGCAACAGGTTATCTTCTAATGAATTACAAATGTAGTATTTACAAACAAAACTAAAACCGACATACTCAAATCAGCCGCGCAGTGATTTGAGTATGAGGCTCAAATGGAGGTCACTCATGTTGCACTGTTTTAAGCACGTCTCAGTAGTTAGTGTGATTGGTTTACTCTACTTCTTCCATTCATAGATGCTGCTGTAGCGTTTATGTTGAGTGTCCCTGTCACTATCAAACCCTTGCAGGTGATTCAGCAGCTTAGGTCTTCAAACCTACCCAGAAGAGCAATTGTCACTCTGCTGTTCATCTCCTCACTCTGGCTCCCAGTAGTCTAACTGTTTCATCAAATGTAAAACTGCTGCTCGTTGACAACAGTGACAAAAATAGCTCCTCCTTACCAAAACTCTATCATCCCTCCCTCCCGACCACTCGTTCTGCCAATGAAAGACGTATGATTCAGCCTTCACAACATGGACTCAAGTGAAGTCTCAAACAGACCTGGGCGAACTACGGCTCAATGGGATGCTTTTGTACGTCCATAGAAGAAGGTGAAGGTGAACGGCGTTAGCAAAACTGCAAACCCAACAAGTACTTTTTACAAAAAGTGTCTTTTATTTTATTTTGTTTAACTCTGTTGCACGACTGGAGAAAAATGAATTACATGAGAACGTGCCACTCTACTGACGCACCATAATCCAAACACAGATGCCTCTATCAATGATGAGCACCTCTCATTCAAAGTTTGTTGTATGGACATGTTATGAGGTTTTTCTTTGCTTTTGAAGATAACAAAGTTAAAAATAAATTGCACTTTTTTGTTTATTACTTAATTTGTTAAACAGTTCTGTCTTTGACCTGTCGGCCTACACCACAATTTAACAAAGCCTATATTCTCTAAATATTTACAGACTATATTTATTCTTCTGATTGCTATTCCAATTATATCATTTTGTGCATTTCACAGTGAGAGAAAGTTGAGCAGAATTCAAGTTATTGTTGGTGTGGCCCTCTGACAAAATGTGGGTTTCTCATGTGGCCTCTTGAAAAAATAAATTGTCCACCCTCTAAATAGACTCTTCTTTGTGGAATAAACTTCTGAACTCCATTCGATCGATCTGCTGGTGTTGGATTTGTATGATAATGACGATTTGAGGAGTGTTTTGATGTTGATTAGTCCTCTCAGGATTAGCTGTCGAGGTTGTTTGTCTCCATACCTGTCAGCACCTGTGACTGATCAGATTGAAAGCTGTTTGGTTGCACTTCCTCACATTTCCTCCTCTCTAGGTCTTTGCTTGTGTTGTAGCCTACTAACTCTGATATCACTTTGGATTAATGTTCTGTTGAAGAAATTGTAGAATTGTTTTTTTGTTAGTTGTAAATTCAGAAATCAGGGTAAGAATGTGTTGCATTATAAAGGCAGTATGATTCTTTATATTAGCTAAGGAAATAAATATTTTTTTATTTTATAGCGTAAAGCACTGAGAACTTGGAAACATGTCCGGTTCTTCAGACAGTATGTGGGAGTTAATCTTTAAGTTTTTTAAATGGACACATTACTCTCCTACAGTCCTGTCTTATTATTCAATAACATTTCATCAAATTATCGGTTGTCTTATTTTATGTGTTGGTATTTAACCTGCATATGTTCAAACGAACTTTGTACATTTTATGTATAGTATTTAAAAACATGGACTCGTTTGTGAAATTGATGACACCTTTCAGAATGCCTTCATTTTCTACAGCACACAGTCAGCAATGTGATTGTTGAACAGAATAGGTGTGAAATGCTCAGAATAATGGTTTTGTTGTAAACATACCACAATGGCTCAACATCAGAGTCAATGAAAGCTCTCCTGCTTGTAACATTTACTCCACTTACAGCTGGCGTGCCAAATGCTTTGCACAAACTGGCCCTCAGCCAACGCTGACCAGTCCAAACAGCTGGTGCCTCCTCCAGTTTATGCTCCATCAGATCACTGCGCTAAACTGCTTCCAACCAGGGCTGGAGGCGCTGGGGGATAGTCGTGGTTGCTTGTATGAGAGGTTCTGTTGTTCCAAAATGCTGACTGTATTGGCAGAGAAGATGATCTGGATGTGTGCTTGCAGTTCAGTCATAAACCAGCAGATGTCCTCCATGATCTTTCCTCAGCTCGAGTGTGACATATGCTCATGGTTTCACTTTTTTTAAACAAGTGCTGCTATTTAATCACTAATGTACACTTCTTCTTTTTTTTTATTTTAAAGTAAATCAGCTCAAAGAAGAAAATTAAGTCTAACAAGTAACTCTTGATGACTGTTTTTAATAAAGAACAGAGAAGATAGTTTTATGAAACAGTATGAATGATTGTGTTCCAACATTAATGCCGGCAGAAAAACAACAGGAAGTCCATAACTGTATGCACACTGTGGAGTCATTCATCATTTATACTTTATTTTCTCCCAGCTCAGCTATCTGCCCGTTCACTGTCTGTTGCAGGGACAGGCGCTCTTTGCGACCCACATTCCCATCATGCCACATGAAACATGTCACTTCTCACCCACCAACAACCTTGTGGCATGATTGATCAATGCCACAACTTTAATGACATCTCGTCATTTCTGCCACTTCTGGCCATCGTTCACAGCATACGAATCCAATGTTTAAAAGACCACACGCGTGCAACTCTGCAGACACACCACACAGAGACTGTGTTTGCTTTGATTAATGGATCTCTGGTTTTCATTTTCTTTGCACCGCAGTGTAGAGTAAAAGAACATTCCAGAAAATATATAGACTCAATGAACAGGACCTTACAATGTCAATTTGAATCAAGGTATGTAGAATGAACTGCAAATGTATGCACTTCTGTTCAGTCAACGATTAATGCTAATGTGACATATACCAAAAATCTTAATTGCAAATCAGCTGATCGTGTGAGTCTCTTTTTTACATGCTCAATTTGTTAGAAAATATATGATGCTTGTTAATGTATTTTAAAGCCATTACTTATCCAGGAGAAGTTGCTGAGTGTGTTCTTTGTACTGCACAATATTCATATAGTCACCTCTTTGGGCTGTCCAGGACCATTAGCTTCTACAGAGCTGTGACGCTGGATCAGCTCGGGCAACATAGTCGCAACTCTGCTTCTATAACGTTAAGGTCATCACTGATGGTTTTCTTTTGCATTAAGCAGGGGCATGGCAAGATTGGTGGCATGGGACTTGAAGTCTTTTTGTTACCCCAGGTACCACCCCAAAAATCCTGGACTTTTCTTGGCTATTTACCTATCATTTATGTTGAAATCCACTGTTCAGGATTTGATGCAACAGGCAGCTTATAGTTTTCAGTGTACTGATGTTTGTTTGCCATATTTAACATGCTTTAAATTGTGATTCTAGATGTATATATGATGTTGAGTCCTTGAAGAATTAAGCTTAGAAGATGCAGATGTTTCCATTATCTTGTGTTACTCAAAGTCAATGTGATTTTAGGGGCATTGGTAGCTTAGATGTACAGAGACTAGTCCGGGTTAGATTCCGACCTTTGGCTCCTGTCCTGCATGTCACTCCTCACTCTCTCTCTCTCTCTCTGATTTCTGACTCTATCCACTGTCCTATCTCTAAATGATAAATCTGTGATAAAGTATGTGATTAGTGCAGACAGACAGACTAAATTATAGCTCTTCATTCATGTGTGAACACAAACTTGAGGCCGCCCCTACGGCATACATTTTAGGACATCCTCAGGTCTCAGACGAAGGTGTCAGACCTCAGACGAAAAAGCATCAGTTCTCAGGAAAACCTCCGTCGGGTGTCAGACCTCAGACTAAACGGCCTCAGATGAAACTGTCTCAGACTAAACGGCGTCAGACCTCAGACGAAACGGCCTCAGACGAAAAAGCCTCAGACGAAAAAGCCTCAGACGAAACGGCCTCAGACTGAACGGCCTCAGACGAAAAAGCCTCAGACGAAACGGCCTCAGACGAAAAAGCCTCAGACGAAACGGCCTCAGACGAAAAAGCCTCAGACGAAAAAGCCTCAGACGAAACGGCCTCAGACGAAAAAGCCTCAGACGAAACGGCCTCAGACTGAACGGCCTCAGACGAAAAAGCCTCAGACGAAACGGCCTCAGACGAAAAGGCCTCAGACGAAACGGCCTCAGACGAAAAAGCCTCAGACGAAAAAGCCTCAGACGAAACGGCCTCAGACGAAAAAGCCTCAGACGAAAAAGCCTCAGACATATTTATGTTATTTATTTTTAAATTCGAGGGGGGGGGGGGGGGGGGGGGGGTGACTAAACGGCCTCAGATATAATTATTTTATTTATTTATATATTTTTAAATTGGGGGGAAGCGGAGCGTTGCCGGGGAACATGAAACGTCATCAAGATGCGACCACAACAACCCTGGCGCGTCTATGGGCGCGGAATGAAAATACAGTAAGTAAGTTTTAGTTAACGTTCGCCGTTCTGTTTCTTTTGCTTATGCCATTGTTATATATATTGATTTATTGACTTATGGTTAAAAGGTAGGAAGAGAGCTAGCGTTATATTATATTTTTTTAAATTGTAAAATTAGGCCGATACTATTGTGTCTTGCTAATCGTAGCTAGCTTCAGTACATTAACGTTAGTAGCAATGGCTAATGTTTTGCTAAATTGGTCAGTAATTGATCCATATATATTTCAGCAGATGGACAAAGTGAAAGCCTATGAGGATCTTCAAAAAGAACTTGAAAACGGTAACGACTGTTTCATTGTGGTTTAACGGTAATGGTAGCACATTCATGCTGACTTTAACTGCCACACAACGCTGTATGTATGTGTACTTTTTGTTGTTAAAATATAAAAGGTGAATTTGATTCAAGATTTGGTGACTGACTACTGCATTATTGTCACTCCCTCCACTTCAAATTTAATTTGTAGGTGAGCTTACCAAAAAAGGCTTTGATGCCAAAGTCAAAAAGCTCCTGGCAGCTGACAAAACAGGTAGGCTTGACTATTGATAGTTGTTGCACAACTTGTAAAAAATTACAGGCTGATTGAACGTACAATATGAGGACATCACATTTGTATATGAAGTTCACTGTACAGAAGCCTGTGGCAGTTGTGGAATTAATGCAGTTGTTTCATAACACTGCCCTTCTCATATTGCAGATGACACCAACTCAAGAAGGGCCAATGCATTTTTAAGTAAGGAAAAATAAAATTGTACACAGTTGTAAGAGCTAGTACTGTTACTAAGAAATAGTTTAGATCGCTTGGCTTGACACAATTGTCAGTCTAAATGTATAACTACTTTACAGGTGCAGCAGAGGCATTTGGCAAAGCCAAAAAGCTACTAAAGCCCCAAGTAAAGAAAAAACAATTTCCACTCAATGATAAAGATTTGGGCTGTGGAAAATCATTAGTGAAGGTGTGTGAATACTAAGCCACAGACACAGATTGTATGAATGTGTTGTATACATATCTTTGTAAAGACCTTCTTTTATTATGATTACATTTTATTTTATTTTTTTCCCTTGATGTTAGATAAGACTGGCTCCAATGGAGTGGAAGCCTAGAACTCTCAGAAAGTATGGACGGTACCAGAAACTGATTTTGGATGAAACTCCACCTCGCGTCCTTCTACAAGGCCATGAAACCTATGATGACTTGGTCAACATAGGCAAAAACAGTTTCTGGCCAGGGGATGTTGAGGGGAGTGAGTTCACCCTTTGCCATTCTGATGGGTCCAGGTGGAGTAAGGAGGACTTTCACAAAGAGTATAAGACTGTTTCAGACCTTTCGACTCCATGGAAAAGGACAGTTTATGTTGGACGAAGAGAATGTGGTAATTAATAGGCAATAGTGTAATAAGTATTGCTTTTATCTTTAATGTCCAATTTGTTAATTTTGTAAGAAATATTGTTTTTTTGCAGATGTCATGGTTTCAGGTGATCTAAGTTCCGCCTCAGGTGTGTACTTGTATATCTGCCAATGCTAAATGAAAGATTTTTTAAATTTTGTCTTGTGATTACATTTCCAACCTATATAAGCTTGTGCACTATGTGTTTGCTAATGTATGTTTATATTTTTTTGTGTAATGTGTCTAATTTTGCAGATGAACTCCTTAAAACTGATGTGGGCGATGATGAAAGTGGCATCTGTATGTCTGCCGATACTGAATGTATGGACTTTTTTTAGTGTATCTTGAAATTACATATTGAACCGGTATATGGTTGTGTAGTATGTGTGCACTATTGCATGGTTACAATTTTAGTCTAATACATGTCTTATTTTGCAGATGAATTCCCTGAAACTGATGTGGGTAGGAGTCTTGCAGATCAGGTAAAGCCTTGATCTTCATTATGGTCTTATTTGTGTCACGGACATTAGTTAGTACACAGTGGAAAACATGCAGTATAGATATTTTCTCCAAATGTGTTCATAGGATATCCATCCTAAGACATCCAGCTCAGGTGAACTGGAGACAGGGAGAGCGAGAAAGGAAAGCCAGTGCAGGTCACAGGTGGATGTAAATTCAGGGTCATCTGCAATTATAGGCAGAGCTGTAAGCCAAGGGCTGTCACCATGTGCACCTATAGGGGAAAGGAGAGCAGTGGAGGGAGATGAAGAGCTATTTGTAGGTTCTGCAAATATGTTTCTCCCTGAATCGTCCAGCATGACTCCCATTTTACCATCATGTAAGTAATGTTTTTTGTTAGATTTATCATTAGACATATTTTTAAGCAGAGGTTGAGTTAAACCAAAGAAAGAATAGAAGTTGTCATATTTCAGGGGTAGAAACTGACTACAGCTCCTGGAGATAGCCTTGCATGGTTTAGATATGACTGTTCTACAAACATGACAGGAGTGATTGGAGCACCAAGTGGCAGCTGTTTGATAATGTGTGTTTTTATCCCCAAGTGTATCTTCCACGTGTTCCATATGTGGACAAGGCTTTAATTAAATACGATGAAGAAAACCTACTTGGTGAAGGAACATTTGGCAAGGTATATCAAGGTTCTTTCCATGGTACTCCGGCAGCTGTTAAAAGGATAGTATTTGGCTCTGCAGGATGTGAGGACGACGACATCCAACATGAAATAAACGTGTCCTTGTAAGAACTTACATGTGATTTATATTGTTTTTTTATTTGATAGTGCTGTGTTTGCGAAAGTTTTATAATGATACATTTATCATTGTATTTATCAATGTTGTAAAACAATGTGACACTACATTGTGTTCTTTGTCTTGTATTTTATCAGGAGACTGTCTCATCCCAACATTGTCAGACTCATGGCAGCAGCCCGCAGTGAGACCTGCTTTTTGTTGGCGACCGAATACATTCACGGAGCCACCCTGGAAGCAGTGCTTCATACAGACAACTGCTTTGTAAAGGTGCCATTACTCTTTCTCTTATGTCTGCATGAACAATGTTTAGGTGTGTCTGTGGGGGGGGGGGGGGGCTTACTTACTTTGTCTGCTGCCACAGAAGCACAGGATGTTTGCCATAAAGGCATTTTATTTGCTAGAGCTGTATCTGTGCCTTTTTTTTATTGCACTTCCACCTATGGGTAATTTGGAAGTTGACGTTCTTGTCAATACGTGTACATTTATTTCGGAAGAGATGCAGGACATAGTTACGATTTCTGCACACTTGACCCCATAATGTTTAATTTGAGCAACATTTTCACTATTTCTTTAGTTTACATATATTTTACCTTTTGTCTTGTTAGCTCGAAGGACATGATGCCAGTTTCATATCATTGGACCTTTCAATGGCTGTTGAGTATATCCATGCACAAAGAATCATTCACCAAGACTTAAAGCCAGCAAATGTCATGGTAAGCTACTTGTCTTGAATTACAGTTTTTCTCCCTGATTTTGTTAATTTTCCCAGATCACAACTGAAATTCTCAACTATTTGTTCAACCTCCACGTCATCAAGTCACTTATGCACATCAGAAAAGCAATTTCTCTGCTTTTTCAACAAGTTAAACAGATACAGTACTGCAGATGCAAATGCTTTGGCATATTCATGCAAAGGATTATGTACACTTATACAATTTCCTACATTATCCAGAGCGTATGTTATGTACTGTAGATAAACATGTTTTACATAGGTTATTTTTGATTGTCTTGCCCCCTGAAACATCTAATCATTCGTTCATTGCATGAATCAGTACATGCAGAATGGTTGAACATGTCACATTTTCAATACTGTAACACATTTTGATCGACATGGCATGATCACTTAAATGTAGGAAAGAGTGGACGACTATACATAATTTGCATGAATGTCCCAAAGGATTTGTCCAAAACAATTAGAAATTTGTTTTATGATGTGCACCAATGACTACATGTGGAGGTTGAATAATAAGTTTTGAGATTTTAAATTCTGATCTGAGAAATCTATCAAGCAACTGAAAAAAAATTGTAAAGACAAATTAACCCATATTGTGGGTGTGGTGCTAAGTTGTGAGCTTCATCCCTCTGCCAAGGTTGCCTTGCATCTGTTTCCTGAGATTCACTGCACATCAATAAAAAAAAAGTTAAAAGTGCATCCTACCTGAATACCATAAACATTGGACACTATGGGTGATAGGACTGTAATTAGTATGGGAATTATATAGGTATTATGTCTGTTGCAGCCACGTGGTTTTGACCAGTTATACAATCTGTGAGATTTTGGACAACCTGACCTTAAAAGATTTGTATTTCAATACCTTACAGGTTCACTACCCATCTAAGAAGGCAATCCTGACAGACTGGGGCCTGGCAAACATTAGAGACACTGTGATGGTTCGTCAAGGCAGTAGGTTCACTGCACAGGCTGTAGGGCCAACTGGTGGTACTTATCTTTACATGGCTCCCGAATGCATTCTACACTTTGAAGAGGCCTCCTTGCAGACAGACATGTGGTCCATGGGAGCTACATACCTGGAGCTCCTCACTGGGTCTGTTCCGTGGAAGGTCAAGAAACAACGAGAGCTGGTTGCACTAATGGCTGCCAAAACCCCACCACATGCCCTAGCACATCTCAGTGAGAGGTACAGTTTTCTTAGTGGGTTGGTAAGCTATGACCCCGCATCGAGGCCTGCCGCATCTGATGTTGTACAGTTCCTCAAGTCAGGAGTTGATCTTGCAAGCCGATATGGCTACAGCTGGTAATCAAGCAATAAGTTGGGGTTCAACAGTACATTTTTACCACTGTGCTAATATGTTTTGCTGTATGTTGTAGTCTGCTGTTTATGAAGCACTGAAATTCTTTTCTTACAGTTGAAAATTATCAAGAAATCAAAATGTAGGTTAGGACCTTTGAAACATGGAAAACATTGTTTAACAAGAAAGTTTCACTTTTTCTGAACACTAAACTTCCAATACTGTGAAAATGTTCAAATAAAAACATTGCCAGTTATTTGTATCATTTTATTTCTCAAAAGGTATTTAATATACTCCAGCTGATAGCCCTGTCGCTTGTCTTAGCCAAAGGAAGACTGGTGAGGTGTTTTAAAGATGTCACTTGCTCACTCCCCTCCCATCCTCTGTCTGATGAGAACTTCGTATATCTCATTTGCCTCTGCAAATGTACAGGGTGTAGGAATTGTATTCTTGTTCATGGCAGTGGTGAATTCTTGGACTATCATGAGGTATGCAGCAAGACAACCATCTGCTGTGTTTGGAAAATGACTGCTTTCCAAAATGGCATGGCACATGTCTCGGAACTCCTGGTTTGCCACCATTAATGGTTCATCTTTCTCACTGACAAGTTCTTTAGCGTAGTCGAGGAGGTCTGTGTCGACTGGGCACAGCATGTCAGCAAAACCTGCAATTGGGGGAACATTTTCCATTAGAATGACAAGTACATCAATAATTGCAAAGCTGTTTCAGAGCATGCATATAAATCAGTTCACCATGACCTACAATGCTTTAAGCTGAAGCTTCAATGTCTTTCCTGCATGTTAATTTAAATATGAAATGTTTTAAGTAGGTTTACAGATTTAGTAATATGAAATTAAAAAGATAGGTAGCCAACACTAAAACATAAACAAATATTTACAAATTTCAGAATTTGTTCCTATAATCTGTCAGTCTGATGCAATGGTGTGATTACATTGGCAAATGACGTGTGTTTTGTTACGTTAGAATTAAGTTAAATAAAGATTATCAACTTTTGTTGCAACTTGCAAGTAACATACCAGGAGGTGGGGACGTGTAGAGAACATCTGGCTTCCCAAATGGACCTGCAGCATAGCGTTGTTTGCGGATGTCATGGATGTTCCATGTTATCTGCTCAGTTTTCAAATCTTTCTGAAGGAGTGGAAGGTGTGTGTACTGCAAGCAGTTGCTTTGGAGAAAGAAATGGAACTCAATGTTAACATTAAATCTGTTAGTGACATGCAATTAATCTGATCATTATTGACTTACATGTGTACAGGGTTGTCAAGCTCAAGGATGCCAGACTCCATCATGGCCTAAGCATGTGATTTTGAAAAAGACAGAAGTTGTATGTTTTAGCATTACATCAGTGAACCAAATTCTAAATTTATGTCAATCAAGTCTATGATTACAATAAGAGTGAGGAAATGCCCAAAAACTACAAGATTTTAATTCCCAAAGATGAGTGGGTTTTTTTAAATAAAAATAAAGTCATGTAGCAAAGTAACTAGAAAATCAGGGTATGCAGCATTTATTTTCTTTTATATTAAGTCAAAACATCCTCATGCTTTTCCTTAAATACGCATACACAACAGTTAGGATCACTTCAGAAGGCAATAGAATAAAGCAAATGCTCCTGCTTGACGAGGACTTTTTTGATCTTATACTCTACAGTTTATATGTGTTTCTTGGGGACAGATTCAATCAGCCTTGACTAGCAACACATTACATTTAGAAAACTATCTAATCCAAGATATGGTCCAAAAACAAAAGAAAGTCAAACATCTAAATTGTCAGTTGGTGTTGGATGTTCATTTTACATCAAGCTGGTGTAAATGTCAAGCAAAAAAACATTAAACTTTAGGAGCGTACTTTTTTTATTACGTCTGTATTGTTAAATCATTTGCTTTTATACCTCAAATGTTATCAGCCATTTCTTGATCCATGCCCTCTTTAAAATGCTGTTGAACCATTCGGCTCTCTAAACAATGAAAAATTACACTATTATTTTGAATGCCATCAGTGCCGGTCTAAAAATATTTGTGTATAAATGTAAAAACTTTCCTGGTTGTGCACTGATGTCCCCATTCTGAAGCACTGCTGTGCCTGGTTCCCCTGCTCACGCATGTGAAATGCCATCTGCATTTGACCAACAACAAGGTTCTCCTTTCCTCTGTCACCTCGAATCAATTTGGGACAGCCTGAGCATACAAAAAGAAAATCTTTTGTTTGTGCCATAACTGTTTGGTATTTGAAACCATATCAAGGACATTCTATTGTTACCAAAACTTAAATCTTTCGCTTGGTAACTGTTTTCTAGGAATTCCAACCAATTAAAAACAATACAGTGCATACCACCCTGCTCCTGAACAGCATCGTAGAAGTATCTTGCAACAAATCTTTGCTTGCGGTTGGAAGTGCCTAGCTTCAACCAAAGAAGTTTCCTAGAAAAACTGAGTGGACAACAACAGAAAAGGTGCACATATTCACATTACTATAATAGGACTGAATTACCGTTATGGCACGTGTAATCATAGCAAGACTTTTACTGAAAGTCTACATGGCCATATGTGACAAAATCTACATCAACACCTAATCTTCATGGAACATTAAATTATCAATGAATTTACAGACTGCAAAGAAAATGCAACATACCCATCAATACCTAGATGTATCCACATGCCAAAGAACTTCAGTTTGTCATTACCTGTATGGAACAATGTATGTTTCTGAATGAGTATAAACTTACCATCTTAGAAGTTGATCACTTAAATTTAAAAGATAAGATATGTACCATCAATGTGCCAGGTGTCATTTGGGCCATGGCAGAAGTAATTCCTCCGGTGAATTTTCTTCTTGCCAGGAGCTCTTTTTTGAAGACCACTTGCATCCAGATCCCTCATTATTTCAGCAACATCATTTCTATATTAACAGGAGATTACAAATTAATTAAAATGACCTACAAATTAATTGAAATGAGCTTCTACCTCATAACATTAAGAGCAAAGTATAGAGACCAACCTGTAGCAAGGCTGCACTCCTCTGATATCCCGAACCCGTTTCAGCATTGCCCTGATGCCTTGTTCAGGTGACCACTGTCTCATCTCACTCTGTAAATCAACACATTGCACAACATATTAAACCATTTGAATTATCATAAGGAAAAACACTGCAAATACAACCTGAGCAACTAACATTTCATTACATGTATTCAATATATCGGCAAAAATCCTGCAACAAAGGTTCCAGAAAAACATATTAATATCTTAGCCTTATTGACGATACTTGTTTTATTAAGGCTTACCTCCACAGCTTTGCGGATTTCAGTGAGAGGTCGCTGGGGGTCTCTCCGCCTCAATCCCAGAACTTTCAAAATCCTTCTCATGTGTCTCTCACTGTTAGGTCACAAAACAACCACAATACATGCTTTCCTTATAAAAGCACATGCATTGTGTCTTGTCCACAAGGAAAAGACTTTTGTAATTATAAGACAATGTGCATATCAGAGATGTGTCATGTCAATGGTATCTGATACAGCAACACATTTCTCAAAATGCAGGCCTACCTGATTTCATGTCCAGATGAAGCCAATACAGAGCGTATTTCCTTCTGTTTCAAGCCATTTCTGAATAACAATATTATCATATCCTCTACAAAACGTTAAGTGTGACAACCATAGGTTGAATGATATTCTAACACCTGTACTGATGCAAAATAGCTAGCCAGTGGAATTATGGAAATTTCTGGGTGTGAACATTCTACTTAAGAGGTAGTAACTTTATTCAGCTAAAACTCATACATACATAGCCTCATAAGTATATTGATGATTGTGGATACTCCTTTCACTCTTGCTGTCAGTTGACATCTTGCACCAATGTCTGAAAAAAAGTAAACAACAAAAATGTTATTGCAAAATAATAGCGTTAGGCAATTAGTAGAAATCCACAACTGACAGCTTTCTATACAATACGTCATTTGAAATTTAACGAGCTATAATTTTAGGACTAATGGTCAGTATTTACACTTGGTTCATTTTAAATATCAAACAAAATGTGAGAATTTGATTTACTACAATACACGACCTAATCACTTCACTGTTTTAAGTGCTTTAATAGCCTCACAGCGTTAATCATTTAAAGCCTCCCATAATCATTTAAGGGAGCTAAAATATGTGTCTGCTACAAACGTATGCTATGTACATTTGTAGCAATTGCTACTACTGAAGCTAGCTACGATTAGCAAGACACAATAGTATCGGCCTAATTTTACAATTTAAAAAATATAATATAACGCTAGCTCTCTTCCTACCTTTTAACCATAAGTCAATAAATCAATATATATAACAATGGCATAAGCAAAAGAAACAGAACGGCGAACGTTAACTAAAACTTACTTACTGTATTTTCATTCCGCGCCCATAGACGCGCCAGGGTTGTTGTGGTCGCATCTTGATGACGTTTCATGTTCCCCGGCAACGCTCCGCTTCCCCCCCAATTTAAAAATATATAAATAAATAAAATAATTATATCTGAGGCCGTTTAGTCACCCCCCCCCCCCCCCCCCCTCGAATTTAAAAATAAATAAAATAAATATGTCTGAGGCTTTTTCGTCTGAGGCTTTTTCGTCTGAGGCCGTTTCGTCTGAGGCTTTTTCGTCTGAGGCTTTTTCGTCTGAGGCCGTTTCGTCTGAGGCTTTTTCGTCTGAGGCCG
This sequence comes from Symphodus melops, assembly GCF_947650265.1. Classification (NCBI taxonomy): domain Eukaryota; kingdom Metazoa; phylum Chordata; class Actinopteri; order Labriformes; family Labridae; genus Symphodus; species Symphodus melops. Next base: position 17,964,827 of record NC_136706.1, read on the forward strand.
TTTCGTCTGAGGCTTTTTCGTCTGAGGCCGTTCAGTCTGAGGCCGTTTCGTCTGAGGCTTTTTCGTCTGAGGCCGTTTCGTCTGAGGCTTTTTCGTCTGAGGCTTTTTCGTCTGAGGCCGTTTCGTCTGAGGCTTTTTCGTCTGAGGCCGTTTCGTCTGAGGCTTTTTCGTCTGAGGCTTTTTCGTCTGAGGCCGTTTCGTCTGAGGCTTTTTCGTCTGAGGCCGTTTCGTCTGAGGTCTGACGCCGTTTAGTCTGAGACAGTTTCATCTGAGGCCGTTTAGTCTGAGGTCTGACACCCGACGGAGGTTTTCCTGAGAACTGATGCTTTTTCGTCTGAGGTCTGACACCTTCGTCTGAGACCTGAGGATGTCCTAAAATGTATGCCGTACGCCCCTGCAAAAGTCAGCGCCCCAGTTGGGCCATCCCAGTCCAAAACGTCTAGACACGCCCCTGACATGAAGGTTACAGATGCATGCAGTGTACTGTCTGTTTTTGTTTCATGCTCTCTGTTGCATTTTAATTGGCAAAGCAGTGTAGCAAGTATTCCAGAAGCATTTAGTTGAATTGTTACGCTCAGTTACTTGTCCTCTTCGGATTTTCAGAGTAATCATGCTTAACAACAGTTATTCAGTTGGACACCAAATCATGTATTTTAAAGGAAAGCCACATTCTTTGCAGTGAAACACTACAAATTGTTCAAAAACTTTCCAGGGTGAAGAGCCGTTCCTTGAAAATGTGAAGAGAGGCATGGCATGGCAGCTCAATCCTGCCTTAGCAAAGCGCCTGCTCAAAGATTTATAAGCCATATTTTAGGCTGATGGGAGATTCAAAAGGTCTTTAAAGGTTAAGTGAGCTCATGGCGCCATGAGTCAATCTCAAAGACCATTTGAACATCACAGAATGCATTGTGCAAAAGACTATCAATAGCCATTCACCCAGCCATTTGCTTTTTATATGGCCAACAATGCAGAGCTTTGTCACATACAGGATTTTTTTTAACCATTACAAGTTAGAATCAGGTATCTTAAACAAATGCTACATCAAAAGCATGATATCAGGATAAATTGTCAGTTTGTCACAATGAACATCTCGTCTATTGTATTCATCATTGATGTTGTTAACTGCTCTTTGGCTGTGGAAGGTTGCACATAGTTTCACAACTCTTTCAACAGATTGATAGAGGCTTCAGATCCATTCATGGGGTTGATCGGGTTCAAGGAGGATTTGTAACCAGTCTTGCATGTCACAATGCCAGACAAATCCATGAATTCAAATGAGTCTGCCTAAGCATAAGTTTAACAGAGGCAAGTGCATTAAAACTTGCACTCACTATCAAACATGTTTCATGAAGGTTTTGATCAGACGTTCTTGAACCTCATATACTGCATGTATAAATCTAAATCTCTCTCTTTCATGTCAGGATAAGGTGTGTGGGACCTTATCCTGACGTGAAACAGCACCCTTTGAAGCTGATCTCTGGGTGATTCCAGGATCAATCTAGAGCCCAGACAATGGGTACCATTTCGACTGGTTTAAAACAAAATGCACAATCCAGAGTTGCATACTAAAGTCTTCTTTGAGAGGCTTGACTTTCAACTTGAAATTTGCTTGCATGTTCTTTATATAGGGGTCATGGTATTTCTATTTCCCTGCAATCTCTGCAACCAAAAGCGATGTTGTCTTACCATGAATACAACACTTAAAAGTCTGACAAGCCATTAGTTAGCTGTAGGTAGCTGCAGACAACATGGATCAAGTCAGTGAAATTTTGTAGAATTTGTGAGTTGAAGCTGGCAACAAACAGAATACCAGTGTAGCTCAATGACAAAGTCCATACTCTGCAGTGAGATGCTTCTTAAAGGAACCAGCTGCCTCAAATTATGGGGAGGTGAATCTATATGCCTAATGTCAAAGAATAACTCCTCTTTTGTGGTTTATCCTTCCACAACATATAACACCTCCAACAGCTCCTCCCTGTAAAGTGTTAAATGGCAGAAGGAACAAAAGGTGATTACAATTATTGTCGTTCTGCCACATCAAAATGTATACCAAATTATTGTACCAATATGTTTAATTGACATCCAGTGGAGTAACACATTAAGGTGCAAGGCCTTTACAACTGGCCAGCTGCAATGAAAGCTGAAGCGTTCAAAAAGCTTAGACTGAATATTCATGTGCAGTTTAAAGAACTGAAAGTGGCTGCTTAACTCCTGAGACCATGTACTGGTAGTTTCAGTACAACCACCAATACACGGTTCTCATGCATCCAGCATTTCACTCTCAAAATGATAGTTTTTTAGATTTAAAAAAAAAAGAAGAAGCCCAGTACATCAGGCTTCCCCGTGCTGCCTGTTATGCCAGGAGATAAATGAGCCAAATGTGATAGATCCCTGTGGAAATGTGAAGGTGGGAAGGGAACCTTATGACTGAGACAAGAATGTAATTAGACGTGACAAATAAGGTTTAACAAGAAACAGGTGGCACATTGATATTAATAGCCTTAATTGGCCAATTTTGATTGATTTATGAACAAGGAAAGACAGTAGGGAATATATTAGATGGGAGACATTTTTAATGGTAAAAGGTCCAAATTAAAGAACAGAAAAAAGTCTTTAAAATGTACAAAATTAAAAAAATTGAGAAAAATGCTTTATTGGTTTTGGTACAAGTTGTAGAGTGTATGGAGAGTGTAAGGATTGTTTTGACCCAGAGCAGCAAACAAATAAACCACCAAAAGAAAATCCCTTTATAGTTTTCAGTTAAAGTAAGATAAACCAAAAACACATCTTCATTTGAATGCACAACATTAAAATAAAAAGGATACAAACCTTTAACATTTTGTTAGCCAACATTTACTAGTTTACGAAACAATCAAAAATGACACAGAAGGATTATTTATTTAGATTTTTTCATCCCAGCTACCTGATAACCTTAAGGCCTATTTGTTTTTCTGCAAGCTGTTTTTTTTATGTACCTGGTCTGCCTCCCATTTGGTGCCGCATGTATCATACAATCATTTTATCAGAGCTGTTTTGCTGACAGTCGCCTGCGCTGCCTGAAAATAATGCTGATGAGATTTCAGAATTAGGAAAAAGATCGGTTGCACACCTGCCACAATGTTTGGACCAGAGGTCTTCTTCAGGTTATAAGAAGAAGAAGACCTCTATAGTCAAAACGTTGTGATCAATTAAAACGTTCTGTGGCATTTGAGCATGTGTGTGGGCCTATCTTGTTGGAGCTAATATGTATATAATTGTCATTTCATGTATTCTTCACTTACTAGCACTCACTCATACACAGGTCTCAGTAATTTCCCACTGTGAGCATGTCCTCTTTATGTTGCTGTGTAACTTCATCTTACCGCGCATTGGTACATTGTGTCCCAGGAAGACTTGTCTTTTAAGAACTAAGAGACGCCACAAGTGGTTGGACACACACAGACACGCACACAGACACACCCACAAGATGTACTTACACGTAGATACAATTAATCATTTGCTGCTGATGTGTACGCCTATTTCTTGTACAATGCTCTACAACAAAAGCTGTGCTCCAGAGGAAGTTTGTTGGAGAGAGTCTGACCGAGAGCAAAGAAAGATCTCCTCATCTGCTCTTCTCTTGGCCAAGTAAAACTTGAAGCTTGTGTTTCAGTCTGGGTTCTTGAGTTGTGTCTGTTTTAATATGTCAACCTAAGGTGAAGTCTGACTTCGACCATGACAATCTTCGTTCTAAGTCTGCTGACTTTGCACTGCTCTGCGACTACGTGATGTGCGTATAACTACCTCCTTTTTCTGAGGTCTAAGAATTAACCAAAACAAGTAGGTGATAGGTCTGTCTCTTTTGGAAACACCTAACTGCTCAGTCATCAGTTTCATTGTTAATATTAAAAATATAGATATTAGCAGCTCAATGCATGCTGTCACACCGTGCAGTGAGGTTTGATGGGGTTATAAGGGTCAGTGGTTCAGTTTTCATTTGTAAAATTTAATCAACCTTTATCAGCAGTGTGTGATTGTTTTGTTCAGACATTTCAGCTAAACGGAGACACAAAAAGTACAGATGTTAAATATATCATCCACAATAAATCCATTCTGTTGAAGGGCTCCAGTAAAACATGGCAATGTTAAAGTGAGTCAGTGTGCACAAGATGAAAAGCAGAGCACTTCGAGCCATTTTGTTACACCTGTCCTTTAAATACTGTAACATGCTGAAATACATCAAGAGAAAAAAAAATCTGTCATAGAGCTTACACGTGTGTTATCTCCAATGTTGTAACATCAGACAAGTAATGATAAGCCAATTCCATTTTGTTATCTTTTTTTTACTTTTTTTTTTTTTTTTTTTTAGTCCTTGACACTTATCTGCAAAAGGGAGCCCACCAGAAACATCTATTCTACTGTGGAATAGATGTTTCACTGTGGAATTAAAGTTGAGTAGAATTAAAGTTCAACATATTATTTTGAAGAAAAGCTTCACGGTTCGTCCTGTTTAAATCAGAGCAATGACTGTCCTTGAATTCAATGATTCTACCCTCGTAATAGTCTGTAATGAAAAAAAAAATAGGACAAACTTACTGCTGTGTTCTTTAAACATGATTTTAGTGCCTGTTCTCTTCTTGTCTTTGACTTCTTTAACTCAGCCAAGACACTTAAAGACGCTGTTTTTTTTTCTTCTTTTACATGAGGTAACAGATGTGGGTCCTCTCTTCTTCATAAATACCAGTTGAATACCATCTACCATTTTAAACAATTTAAGCTTATCTCTCTTACTGGTTGACTTTTGATTGTCCTTTTCTTTATTTGTTCTGAGAGAGAGTATCTAAGGAGTGTGTGATAAGGTTCAAAATGTATGGGGTACTCTGTATGTAATGATGGGAGTTTTTATATAAAAGGTAAACAAAATTAAGTAGTATAAGCAAATGTACCTTTAAGTTTAGAATAATGATAGACCAGCATATCCTTATTCACAAGGCTGATCTTCACCTGCTTCACTCAGACTTGTGTAATTATATTTACATGAAAGATGCTTAAAGCTATCGTCTTCGCTCTGCAACTCAGTGATGCAACTTTCTGCTACCTGTTATCTGTCCTCAAAGTGCATCTTGAAATGGGAAAAAGCAGTTTTGGGTATACGCTGCTCATGTGACTAGGAATCTCCTGCAGGATGATTTTGGTCTGGGGACGCTGGTCTCTCTCTCTTTTTTTTTTATTTTTATTTTTTTAAATCTTTTTAGAAGTGGATTAAATTGCATTAGAGGAAGATGCTTCATGTTTGACTAAAAGCTTCTGCTCTGTGACTCAGGATATGTTGGTCTGTGTTTGTATCTGCTCTGTGTTTTATGTCTGTGTCTTGTTAACTCTGCGGCTGCCTCTCTTGGCCGGGGAACTCTTTTAAATTAGCTCCATAATCTTAGTGAGGGATTCCATGGTTAAAGAAGTGAAAACGGATCAAGCTCCAAAGTGGGATCCTTATACCCATCATCAGACTTTATATTGTCCATTAGAATACACTTCCCATTTTAAAATTGAATAACCCCAGTTTGTAGTGCATGTTGTAAAAAAACCCCAAAACAACAACAACAAAGCAAGATCAACAACATTATATATAAATATATGATGTATGTAGTAGTATAGTCATGTATGTGTATATATATGCATGCTGGTTAGTCTTCAAACTTCTCATAATTGTCAACCAAATTGAACACACAGTTTAGCTCTTTGTATATTTGTTATATTGAAAGCCTTTCCAGGAATAAGCAGCGGAACTTCCCATTCCATTAAGGAATCGCACTGCAGCAAAGTATAATGTGTGTGTTTGTTTTTATTATTATTATTATTATTATTATGAATTGCACCTTTAGTACCCTTGTTTTAGTTCCTTGTGCAGTATGCGCTTCATCCGTCAGAGGGCGCATCCACAGCGCCCACTTCAAAAATATTCCCTGAAACTCCCATTCTTGGAGTATGGATCTACTTCAACAAAGTGAGGAAACGCTGTTTAACTCTCACCTTTGCAGGATACATTGAGCACGTGCGAGCTCGTTAAAGGTACTGGGTGAGCAGCACACGAGAAGCCTGGACGCCTTCTCCCCAGGCTTGTGAGACTCGGGGTCGGGAGTTAGGACCGCTAAACATCTCATTCCGAACGGGAAACGAGGAGAGGGAGTCGCGGAGAGAGAGGACACGAGCGGAAGGGAGGCAGAAATCACTGAAAAGCAGAGCTGTGTACACGCGTAAGGATATTTTGGGCGTGCGTAAAGGCGCCAAACAAAGTAACGTTAACCGGATAAGTGTAAACACTGTTTTTGTTTTTCCTTGGACATGTTTCCGCTGCTGGAGCGCGTTGTTTGGACTGTGTTATCGTGAAACGAGGGTGATCCTGTGCGCTTGGGAAAGACTGCTCTGTGTTTTACCTTTTTTCTTTCTTTTTTCGCCCTGGAAATTACGGAAAGTTCTTGTTTTGGACGTTTAACCTCTGAAGGAACGTTACATGCAAATGTGGAATGGGTTTCTGGGCTTTGGTTCATCAAATAAACTGAGTTGAAACGCTGTTTTTTCCACATTGTGTAGTAGCCTGAAATGTGAGACACTAGTGAAGTCGACACATGACAAACCGCTGTACACAGTCGTTACATTACCTAGCGTTTTAACCTTTCATTTACGCGCTTTGCTCTGGACATGCAAAGAAAACTTTTTAAGAATGAAGAGGAGAAAATTCCCGTAGCACGTCTCTGTTTTGTGGTTACATCGCCTCCGTCTGCTGAGCTGGATTTATTGAAACCGTGTTGTTATTTTAGTCTCTTTCAAGCTTTCATCATTTCCATGCTGTGGAGACAGCAGAGCTGACATGCGCCCGGGATGGGGATATAGTGCAGTGACTAACTACCACTAAAATACAGAAGGGAAATCACCTATTATTGCGCTGATAGTGAATGATTAATACACCAGGTGGGGAACTGTGCGTATCGTCTGCTTGTGCGCCGTGAACCTCCGGTTTAAACCTGGTGTGAACCACATCTCGGACTCAGTTACTTTGAGAGGAGAGTCTCCGGAGCAGGCATGGAGGAGTGGAGACAATGCGGGCGGTGGTTGATAGACTGTAAGGTCTTGCCCCCGAACCACCGGGTCGTGTGGCCCTCAGCGGCCGTCTTCGACTTGGCACAGGCTCTAAGAGACGGCGTGCTCTTGTGCCAGATGTTGCACAACCTCTCGCCAGGGTCAGTCGACCTGAAGGAGATCAACTTCAGACCCCAGATGTCACAGGTGAGTCTTGCTTAAGATGTGAACCGCAAACCAGCAGATGATGTTTGAGTTACACCTTCAGGTTTTGTCTTTTTACTTTGTTTACAATTGCACAAGCGGCTCGCTTTGTTTTTGTTTTTTTATTACTCTTTTAAAACTGTCAGGGAAGCCCCACCACATATTTTATGCTTTGCTTTGATTGTTTGGAAAGCTGAATGATTACAGCATTTCATTCTTGGATTTCCCCCAGTTGGTCTGCAGATGATAAACACAAACCCTCCTGCCTCAACAAGCCCACTTCTTGGCCTCAGCTCATTTTAGAACCTGTGTGTCGATATCTGTGAGAATACAGGAGCTGAACAGATGTTCATGGTGCTGACAGTGGGAGAGTGCAGGGTCAAGCAGGTTTGCACAGGTGATGAAACAAAGTACCAGCCCAATAAGTCAGGGGTTTCTTCTGCTGTAGGCCTTGAGCTAATCATATCTCTAGACCCATGTGTTCTTTTGATGACTTTTTGAGTACTGTTGGACACATACCATCTTTATGCACTTCTGCACATTTTGCAACGCAGCCTTTGTTGGAGCAATATGAAATGTGTCAGTGGGATAAATATGTAGTTGCTCTGCCATGACAGCTACAGTGTCAACACATTTGCTTTGGATTAAAGGATGTTAATTGAGTATTATCCAGTCAGTCAAGCCCCGAGAGGATAGGATCAAAAATAATCATGGGCTTTGGAATAATAGGGAAAGTGAACCACAAACAGATCCCAGGTTGAGTTATTCGGAGCAGTTTTCTTTTTTCTTTTGTTGACCTTTTCGGAGAGGCAGGCGGGTGTGGCAGTTCAGTATGACAACACATACAAAAGTCATTGAAATTCAGCCCATTTGTTGGTTTCAGGAACTCCAGCATCAACCAATAAGCTGCAGTTCTGTGCAAAAATGGAATGGATATACCCTTTTTGTCGAACAGATAACATGTTGCCCGATCTTAAACCCTGTTTTAAATATTCCACCACTTTTTGTAGAGCTGGAAGAGCTCAGCTGGAAAAACTGGAATATTTGATGACCCCATTTCTGAATCCACACAAATAATAAATAAATAAATGTCATGTAAATAAGTTTTTGTCAGCAGAAGTATGCTGATACCGATATTATGGCGCTGGGCCGATATCATCCAATAATATCAACCAACTGAAATATCGGTCAAGCTTTAGTTGGAGCACAGTGCTGATGATGATTTCCTTTTTTTTAATCCACATTATATATGACAGTAGTTTAGTGACGTCCCTTTTCTTTGGGTAAACTCTTGAGAGAAGTAAGTGTTGGTAAGTGGCTTCACTCAGAGGAAACATAAGCCTACGTGGTGGTATAATTAGAGGTTTGTGCACTCAAGTTACATAAAGCTCACACTCCACATCAGCCCATTCATGTTTCCAAAGCCAATATCATGAAGTGTAGAGTACCACAGGAAGCTTGAATTGACCACAGTGTTGGAGTAAAAGTGCACTGTGGCATCGGCTGTTATTGACTTTTGCTCACATTGAAGTCCAGCCTTAAATACCACTGAGTCTTTATTGCTGTATGGCCGTTGATTGCTACTTTGTATAGATCCATGTTGTGGAAATGCTGGTTGTGTCCGGATGTCCTCAGCGTTATGCCCCTCAGAGGCTGAAACAGCCATCACACCAGAGCGATTGCCCTCTGACAGTGCATTTGTCTGATGTTTTTGGCACACCTTCCGTGACCTGTTTCTGTCACAATAATGTGTGAGTGTGTGTGTGTGTGTGTGTGTGTGTGTGTGCGAGTCTGACTGTGTCTGGCTTTCAGTCAGCGTGGTTGATTGCCTCTTTCTTGTAAATAAGTCCTGAAAGTTTCAAAGCATTATGAATTCAGAAGTCGGACAAGGAAGAGAAATTGAATCAGTAGAGGTTGTAATGATAGATGAACCCTGAGGAAGTATCAGAATACAGATTTAAAGCAGGGTTTGTTTGATTACTTTGAATGGCATCCAGGCAATATTGACCAACCTGAATAATTCTACTGAGATCATTTGAAAGCACAAAGCCACATGATGACATCTCCGTAAACCATGTTTGTGCTTCTGTTAATCTAAACATGATTTTCACTATGTCTGACATGTTGATGTTAAGCTTGGCAGTGTTAACCTTTATAAAGACAGTTATGTTTGCCTCTCATTCCTGACCTGTGAACAAGGCATTAAATAAAATCTGTTAACCATGACAAAAAGTTGATATCATCCTGAGGTTCTTGACTCTGAAATGTGAGCATTCCCTGTGTTTCATTCGTGTACAGAGCCAATGTATAGCTATTGTGTTGGCATTAATTTCTTGCAAAATGTTCTACTACAAAAAAAGGGAGAAACAAGAAAAAGACAGATTAAGCATCAAAAGTAAATGTCAGCGGCTGCGCTTGCTTCTGGTCTCCCTCTCACCCTCTCTCTCACCCTCTCTCTCTCTCTCTCTCTCTCTTTTTGCCTAGTAACCACCAGTAGCCCTGACTTATCAGCTCAAGAACCCTCTGACTTTCATGATTACAGGGCTAGAAAGCAAGAGAGAGAGAGAGAGAGCGAGCACTGGATGGCATGCTTTGATCCGCCCACTAATCCCAACGCTCCCAGTCCCAACTGTGTGGATCTGCACTGAGGGTGGAAGTGGTGTCCTCGTTGACAAATTGGGTTAAACAAAATCCTGGCAGCAGCACAGTCGTATGTGATTTATGATAAGGAAAAGGTCAGAGCGCGTGTGCTCCAACACTGAGAACACACAGAGTCCACGGCTCAGCCAAATGAAGACGAGACGAAGCCGAACAATTACATCATTTACCCCAGGACTAAATTTCTCTTTAACCCCCCTGATTGCTCCTCCCTTGCATAATGATTGATAGTTTCCAAAATTGAGTTTATTCTCCCTTTTTAAGTGCTTGTAGGCGCCTTGAATGTGTTAGACTCTGGCAGATGGTGTTAAAGCAAGTTGAAACTGTGTGGTCTGAAACACCACAATTAGGTGTTTTTTTTTTTTTTTTTTTTTTTTATCTGCAAGAAAAATGTTCAGTCATCATGAATCCACTTCTTCTATGACTGACACGTTAACTCTATTCAGTTGCTGCTGTTAACAGCCTGTAATCACGGTGATGCTTTAACTCTGGCATTGGTCCCAGTTTGTGCTCAAGTGCATTTTCATTGTGTTTTACTGCTTTCTGTGGAGCACCAAGGGAAGTTATTGGAGCAAAACTGAGGTCAGTCTGTATAGTTGCTGTAAGGCATTTTTGATGAAAGTGTCCATTTACATTTCTCATTGCCAGTCACTGAATCCGTGTTTGTTAGACCACATGTTGATTTAGTGAGCTTTTTTTGTTGTTGCAAATTTAACACGGACATAAACTGAATGTGCTTCACACAAAGATTCAACACCCATCCAACATCAGCAAGCATTTGGCAGCAGTGACGAGGACACACTTCCTTTCTGACAGGCAGAAAACCTCAAGCAGATATTGTTTAATTCATGGTGTTTCATTGATACTGTTGAGTGTTGCAGCCTAACAAGGACTGGATTAGGAAAAAAAACTGCACTCAAAAATTGTCTTTTTTGTTGTTTATGTCCCCCATGTGAATTCGGCTATTTGATCCTCTAAAATACTAACTTAATTTTTCAATGAGTCGATCGACAGGATTCTCAAATCCTGAGAATCTATGTGATGTTTTCATTAATTTCATGATGTTTCACTTGTCTTATGTGCACCTTTTTTCGAAGCAAAGCTGAACGCTGATTTACTGGACTTTCTGTTTGACTGGAACTTGTTGACGTGTGTATGATAATAATGACATAAAAAAAAGAAGAAGAGGAAGGCGGAGGCAGAATCGATTCAGCAGACTGTGCATTCAAGTGGCTAAAAAGGGAAACGTTCATTCATGCATCCACTTCCAGTTCACAGTATGGAAGTTTCACAGTTTATTGTCATACTTACGGAGTAACTCATAAAGTAGAGAACAGAAACTATACGTCCAACATGAAACCAAATGTGTCTGTATCTGCACTGATACCTGTTGGGTAGGTAACATTGTGTGGTGTTGTCACATCCACAGAAGCTCTGAAATGTTGTGATGAGCTGCTCGTGTGACTTCACCTGTCTAGCACCGACTTTTACGGGACTTCTTCCTTGCAAGCCATGAAATATTCTGGAAAAATCACTGCAAGGTGCAGGTGGGATGACATGCACATCACATGACTGCTGAGCGACTGACGCCATCTTCACACACCTAAAGGCATCAAAGCATTGGGCGCTTTTGCTCCAGCCACCATTTCTACCTCATCCTCCTCCCCCCTCCTGTCCATCAGGACAAGTACCCCGCTTTGAAGTGCCCCTGTGTAAATGCAAGTCTGGAAAACTGTTGGGCCAGTTTTTCCCTGAAATGTCCTGGAAATTGTCATGTGCGCATGAGTAAAAAAGGATGTGTTATCAAATTATTGGAAATGTGATTTAGGGATAAAGAGAAACAAAATCCTGTACACTCCAACCAGTTGTCAGCCAATGTACATGTTGAGCGGCTTTGATATTCTTTGTGGTCCAATTCTGTTCCGTCTTTCCTTTTGTGAAGCACTTTGGGCTTTATGTTTTATGGATGAAAGGTGCTAAATAAAGCTGAGTTGAGAGGCGAGCTGGACCCCCCCCCCCCCCCCCCCCAAAAAAAAAGAAAAAAAGAAAAAAAAGAAGCATGCCATTAACCTGTAAAACCAAAATTCTACAGTAATTGTGAAAATACTGTTTCTCTTGTGACATATCTGCCATATTGCAAGCATGAGTGAAGATGAAGTACCTCTTACAATAATCTGTAGAAATGACCTTTATTTAAGTGTATAAAATAAATCCTTCAATGTATTTTTTTTTTTAATTGCAAGGCCTTCCTCTCTACAGTACTTCGTGATCAGGGTATATATGTGCCTCGGGCTGCATCTGAAAGACAAGACTGAGCAGTCATCTCTGAAGCCTTTTGTGTGTTCTGCAAGGCTTTTTTTTGCTGTTTTTTCCCCTGTTAGTGAGGTAGTTCTGAATGCCTTTGGGATGACTCGAGCGGAAGTGTGTGTGTGTGTGTATATGTGTGTGCACTACAGTGCCTTTGTTTCATTGTTTATGTCAGTGTGTGCACTTGCTTGTATTGGGTGTGTTTCGGAGTGTGTTGAAGTACCTGTGCTCTGACTGAATCGCTGCCGGCTAAACCCCCGGCTCTCCTGGATCTTCTCATTGCTCCACAGGGCTCCAGATCTCACACAGAGTGGGCTGCTTCCACTCCCAGTAATTGAGCGTCTTCCTGTTTGTTCAGTTGACATCAGAAATATTAGCTGCTGCTGGAAAACACCTGGAGCTGATAGGAATTTCATTATCGTTTTTAGTTCTGCTATCCAGGCGGTAACTAGCTCCCATTCTGGACAATTTACCATTTGAAGGAAGGATAGTGTTTGTGCTGGGGTCAAATGACAGAAAACCTGTTCCAGCTTTTTTTTTAACTCAAAACTGGGGTAAGGCAATATAATTTAGCACATCAATACATTAAAATCCACACTCAGTTGGGTTTCCATCTGTTTACTTCAAGCTACATGAAACCTCATAAAAAAGCTGGAACAATAAAAGTAAATGGTTGAGGCACTGATTTAGAGATGACATTAGCCATAACAACTTCAGTTTGACTTTGTGCCATTCATGTTTTCTAATGTGTAAGCGAGCAGTTGCCCATCAGCAGTAAATCAACAAAGCATCATTAGCTTTTCTCTGGAGCTGCTTTTCTTACCACCAAATGACGATCTAAGGCCACTGTGAATACTCTTTTTTTTTTATGTTCAATTCTAAAGCTTTTTAGCTTCACAATTTCCTCAGGGAGGTATTTGGGAACTTTATCTGTTGCTCGATGCCATGTAAGTAGACTGCAGTGAGTTTAGCTTGATTTCTGAAAAAACAAAACGGGGTAATTGAGTCAGGCGACGTGTTGAATGCCACATTGTTAATGTTTCATTTTGTTTTGCTGTTCCTTCTGTTTCATTTTTAATTGTTTCTAGTGAAAATATGAGTACCATTTTTTTCTATATTGGATTTTACAAAGTACTTCATGATATTATAATATTCATCAATTAAAGACAACTCAAGACTCTTAAGTATATCAAACCTAAGCCTTGATTTGTTTAATGACCAAAGACCGCCTCCTTCTGAAAAAACTGAGCTCAGTCTTAAAGACGTTTTACAGAACTCTGTGGGGTTGGAAATAAGATCATAGTGAGTGAAAAGGACATAGTAAATGCCCACCCATAAGTCTAAAATCTCTGCTCAGGACTAGTGTATGAAGGGGGTTTAGTGACTACTGTAGACAACCACCCAGCCTGCTTCCCTCAGGGGTAATTTAATCTCAGCGTTTGGTCTTCTGTTGACCCCTTGACCCCAGCACCCACCGGATGCAGGTAATACCCCTAATGGACCTCGTTAGCGACACGTCCTGGGTTGCACAGCTGGGATAGTGCTCCTGGGAGCTAATGGGATTGACAAGAAGGGAATTGGTCTGGGCCAGAGTGTTTTACCGTGTTTGTGGGCTTATCCTTTTCTTAAGGTCACAAAGTTCTTTTTAGCTGTAGCATTGTAGGTATTCTCCACATGCGTGTTGACATTTCCCTCACTGGTCTATAAACAGTGTGTCATTTCTTGAGGGAATGGAAGAAGCCTTGGTCTCAACCTGTCTGTCACTGGCAGGCAATATGTGTTTAACAGCAACTCAGGGTCAGTTATGCACCTTCAAATGGAATTTATCCCAAGTGAAAGACCAGTTTTAACAAATACAATAAATGAATGAATCTCACTCCTTTTGATTCTGGCTTGTTAAAATTGAACTATCCGAGATTCAGGTAGATATTAGAATACTACTTCTGGTACCTTAACTGGTCTGAAATAAGTGTCCCTCAGTTACCTGGTCAGTCGCAAAAACGTACTTGCAGTGGTTTAAAACCACCTGATTGTTGCTTTTTGTTCGATGACTTTGCTTACTGTTGTCAGTGTCTCTGATAGCAACACTCTTTCGTTTGTTATTGGCAATAAAAAAAAAACTCTTGTTTTTTTTTTTTCTTTTCCCCCCCTATCGTTATAACCTATTGAAACTGATTCAAAAAAAAAAAATCCTGTCAACACAAATGATTCCAGGGGATACATCAGAGGACATGGCACTAATCAATGATCTCCTTGATGGGTGTGTACCTCTTTTCATATTGAGGTTGCATAAAGCAGTATTTCCAGAGCTGGGAGGGATTCAGTGTCCTGTTCAAGGTCACCTCCATCAGGCAGATGCCTGGCAGCAGGAAGGAGCTTGAACTTTATCAAGCTGAAGGACAGTGTTGATCTTAATCCTCTTTGTCTTAAAATACATATCTACTCATAAACAGAAGAAAGACAGAGAGACTCTTCCTGTCAGCTGCTTCTCCTGAGGTTATTAGAATATCTCTTAAGCGGAATGCGAATTCATCTTGAAACAAATCTTTTCTGAGGTTACACAGGAATTTCCTTCACAGCTTCCGAAATGTCCCCACTCAAAACTTTTCTCTATTGTTCCATCCAACTGAAGATGCAAGGAATCCAGGGAATCCGTATCTTTAAAAACAAGTGTGTCCTTTCCTTTGAAGCTTCATCTGAAGCATTTCCTGTTTCTGTTGATGACTGTACAGCTTGATGAGCTTTCAGTCATGCTTTATCAAGCTGAATGTTGGTTTTGTATGCTTAAAACCTGAGTTGTGCTTGCGTTAGCCGTGTAGCAGTTGTAGGACACTTAGAATATGGAAAGATTTGATGAAAGAACCTCTTTTGTACTGAGACACTTTCTAGGAGTATCAAAATTCCCTCTTTAAGTTTCACTTTAAACCCACATCCTCTCAAAAGGCTTCATGAACAATCCTACATTTACCTCTAAATCCAGAGAATAACCTTCTGCTCATACTCAAGTGTGACATTTGGATCTCTTTTTTCCAGTCACCTTTTACAATATAGTTTTAAAGAAGCACAAGTACATGATGACATTGTATTGATGTGACTCCATTATGGCTTTTTCAATCAGACTATGGAAGAAACAATTTGAATGTTTGCAGCAATGCATGAAATGTTCCAAAGACTAAAACACTGTCTGGTGTGCAGGAAGAGAAAATAACATGAAACGGAAGATTGCACTTCCTGATAAGGAATTTGTGGACTAGACCAAAGACCAAGAGTTCAATATATCATTGAACAAACCTTTTTCTTTTTCTCTTCCTCGTTCCTTGTTATTTTATAACATCCTATTATCTGTTACAAAGAGACAAGGAAATCTGATTAGAACAAAATGCATGCAAATTAATTATGTTCTGCACTTTGCACTTTAAGTTCCTTGTGTGTGTTTTACCACTCAAGCAGGTTTTGTTTTAATATTAAACTAGGTAGAAGTTAACACATGATTCTCATCACTGCAGCTGATTCCTTTCTTGTCCGTGTATACAGCACAGTAAGGGTGCTAGAATGGATGCAGAAATTTTAAATTTCTTCATAGGTAGTTAAAGAGAAGAAATGAGTCAATATTAGGTGTGGAGTTATATTTGTGTTGATGTGGTATAGCGACTGGTATCAATATTGTTGGATCGTAACTGCAATCTTATTGGAGTTAGAAGAAAAAAAAAGACAACCCTTGTGGATAATTCTAAGTATTCTTAAGGATTTGTTCAGTTCTTTGTTTTGTTTTCTGTAACTGAATACTCCTTACTTAGGGGCGCTGGTGGTGCAGTGGTTAGTGCGCATGTCCCCATGTATGGAGGCTATAGTCCTCAATGCTTGTGAATTCGTTAAAAAATAGTGAGGCTTTTTTCGGGCTAGTTTTGCCCTTTAAGATTAGGACAGCTGAAGAGAGAGATGAGAAATGGAAAGAGAGTAGTGGGTTGAGGTCAGATTTGAACCTGAGGCCGCTGTGACATGGACTGTAGTCTCCTCTGTCGATGGGGTGCACAACATAACCTCGAGGCTAGCCTTTGTGCTAACTGGAATATTCACAGTAATGTTAAAAATCGCTTTGTGATATAAACTAAACAAAAAGACTTTATATAGTAACACTTATATTGAATACTGTCTGTATACTTTCACTGTCATACATGGCATTCAATGTCGCGCTGTTAGTTCTTCATAATGTTAACATTCAAAGTAAAATAAAAGCAACAGAATCACTCCGACTAGCAACAGTCGGGGTGTTCTGAAAATAAAATAAAACCTGGCAACGTTGTGTTCCACATTCTCATAATCTAACACTTATAACCTTATTATTATCCTTGAGTCCAAATTTAGCATGAAAAAGAACAGAGAGCTGTCAGATGAAGTGGTTTGCCTCAAAATGATGCCGCATGGAAAGCTTCAGCTTTTGTATATGTTCTATAGATTGATAACAGCTCATGGCCTGTATAGGTGCTCGTGGTATAAATAAATATGAGGCTGTGAAAGCATACAGCTCGAGGTGTTGTACCAGAGAAAGAAAGCATCAGGTGTAAATAGGAAACAGTTAAGTACTTCTTGTATAATGCAGCAGTTGAATAAATCAGATAGCGGTTAAAGTCGATATTCATTAAGTGCAAATAATTGGTCATGCATGCACTCCTAGCAGGCTTCCTGTGTGTGCAGTGGATCAAAAAAAATAACAGGAAGTGAACTCATAATTCAAACAAGGTTTCTTTTTAATCTCTGACCTTAAACGTACGGTTAATCCCTGGCACATATGCATGTAATGTATGCACACAAACCACAGCTACCACAAAATGAAGTACTGGCAGATGTTAGACCAAATGCAAACACTGTAGTCCTCTGCAGAGAATAAGCCCAGGGTATAGACACAAGTCGAAAGAAGAATGTAAATCTAAATGTAAACGGAAATGATCGATTACTTTAAAGCATAGTCAGTTACCTTTAATAATGTTGATCAAAAGAAATATAGTTCTTTAAGATAAACTGGTGACTTTTGGTCCATTGATCCCATTTTTGAAGTCATATGCCTCATTTGTACACAGCTTAATTCTTTCCACTCAAACCATAACAGTTTGAATGGTCTAAATCCAAATGGAAGCACATAGCACTCAGCTGCACAAGCCTCTATTTGAATTTGGGTCACGCTGGCTGTGAAGTGACAATTCGACTGGAATGGCTGCAGCAGAGCATTTCAATGTTCAGCATGTTGATTTAAAGTTCTAAAATCACTAGACGTCATGTGCCATGGCGATGGGTGATGAAAGGACACATGAATGTGAAGATTGAGAACCTTTGGATGGTTGGGAGGAGTGTTATCATCAGATATTTGGTTATGCCTCAGAACAAGGCTGGGTTGTTCTGTAATCCAACAAGACTTGTTCTTATCAAAGATTAATAGGCCTGTTTCAACAAGCTGGAGTGGGACAGAGTTTTCTTTTGATCCATCTTTAACTTGCGTGGGCCAGTAGGGACCATATGGTAGGGTTGGTAATAGGATGATTGTCACTACTTGGTTAGCTTGCATACATGAAGCCTGGATTTGTTGAAGGCGGCAATGCTGTCTTCATTGCTCTGGCAACCAAGGGTCATAGGGTAGGTTATGTAACATATCGTTAGGGCATATTGTCATGATTGGGTTGAGGAGTTTCTTCATACAGTGCTCAGGAATTTCAAGCTAATATTCTGTATTACTTGAAAACTGCAACTGGACATGTCCAAGAAAAACTAATATATATCTCATCTTATCTTAACTTGCTGGCTCCGAAAAGATTCGGGGGTCATTCCACTAAACGCCTTTGCTAATCGACCCAAAAAACCACATGGAGCCTCTTTAGAAATCAGACAGTGTCCATAAGGCTCTATGATCTCTAGTGTCAGGTTTTTTCTCATGGTGACTGATTTCCTCAAAGCATAATGTGCCTCTAGAGGCCGGTTAGGTAAGAGAATTATGCAAGAATGCTATTAGAACAGGTTTCTAATCCATATTCTTATCTCTGTAGTCTTGTTTCAAAGACAATAGCCAAGGTTGGTGAGAATAGTGAAAGACTAATGTGTTAACTATTACATGCTCACTGGTCAGTGTAGCTCTCCTAACTTGTTAGCTAACTATTTAAGGACAATGAATGTTTTTGGTTCCAATTAATAAATAATCAAAGGCAATATTTCAGCCAATAGGAGCTCATTGCAAATATTTTGGTAGCTACAAGAAAGTGATGGGAATGACAAGAAAGAAATATGTGTTGAAACTTTGTCACTTATTTTTCAACAAGAGTAGACAACTGTTTACTGCTCTTTACACTTCTTGAGCACATGCTAATTAATTTATGTAGAGGGGGAAAAATCCTCATTATCAATCTTAACAATTATGGGTTTGATTTAAAATACAATTCGCAAATCTTTAACAATCAGCATGGAGAGGGAATGTTTTTTTCTCCGACAAGTAACGTTAGAGGACAAGGTCTGTGGAGTTATTAGTAAGTGATGACTTTATAATAATGTATTACTCACAAGGGATACTAGTTTTGGCAGCTGCACCAGAAATGATTTATTATTTTACCATAGCAGAACGTGTTTCTGCAGGTCATTAAGAGTTTTATACCAAATAGTAATACATTAAATTACTGTCTCATCTACCCCTCTATTTCATTTGATATTGAACAGTGGCCCGAGTATGACTCAGCTAGTCTGAACAGAAAACCAGCACTCCCGCAGTTTATCATGTGTATTTAAAAAAAAAAAAAAAAAACTCCCCCACCTAAAAACCTGCAGAACATTCATCTGCCACTTCCTTCTTTCTTCCCCCTGCATTCCTCAGGGAACGCTGTCAGCTGAAATGCGAGCACCGTGTTTATGTGGGGAACTCCGGATTGACCTAATCTTTTAGTCTGAGAGGAAGATTTGAGTGATGTCATGAAAAGGCATTTTACCGCAAATGTAGTAAAAAGCAACGCAGTGCCAAGAGAGGAGAGCAAATTTATAATTGCAGTATAACCATCAACTTTGTTATGTATGAAAAACACCCAATAGAGACCTATTCTGTTAGCATCCTTGCATAATTATCTTACCTAACCAGCCTCTAGAGGCACATAGCACTTTGAGGAAACCAGCCACCATGAAAAAGAAAAAAAACACTGCCAGTTTTGCCATTCCACTAGAGATGGACAAAAAGATCACGGAGCCTTATGGACGCCATCTGATTTCTAAAGAGGCTCCATCTGCATGGTGGTTGTTGAGGGTGATTAGCAAGGGCGTGCAGTGGAATGGCGCCCTGAATCTTCCCTGAGCCAGCTCTGCTCTGCTGGGTGCCATCACTCCACAGAGAAACGGGAAAAAAAAGGCTCCAGCACTTCCATCTCTGTAGCGGTGGGCCAGATGGCTAAATCTCTCCCCTGCAGTTCTTCTAAAACCTTTCCACAGAAGATGTTTTTTTTTTTTTTTAAATTGATTTAGACTGTTTTGTCATTAATCAGTGGTCACTATGCCCTTGCAGGCCTTGACTGGCATATGTCTTCATCTACAAACTGTGAGTAATGACTGTCAGCCTGTTACATGGAGGGTTGTTGAGAACAGTGCTGTTGCCAGGGAAGTCTTATTCAAATTGGTGTGGTGAGAAGACTGATTGTGGCCGTTTCCTGTGTTAGAACACAGATTAGGATCTGGATTGTGCTCCAGGGGAGAGGAGCAGCAATAACACCCCTTCCAATGCAAAAAAAAAAAAAAAGATAAAACATCCCACACTCACACAAATGCACACATTCTAATAGCAGCTTCTTTCTGAGGAACAGTTACATTATGTTCTCTATATCCTCGCCAAACGATACAGATAACACACTCCACAGTGAGACTAAAGCTGAGTATAGGAGATGGGTTTTTTTGTGTTGCACCAGCCATGGATTTTTCAGGCCTTTGCCACAATATCACCACATGGAGAGAACATATCCCATTACTGACGTGTATTGATCACATCACATAATTGGCTGTGGAATAGGAAGGGCACAAAGGTAGGGTTACAGCGCGAGACTCAGTCCCATAAAAGGCGAGCACTTATTGATCTTCTCCACAGCTCGGTCTCTTGTTAATCATGCAAACAAAGTGGAACAGTGTGTTGCGGGGGTAAGAGAAGGTCGGAAGAGATCATTTCCCCCCTGCTCCACCTCTCGCTCATGCTGCGCTGCTTCGTCATGTCTAATATAAACTCTTCCCATGGATCGTCCTGGTTTAATGTTACAGTGTGTTTTACAGATACTGTTTAATCTCTTCTCGACATTGTATAAGATCGATTTGCAATGTGCAAACACACTGTGATAATACGACATAATATTCATAAATGCACATGAATAAAATATTGAGGCATGCATTCTTTCTCTTAATGTCTAATCGAGGACGCTCAAGCGTGTTTTAAACACTGTGTCAGTGTTTGTAATATGTTGTCTTACCTGATTGGAGGTACATTTCAAGAAGCAGACATCACGCTCTTACTCACTACAAGATCGTTGTCAATAACACGTTCTTGCTAGTTTCTAATGCTGCAGTCATTGTGTCATTCCACCTTGCAGTTGCCACCAAATGTACACTCAAATAATCAGAGGTAGCCAAGTGTTTTGCCAAGTGGTGTTAATAATGGGAGTACAAGTCATGACTCAGATCAGATCATGGAGCTAAAACCATTGAGCTTTAACAATTTTGAAATCATGAATAATAAGCGAACCATTCATCTAAATGATGCTTGTGTCTTTGCACTGGCTTCCCCTGCCACACTTGGTGTGTGACGACAAAGTAATCGAATGGGGCGTGGCCTTTCAGGGACTGTATCATAAGATTTTGGATCTCACACAGCGCTGTTCAATGGAGTCTCTCTGTATATGTTTACAGCATCTGCAGACTACAACAGGCTTTGGGATAATGTTTAAAAAAATAGGTTACTTATTTCTGTCACTAAACAACAACCAGTGGATACCTGCATGATAAATGGAGACAAGGTGGAGTGATCGGAGAAAAGCCGAACTGACAGTTTGATATGAGTAGCCATACACACTGAAAAATCAACACTTTACGACCCTTTCCTGAAAGTTGTTCATACTGTCTTAGTGTATTGGATCCCCATCTCACCTACATGCACATGTATTGAATGGCAGTTCTTTTATTTTGTCTCTGGTTGACAGAAGGGTTTTCGTTTCTCGGGCTTCCATGTGGCTTTCATCACACAGCGTCATTCTTTGAATATAGAACCCTTTTTGAAATGATGAAATAACTAGCTATTTCTGCAATGAAGGGTTTACAAAACATCGGGAGAGGCAATCTAATGGGAGTTCTTCTGGCCCTGTCACAAACTGGTTTTTAAGATTTCTAACTGTTAACTACAAATTGAAATTAAAACTGCCATGCTTTCTGAACAGTATGAACGTAGCTGTGGGTTTTTGATTCTGCTGTTGGATTTAGATCAGTTTCCCCACGCATGAATTAAGCAGATGACTAATCATAGACTTAGAGAAATAATCTCACCATAATGTGATGCAGTATTTATTGAAAGCTCATGTATTTGGCCCAAGGACACTTTTCAGCCAGGCCTGAAGTTTTACAGTTGAAGGTCAGCCTGTTTGACCACTGGACCATCCAGACAGAGCCAAAAAAAACACCTTGTCAGTCTTTTGCAGACAATCATTTGTACTCTGTACTTCTCAACCCAGCTCTCCAAGTCCTTAAAATCCTTCATTGCAGGTTTTTTCATTAATGCGTCTGAAATAAGCTGCCTCTTGGCATACTAATGACAGTGTAATTGTTACTATTAACAATGGCCACGGTAACCTACTTCAAGCTTTTATCTACTTTGGAAGTTATCTTGCTGAATTCTCATAGCAATTTAAAAACCACTCTGCTTGAGAGGAGAGTTTCAACACAAAAGCTTTTGGGGAGGGAAACTGAAGAAGCCCACGGGAAACCGAAATCAGACCAAAGACACTTCTGAGAATGGACATATTACATTACAAACATGTGGGGAGTTGCAACACTGAAACTGAATGTCTGTTTGTGTGAAATTGTGTTTATATTTAGTCTACAGTCATACTGGAATGTTTGAGTCTGTTATCTTTCACTGTGGAGTTTGTGTGTTGAACCTGCACAGTGTTATTATCTCTCAGAATGACACTGATTTTTTTTTACCCCATTTGTAGCAGCCTGCAGTATGTGATGTTGAGAAATCAACAAGAGCAAGGCTGTCTTAAACAGGGATTTAAGCCCCTCCCCCTGCAAAATGTCTGTCAGAAAAACTCGAGTTCACACTTTTCCTGCATCAGTGCATGAACATGGAGCACTGTGAGAGCAGAATCATGTTAGGCTGTCCACCTTTAAGGTCCCTTCATTAGTCATCATATCAAAACAAACATGTGGCTTACAACTGACAAAACAAAGTATTTAAAGGTCACATGCCATACACACTTTATTTTACCATGGTTTCAAAACACTAATATGTCTCATATCTTCATTTTCTGCTTGCTTCAATTTTCAGAAAATGTCTCAAACAGACCATTTGGCGATTGTCCCGTCATGACATCACAGAGGACAGTAACTCCTCCCCCAGGGGGGTGACACTCCTATAAGTAGGTGTTTGTTCTGCCCTCTGATTTTGCCTTATCAATGTAAACAATTGGGCGTGGAGCGAGAAAGACCGAGCCACAGCCCCTTTCAATCGAAGGGCGGGGTTAATAGGGTTCATCTGCATTTAAAGCTATCCACACAGAAAAGAGGCCCGTTCTGTGCAGGGCTGAAAAAGAGGTGTTTATAGGCATGTTCAAATACAGGATCAGAATGGATTTTAGCAAGAATCTTCAAAGATGTATTACAGATGTTTGATGATTATTTAAACTTGTTGAAAAGGTGGATAATATGTTACCTTTTAAAGCAGTTTCATGTTGAAAATCTTTATCCACTGCTTCTTGGATGGAAACAAGATTTCTGAGCATCTTTCAGCTCACTATTTGTTAAGTTTTTAGCATTCATGGGGTATTAATATAGATTCAGATTATTCCTAGTAATGCACTCTTTTCCAAAATGATTACTCCTAGTAATTCAAACTTTTTTCAGTTTATGTAATTTATCATGAGTTTTTTAAACACATTTTTATTTAATGGCCATGTCATTTAGTATCCTTGTAAAAGCTGCAAGTTTTCAACACTTGTCAGCTTACTCAACACGTTAGACAGCTAATTCAGTGTCTGTAACAACAAAAAAAGGAAAGCAGTATTTTTTTTTTCCAGACAAAATTGACTTTCTTCATGGTCCTCTATAAAGCAGACAAGCTGTCCTGTCCAGCCTTGATTGATGACATTTCTAAAAACCAATTTCTCATAAGTGGAAGCTCGAGCAAGGCAGGTGAGCTTCCTCGATCCCTTTTCCCATCTGAAAAGGAGCAGAGGAAACATTAAACCTGCCACCAGTTCAGTGTTAGGATAATGAAAGCAAATGAAGTGTGAAGACCGGAAAGCTAAACAATTTAAAATTAATAGCGGAAGCTCTTGGGGAAAACAAAAAGGAGTTAGACTCACGGAAGGTGGAGTCTCCCAGAGGATTTGATTGAGGCGAGGCTTTGAGTAGCTTTCTCCTGTGAAATTGAGCATGTCCTTCACAGTGACGTATAATGCTCATCTGCTTCTTTGTAACTGACCCTCCTCCCTTAGCAGGAGAGAGACTCCACAATATACAAAAGCAGAACATCAACAGGTTTTCTGAGACTATCTTGCTCACTGCACAAAGAAAAGTAGCCAGCAGGCATCTGTTTATATTTTGAGTCTTCATTCTGATTGGGAGTTTTTAATGGTTTTTAAAAAGCTTTACTGTTTTGACTTTTCTGAGGCAGTTGGTTATGTTTGTACTGACATTATAAATGATATGAAATATCAATTAAATGTGGTGAAATGTGGAAACAGAAAATGTGTGTTTTTTTTTAAAAACATTCCTTAATTGAATTAAGGAAAATAACTGCTATAGCTTGATTTGTTTTAATTTTTTATATAATGTATTTATGTATTTTTTTTGCTGCACTATATACGTCTGTTTATTTGGTCATATGATTCATCACTATAGTGGCAAAGACACTGCTTCAAGTTGATGTGATACATCTGGAAGAAAAAACTAATACAGCATAATAAATTGTGCCTTCAATAAATCTTTCCTTCGTCAGCGTGTTAGCAAGCTGTGAATTTTATCACTGCATTAAGGTAGAATAACAACTTTAATGAAACCGTCTTGTTAGGTAACTGCAAAATGCAATAAACAGTGACAGGTTGATTTATATCTGTGTGTATTTATCCAAGCGCACCCCACCCCCCCTCCCTCTAAGGACATTCACAGCAGCCCACTTCCCCTCTTAGCATAAGCACATTGTGGGTTAGATAGTGAGAGAAAGAAAGTTGTGTAATCCCCCTTCCCTTCCCTTCCCTTCCCCTGCACTTCAGCCAGACAACAAGAAACATCTGGATGGAGAACAGAGAGTTCAGAACACACCCATCCCCACCTTGGAAGAGTCCAACAATGCTTGGCTCAGTCTTTGCACTTGGAGTCTGGACACCCCACTGTTATCCTCCCAAACCCTGTGCAAGTGTTGCATTCTTATCCTGACTTTTCTGATTTCTGAGAAGAATGTGTGGGTGTTTGCACACCACAGCGGACACTCAGCTACAGCAAAGTGTGTAATTTTCTCTCTCTGAGTGGGGTAAAAGGTGTTATTTTCCCTCCTATACTTCGATCCTGACAGGCTGAAACTGTTTATCCACAGGGTGAAACATTGCATATCAGCATGTTGTCAGGTGCATTTCGTTACCAGCTTTCACATCTCTGGAGGGTTTTCACTCATTCTTCCTTCGTTTAAAGAATACATTCCAACACCATTTCATGTTTGTCTTGCTTTAGATGACTATAACAGTGTTTTTTTTCTTTTTCTTTCCACACTGCTCTCGAAATCCAAAACCTCCTACACTTATATCACTCACGCTCTTTTTTTACATCATTGATCCCCTGTGACCATGCAGTACAGGTGCTGCAGACAGAATTAGAACTGTGTAGTAAAGTAGGCTGACTTCTGCTTTTACAAGACCCTTATATTTGCCTTTTCAGTCAACTGTGTCTGTTTCTGGTCATTCCTGCTCACGATTGAGCACTTTAATGGCACAGGCCGGCCCACCTGCCACGTCGAGACACAGTTGTTGGGTAAAGAGAAAAAGTTTCAACTCAAAAAAACCTCCTGTCAGTTATTTAACATTTCTGCTTTATTGTAGTAATTTGGCTGTATTCCAGTTGTACTGTGAGGTGGAAAATTCCAAGTTCCCAGTCGGATGTGTCAATTGGAATGCTCCCGGGAGTCGTATTTACTAGACGAAAAGTCGGAGCAACCCAGAGTAGCCTGAGTTAGAATCCAACATGGCGGCTACATGTATCAACCGTACGTTGAAGCTGTAACTGTACTGTTTATCAGCCGCTTGCTCCTCTTTTTCTGTGATTGAATCAATCACACTGATAGGATAGTGCAAGTTCTCTCCGGGGATATGTTGTCATCTTGTTTTTGGGCACAAACTATGACGTAGTGTGTGCTTATCGTCTGGTATTACCTTACAAAACAAAAGTAGTCCTGGAGGTGTCCATGTTGCTTTTCCGACTTGCAACTGGAACACGCTCAACTCGGGTGTGATGTCATTCCCAGCTCCGACTTCCCCAGGTAAAGGGAAGGCAGCATTTTTGATTTGATGAATTCTATTTATTTTTATTATATATTCAAATACTTTTGACTTACAAACAACATTTTTTATGATTAGTTTTATTTAAACTAGTTTTTAAACTCACATTCAATGTGTCACAAATACAATACAAAAGGCTGGGAGAGAGCTGATTTCAATGTGAACGACACAATATAATAACATGACACAAATGAAATCTAGATTGATGACAGCTAATGTCACTGAATGGTGAGATAGAATAACAGTGCTGCCTTGAACATGCCATGTAAAATAATCTAATGAGACCAGGTCAAATCAAGTTTATATTCAAGTTTGCCTTATCGTCTTAGGTGATTAAATGTCACTTCAATTTCAACAACAAAAACCTTGTAAAAGGCAGGTTTAAGCAATTTCTCCATGTCCTATGATTTTAAGGTTGAGATATCAAAATAGTGTTGGGTTATCAAGTTTTAAAGTTCTGCCTGGGGTTCATGGCTTACAGATGTTCGGTACATCATGTCCAGATATTAAAACGAACACATTTACATGGTGTGTTAAGTGGAGCGGACCTAATTCATCACGAGAGCACATCATAATGTGCAAGTTTTTAAAGAAGGGGCACATTGAACACTCAGTTTTAAAAATAATTGACCTCAAAGGTTACAGCCATGCAGTGGTTTTTCTGTCATTTACATTTTACTCCCTCATCTCTATTTAATAAAAACCCCAAAACTTTCTCTCTCTCTCTCTCTCTCTCTCTCTCTCTCTCTCTCTCTCTCTCTGTCTCTCTCTCTCTCTGTCTCTCTCTCTCTCTCTCTCTCTCTCTCTCTCTCTCTCTCTCTCTCTCTCTCTCTCTCTCTCTCTCTCTCTCTCTCTCTCTCTCTCTCTCTCTCTCTCTCTCTCACCCTCGTACCTGCTCAACAGAAGGCATTAACTAAAAACCCTAAAAGTGTGATGTCAGCATGGCATCACAGTTTTAGGGTGATGCCATGCAGTTTTAGGGTCATGGACAATAGATAGACCCCACAGAAATCTTTACATTTATGAGACCCTGTGCTGTCTCAACACCCCCCCCCCCACCCCCCACCCCCCACAGCCCCCACCCCATCCGTACCTTCTGTGCTAAGGTTGTAGTCTCTGATCTACCCAGACATATGATTGTTTCCACTTTAACATTTAGCCGAAGGGCTGAATGTATGTTGAGTTTGACCTGCTTGTCTTTGCCGCTGGCAGTGCTCTTTCATTTCTCTCAACCTATTCGTTTTTGTGTTTTTTCTCCCGGCTTGACCTTGACAGAGGAGTGTAGGGGGAGAGCAGGATCGTTTTTTCCCTGACCGCCACCCTCACATGATATGAGATGATGAACTGCAGGGCCGGGCGACATTCATCTTACCCAAACGTTCCTCCTCTTCTCTTAACAGCCCTACCTTAGCTTTTTTTTTTTCTCAGCTTGTCTTTTTGTTCCACTTCAGACGGGGGAAGAATTGAAAACCTTGCAGTCAGAAAAAAATGAAACTCTTAATGCATTTGACTCTAGATTCTATTAAAAGACATTAAGTGGCCTATAAAATGTTTAAAGTTTCTAGTAAAATTTTCCCATATACCATGACAGCAGAGCTTGATGCATGATGATATTCCCCATTAGAGGTTAATCCAAACGTCGTATTGGTTTAGAGTTAATGTGCAGACATATTGCCTCTCTTCGGTATTTAATTGTCTTTACATGTCAGCGCGAGTGATGATACTTTTGGGAGATCATTACAAGGCTGGCTGGCTTAAATAAGCTTACTCCTAACCAGACAGCTGAATGGCACTGATGATTCCCTGTTTGACTGACAGAGCTGAGACATGTTTTTTCCCCTGCTGGAGTTTAATTTGTGTAATCATGAAGGCAACCTTTTTGAAATCTGCAGCATCGTTGAACATCCGTCTGATTGATATCCACCAAACCCACTCTGGGCCTTGGTCTGTCACTCATGCGCTCTTGTCATCCGTGAGAAACAAAATAGTTACCAAAAATGGATCTGAAAAATAATCTTTTTTTTTTTTTTTTGCCTCATACATTTTAAAAGCAGAAATGAAGCTGGTATGTTGTCTGGTATGTTTACTGTTTCAGAAAAGAAAGCTCATTCAAAAAAGAAATCTATCCTCGACAGGTGGATTTATTTACTAATGTCTAACAACACCAGTTTGCCTCCATGTTGTAGTGCTTCTAAATGTCATTCACATGTCAGTCTTGTTCATTTACATGTCTGGACCACTTGGCTGTGTAAAAAATAATATCATCAACATAGTGGAAGTGTTATGTGTCCTGTTGTGTTTGCAGCCTTGAGCTGTTGTTTCCAAGCCTTTAACAACACTGTGTCTTGTGGTGTTCTTGAGCCTTTATTTTTTATTAACGAGGCTTTCTGTTTGCAGGCTGAGCTCATGGCAATCAAAAGGCACCGCAGTCAAAGCCTTATTTAGTCAGAAACCTTCATTCCTTGCCATGGCAGCATGGTTCCAGGGTTGTTGGCCTGTCTGAGGGTTGGCCCATCCAAACTGAAATATCCCATCAGCACTTGGATATACCGCGGTGACATTTTGAACATGCATTCATGTTCCTGTGATTGAAATTCTGCAGAGGAAGATTTCCAGTAACAGGCTGAAATTCAAGCACCTTGCGCACTAACAATATTCCTGCTGTTGTGTTTTGTGCTAACACACAATATGAGATTTTATTTGTTTAATTTTCTGCTTGTGAGATTGTCATTGTAAGCATGTTGGAATGTGTATGTAGGCAGTGTCTAAAGCTGACAGAGCCACGGGCATAGCTGCAGGCTCATTTGTTGTAGAAACCGCTGATTATATACTCCGGTGCCTCACTTGCTTGAAGAAACAAGACATTTACTCTACTATACCAGTTTTAACCTGCAGACAGGTTAGTAGGAAAAGGCTGTCAGAATTTTCAAGACCTCAAAACGTGCTTCAAAAGCAAAGCTGTGCTCCTTTCAGCCTGCTGAGTTCTTTTTTTTTTATGTAAAGATGATTATCTATAAATAACAAGGGAAGAAAAAGTTGACACAAATATTGTGACATGTATACTTTGTGTGTGTGTTTTTTCCCTCGAGCCTGGCCAAAGCTGTGACTGTATGTGTGAGACGTTAGAAATGTGTTAGCTGAAGTCCCTCAGGTGCATCCATGGAGGGTGATGCCCTGGCTGTCACCCCAAATCGCTGAGATCACAACGGGGTGGGGGTGGGGGAAGGGACTTTGAGGGTTTCAGGGTGACAATCAGTAACTTCCTCTTGGAAGAATTGAATGAAACCTGACAGCTGAATGTTTGAGGCCTCCCACCCTTGCACCCTTGCTGACACATCGTCTTTGCTTCCTCTTCCATAATTACAACAGGTCTGGCTCTCATCGCTGGCCGGTAGAGGAAAAGACTATTGAAATATTTAACTTTGGTACTAGTACTTAACCTCTGGTTGAGGACATCAGAGAGAAATATAAAACATTAACAAATGTTCCCAAATTTACAACTTTTTGTTCTCAGTTATGGTTAGAGAAAAATGTTCAAATCACCTGCTTTAGGAAAAGGCTTAAGTATCTGAATTGTAATTTGTTTTGTTATTGAATGTTTCATGTACATTTTACCCATTAATAATGAAGTGCATTGACACTAATTGCCTTTTTAACCTTGATGAAGTTGTCAGTGTGGGCTTTTAAGTCACCATTAGAAACATTAAAGCTCAGAAAACAACCTCTTTTATCACAGAGAGAGTTCCTTAAGTGCAACAAACCACTCTAATTCTTCTTCCATCATCGTCTATTTTTAACGGTGTGCTTTTATCAAGGTTGTGAGACCACAGAAATTATTATCTTCCCATTGTTTTTGTTCTCTCTCAGATGAACAGGATCAAACGCACTGCAAGAGGTGTAGGAAGGCCAACACTTTAGAGCCGCTGCAACCTCTTGCAGAGCTCTTTCCCAATTTAAACAAGGTTCTGAGAACAAACATGGCAGCGGACACCAGTACTCCCATCACTTCTCATCCTCGTGGATCTACCAGCCGCTTTCGACACAAACGACCACGACAACCTTTCTCTACCACCTGCAATACACCACTGGACTCACAGGAAATACACATCACCATCCAGACCACCTCATGCACCCTTCGTTCAACATCCACACACACCCTCATACCACCTTAGGCTGCGCACCATGGGCGGCGGGGCTTTCTCTGCTGCTGCACCAAGACTGTGGAACGCCCTCCCTGACAACCTGAAGGCCCCGCAGACTACAGCTGCTTTTAAACGAAGCCTAAAGTCCTACCTTTTATAAAAGGCCTTCTCTAATTTTCTCTCTTGTATGTTTTATATGTTTGAACAATTCCTTTTATTCATTTACTCTACAACTCTAAAGTACTTTGCTCTACAAATAATAAATTATTATTATCATTATTATTAATATTATTAAATAGGATCCTCAGAACTTTATCTCTCAAAGCTAAACCAAACCAGCAGAACAAAAAGTAGACATTTCCATTTTCTCATCTCGTTAATGACAGGTTCCTAATGCCTGAGGAAGGCCTCGGGACAAACGAGAGCGCTGTAATGAGAAAAACAATGGGACGGCTCGCTAGGCAACAAAATGTGATGGGAACACAGGATTCCCTGCCATTTGTTTTATACGGACTTTAACGATGCACTTGATTAAATGGCTATTTCGTTGTAATGCGGTTTGAGCGGCCTCTTCTTTTTCGCAAGCCCGGGGCTAAAACAGTCTAAAACTTTTAGCTAACAACTTCAGGAGAGCTATTCTGGCGCATTTTCAGCAGCTGTGTCCCCGAACAGTTGAACGAGCCGGAATGGACTGGAAAGTTGTCTCCTGCATGACTTTACTCTTCACTACAGCATCTGCTGCCTGAATTATTTAACTGTTTCAGATCATTAGGCCTGTTTGCTGGTTTGCTTACCAGGAGCCGCAACTGTCATTACAGCTGTATGAGACTTTATAGTTATTGGTTGGTCTGCAGTGAGTCAAGTGTGCATTGAAGATGGCTTAGATTGTTGTAATGGTTACACACAAGCACATCATTTGAAGTTTACTGGTAGATGTGTTCTGCGTGGAATTGTACGGTGTGAGTCAATGTGGATAAAAATGCATATGGGGATGTCATGTCCATTGAATATTCTCTCTCCGATTGGCTGATGGGTTTACCCCAACATGTTGCTACACTGGCGGTCAGACAGTTAGAGCTGTCAAACAACACATATAGGGACTTAGGTGTGTGTTAGGAACATTAGTTTTTTTCCCTTCGATTTCAGCAAACAAGCCCTCAAAAAAAAAGAAGATGTATTCAATCCGTCAACACAGTGCGACTCAGGCCATGTGACGTGCAGTTTTTTGCACCTTGTCAAAAAAAAGTTCAACTTGAAGGTTGTGTGCAAGGCAGTGTGTCAGACAAAAACAAAGTGGAATTCTACGAAATTGTCCATGTAAGAGAAAACAATGAGACAGTGTGATGTTGATATGCTGAATTGAACGGGGGAAAGGAAGAGTGACAGTACAGCTTCATGCACACCGTGGTTATGGATTAATTTCTGTCAGGCAGTCAATGATTATGTTCAGTTAATGATCTTAGTTTCTGTCTGATTGCATGCTCTGTGAGAACATGTTTGTTCCTCTAAAATGTCACGTTGAATTTTTGCAGCAGAAGCGTGCTTGTTATCAGCAAGCTTTATGGAAATGTACTTCTTGCCTCATTTTTACATCCTCACAACATGAAGTTCATCTTTTTACAGTCAAATATATACTTTACTTGAAATGCATCATACATATCAATGTTGTGACTACATATATTGTTGAAATGATAGTAACAGCCCGGGGTTATATTTAATTTGCTTATATCAGACCGGCTCATAATGACTTTAACAAAAAATAAACTTTTCTCGGGCCCTGTCTTGGGTCCTCTCCTTCTCATCATCTCCCCCCTCGGTCACATTTTCAGGAAATTTGGTATTCACTTTCACTGCTACACTCCCTCCAACCTTCATCCCTCTCAGACTGCCTCCTTGAAGGTTCTCGTATAACTTTCTCCTGCTTGGAACCAAATCCACTCTGGCAAAGTTCTACATCTTTCTCGACATCATCCTCGACAGCACTGTTAAATAATATGTGTTATTATTTATTATTAAAATGTGTGCGCAGCAAAGAGGGAAAAAAGACTACACATTTGTGAATTATATCTTATAAATATTCAAGCTGAAGTCCATTTAGCATTTTCCAGAAATGTGCACAAAATCAAGATATCGATAGAGAAATGATGCCAGAAATCACTTATTCTCCCTTTGTTGTCAGACATCCATACCAACCTGCTGAACTGTGGGGGAAAGACGGACACCTTTCTTAAGATATTTTTGATGTACAAACTAATCTGCACTAAATGCATAGAGTTTCAATAGAGAGCTGATTTCATTTGTCAAAATATGCAGCAACCCCAGGCTAGTAACAGGGACTTGGCCTTAAATAATGATGGGCTCTTATTTGAAGTTATGGTACTTTACATACACAATTCTATGGAAATGCAGCATCTGATCCCATGCTTAACTGAACAGAGTTTAATGAAACAACATGCTGTCATGTGTGACGTGTTTAAGATAAAATTGACAACCTCAAACAGGCCTTCTTTGCTCGTTTGCTCGCTAGGCAAGCTCACAACAAAAAGGCTTTTATTTCACTCTTTATAGCTTGATGTTGAGTTGTTAAGCAGCTGGGGAAAAAAAAAACTTTTGTTAAAGTGGCTGTGTAAGAAACAAATATAAATTGCAGGGCACACATTTTAATCCCTTTGCACTGACAAACCGATTGCAGGGACAGAGTGATGAATTGGTGGTTTTGGAAACATTCAATAGGTGTTGGATCCTGTTCCACCTCTTCTTCTTGAGTTCAACTCTGTGCTTTGTTTAAGGCCAACAGTAGCCTTTATTGAATCAGTGATTGTGGGGTGTTTTCACTAGTTTGCATTTCTGTCTCATTTGGACTATGTGGAGTGCCTGTGTGAAAGATCTGACTGTTCGTTTGCAGAATATTAAAGCCATCTGTTGGCGTTTGCTTCCTCCTCAGGACATCCCCCTGATGTGTCGTGTGTTTGCCATTCATTACAGAGCATGTAAAGCACCTCGACAGTCCAATTAGATTAGCGCCGCAGACTGACAAGACAATGAGCGTACACACGCTGGACGGTTCAGCAGCAGAGGGTGGGAGTATAGGGTTCTGACATGCTCAGCCATGCATGGACAGAGATGTGCACGAATGCAAATACACATGCAGTGCCATCTGTAAATCTTGACTCTAGTTAACAAGTTTACAGCTCTGTTTTGAACCCGCATGCCCACCAACTCTTGTCCTTTTATTCTTCATTTTTCTTACTTTTTGCTTTAAAGCAGTGTTGATTTAATGAACCCCACCCAACTGCTTTTACTTCCAAAACTCTGCTATAGAAATGAGTCTGCAATTGCACACGTTTTGTACTTTGGCTTGTGATGGTGTCATTTCTTGATGTGTCTTACATTTTCTTAAGAATCTGTGATAAATGATCCATATATAATAGAACAAAAAAATTCTAGTAATATTTTCAGCAATATCAGTTCTGCCAAATAAACCAACATTTAAAGGAAAAATCCTGCACACTATTGACAATCCAGTTATCCCTCACACTACTCTCTTGCTTGGCATCACTTATTTATTGGAACAAAAAACAATAAAACCACAGCGTTTTGGCCCTTCTGAACCTTGCTGAGTTCTTGGATCAAACTTGACAAAGGTGCACGATTTTTTTCTTTTCAATGTTGTAGTTTGATGTTCTACGCATATATATATATATATATATATATATATATATTTTTTTTTTTTTTTAACAAATTGTGTTGATTTGTTGGATAGCCCCTTGAGATGATCCATCTCATATTCAAGGAGATCCATTACAAAACACAATCAGTGCAATTTAATACAGACAGTTACATACAATATACACACAAAGGCTCTCGTTCACCCTTCCGCCCACATATCCTGCACCTTCACAAAACCATCAGAGGTAGATATACATGACATTGTGCAATCAACAAGACAAAGATATATTATGAAGGTAGCAAGATGGCATTAGAAGCAGGAGCTTGATTTTGTCAAAAAAAAAAAAAGGTAGTAGTGCTTTCTTAAAGAGGTAAAGTGAGTTTATTGTTTTTATATTTATAGGTAGATTGTTCCAGTCCGAAGGAGCTTTGCACTTGAATGCCCGTCTGCCAATTTCTTTGTTCGTTTTGAATGTGCAAACTCCTCCTTTAAAGCCAAATAAACAAACAAAACATATGGATTTGAAGCTGCTATAGTTGATGTCGGAACATGAATATAATATTGATGGAAACTCCAGTAGCTACTTCCAAGTTATTACATGTTTTTGAGGGGTGCAGTTCAGATATGCTTAAGTGTGTGTGTGTGGCGGCATACCCACTGTGACTGGTCCTTTAGCTTCACTCTGAGCAGTACAACAGCTCCATTAACAGATATACAAGTTACAATGTATCCATGAAAAGGAGGAGAATCTTTGCTTTCAGCTGCTAAAGAAATGGAGGCTCTAGCTGTAAATGTTTTTTTCTCTAAATCCATCGAGAAAGGTTCATTAAAAAACCATTAGACCCCTTTTTTTTCAAAAGGATTAAACCACACCCCCATCATGCTTTTTTTAAAGGCCATTTGAAACAGTATGCCGAGTCATATTTACCAACCATTCTTCTCACAGCCTTCTGCATATGTTTCCAGATTGTGATGGATGTTTTCTGGGTGGAAAGCAAACATTGTGATTGGTGGTCGCTGGTGAAAGCAAGCTGATCACGGCACAGTCGGGCACAGAAATTGATCAGGAAGCTTAAGCGGGCGGAACCAGCTTGAGGTTTAATGAATAATTTAACATGTGGATGATGACTCAGCGCTTGTAGCTGTGTTTGCTGCACTTGAAGTATATACTGTAAAAAAAAAAAAATCCAACTGAGTCTGTTTTGTTTAAGGGGAGAGAGAGAAATGCTGATTTATGTGGCATTAGAATGCAATAATTCACTTTCTCCTGTTATACTTCTGCAGAATTCATTTTATATACGCTAAGCATGGAAGTTAGACTTGCACATTGTTTGTTGCAACTTCCCCAGATGGTCCCTTTGCTGATATCAGTTTTATGACCACAGCAAATGTTTGATAAAAAAAACAACTTCATCTCTCGTCATTCTGACAAGTTCAAATCCTTCCGCAGAAGTCTTATTTATCATTTGAGGGACAGACACCAAAGGAAAGTCTACATTGCAAAACATCCAAACATTTTTAACATATTGTCCTATTTATCAGCTAAAGCAACTTGCCTTGATACTGTCAGCAATTTACAGAGCAGAGGAGAAGTTAATTTCCAACTATGAAAAATCATTCTGGCTCCTTCTTTGGCCTGCAGTGATGCCTTTTAATGACTTGTTTTTGTTTAGAAATAGGATGCAGCATTGATTTCTAGTGGCAAAGAAAGATGATGGATTTGAATTGACTACTTGTTTGTGTTGTTGTCAAGTAAAATTCCCCAACCTGAGTTGGTTTTAGCTTGAAAAATGTGCTGCCCTTTTCTGTTTCACGTTATTTTAAGTCCATATAATCAGCGTATAAATTGATTTAGAAAGATCAACTGATCACAGTTGCTTAAAATAAAATGAGTCCAACTATATTTCGATACTTGGGTAATCATTTGCAATTCCTCCAAGCAAAAACCTTCTCATTATGCTCAGAATGTCTGTTATTTCATTGCAGAACTGAATACCTAAAGTCCAAGAAGCTGTTTCCACGTTTATTAATAAAACATAACCTGCTAATAAATAGATGAGGAAATTTGCTGCAGCCTTATACTTGATGCCATGATCTGTCCGCATGCAGAAAAACAGAGTTTCTAAACAATGAGGCTGATTCTTTATCCCATTGTAGCATCACTAATGATGAGAATCAGATCATTACAGACAAGTGCCTATCCTCTTCTTTATTTCCCCTCTGAAGCTCTTTTATTCCATGTTGAGGGCCTCACCGTGTATCTCTCTGTGTCTCTCAGAGTGGCTGCCCTGCTTTAAGACTAGCGAGCTGTTAGCCCCCGCTGCACGCCGAGCCTCTAATGGATGTGGAGAGAAAACAAGCTTGTCTATCTAACGGCCAGGCTTCTAATGCGGTGCTGAAAGAGTCAGGAACAAGGGGGGGTGAGATGGGGGGAGGTGGGGGTTTCCGGTTTGAAGGCTTGCTGAGGTTGACGTGCTGGAACTCGTTCCCGGAATCTGGGCGGGACGACCCCCCCTCCGGGTAACCGAGGGGACTGTTGACTCCGCTGGGAGGAAGTTGTGATGTAACTCCTGGAGGAAAAAAGCTCAAGCTGATTAGATTGGAAGCAATGTTGATGAATATGGACTTGATGTTTCTTTTGGTTAACAGGAAGCAGAGGAGTGATTTTAAGCTAAAGGGCACAGATGAATAGATTAAATTAGACACTGTTTGGAATCTTTTGGTATTTGAATCTCACTTGCTGGATGATAAAATTATCAGTGCAAACATTTACAATTAATTGCTGAGTTTAAAGAGTATAATATCTAAGACTGGAGGCAGCTTTTATTTATTTATTTTTTTATATACAATTTATTTATTTCCGTATTTTATTTCACCACTTTTTTAAGTTCTATTATTTTTTCAACAATGTTTTCAAGCAGAAACGCTATAACATGCTAGTCTGCTTCTCGGATTCAAGAAGGATCATTTTTCTAGCATTCCAAACTCAAAAGTTTAGATTTTTTTCGGGCTTGGGGGCTTTTTAGATTATTTTTATTTTTATTTTTATTCATGCTTTTATTGTAGAGATAGAACAGTGGATAGAGTCATAAATCCGGGAGAGAGGGAGAGTGAGGAATGACATGCATGTAAGGAGCCACAGGTTGGATTTGAACCCGGGCTGCCTGCTTTGAGGGCTCCACTCTCTGTACATAGGACGTGTGAACCAACCACTAGTTCACCAGCGCCCCATTGGGCTGTTTCTCAGATAAACAAGACATTTGTAAAAGTCACATAGATTTAGTAAAGTCTGGTGAATGTTTTGTATAATTAATCAACATTGTGTAGTCAACTTATTTTTATTTATGTACTAGTAAGCAGGTTACAATAAATCCTCATATAATACATGTACATTCTAATGCACACACATTTCTGTTTGAAACAGTGCATAGTATAATGATTCTTTGAAAACGCATTTTAAACTGCGCTGCTTTTCTTGCCTTTATGGTAGCGATCATGACATACTGCCTAGCCAATCAAATGCTTAACTCAGGCCAGTCTTTGTACGTGAACAGAAACAGCTGAAGGGCAGATTAATGAGTTTAAGAAACAAAGTGAGAAACTAAGTCTGTCTGAAAGAAGGCGGTAAAAGAGAGAGAGAGAGAGAGAGAGAGAGAAATTTTTTATCATGAATGGACCGACTCTCAGATTTTCTCTTTCCCCCACAGACATGCCTCGTATGATTCAATACGTTCGTGAGCCTATGTAATAATGTCAAATATCACAACTTCACAAAGCACACACATAAAAAAATTACAAGTAGCAGCAGACAGCAGCTGTTACGTTACATTTCAGTGAAATATGTACATTTTTTCTTAGTTGCAACTAAGAACTGTAGGCCTACCTGTAAAAATGGCAAAACACATCCAGTCTTATTTTTAATTGAGCAAAGGGTATTTGTTGAAAAACCTTCACTTTGTACTGACGTATGAACTGTTAAGCTTCTGAGACAGAGAGCATTTGAGATACAAGCCTTTCTTCATGTAAATGTTGGTACTTTGGACGCAGTTATTCTTTGAGGATTTACAGTCATCAGAAGTAGAACTCATCTTATCTGAAATGAATGTTGGCATCAATAAAGAAAAAGAAACGGTATATTATCTGTGATTTGTCTGTGATAGTGTGTCTTTTCTTTTGTTTATGATGTTACTCTTGATTTAAATGCCATCTAAATGTTACTTTAATTGTCAGGAAATGTTGAGGTTAGCCCACTTATGTAACACTGACTCTTTGACCTCACGGCTCAGAAGTTTATGAGACTTGTTTGCTGCAGTAGCACTCAGACCACATGTCTTTACAACCGTTTTATTAGACGTGAGAACACTTTGCCCAGAGAATCGTTAACAGCAGCACAACTTGTGTTGTTCTTTTCGCTAGGATCTTACTTTCAGTCTTGATTAGGCAAGCTTGTCCCTGGCGTTATGTAAGTTAGTTTGTCTGCAGACATTTTCAGCTCAGTTTTTGTAATGCTCCGAGCTGCATGGGCCCAGAGGAAGTCAGGACAGAGTGCTGTTTATTTATAGGGCACTGAGGTCTTTCCCCTCTCTGTGTAACTCTCGGAGTCAACCAAACAGCCAGAGGAAGCCTCATAAATGATTTCATGTCTCGGCCTGTGACTCATTTTACAGATTTAAAAGTAGCTGTATGGCAGAGTTATGCCTGTAAAAGTTTGCATTGCGCCCGTGCTCTAGGAAAATCCCTTCAGTCAGTGCTGAGGTCATCAGCCCTGACTGGATTTGTGTTTTTGTGATGACAATATAATATAGCTTCAATGGAACTTTAATTTATTTTTATTTTATTATTATATTGATGAACTGTGCTCTGTGTTTTTAATAACACAATCACATTTCAATGGATTAAAAGCTCCACGTGATGAAAATAAAAAGACAAAAAAAACAGCTGCAGTTACCTTGAATGGGAAACCCTGGTAGGTACGATTTAAGCAAGCGACTGCACTCTATTTTCATTTTCTGTCCTTTGTGATGAGATCAGGAAGTTCATGCTTGCAGCTTTACGCGTTGAAATTGAGGTTACCACATAGGCAAGTCACGCAGAGAAGGGGCTACTCACGCTGCCTGCAACCATCACCGTGACAACACCGCGCGCTATGTTTACAATTAGCATTCAATCAATCAGTGGTTAGCAACACAGGGTGTAGAGCACCGCAGAACCCTCCACCCCCCCCAAAAAAAAATAAAAAAAATAGATTGTACGATAGCAAACTAGAAAATGGGAATCAAACACTGAAAATGTTTTCCAAGGCTTTGTTTATACCTCCCTAGAGCATTCTAGATGATGTGTACTTTATTTTATATTAAGGATAATGCAGGTTTGAATCGCCTGCACCAATAAACCAAATCACGTAGAAATGATTTGGACCACATTTGCCTTTATGAAACTATATGCACTGCACTACTGCTTGGCTTTATTGTGCAAACAAAGTCACACACACACACACACACACACACACACACACACACACACACACACACACACACACACACACACACACAACACACAAACACACAAACAAACCTTTATCCTGATAGCAGCACACATATACAGTATGTGTGTGCATGCACATACAAAGAGGCAGAAACCCACTATTGGCACACCCTGCCTACGGGCTATAAGGGATGATATTTACATAGCAGTTTGGATAAGAGAGTGGTACCATTAGCAAGATTGATCGCCGCAAAGTGGATGGGGATTTATCACAAAGCCAAAGCCCTGTGTGAAAAATGAGCGATGTCTCTCTCCACATCCTCACGTTCCCGTTCGTTCTCTCTGACTGTGTGCTTTTGCATACACTTGTGCTTCCAGGGCGTGG
Source organism: Symphodus melops (assembly GCF_947650265.1). Taxonomy (NCBI): domain Eukaryota; kingdom Metazoa; phylum Chordata; class Actinopteri; order Labriformes; family Labridae; genus Symphodus; species Symphodus melops. The sequence continues at coordinate 18,004,493 of NC_136706.1, forward strand.
CCTCTGTTGCCGCTCCGTCACGCCTGTGCTCTCGGCCTTTCTTCCAGCAGATGGAGAAGCTCTCTTATTATCGCGGCGCTGCACTGCACCTCTGAGACTTCATCATCCTCATATCTCCTGCCTCATACAGGCCTCACACGGGCCTGTTGTGCTGCTGCTGCCAGGCTCTTTGCATCTCTAAGATACAGCCTCTGTGTGTGTGTGTGTGTGTGTGTGTGTGTGTGTGTGTGTGTGTGTGTGTGTGTGTGTGTGTGTGTGTGTGTGTGTGTGTGTGTGTGTGTGTGTGTGTGTGTGTGTGTGTGTGTGTGTGTGTGTGTGTGTGTGTGTGTGTGTGTGTGTGTGTGTGTGTGTGTGTGTGTGTGTGTGTGTGTGTGTGTGTGTGTGTGTGTGTGTGTGTGTTTATCACTCTAAAGCTTATCTGGTCGTTTGCATTATCTGGGCACAACGACTGCATTTTGTTGGATTTACTGCTTGCTGGTAGTGAGATGTTAGCGTTGTTATTCCACATGGATAGGTACAGAGCAAAGGGACGGGGTGGAGGAGGATGTGAGGGGCAGGGAAAGGCCAGAGCATTGTCATGGATCAAAGATCAAAGATAGTGTATGTGATGATGGAAAAGCGGTAAAGGCAAAAAGGCTCGTGAAAATTCAGGATACCATTTTGCCTTGCTTGGGGCTTTGAGAAAATGCGAGTGTGTGCATGTGTGTTAAGGATAAGCGTGATTCTCCAAAATACTGCTGTATCTGGATCTGACTTATTTTGGTTCCAAATCCTGTTTGCAACGACTGAATGGTTGATTTGAGAGCAGGCTTGTTAAAACCGCTAACACCCCCAAATAAAAGAGAGAGAGAGAAACGACTTCATGTGCATTATCTTTAGCCGTTTAATAATGTCGACTCTCGGGCCTGAATTGGTTGCTGACGCTGATCCACCACCTTGTCAATATGTGCACTGATAACAGTGAATGCAGCTCTAGGGTTAGATCTATTGCTATTGATCAACCAGTTGAATAGAGACACAGCTGCTTCAGCCAGTGGGATGGAATGATTCTGTGGAAGAGTTTAGAGGGGTTTGTTGTATCAGATATCTTTGTCTCCATCGAGCATCACTCAGTTTGAAACATCAAGTTAAATGTGACTGAATTTCCATTTACTCGCAAGCTTTTGAGAATGCAAAAACTACACTTACAACTAAAGGAAGATGCTTTTGTTGTTTAATGAGGACTGAATTTGTAAGTCTTCAGATTTAAGCATTTCTCTTTCGGGTTTATTGAGTTGGCTCTGAGTTTCAGATGGATTTTTGCAACGTTTCCGTTAGTAAGAAGGTCAGGGCAGAACACTACAGGGGCCTCAACTACTGATCCATTTATTGGGAAGATAAGGGTACATTGACCAAATAATCAGGTAATTGACAGTGTCAGAAGTGATACGAAATTATGGACAAATAAAATCAAATCTATGTACCACACTGATTTGAATATGTGGTACATTTGATGTGGTGGATGCTCGCTGCCTTGCTGTTGGAGATTTTTGTATTTATTTTGTATTAGCTGGTAACTCTCTTTGCTATTTGCAATACCACACACATTTCCCTTTCCCAGTCTGCTTGACACACTGGAATAAATTACTCACGCATTTGTTGTAATTGCAAGAAAATGAACCGTAGCTTTTTGGATGTTCGGTGATTCAAAACTAAACTGTTTCCAGATGGACAAAGCATAGTGCTAACTCTTGACTTATCAGCACTTGTAAATCTCACAATGTTGACATTTCACCCGTGTGAGGAAAATTCCAACATTATGAACTACAGGAATTTAGGGAAGCACTTTTTCTGCAGTACTCTAATTGCCTGACAATTTGAGAAACTGGTGTTCATTTTGAACACTGCCAACAACATTTCTAATGAAATAATTGATGAAACTGACTTTTCTGCCTGGCTCTATAGCTGTCCATAGACTTTTTTTTATCCATAGTTATGTCTCCATGTTTGTACTTGCACATTTACAAAATAAATTCTAGAGAAAAGGAATGTTGCAGTGATGCAGTGGTTCCCAACCTTTTTCCTCAGAGTCCCTCCAACCTGTATAAAAATCGGTGAACAGTTTTATCTAAGTTCAGACTTGTTTGGAAACAATAGTTTAGTCAGATGTTGGCAATGAAGTCACCTGGGGTAGTGAGTCAGTTTTTCTGTAGCCAAATAAGAAAGGGCTGCTGGCTATGTAGGGAAACGATTCCATTAACATTACAGGATAGCTTATTGGGAATCCTTTGTGGAAGATACCCAAGATGAAGCGCAAAACACTCTCCCCGATTTCAGAACGTATTTTATCTTAAATGTGTTACAGGAGATTGTTAGAGAACAGAGGAACCGAAAAGCTCTAATTGTCAGAAATTTAAATTGTTTGGATGAATATAAAAGGAACTAATTTTAAAATGTGGAAGCTAAATCAGATTAAAACACTAGTTTACTTCAGGGCAATATATGAGCTTCATCATTTTAGCTTTAATTTAATCAGCATTTATTTTGAGCAGTTTAGCATTCAGTACTTTGCTCTTCAGCTATATTTATTACGTCACACATATTCACACAGCCAGGATGTCTTATCTTATCTGCAGGTTCAGTTTGATAACCTTCCCATCAAGTTAGCTTCAATAAAATCACAGAGAAACATTCAGAGAAAGAGTATGCACTTATACTTCCAGCAGAGTGGGAGGAGGGGCTGCAGAGATCCCGTTTTAAGGCGAGGTACTACAGTTCTCCAAGAAGTGAGACGTATCTGTGTTTGACCAGCATGTTTTCCATCCCCGGCAGCCCGCCTTTCTTTTTGGGTCTCCGACACAGGACTGAAGTAGACCAGTCGGGTGCCAGAGAGAGATGTGGAGAGACGCACGAAAGAGGAGAAGTCACGGCAGTGCACACGGCAATTTAAATTTTAATTGCCTAGATTTATCTTCCCCATACAGTGTGACGGGCTGATAACTAGGGCTGATAGCGGAGAGTTCCTGTTTGTTAAAGCTTGGCAACATCCTGATAACTGGGCAGGAAGCACAAGAAAGAGCAGAATGGATTCCCTGCAACATTTTTAACCTCGTCGGATAAAACACCCCGCATTCACACTACACTGCACAGTCTGGCCGAGGCTTAAGTGCTGAGTATACCCTGAAAGCCTGGCCAATTGGCCGATTTCAGCCTGTTGTGGCACTACATCACCTACGCCCAGGGTGACAGTATATTGCTTCAACACTCAGCTCATAAAGTAAACAGTTGGAGTGTGTTAAGGTAATATTTCCTCAGGTTGCCAAGGCCAATTTTGAACAAACATTTTGTTTACAGCAGCATCAACAGCAACTCGGTTGTCATTCTGTCCCAGATAGTTTGAACGAGCCAAGATGAACTGTCGGATGCACAATAAATGGGTAATGTGCTATATAGTGGCCAATTTCTGACACACAAGCAGAGAGTTTTAAAGTCTGTAATGTGAATTCCTAGAAAGAAAATGTTTATCTGTAGTTACTTGCCGTGGTAATGTCTGTTCTTGCTGTACTAATTTAGAATTTGGCATGATGTAGAAATTTTATATGCGATTTGATACCAATTTTTCCTTAGCAGTACTGATTATGATCCAGAGACATATAAGCCTCTATAAGATCCCTCTGATACAAGTACAGCTAGGAAAAAAAAAAAAAAAAAAAAAAAAATATATATATATATATATATATATATATATATATATACACACACACTCTGCTGTATATAATAATATATAGGATTGGTTAAAAAAAAAACAGACAGCTTTGACAGACATTCACTTTGCTACTGTAAAATTATTTGTTAAATTTACTCATGACTATTGTTTACAATTTGACATACGTCTCGATAGCTGACCAGTCAGGCAGTATCTGTGCCACAGGTCAAACCAGATCAGGCCCATTGACATCGAGGAATAGCCTCAATGGAGCGGGACCGAACCGCTAGGCCATCTGTGCACCCAGAATTAATGTTTTTAAAAACCCAGATGTAATTTGAGTTCTTAATGTGGGTTATTACTCATGCTTCTCTGCACACTGTGAGCCGTTTTCTGTCTGCTGTATTTAACATTTTAACTTTCCCAATTCCTTAATTCCTAAATGGAAACTTGAGTGTTGACCATTACTTGGCTGAAAAATCAAGAAATTTAGTCTAGAAGTGCTTTTTTTGTACGCTTTCATCAGTCAAAATGACTTGAACTTGGAGAAATAATTTAACCTTAAAAAGTGTGACTGAACAGCAGTGGTTGCTGACATTTTGTGGTCTAAAACTGTTGTTACACTTCCATTGGTAGCCCACTATTCTCCTTTGCTGCTCTAAAACACTAATGATTGTAGTTGCTACTGACAAGCATATTGTTACTTGCTGTGCTGTTCAAGTTTATCACTCTGGATCTGTCATGTCTTGTCTGAACCAGCAGACCAAATCTGGTTAAACATTCATACCTATGAGTTTTAAAAGTTTTCCAAATGCATTCAGCTTAATATTTAGTGATTTTTTTGTGTTTCTCCCAGCTGGTTAATATGCTGTGTTCAAGCTGGTCCAGACCCAGTTAGTAAAGGGTATGTTTCTGTTATAGAACTGAGAACAGGAGGTCCATGGCTTGTCACACTGAGCAAACTTCATCATTTAGTCTCCCTTCCCCCCTTTGTCTTTCCCTGCCTCTTTCACACTGTCTCTCTCCTCCGTCTCATACATCCATCTCTCCTTATCATCCTCCAGCCTCTTCTCCGAGCTTGCCATGCTTCACTTGTTCCTCCACATCTTTCAGCAGACAGTGTATCTCTGCACGCCAGTCACATTTTGCAAGACGCCGTCGAAATAAAAATGATTGACCTCCATCTGCGCACGATTCCCCCTCCTCTTTTCTTTTATCTCTTAATGCTCTATTCCCAACAGCAATTGAGATTCATTTTCAGGCAAACTCGCATCAACAAATGCAATGAAAGTGTAATTGAAAAATTTTCTTATGGGACACAGCGGCATAATGTGTAATTTCCTCACTAAACGCTGTGCCACCATGCTGTTTTGTAATATGCTCGCGCTCAATAGGGCATCGTGCCCTGGAGTTGCATCTCAAATTACGCAATATGAAACAACAACCCAAGTGGGCAATGGTGAGGAATATGAACAAGTGCATCTTTTGTTTTTTCTAAATATTTCCCCTGATTTTCTATCCCTCTTGCAAATATTCTAACAATTAAAACCTTATAAATGTACTTAATTAACTGCATTAATGTGCGTTTAACTATCTGTTATTGGAAGTGTAATGAACCTTCTCTGTGCTCCAAAGGAAAAGATTAAAGAAGAGTTCAGTGTGTTAATGTTCAGCGCTATTTGCTCCTGGGCAGCTGAGGGGGAAAAAAAGGGGGTGAGAAAAAAAGAAACAGATTGTGGTTAGTTTGGATGACAGCTGCATGAGCCCATCGTGTAATTTGAGGGTTTATCATGGAGTACATTTTCATGTGAACGCCGACACTTTGGTGAATGATGCCTTTTTGGATGATAACGCAACACTGAGCGGAATAATGACTGGCACTGCTGCGGAGAGAACGTCACAATCTGACTGTCACTTGATGGATAGATATAATTTGTAATTAGAATCAGCATAAAAATCGACAAGATTTCTTCTTCTTCAAAAAAAACAAAAAACAAAACATAGAAAACCATAAAAAAAGACACCAGCCATACGCTTTAAGTGTTTGTTTTTTTTATGCTGCTCGCTCATTGCTCACAGAGAAAAAAAGAATGGTTTGCAGGATCAACTTTATGAGCTCAGCATAAACATAAAACATATTAAGCCTCAGTCATCAAAAGATGTTATTCTTGATGTATATTTTTTATGGCGTACATCAGCAGCAAGTCCTAGGATCGCTGGAGGAGTGTAATCATCAAAATTTGTTGCCTTGATCCGAAAAACATAATCCTCCTACTGCTTTCCCTCAACACACACATCGTAACCACTTACATCACTTTATTAGACGTGTTTTATTTTGTGTGTGTGTGTGTCTGAAGGAGAGAGGACTAACTCTTACTTTAGAGGGCTCAGTGTCTCACTGCCTGCAGTGTGATTGATGGACAGACAGTAGTATTATGTCTAATTATCATTAGCCTCCTGGAGAGAAAAGCCTGTTGTAATGGGCAGTCTTATTGCTGTAAAACCTTTACCAGCAAATAGCTGCACTCCTGCTGTTATGCTCAGCCAATGTTGCGATGACCGTCTGTCTTTCACAGAACTCAGAAAAGAAGCTATAATGTGATTCTTCACCACTTCCAAACCAGCATAGAACACAGTAAGGCATTGATACATCATGTTATCTGCTGATAATTATACAGAACTTTTCATTTTAAAAACAATGTAATTCAATGCCATTTTATTAAAAACATTGTTTTGTGTCAATTTTGGCGCCCCCTGTGGTCAAAACAATACCCCTTATTTGTTTGCTCATCTTGTCCCATACAGTATTTTTAACAAAATGTTGATCTGATTTCTTTCTCCAGTCGGATGCATCGCAGCTTTGCTGTTGAAGATGTACTTTAATTAAGGAGCATTTCAGCACTGTGCTTTTGACCACTTTCTCTGACACCTACCCAGCAGCACTAATTTCAGGCCTTAAAAAAAAAAACGATATAGAATTACTCAATTTTGTTGCTGATGGTCTTCTTTGCCTCTGTGGGTCATTAAGGTACATCAGCATTTGTTTCAGTCTGTTTCATAATCATCTGAAAACTCCCCTCAGGAGCTTTAAACAAAATATTCCTTTATTACGTAAAATGAATGTGATTTAGATACATACAGCATATTCACAACAGATCTCATTTTAACTGCATAACAAAGCTTTGATTAAGAACTGTTAAACACAAAAGCACACATTTTAATTTCCAGTATTTGAAAAATGATGTGACTTCATATTTTATCTAAACACACTCAACATCTTTACTCAAGAGCCACTTCAGTGGAGTTCAATTATGTGTAGGAGGGTGTCCTTGACTTAGATGTACATCTTTGAATTGTTTGGTCGATAAAGGCCTATATCAGCATATATAGGTTTTTAATATTCAGTTCAATTCAGTTGTTTTTGTGAAGTACCCTAATACAAATCTAAACCCAGTGTGCTTTGCAGAAGATACTGTAGAAATATGGCAACAATCAAAAATAAATACAAAAAAAGTGTTGGGTAAGCGCATCCAGTGAGAAACTCAAAGTATCCAAAATCAAAGTAAAGAATTAGGTAATTTCAAAAGGAACATTTTGATCTCACGGAGGCACTGTCAAGACAAAGTGATATTCAAAGATAGTTGACAGGCTTTAGATGGTACATAAAAATCCTTATCTCACAGGAATGAAGAGGCACCTCAGTGAATACTTGTGTTATATTGTTAGCTTAGTGATGTTGGAAGCTACAATACTTCAAATACATGCTGTTGCTCCTGGTGATAATGAAAACAGGATGGACTGAATTCAATCTAAACCTGACAGTAAGAGAAGAAAAATGGCCCTTCCATTGCCAGCATTTGAAGCATTGGAAAGGTCTATTGTAAGGCATGCTTGGAGGTATGCACATTCTTTATAAATAGCTTTCTTTGTACAATGTGGTGCAGGCAGTCTTTTTTATGGAGACACGCAGTCCACATCTGGCCTGTGGCTGGTCTTGCATGGCCTTATGCCAAAGAATATGAAAGAGAGGAGAAACAAAACATCTTTGCATAAATTCAGCATCTACCTGCCGCGGCGTAGGAAGCAGCTTACATTTTTCAGTCGCATTTTACTCTCACTTCCTTTGTCAGAAACGTGTGTATGCCTGAAACTAAACTTCTATTTGGTACAACATGCAAAATCTCATCCTGCAGATATACTCTACTTTGTTGCACTCTCATTCACAGTTGCAAATTTACATAAACCATTGCCCATAAACCTCTCCACATTCACATAAAACGTTTCCCCTGTGTGATTTTTAAACATGACCTGATTATATGCTGATGTTAATGTCATACTTTGTACTTGAGCTCTGGATCACTAAGATCTTTTTTTTTTGTGCGGTATTCCACCTCAGGTTTCACCCCATTAAGTATCATAGTGAGAGCCATAAACCAAGCTTTGTGTTCAGCATGCCAGCTCAGCTCACCTGAGTATACGTGTGCCTGCTATATCGACCATAGTATTGAGTCATTACAGAGTGAAGTTGCCTCGAGGGTTGTGTCTACGCGGTGAGTGTTCAGGGATAAAAGTTTGTGTAAGAGAAGTGTGTCGCTGTATTGAGATAGTATCTGGAGTTTATTTGCTTGTATATATTTTCCCGTAGTCAGCACGATTACTTCTTGGATAAGGCTAAATGGACTGTTTGTCTCTTGACTTATCTCGGTCACATCAGAATGGACACACAAGTGCACAGATGAGCGTGCGTATACACACTTGGAGCAGAGGCAGACAAAACACGCAGCAGATACACACACTCAAAGAAATGATACCAGATAGTGTGGACATATTTGGGCTGCGGGCCCAAAGAAATACTCTGCTGTACAAGTCCGATTATAGTTTGATTCAACCAAAATACTGTAATGAATGAAGCCAAAACTCAAACATGGTCAGTGCTATTGACTGAATAACAAAAAAGAGCTGTTCAGAATGTTTTCCTTTTTGTGTTTGGAAGTTTTTAATAGAGCACTTTTCAGTCTTATACTGCCTTATAGCCATTGTATTACATGTGGTTTTACTCGAAATGCACTACCCATGTAACATAGATTATTATTATACTAGATCAAATTAGGATATTGTTCATTAAGATACTTTGGCTTGAACCCGGGCCACCTAGTTGAAGGACTATAGGCAGCCATATATGGGGAGAGACCTAACCACTTGAACATAAAAGGATAAAGTTGTGCTTCAGATTTTGTGGAATAATTGGTTTTGTTAAGTTGGTAGCAGACGCCCGTATGAGACTACAGCCCCAGATGCATCTGCTTGACTTTTGGCCTCAGCCCTTTGCTGAATGTCTGTCCTCCCTACAGAAATCACTACTGTCCTCTCCATAATAGGTAAAAATGGACTTCAAGAAAAAAAAAGAAGGAATTTTATGCATTTTTGAAAATGTATGCTTCTTTGGTCCATAGCTCCATTGACCCAACCACATATCTCTGTTAGCACTTTTTTAACTCAGCTAAATGTGATTACTATGTTGGTTTACACAAATTCTAGTATCCATGCAGCCCTTTTCATTTCCAGTTCTTTGTGAATTACTGCCTACACTTGTAAAAAAACAACAACAAAAAAAAACAGATGAAAAACAGAGAAATTCCTCAGACCTTTGTCTGTTTTCACATGAGGGCTGAGTAGAAAGAACAGTGATAGAAAAAAAATTGATCTGTGCTTCAGATGAAATGAGACCCTGTGTTTACTCTGAAGAGTCTTAGAGAGAGGAAGATTGTACTTGTGATTAGCGGCTTTATGTGGATAACCACATCTTACTTCTATCAGTGTGTGGGTCCACACGGGTGTGTGTGTGGGGGTGTGCACATCAGTGTGTTAGATTAAGTGCTGCAGGATCATTTATACAACATTCCATTGTCTATTATGTGACAGTGATCTAACCAGCATTTCCGGTAATGACAGTTAACGTTTCGTTAAGATGACTCTCTGAATCTTAAGATTCTCTGCAAAGCCTGAACAAGTATTGTTTTACATCTTGTACTTGAATGTGTTCATGATGCATTCAAATAGACCAATTTTATTGGAACAGCAGTTGCAGGCACATGTTGATGCTCTTCTTGTTGTGCTGTTAGATATCAGAATAGGAACGAAAAAGAACATGACCTCCTTTTCTGTTGAAAACCATTGTTGAAGACGCAAAATCACAGCAAAACACAAATGTTTGAACAACATCATGGAGCTGCGCACATTCACGATGTACAAATACAGTTCAGATGATCAGATACCTGGCTCACACTGTACGACTTCTCCCCGATGGTATAAAAGTCGGGGGAGAAAGTCGGCTCACACTGTAAGACTGAACAGTTAACCACACACGACTAGACCTTAAGATTTATGTGCTCACAATGGTCGGAACCGATTGTCGGGCACGACGCGAGAGCTCAAACTATACGCGTGAAATCGGGACGGAGCGATGACAAATATTAATAAAGTTTCATTTAAAAGCTCCAACGGACTCCAGGGGGACAGCGGCTGATGAAAGAGAAGGAAGTTGGACGTTGTTGTAGGATATAGGAAAGTTGATACACGCATCGATATATGGATATAACTTTTCAGAAAGGTGCTGCACTGATCATCTGTGCCAACCTGTGAACCGAAACTTCAACAAAAAAAAAAAAATGGCAGCGTATGGGCTCGCATGCATGCTGCACTGAGGACTGTAGGTTTGTTCCATTTGCAGAGAGAATGATGATATTGTAGTCATGCTTGATTATATATTATACACATTTATGTTGTAATGAAGAAGATTTTACATTCTAAATATCAAAAATGTTTGAAATTAATCGGGGATGTTAAAATCAGAACTCTGTACCACTCACACTATAAGATAATCAGGGTCAGATAATCGGTTTCAAGCAGCCTTCAGTCTAGAGCGACCCTGTGATTGTCAGGAAGGAGGAATTAGACCTCAAATTGGCCCGATTATCCTCCAGTGTGAGCCAGTCTTTACGGTTGTCAGCCTGGCTCCACACAACTTAACAGGTTCTTTTTTAGTCCACTTGATAAGGACATGGCTAAACCTTGACAAGGCTCCCCATAGCCAAATGAAAGATCACTCTAATTCTTCTTTAATAAAAGTCTTTGCTTCAGTGTGAGCTGGGGAAAAAGTCTTCTTTTCTAAGGATGTCTAATCAGTATTTTCTTCTCTCATCCATGCCCCATGTCGGGAGGATTGAAGGAAAAAAAAAACAGCAGTTGACTTGTCCAGCATCCAGATATTAGCCTGGCAGTGTTGGAGCTGTTGTGCGTCTGTGCTTATCAAATATTCCATTACTCTGCCAGCTCTCCTGCATGTAATAGAGTGGACCGGATCCATATCCAAATAGTGTTAGACTTTTTAACACACCCACTCTCTCACAACAGTATCCAAATAATTACATGTCCCCTCATCTGTTCGCAGTAGACAGCTACAGTCTTGGCCGGCCGAGTGACACCTCATGTGTACAACGGGCTGATGGAAATGATTGTTCCATTGTGTTATATTCACACAACACCAGAATCCGTCCATCTGTCAGAGCTGCAATACAAATGTTGCATCGCATCTGTGCTTTTTTTTTTTATGTTTGTTTTGATCATTTGTTGTTGTGGTTGTTGTTGTTGTTACCGATTTTAGATGAACATCTGAGTGTATTTAATGCATTTAATGCTAGTGTGTGTAAAAGTGTGTGTGGGGGGACTTAAATGTGGTGATGTTCTATTGATTGTCAAAGAAAAATCCTCAGGCAGCCCTGAGGCAGCCTTTGTCTTAGGGGTTGGAGGTGAAGGTTATATGTTGCAGCAACCATAAACAAAGACAGGGAATCCATAAAAGTCCTCCCTTGTGTAATTTTTCTTGACCCTGATAGGCAACATCATGGGGTCAAAGAAAGGTGTTAACAAGATGGCCGGGAAAGAAAACCGTGATGATAGGAGAATATGACTGCACTCACACTGGTGTTAGAAATATATGTTAAGGTCTGAGTGCAAAAACTACAATCTACCGAAGATGGACTACAACGTGTGCATCTATTGCTCGATGCATTCTTATGTTTAGGCCAGACAGGCGTGTGTTGTGGAATTTTTTCCATTACCAAAGAGTGAAAATAAAGAGTGAGAAGATCTATTCAAAAAGGAACCCCAAGATCGATCTGGTCTCAACGAACATATATTCGAAGGCAAGATAAGCGTTCGAAGACCCCTCTCTCACACGGTGAGGAGAGAAAGAGGCCCCGAGAAAAGGCAAACATGAAAACTTATACATTTCCATCACACTACACAGATCACTCCCCCATCACGCCACATAGAGACACTCCCCACCTGGCAGGGCACCATCTATCCCCTAGTGTGAGAAAAGACACTACATGACTATTTACCATCTCCCAAGGCTGAGAAGGAGATGGAGTCCAGTGAGAAAGAGCCTGGGTGACTCTTCCCACATGTACAGAGTGTGAGAAACAGAATAAAGGGAACAAAATGATGGGAAACAAAACACCCAATATGCTGTGCATGTAGTGTTCTAAGACATTTCAGATACATTTCATATGACAGATTCTGTGAGACCTTCGTACAACACATATAGTACACATGGAGTAAAATTTTCCATAACACGTGAAAACTCGTGAAGATTTTAGTGATCACCTTTAGTCTTTCTAAAGAACGATTTCATGATTTCGGGTATTTGAATCCTCATTTTTACTGAATTCATGAAACACCATTGTGTGTGGTTTTTTTTTTTAATTCATTCTATTTGAAAAGCCTTTACTATTGTTTTAGCCTACCTACTGGTTTTGTACTTAGCTCTTCAGTAACATGTGATAAACTTCAAATAAACACATTCTGTCGAGGAAATTATCAAGACTTGACACAATAGGACCCCTTCGACTCAGATAGCTCACGTTGATGAAGGTTTATTCATCAGATGAATACTCGAGGAGACATGGTTCAACATCACACTTGTGGTTCAGTGTCATGCTCAAAGATTACTGCTGGACTCTTCCAAAGGCTCTGCATATATTCAAAAGACATGATCATTATCAGGGTCATTTTGACCCACCGAGAATAATCTCTGACGTCTAAGAGCCTGGAGTGAACAACAAGTTCTCCTAAACATCCTGCAGATATCAGGAAGAGCTGTTGTCTCTCTCCCAGCTGTCCTTGGTCTACAGAACTGAACTGTATCAGGTCTGACTGACATCAGCAACAGTGAATTAACATTACACATTAATTAAGTAATTACATTAATTCTGTAACATATTCAAATGTTTACGAATGGGTTAGGTAACCTACATGTTTTGATGTTTTTGTTTTTTTTTCTGGAAAGGACTGTGGCAAGTCAAAAAAAAAGGGGGGGGGCGTATGACAGAGAGTGGGGACTGACATTCTAAAAGGAGCCACGGGTCAGATTTGAATCTGGAGCAGGATCTATTGTGCTGTGGGATTTAAGGTCCCCTTGCTACATTACACATTCAGACTTTTGGGTTTGGGCTTTTAAATTTGCTCTCAAAATTAGTTTAAGCTGATCATTTCATTGTAGGTAATTTTCTCTGGAGGGAGAGGGCTTGAACATTTGTTTTATCTAATCTTGACCCCACCCTGCTGACCACAGCTGCAGGTTCACTTCGGTCTACGTGATGAACATTTTATGCACTACAGATTTCAAACACAGCTTCATTTTCTGCCTGTTGGCCTCCTGCCATGCTCAGCTGCCCCCCCCCCCCCCGTAAAGAGGATGACTGGTATCCTGGCGTGGGAGAGGCTGACGTCACCATCACAGCCCTGTTCGATTAGCTGGAGAGGGGAGTTTACTCCGCTCCGTTGGTCTTAGAGATAAACATGCTCCTTCACAACCTCCTCTTCCCTCCCATCTTCGCGCGTCCATCTATCTCTTTCTTCTCACCCTCTCCCTCTTACTCAGCCACATCATGTCTCTGCAGTGTCTAAAAGCTGACAACTTTCCACAGTGTCAACAATTAATGGATGAAGAAATTCCCACAAGTGTGCTCATGTTAATACCACAATATGGAAACCTTTAGAGAAGCGGGCAGGCCTGTAAATCGAAGCATGCATGCACGCCACAAGGACGATGATCATGATGTCTGATGTGGTGATTAACGGCTCCCCTTGAGGACATCTTGTTTGTGATATGATTTGCCAAACTCGCCATGCATAAACTAATCCTGCAATGGGTTTACGTGTTAATTAATAAGCGATAGACTGATAGCGGTTGGGTTGATTGCTTCACCTTCCTCCAAGCGTCTAGGAACAGCTTCATCAGCGCTGCAAGGGGTTGTTAGGTTCTTTATGGCAAGAGATGTTTACTGCCAGCAATTCCTCCCAGTCTGCAGGGAAAGTTTACATCGTGGTATCGAGATGTAGCTTTCCTGAGGCTCACTTCTCCATCTCTGCCTCTTTTTATTTTATTTCAGATGATATCTTTGAGTTACAGCAGCAGTTCTCACCTCATAAATCCCCCCCGACAGGCTTAGATGATAAGTGCCTATACAAGGGAAAAGTGGCTACACTGATCGATACAACTTTGAACAGACTTGTACTTTCCAGTGCTTCAGAAGCTCGTACTCTGAGCTCCACAGACAAACAATGTAGTGTAGCAGCTCAAAATTAGCCTTTTTAAATTACCGTTAAAGGCTCTCTGCTTTCTAAAATCTCATCTCCTGTTTCACACTACCACCATAATGGTGGACACGCACAGATAATGCTGCAACGTTTCAAGAATATCCCATCGGTCTTGTTGGTCTCTGCAGACTGAGTTCATCCCAGCCTGTCCAGGCCGCCTGCAGGCCTGAAGACTTCCACCTGACAGTGTTCAGAATCCTCTTTGTTGATTGCTTCTCCAAGAATGATTCTTCAGAGAACTAGAGTTTAAAGAAGCGCCTCCTACAGGCTTTTCAATTCATTTCAATTCAAAACACTTTATTTGTCCCCAGGAGGCAATGCAAGAAAAGTCCTGGACTTCCTTTGTTCTGATGACTGCAGCTTTTTTTCAGTTTTGCACAGTTTGGTGCTTTGCTGAGTTTTTGCACCCCATGCCAAAAAAATAATATTTTCAATAATCAAATTATTTTTGATTATGCCCTACTATAGTCCCAACTCAAACAAACAAACAAACAAACAAACAAACAAATAAAACAGGGAATTGTTCATCATAAAAGCCAAATAGGATGTCTTCACTTATTTTCTTTTTGCAACCAACTGTCCAAAACAAAGCTTTTTCCTTCCTATTGTCTTTAATGTCATTGAAAAAAGCAACAACAACTCCACACAAAAGAAGTGACACCAGGAATTTCTGCTTGAAAAATAACAATCAAAGGATTAATTTATTATCAGACAGCTGGTGAGAAGGTCTCTTTGATCATCTAAATTGATTATTAGGTATTTGCTGCTGCTCTTTGGTTTTTGAAAGCCACGACACGCTCAGTCTGAAGCTCTCCACTCTGTTATTTAGCAGCTTAGTGAATGTCTCTCTGGCCTACCCACTCTCACTCTTTTTTTTTTTTTTTTTTTTTTTGCCATCTGCTTTGAAATTAATGGGCATGCTGGAAAGTAGGCTAAATCCAGAGTGACAGCTTTTTCTGCCTCCTATTTTTAAAGATGAGCTGCAGGCGCTGTCCAAGTGCGGGGGGAGATGGAGAAGAGAGCGAGAGAGGGAGAGCTGCTTTATCAAGCTGCTTCTGCCTCTCACATTTTCTCACCTCTGCCCTCCAGGGTCCTCCTGAAACCATAGCTCATAGCGTCACTTCGCTGTTGATGATAGAGGCTGTGTTGCTCTTCCACTGATTCTTGAAGTTGTGGGCCAGGTTGCTTGAAAGGCTGAGTCAACACACCAGAATAAACTATTCCTGTTTGCACTCTAAAGTCCTGACCTTTTTTGAACAGGGTTGTGGTCATAATTGAGGATCAACATGGATTAATTGGGAGAAAATCCTCCTCTGAAACCAATGATGGTGGAACCAGTGTTGGGATAGTTACTCCTACACATTACTAGATGCTTTGAAAAAACACAAAAAGTGATGCCTTACTTTACTTAATTTCACACTAGTTAGATTACTTTTGTGTTTCTCCATAACTTTACCAGAGGTACACTGTGACTTAATTGCCAATTAAAAATATACAATTAAACCTTACATATGCCCACCTCAGCACAAATCCTTACTCTAATAAGGAGTACATAAACAAGATCTCTCTTTAATGTACTCAAAGAAAGCGACAGCGATGTTGTTAAAATCAGCACACAGCAGTAGAGAGTTGTTTCTGGCCTGGGCACAGTTTACACTTTACCGTCACGTTCTTTCCCAAACAAAGTCGAACTAGCATGCGTATTTTTCAAGCCTCAAAAGATGTCTTGATGTGAACCGCTCTGTCATTGTCGTTTTCCACCTCCATGGACTTGAGCAAACAACACAGCCATGTGTAAGGTCAGAGGCATGCATTTGATTTGATTTTCTGTGCCACTGTTTTGCAGATACCAGCAGTGGAAGAACTAAAGGTAAAACAAGTAACAAAGTCATTGTTTGAGAAGTAACACTCATTTGATTACTGAAGTTAGCAACAGTAATGCCTTATGCCGATAAGTCACTGACATAATCTAAATAGAGTAATGCATCACTCAATACAGAATTACCTCCGACACTGGTTTCCACCTCCGACACAATTTTCCGCTGTATTGCTCTGCAGAGTGAGAAGAAGACCTAACAAACTTGATGGGAAAATGTTTAGTGATGAATTGTTTGTTCTTGAGACTGAGCTTGTACTTGTTGGTTTTAGTTCAACCATATAGTGTGCCTCCAAATGTGAGCCTAAAGGGCTAGATTGTTGACGGTTTGTTGGCAATAACATCAACATCTCCACCTCCTCCTTTCATCATCTTGGGATTTTGTAGTCCTCCTCAGACACTGATGTAATCTTTCAAATTGTGAACACAGAAATCTTTCAGATTAAGACTGGATACATATTTCCCTGAATTTTCCAGACAATCTATAACAATTGTCAGTAACAAAGCCCAATACAGATTTCTCCTGTTGTTGTTTGAAGGGTGTCATTTTGGATACATAAAACTGTGGTTTAAAGACTAACTTAAATGCTATTGCTTCTGACTAATGTTACGTTTTTTGGTAAAAACAATTTGGTAATATTTCTGCGTGCAGACATATTTTTTGGGGATAAAACACCCCTTTGCCTGCAGTGTCTATCCTGCAGTGAACACAAAGACTTTATCGGTTTAAAGGATCCCTGATATATTTTTAGAACTCATATTGAATATTTTATACTGTGTCTGATGTTAGACTATGTGACATATGGTATCTGTTTAATACCTAAAAACATTCACATTTTTTTTAAAGTCATCTTTCAGGACTAAAATACGGATTCTGGATTTCTTTGAAAATTTAACTGACATTGTATGTGAGCTACAACCTCCAATTATAGAACTGGCTCATAGAGCAACATCTGTGAGGCGTAAGCAGCTGCATATGGGAACACAAACACACACAGTCATACACACAATACATACACATACTCTTTCCATGCTTGAAGCTGGGGGCTCTGATCTTTCCAAAGGTTTCCTCCTGTGGCCCGTGTGCCAGACTGTCTGGAGAGCTGTGGAGGGGCAGGCGTTTTCCTCGCCTACTCGATAAAAACGCCAGTAACATTGGCTTTCTGTGGCACAGCAACCTGCCTCTCCTCCTCTCCTCCAATTCCTCCTGCCTCATCCCCTTCCTCCTCCTCCTCCTCCTTCTTCTCCCTGGCTCTCGAGGAGGATTACCGGCAGATACTGGACGTTTGATCCTGCCTTGCTCTCCAACGCTGCTATATCCGCCTGACAAGGCTCTTTGTATCTCTTTCTCTTCCAGACTTCACTATGACTCTCGTTTTTTTAAGGATAAGAGCTAAGCCTCTTCACTGTCTGCCTTTTGATGTGTCAGACGTAGCTCTTCTCTACCTGTGAGTGGACAGGATAGCATGGTCGCAAATATGTGAGAAGTTAATTCAATTTCACCAGGAACAGTGCAGAAAAGATCATAGAGACAGGTGTGGGTTATTGATGAGTATAACCTCAGATAGTACAGAAGGAGTAATGTAAATGTATAATTAACTGTCATAAAGATGAGAGGTTTTCACTACCAGTGCTCCCTTTACATATATGTATATTGCTCATAAATTAAAAAAAACAAAAAAAACAACAACATACACACCCTGCCGGAATGCCTCCCCCGCTTAAGCCCTTTCGCTTTTTATTCGCTGTGGCACCACCTTTATCTTGGCTGCGATTAATTGTGAGAGACAGTGCCAACAAAAGCCCTCCACTGTAATTTGCAGCAAAAGTATAAACTGAGATGTCCTCCCTATATGGAATGCTTTTTAACGTGGCTATAGGGGGACACACTTAAAGCAGTGACAGTGTGATACAATGTGACAAAGGACAGTGCTCAAGTATTCACTGACCTCAAGCTGTCAGGCTCCAGTGTAAACATTGATGCTTCATTAAGGCCAGACTGTTGACACGTTGGAGTTGCCCAAAAAAAAAGAAAAAACTACAACTCACTGTTGGCTCCAATTACAGGGTCACACACACAAACGCACGTACGCACACATATACACACACACACACACACACACACACACACACACACACACACACACACACACACACACACACACACACACACACACACACACAACAAAAACACTGAGAGGAAGAGCTACATATGACTCATCGGGAATGACATGAGATTCTTAATTAGGGATGCACCAATATATTGGTTAAACGTAGGTGTTTGCTGATATTGGACCTGTTGACAAATATCAGCATGTTGGAAAACACTGCTGCATGAACCAAAGTAAGTAACCAGTGTTTATTTGTTATGTCAAACTAATACAGTGCTGACATCTAGGAGACCTAAGTACTGATTCAGAGAAGAGTTTAGTTTATTTTACAGATGAAGTCACTTGTTCAACAAACTGAGAGAGTCTCACACCAAAAAAAGTCATGAAACGGAAATCACTATTGGAATCAGCGATCAATGTTTTTTTAAACATTGACCCTCATTCAATGCATCTCTAATCTTAAATTGAAATACACTATATTAGCTTTGTGTTTTAAAATATAATCAATGAATTTCATTTAAAATGTGTGACAACAATAGTTTTTTAATCTGATTGATTTTAATAATATACATCAGGCTAATTATTTGGCCATTTTTCTGGTATATTTATTGGAAAGCTGATGAGAGATGGGAAATAGTTTAAGGAGAATTGGGGGTGACATGCAGGAAAAGACTGACATTTGGAGACGAATGTGGGACAACTGCTTGCACGTGGAGGCATGCACTTTACCGACTCCCCACAAAACTCTGCTTAAATTCATAAAACATATTATTACAGTTTGTTAGAAAAGCAAATGTTATAGAAGTTTGAATGGGCTTGAGATTATATAGCGCTTTTCTAGTCTTCTGACTACTCAAAGCGCTTTTATACCAGATCCCACCTACCCATTCACACTGATGGCTCGTTATGTGGCCAGCAAGTAACTAATTCCATTCATGCACACATTCATACGCCCCTGACGCAACAGGGGGAGCAATTTGTCTTGCCCAAGGACACATCGGACATGTTGCTCGCAGGAGCTGGGGATCTAACCCTCGACCCTCCGATTGAGGGACGACGACTTTGTTGGTAGAGCATGTATCCAGAGGTAACAGTGGTGGTGGTCACGGGTTAAACTTCTGTCACCATTTGGCAAATGTCAACTTCTACACTATACTCTTCTCATTTCCTAGAATTAGAGTTAAACACGAGTTATTCAATATTGTATCAGGTTAAATGTAATTTATAAATCATTTATATTAAATAAATTGTAAAATTATAATTTTATAATTATTCTGTACTTTTCACAAATGGCACATGGCTTCGGTTAATTTGTGTTTTATGGTTGATTACATTATTTGGATAAAAACAGATTCTACTTTGGCTTTTGTTTGTACACATCTACCTTGGCTTTAATAGAATCGTTAGGCTGTCAGTTAAAGTATACTGCAAACAAAAAGTTGAGTGCAAACAGAATATAATCAGGATGTGCGAGCATGAACTAAGTATTACCAGTGTGTTGGTCGTTGACCGTTGTTTCTACTACTGCCCACTGCACCACAGATGTGATGTAAAGTATCTCCCAGTATATCCACCCTGGGAATCACTTAATCTGTAAATTGGCTGATTGCTGTATTGTGTGTCAGAGCAAAGCTCATGCGATGATTGAATGATTGTTTATCCAAGCTGTGGGTACGATGATTAAAGCCGGCTGAGCTCGGCCCCAGAGCCAGTTGGGTAATTAACAGGCTGTTCTCCATGTTAATAGTGTTAGTCACCTTGGAGATAATCGCAGGCACCAGGAGCATGGAGCTGCAGCCCCCTGTGTACCTGATAGCCTCCTTCAACAAAGGACAGGCAAACATCCACCGATAACAAGGCTTTGGATTTCGGCCTTTCATTTTTTCACCAGTAAAGTTTCAGAGCCAAGATTTCAGAGGGAACTTTCTCGCTAGCTTCTTTGTAGATACAATGTACAGGACCAACTCTGGTGGATCAAATCTGATTTGAGCAAATGTTTTTGCCATCAAATTCGATTTCACTTCAAAAACTGTTGAAATATGCACAAACTAAAAACTATGTGAGCGACCCTCATTCGTATATATATATATATATTGTTACTTTTCCTGTTTTTGCAGTATACTCAGGAGGAATTTCTTAAAGGCCAATCAAGCAAATCAACAGAATAGAAAGTGAAAGCAGAAATTACTTGAGTGTATTGCTGCCTATTATTAAGGTATTACATGGGCTACAAAAAGCTAGATCTTTCGTTCTTTTGGCCAAAGATATGTCAATCATTTTGATGAAGTCTTGGAGGATGAATTGGGAGTGTTAAGTGAGTGCTAATGTTTATGTAACTCTCCTGTCAAACACTCTAATCTGCTCAGATTTCAATTCTCTTTAGTACTCCAGCCATGTGTGCTTAAGCCTCGAGCTACATAGCACTGCTCTGCCAAACGGTATTTTAAACCTTGAGACTTAATGTAGTGTGAATGTGTCCATGCTAAGTGAAGTTATGATTTCTATCGGAGTAATGTTGAACTCATGTGTTTGATGCAAGGGTTTGTTTTGTGTGGAGAAATAAAAAAGTGAAAGTATCTTGTGGGGGATCTAAATCATCGCAATGAGCCAAACGTTGTGAGGGGAAACTCACAGAGGAAAAGATAGATGCAGTCTTCCTCTCTACGGTCCAATGTCATAAATTACCTGGTCATTGATCCATGGCTGTCTGCGATCTCAGTGGACCTCCTTCTTCCATTCATCAAGCCTGTAGTCTGCAGCTAAGCCTGGATGGGAATGCCTCAAACATGCATGCTTCTCCTGAGTCTCTGCACAATGGGCTACTGCTGCTTGGACAAAACATAGATTCATATTTGAATTAAAATTGGATTGAACCTGCAGGACTGCATCATGCAACAGTTTATTTTGGCATCTTGGCCATTGTGAGATTATTTGACTGTAGATTGTTTGTCCTTTTCAGAGAAATGGACACATTGACTTGAGCTTGTACAGCGCTTAGTCTTCTGGCTAACGACTCAAACCAATTCACACACTGATGGCAGAGGCTGCTTTGTAAAATGTTCATTAGTCTAAACAAATCCCTTTCTTCCACATTTATACGCCCCGCTTCATTGTGTCTTGTCCAAGGATACGTTGGACATATAGCTACAGAATCTAGCAATTGAACCATGTACCATCTCTCTGTGTCTTCAGAGTGAGAAAGCTTGAAACAGAACATCAATCTAGGAAACAAACACAGGACAGCCACCCGGTCATCCTGGCAAATGATGATGACGATGATATTTATAACAGGTTGCTGAGAAAGCCAGCTGCCTCTCTTTGAAAGTGCAAATGGATTTAGAGTCAGTCATGCAAAGGTGAAGCCTCTCTTCACAACAACAAAAACATGAAAAACAAAAGTGGGAATCTTGCATGTGGTCTATGTCTGAAGAGGAAAGAAGCTTTATGAATTATTACTGGTCCAAGAGAAAAACATATTAAAGGTCAGGGGAAATAGAAAAGGCCAGTCTGGTAGAATTAAGATAATAATAGTTGAGTTTTTTATTTCTCTTTTTTTTCTGTCTAAAGCTTCCTGCCGCTCTCACCTTTTATCTTTTATCTCAGCATCTAACACCAAGCCTTCCCTTGAATCATTGTAGGTTTTTTACTAAATATTCAGCACAATAACGTTCCACTATAGGAGGAAGAGAGAAAAACATTAGGCATAATGTTTTATGTATTTGTTTCGATTGTGAGCAGAGGAGTACATAAAGGAAAGCCATAGAGGGAGGAAGTTTGATGGACGATCAAAACATAGGACTTAGCAACAAGAGAGCATTGTTCCGTTTGTGTGCAGCGTTGCCTTCAAGTTGAAACCTTGTTAGATCCCCTTGTCCAAGAAATTGTGACCAAAACCATAAACGCAATTCAGCACTGACCGTACAAAGCAGCAAATGCTAATGATCTCTGGTAAAATGGTAACAATGGATATAGTAGAATGCTTACATTTATCAGGCATGTTTATCAGGTTGCCAATTTTAGTTCATCTTGTTAGTATTCTAATGTTTGCAAATTACCACTTCACAGAAGGTAGTGTGAGGCTAATGGGAATTAGATTTGTTTGCAGGTTCTGTAGTGGAATTACAAGTGATCCTGAGGGGGTCATTAATTTATACAGAGTAGACAACTAATTATTGTCTGATTGATTTATGACTTAAAGTATGGGTAGGTTATCACAATGGCAGCAGATTTTCTTCTTTTCCACCAATCATTGCAGCTTTAAACATGAAATGTGAGCATAGAATTATACCATATTCGTTCAAACTGTTGTTGAGATACTTTCGTCAAACTCAAAAATGTTAACTTAGGCACTCTAAGAAAAGTCAAGGAATCATTAAGTGAAAAGGGTTCCCCTTCTGGAAGCATTTATTTATTGTCAATTCATTAAATAGCTCTGAGAATTTTCAAAGTGATTTAGTGTTCATCTTTAAGGAGCCAAGAATGTCTGCTTGAATATTGTGCCTTATCTTAACGATGGTAAGACATTTTATAAATCTCAACCTGCTGATGGCACCAGAGGAAACATATGTCATTGGGTTTTACTTTGGGAATTTGGAAGGAATTCAAGGCCAAACAATCCAATAATTTTTTTTAAAGAAATATCAGCTAATATAAGTTACAAATGCCGAACCTACAGTAATGTTTATCCCCTAAGAATCAAGAACTTTCATTAAAACAATTGCTACATTTTACCCCACTAGACATCAAGCCATTAAATTGGATTCAAATGTCGACCTGCTGTTGCCATGTTCTTTGGGTCAATTGGAAACATAAATGTCTAAACTGAATTCCATGCCAATCCAGCCAATGGTTAAACAAATGTATTTGTATGTGGACATAAGATGTGGACTGACAAAAAACATGATGTTCATAAAGCAATATTCCATGCATTGCAGAATTTCATATATTGCTAAAACAAAATCAAATGAAATTGTCATATTTTTCTAAAACTATAAAGACCATAATATACTTGATAGCACTCCAGCCTAAATTTTAAATCACCCCCCTACCAGTTGAAACACCACCTCTCTCGCCTGTGTCTCCTCATCCATAACATCCAAGTCTTTGTTCCTGGCTGTGGTCGTTTCCACTTCAGTAGAGAGAGGAAAGAGCAGTACCTTGAAGACATATCGCCTCTTTTTTTTTTCATTTCACCATTCTGTTTCACTCTCTCCCACACAAAAGCTTCTCTCTCACAGGAAGGGGGCTTCATTTTTAGTTAGCTTCAGGTTCACTGCTTTTCTTCTCTCACGAATGACCTAATATGCGTCCATGTGGCGAGCATGTTACTCATGGCAGGTTGCAGGAGTTCAGCGGATGCTTTCTTCTTTATGCCGTGCGCTTCTAATCTCAGGCCTGCCCTATACATACAATTAGAGTGTGTGCTTGTGTTCTTTTGAGTTGCCAGTGTAAAGGTGAAGGTGGACTTGATTTAATTATGTGCTCTATAGTCATGGTGACCCCCCTCCGTCCCTCCATAGTCTACACTCTGAGCTGAATTATCTCCTTTTGTAATGGAGATTAACCTTTTTATATAGCGTACTTAGCCTATTTAACTTCCATATTTTAACATGAGCCACGTGGGCCTCGCGAACTAAGCAGTTCTGCTTCATCTGCTGAGGGTTGTACCAGACTTAAAACTGTGGTCAATCCATGCCCGCTTACAGGCTTTTAGGGGTAATAGGATAAGATTAACACATTTGCATACTTTTGCAATGCATTATTCATGCAGCATCCTCGTCTCTAATTTGCAGGAGCAGGGCCTTTATCCTTACTGACTTTAACATCTGGGTGACCTGGAAGTGGGGCAAAAGAGCCCCAGCGCTCATTAATCTCCACTGTGTGTACATCTGCCTACCACCTAAACATTTACTTACTTTACTAACTGGTACAGTGGAACATGTGTAGGCTTACTTATTAAAAATGTAACCCTTTAAAAATGTCGAAGTATTTAAAAGAAACTGTGCACAGTTAACTTTTTTTTTCCACAACTCTTTCACGTTTGTAACTTCTGAAACTTGGAGGAACCATTTGCTGCTTTAAAATATTCATCAAAGCAGATTTTTACTAAAAAAAATAAAAATAAAAAATAAATAAAAAGATCACAAAGAAGGAAGTCTGTGCTCTTGAAAAATGTCTGGATTGATTTATTTTGCATCTTTCAAACAGACGAGATACAACTTGGCAGACTGACAGGAATGAGATTTTCATCCATCGACATGGTTGATGGTAACACCTGTAGGCGACTTGTGGGACACAAAATCAAAGCTAAGGATTATAAATTGGCTCCTCGCATCATGTGTAATTAATTCAATGGCAAAGGTAATTAGGGAACCATTTCCATGACTATTTTCCTATGATTATCTTGTAGATATTTGCATGAATAAAGATGATTGACTTTATAAATACAGTTGCAGAAGATTAAAGAATAATAAATGGAGTAAAAAATACAATAAATGAACCACAAATAACCTTAGAATCAAAGCTAAGGTGAAAAAAACAAACAAACACAAAAAAACATTTGTCATTTGTTACTTAATTTCCGTGTTCACAGATGTAAGCTTTCCAGACTGAGAGAGACATTATCAGGCCAATGTAATGGACATTTGTTGTACTGCAGTCCCACGTTTTTGGACAAAGTTTGTTGGAAAGGTTGGACCGCTGATTACTGTCAGACATAAATCTTTCCTAACCAGAAAGCAATCGACACCCTGCCTACGAGATCATTAAACAGAGCCACAGTTTACAAGATCCATCATCAGCTCTACTGTGAGTGTCTGTGTATTTTTGTGAAAGTATGTGTCTAAAGGTTGTCTGAAACGGCGCAGAAAACCTTTTTATCGTTAAGGTCGTTTCCACCCCTATTTTATCACCTGCTGAGAGTTTCCTTCCTGTTCGTCTTAGAGGTGCCAGATGATTCACTGTCCAAGACACAACATGGGGTAATATTGTGTGTGTGTGTGTGTGTGTGTGTGTGTGTGTGTGTGTGTGTGTGTGTGTGTGTGTGTGTGTGTGTGTGTGTGTGTGTGTGTGTGTGTGTGTGTGTGTGTGTGTGTGTGTGTGTGTGTGTGTGTGTGTGTGTGTGTGTGTGTGTGTGTGTGTGTGTGTGTGTGTGTGTGTGTGTGTGTGTGTGTGTGTGTGTGTGTGTGTGTGTGTGTGTGTGTGTGTGTGTGTGTGTGTGTGTGTGTGTGTGTGTGTGTGTGTGTGTGTGTGTGTGTGTGTGTGTGTGTGTGTGTGTGTGTGTGTGTGTGTGTGTGTGTGTGTGTGTGTGTGTGTGTGTGTGTGTGTGTGTGTGTGTGTGTGTGTGTGTGTGTGTGTGTGTGTGTGTGTGTGTGTGTGTGTGTGTGTGTGTGTGTGTGTGTGTGTGTGTGTGTGTGTGTGTGTGTGTGTGTGTGTGTGTGTGTGTGTGTGTGTGTGTGTGTGTGTGTGTGTGTGTGTGTGTGTGTGTGTGTGTGTGTGTGTGTGTGTGTGTGTGTGTGTGTGTGTGTGTGTGTGTGTGTGTGTGTGTGTGTGTGTGTGTGTGTGTGTGTGTGTGTGTGTGTTTTGATGTGTATTTGGCTGTCTTACTGTTCCCAGACAGGCATCAGTCTCTTTCACTGACTCCAATTCTCTGACTGGCTGTCTGAGTATCTGATGATCCATCTGATTCACCTCAGTCTGCTGGTTATAAATCTCTCCTCTCCTCTGCTCTGCTCTCTACTCATATTGTCAGCTAAAGTTAAAAATATCCTGTAATTTTTAGATATGAGTCTAGAAGTCAGATTGTTGGACACTTGGATCTGTTGTTTGACAATCATAGGCCACAGAACAAGACAATAATGGCTCTCCTTGCTGATTATTTCCCGACTTCTTCAAATAAGCACCTGCATGGGGCAAAGTTATGCTTCTTCCGGGATTTATTGAATGACTCTCAAATTGACAGAAATGATCCTCTTTTCGTTTGGTGATTTAATACATTTTATTAAATTAACTCTTAACAGCTTATTTCCCGAGGCAACAAAAGCATTATCACCACCCTGGGAAATAAGCTGAGTCTGAGCCAAATACATGATGTGCATCTGCAACTTATCTGCAAGCCCTGCCTGGGTGTTTGTGAACATGATGGGTCTTGCAAAATGGTTGGACTTTTTATTTATTTATTTTTTTTATGTGACCTGCTTGTGTATCTGTTTTTTTGTTCTTTCAAGCAGACAAAGACAACAGAGATGCACGAGGGATTTTTACTCTGCATCAGGGATTTGTGTTCCCCTTCTTACTTTATGAGTTCTCTTGCTCATGATGAACCCGTGTTTTCTCTCTCATATGCCCTGCAGAATATTGTATCGGATGGGCTTAAACAACTTTTGACACAGAACATCCTGCTTTTTACACATCTTGGTATTTGTTGGTTACTGATACCACTCTGATAACGAGGCCATAGTTTAGGCCATCGACTAATTTGATCCCTGACATATATACTGCACATATACACATAATACAAGCAAGCACCACACTTAAGTTAATTAAGTCATACTGAAAGCAGTTGATTTTTTTGGGCCTTTTTGGTTACGATATGGTTGATACAATACAAATGTTTCTTTAGTCTCATCTTCTTAACTGCAGCATTTTGCTGTTTGTCCCCTATGGATGTGTTCAATCTGAGCTTCCTCTTTTCATATCCCTCTTTTTCTCTGATGCCAAAGAGCTTCAGTTTGGGGGGGAAAAAAAAACAAAAAAAAAAAACACTTTTCCACCTTTTCCTCTCACCCTCTCCTTCCCTCATCATCAGTGTCTGAATACTATTCCTGCATCACACTTGTTTGAATCTCTGTTGTTCAGGTTCTCATGACGAAGTTCTAATTTGTATCCCATCAGATATGAGCAGGTCTGTGTGTGTGTGCAGATAAGGGCTGCCCTCCCTCAGCATCAATGCATTATTCTCTGTGTGATGTGCAGTGAAACGGCAGAGGGGCTTGTCTGGGATGTGATGGGGCTTTGTTTCCTGACTCCTTTCGTCTTTGGGGTTCCCCTCGCTCTGCCTGCTTCCCTCCCTTGTCTTCTTTGCCTTCCTGACAACAAGTCTGCTTCTTTAAAGAGTTGTTTGCTCTTGACTGAGAAGTGACATCAGAGATGTCGCTCCAGTGGAGCACGCAAGCCACCTTTTAAAAAGTCTACTGCCTGACTACAGCTGAGACCACCCAGAGGCTGTCCCTCTCTATTTTTGTTCCTTTTACTCCCTCATAGCTCCTTTTCTTCTCCTTATTTAATAACTTCAGATTTTGCCTGATTTTCACTTTGCATTTTTTTCGCTAAAGAAAGTTGAAAGTGGATTTTTGTACAGCAACAAAACAATAGCATTAGATGCACCTCTGCTGACTGTTGTTTCAGCTGTGGCCAATTGTTTAGCCGACAATAGATGGTTAAAACCTTGTTTACCCAGCCTGCAAAACATATGTCTTCAAACAACCTTTGGCTATGGTTTTATAATGTTAAAAGCGATGGGGAAAAAAAGTGTTCCATATTACAGAGGTCAAAAAAAATCAGCAATTACCTGTTGAATTGGGTTTCCTTTTTTAGCCATGAATGACAACACAGGCCATATTGTCTCTATATCTGTTAAAAAGGCATGAGCTCATATTAGCTAATGCTAATAGTGTGATTTCACGGGGGGGGGGGGGGGGGGGCGGACTTTGGGTGTATCTTCGTGAGTATGGAGCTTCTACAGATAGAATATGTACTGTTTTAAGATACTACGATATCTCTGCTTTTGCAGATTCTCTTCACATTCCAATACTTCACAATACCATCAGTAACTGGATGGATCCATTTTTCGCTCAGACTAAAAGCCTTGAGAAAAACTGTATGTTATCAGTACTTCAGTGAGTTGTGAGTAATGTTCACACAATGGTCAATGACAATGAAAATGATAGAACTGTCCAAATCGTCTTACTAAAGCCTGTTTCTTTTCCTCTAGACTATGTTCAAATAGTGATTTTGCAACCATATGAGTCTAAGGCGACAGGTGCACAAGCAAAGCAGCAGTAATGTAATTGCCAAAAGAGAATAAACACCTGCAGGCTGTCTTCATTTGCAATCAGCTTTTATTGTAATTCGTAGTAGTAAAACCATATGTGGGAGAAAGTTAGTTTTTTGTTGCTTGAAACAGCAATCGTGGGGATCCTGAGTAGTGAAATAGATTACAGCAGTATTGCAATAATGACCCAATCTGCAGTCCTTAAAATGAAAAATCCAATCTGTTGATGCTATTGTAAGAAAATGGCTCTAGAGAGGGTTTTTCTGATGAACAAAAAGTCTTGATTTTATTTTACGTTCAACTAGTGATTGTTGCTTTTTATTATTAGTTAATATTTGGATAATTATGTATATATGTATGTATCGATGTCATCCAATCTGTAAGAAATCTACAGATTTAAACTTTAGATGTTTTATATATAACCCTACCCAACCATAAAAATGGAAAGGAGTTTAAAGGCAGAAAGATTTGAAGACAGATGCAGAGATGGTTAAACACGGAGGACATGGTAGCCTGCGAGCATATGAACTCCGGGTACATGATTTTAAATTTTAACTGCAGTGCGCTTTTTTAATCCCAGTTGTCAGGAACGTATAGATCCTTTGACCCGGTTTGTGTTTATTGCTGATTAATTAAGAACTGCCAAGATAATGTTTTACTCAAGAGCCTTAACGTAAAGAGGCAATTTTTTTAGATGATTTTTCCACTTCTTAGGGGGAAAATACAATTTCTGATTGATTGAGATTCAAAGGTTCTCTTATATCTTTATGCAGTTTTTAACCAACATTGTAGTCAAATATGTCAATTTGTCTTGGCCTCAGATCTGAAAAAGGGGAAATCCTGTATTTTGCAGTGACTGTTGCTGACCACAGTGAACTTATTCCAGATTGATTGTGCTGAGGGCAGCTTCAGCCTGAAGAGATGACTGCGACCTGTTTATTTCCCAGGCGCACTCACTCTCCCATACTCCCCAAGAAAAGGTGTATTTTTTTTTCTC
The DNA here is from genome assembly GCF_947650265.1 of Symphodus melops. Lineage (NCBI taxonomy): Eukaryota > Metazoa > Chordata > Actinopteri > Labriformes > Labridae > Symphodus > Symphodus melops. The sequence continues at coordinate 18,033,875 of NC_136706.1, forward strand.
TCACAAAGATCACAACAATTCTCCTTACCCCTTTCCTATCCACTATCACCAAACATACATTAGAATGTCAGACACATCTTCCCCCTCGTGATCCATATCTGCCAGGCCTCTCTCGTCTCCAAACCACTCCAGCAAATGTTACCGTTTCATATCTGGGCTGGGAAAATAAGCTTTTTTCGCCATTGCACGTTAGGATCTGCAGAGATGATAACCTTCGTTGCTGAACTGCAAATGTCACCTCAGCTAGCCAGCCAATCGCGGTTCTTTTTGCTGGCCAGTGTGGCTCTGTTATGGGGTTCACACCCATGACACTGGGACCGAGCAGATGTGCCCACATGAATGAGAATGAGTAAGCAGGACTCTCAGGTGTGGCCAGGAAAAGACGATTGAAATGCCACAGAATACCAGGAAACCATATCAGATAGAACTTAGCTTTCATCAGAGAAACTACAGGACTGGTTACAAGGAGTAGATTTTGTGATATTTTACCAAAGTGTGTAAGCTAATGAGGATGTTTCACATATTTGATATAGCAACACAAAACAGCATGGCTTACACTTAAACTACCAATGTTCTGTAATTATTTAAAGGCAAAGCAAGTTTATTGATATACACACATTTCAGCAACAAGGCAATTCAAAGTGCTTCACACGAGACATCAAGAAGCATAATGACAGAGGAAAGAAAAATCACTGAAGTTATTAAATCATCAAATATGTTCAAATAAAAAATAATTTCAATGAAATTAACTTAAGTGAAAATACAAAAATAATTTTCAGTGCAGAGTGAAAGATTAAAATCTTTATTAAAATTGATTAGTCAAAAGCACCTGTGTCTTTAACCGTGATTTAAAAGAGCTGCAGTTTTCTGGGAGTTTGTTCCAGATATACAGAGCATAGAAACTAAACACTGCTTCTCCAAGTCTGGTTCTGACTCTGGGGACAGACAGCGGACCTGTACCAGACGACCTGAGTGGTCTGGATGGTTTGAAGTTAATTAGGAGGTTGCTAATGTATTTTGTCCCTAAACCATTACGCGCTTTATAAACCAGCAGCAGGATTTGAAAATCTATTCTCTGGCAGCCAGTGTAAGGACGTCAGAACTGGACCGATGTGATCCATTTTCTTGGTTTTGCAGGGTTGGCAGCAGCGTTCTGGATCAGCTGCAGTTGTCTGACTGATGTTTTCGGCAGACCTTTAAAGACCCTGTTACAGTAATCAAGACGAAGATCATTGAAGAACATTGACAAGTTTTTTCCAGGTCCTGCTGGGACAAAAGTCCTCTAATTCTTGGCATGTTCTTCACATGATTGTAGGCTGATTTTGTAATTGTCTTGACTTGGCTTTTAAAATGTAGGTCTTGGTCCATCACTACACCCAGATTTCTTGCCTGCTCAGTGGTTTTGAGTGTTTTGACTCTCGCTGAGTGCTTACTCTGACTCGCTCCTCCTTTGCTCCAAAAACAACAGCCTCGGTTTTGTCCACAGTGGTCATGTGAACATCAAAATATTTTATGGACCCATTAAGAAAAAAAGAAGTCTGAGCATCAAATTAAATCATGTTGAAGTATGTTAAAATAGAATAAACAGATTTTAATTCATAATAATGTTATGAAAAAAGAGGTCATGCTAAAAATGGACATATTAGTCAAAATGTATTCCTCTAATGTGCTTACTTTAACGAGGATTTACGTTGTTTTGCAGAGCAATTTTCTTTGTTAGCTCACTTAAGTTAAAGCAAAATTTTTGCTTTTCAGTAGCATTGAAAGAAAATGTTTTGTTTTAAGCATTATTGATTTGCAAATACAAGAATAGCAAAGGGAGCATTCAATAAAATACTGCTGTGTCAATTATACATACATGACTGTTATGCCTTTCGACATAGAAATACCCAATGGTTTTAAAGGTTTCATATTATATAAGGCCATCTCTTCATCTTTTGCCTGCTCAACTTTTCAGAAATTGTGTGTGGTCAAATACAGCTTGCTTGCATTTAAAGCTACAGACACACAAACAGTCTGTTCTAAGCAGGGCTGAAATAGAGGGGTTTATAGGCCTTATCAAATACAGGATCAGAGTTGATTTTTAGCATAATCAACTTTAAAGACATGTTTTGTAAAGCTCTGAGAACTATTAAAAAATAAAAGACACATTATACTCCTTTTCGACAAGTTTTAATACTATAATGCTGGAATAAATGTGAGTGGTCAAGAGGTTGGGGTCCAATATATATGTTGGTTTTATTTCAACTTCGTTAGTTACAGTGCATATTTATAATCTGTAAAAATGTGTATTTTAATAGTAAAGAAGAACACTGGTGTGCCTCTCATGCTTGATGAATGGGGAATTACTCTACCTGAAAACCCCCTGAGGCTGTCGTTGCTGCTTTAGAAGCATGCAGCATAAATTAAACGTGATTTGCGACTTTCTGCCTGCTTAACTACATTAGTATAATGCAGCCGGCTTTTTAACTTTGACGTATGTTGTATAAGCATTGAAAGGAACATGCAGTCAAGCATTTTGTCTTCCCATCGACTCCCTCACTCAGATCCATGACCATCTGTTCTCTATAGCTCACTTACAGATAAATGAAAGAGCATAAACTATGGTGCGAGGTGATGTGTTCTTAACACCCACAAGTATGAGTGAATGGGAGGCAGTAATGCTTATCATTAATATTTCAATACTCCTGGGAAGTTATTGGTCTGTACCCCAGCCCTCTAGCTTTGTCTGTGTGAGGATGGCATATTTTTGGGACAGGAACCATCCATATCTTGTGAGCAGAGAGTATTTATTATGCAGTTTATTATGAGTTTCTCTTGGCTGCTGCAGGGTCTCTACGAACCCAATCATTCCCCCATTTATTGTCTATTCATCATAAGTTGGTAGTAGCCATTGTTGCAATTGCAGATAACAATCACCAGCTTCCTTTGGTGTACTGGCTTGGAGATTCTATCCGTTTGGCATTTGTCCAGGTTTCTCTCTTGTAGCTATGATTAAAAAACTGTGTAGGTGAAGGATTTCTCAGACAACTTTGTAAAAACAAGCTTGAAAGTTTCATGGTTTATTGAAAAAAAAAGATTTGCTCTATTTTAGGGGATCCTGAAAACTGAGAGCTGATGCAAATGAAAAATATGTTTTTTCATTGATCAGTCAGCAGATAATTTTTTTGTTTCATTACGCTATTACTTAAACGTTGTTGGATTTATTGTTTCTTTTTTTCATACAAACACAGGTTTTAGTTATATTATTATTTATTTTATTTATTATTTATTATTTTATTTATTATTTATTTATTATTATTATTATTAGTAATATTGTGTACAGCAGGGAGACATACGTTGTACTGCTCGTTTGCTAGAAAGAAATATTAACCATACATTTGAATTTCATTTTAATATTGAACATTGTCATTAAACATAACTGATTTTCATAACCAAGTAATCAATTCAAGCAGTCTGTGGAATCCTCTTTTCACTGTAGTGATCGAAACTTTGATATCATTCTGAAAAACAAAAACAAAATCATATGAATAGTATCTCTTTTTTGAAACCACAGGAACAGAAACACAATTTATCAAAGGCCCCAATATGTATGCTTTCTTTTAGTTTTTTTGACATTAAATTGATTAAAAGTATAAAAATCTTGACGAAAGTAGTCATGTTTATCTACTGCAGTGCTTGACAACGTTTTACTCTAGCATGATCTTTCATGTGTCATGTGTAGAGATCCACTGCTGTTTCTTTTTCCGTTTTACTTTGAAAGCATTCGAATCATTAACATGAATTCACTTAATCTAAGAGCTTCAGTGTTATTCCATTGGTCACATGGTTGTTGTGTTGTCAGCTCTCTGACCTGTGACCTTTCAGTGTGAGGTCATTATCTCAGTCCAGCAGACCAGGTTTACCCCTGAGTAGCTCTTTGCCGTTGGGTTGGTCTGTGCTTTGGCATTCTGATGTTAGTAGACGGGCTACTCTCTGGCTCCTCTGTGGCTTTGCTTATCTGCTTCAGAGCTTCAGCCCATCAGCCTCAGGAGCAGCAATCAGTCTGCTCTCCTTCTGCTGTGGAATAATCACACATACAAAAGGAAAACATGCCAATCATCATCTCAGAAACTGAATAGTTACAAAATTACTGTTTCATTGATGCAGGACATCAAACAGCGTGTTGTAACATGATTCTGGGGACAAATATCCTGCTGCTTCAATCATTATGTTACAGAATTCCATGTTAACCCTATACTGTTGCCTGAATTATGTGTGCAAGATTGAGTTTCATGGTTGATTTATTGTACTTTTCTCTCTTTCCCTGCAGTTCTTGTGTTTGAAGAACATCCGGACATTTCTCAAGGTGTGCCACGACAAGTTCGGCCTGCGTAACAGTGAGCTGTTTGACCCCTACGACCTCTTTGATGTCAGGGACTTCGGCAAAGTAAGTTCAACTTTTACCGAATGGATGAAAGATCTATTTTCATCTCTGTAAAATGTACTCTGCACTGTAACTGACACTGTGATTTGTGCTGCCTGGAAGCTACGTTCTAACTACAGCAAGTCCTTGGAGACGTGATGCTACTTGTGGAACTGATCCTATCTTTAACAGAAGAAGCTATGTTCTGATGTTGGCTGATGAAAAGACAAGATATGGGTTTTGGTATTTTTAATGACATTTTTTGTTCAGATTGGTTGATAAACTGCGGTTGTCAAATAAATGTTTCCTTGGAATTGAAAGTTCTCTCTTCTTAGTTTTCACAAGTCATACAATTTTCAGTATGTCCACATGATTTCCTTGAGTTTAAAGGTTGTTTAAAGTCAAATCTGTCATCTACATTAGCTTCACTATAGAGCAAAGAACTCCAGATGAGCTTTCGATCTAACACTTCAGGGTCAGCAATCTCATCTGATGTCACTGAGTGACTAGACTTGAACTCAGCTCTGCTTTTTTTACAGTCTGAGCTCAGTGTGGATGATTGTGTTGGCTCACCAGTAAAGGAGGATGACTCACTGGCACATCATTATAACTTTATTGAGTGTTTCAGTGGGATATCCAAGTGGATTTTTGTGGGTTATCATGTGTTACTTTTCTCATCGTCCTGTGTTGAGGTTTGGTGCATGGAGTTTGACTGAGAAACTCCTGCAGAACAGACATTTGAAGGGAGATCGTAGTGGAACTGCTGTTTGCCATTGAAACATCTGATCAGGATGCCTCATGAAGGCCTTCCTACTGTGATGGTCTGGGCTTGTTTCCAAATGTGTGGAGAGTTTACACTTCCAACCTGGCTGTTGAATGCCTCAGGATCCCCTGCTGCAAACAGCTGGAGATTGTGGTTAGAGTGGAGCACATCTGGATCCTTCAGGCCTGCTGACATTGCAACCCAGAAGTTGAACCTTGATAATTGGTAGAGAATGGATAAATGTACTGTCAAGCTGAAGGATTCAACAAAAATGAATGAGTTGGATGAAAGAAAATTTCTGATTATCTGTGTTGATATCGTCTCAGTCCATAGTCTGTCAGTAACACAGCAGTCTAGTCAGACTGGACAACACAATTTAAAACACACAAACAAACAAGAAAACCTTATAAATCTATACTGACTGCATCAGTCATTTATATCCATCCAATGAGTGAGGAAAGGACCACACACTTCATTAAATAGATCCTCCCTCCCAGTCACTATATTAGTACCCCGCTCATAGCCTGCCATACCGCTATCTTTTGTCTAAAACTTGACTTAATGGATAATTTATAGCAGTGTAGAGCTATCTTACACCCCGTCATTAAAGCTCACTTCTTATTATAGTCAACAAATTTATGTTTTGTATTTGTGAGAATGTAATGTCTACTTTTAGCAATATTCAACATTTTGAGTTAAAATTGGGAGAATTAGTTTTTAATCATGTTACTCGGAGTATGAACACCTGACATAACCCGTGTTTCCCTCCAAAATACTATTTTTCTCTGTTAACAGTTGTTTGGTTATTGCATTTGGATAATACGCTTCCATATACATCACATTTTGTTATTTGATATTCCCTTCTTCAGGATTTTCTGGCAAAGGCCAGCACTGAATGCTGAAGTGTGTATATGTGGAAAAAAATCCTTTTGTTTCGTAAAAGATTTGTAGATGGAGGAAGATGTTCTTTAGTTAGTTGGACCAAAGAAAATGACACTTGATACCAGTCCAGTTTTACATGTGGTAATGGGGTCCTATTTGAAGTATGAAGTTGTCTAACTGATGAAAACACTTGATGCCATTGTCTCAGGGTAGGTGCGGTTGTAAATCTCAATATTGCATCTTTCCAGCAGAAAAAATAAAAACACATGAAATACTTGAGGTGCAGTGTGAATAAAATGTTACATCTTGCTATGATCGATTACAAAGAGGATGCATCTGCTGAAAGTCATCTGCTCATTTATCTAACATTCATAGTTCAACGTATGCACTCTCTTTGCTTTGGCTGGAGACAGACGCAGAAGAAAAAGATGAGAGAGAAGAAAAAGGAGACAAGGACTCATTTGGCATTTTGTAGATAAACCACAAGACAATGTCTGTGAGTCAATGAGCTCACGGTGAACGGTATTAAAATCCAACAGCAGTCAGAATCAATCACACGGGCCGTCCATATGTCAATTTGGAAATTGCTTTTGTATGGTCTCATCGGTGGCGGGCTTGTCTCACCATTGATTTTCCATTAAGGCCAAACATCGCATTATAATATATTGAATTGAGCAGATCCCTACTAATGTGGCATACATTTAAATAGTGAGAGTGCCTGATAAACAGAATAAAGGCCCTTTTTTTTCCTGCAGTCAGATTGTCTTAATGCTTTAGAATATTTGAAGCTCATCACTTGTGGTCTTTCTCCTTTTTGTTACGTGGACACAAAAGTTTCTTTGTGTTCACACTGATAACAAGTAAAAGAAATTCTGACCTCCCTTTTATTTATTATAGCAAAGTATTATCCATCTCTTCTCTCTATATCATTAGTTTATCAATCCTTTGTTTTAACATCACACAAAGAAAGAATAGGGAATCAATGGAGAAAAGATTAAAACAATAACTCTCCAGCGTTGTTGGAAAGTGCGTTGCCACTTATTCAAAACTTCTCCTTTGCCATTCTTCTCTTTTACAGAGATGGACATTTTGAGGCTCCAAAAAAAACACAAGTTGGTGTACAACACCTTTCTTTTTTGCACATTTTATCTTGCTTTTTTTATGATGCATTGGGCTGCTGTGGCTCAGTTGTTAAGAACCCAAAGTTCAGGGGTTCCATCTCCAGGTCCCACAGCCATATGTCCAATGTGTCCTTGAGGAAAGCACTTAATCTCAAATTGCTCCCTCTTCTGCTCCGGGGATTAGTTACCTCCGATGGTTACTTTACATTGCAACCTCTGCCATCACGGTGTGAACAGGTACAGTAAGTGTGACGCTTTGAGCAGTCAGAAGACTAGAAAAGTGCTTTACAAGCGCAAGTCCATGCACCATTTTGCATTTTAAATTGAAAATGAAATGAACCTTCCAGAAAGCTAAATTTAAAAAAAATAATAGTATTTTTAAATGCCTGGCCCTTATACATGTTTTTTTTTTCTTTCTAAGCTCTGGTTGAACGTTTTATGAAATGAGTTTAGAATATTTTATTTTGGCTTGCAGATTCATCCCCTTTGTCATTGACTGTAAATCATGCTGAGTTTTGCAGTCGCTTTAGGTGCCACTTGTGTGATTCATTCCTCCAAAGACACATAAGATGACAGTTTTCGCTTGACTGCACCCAAAGGTTCTTTTCTCCTGCAGTGTGAAATGAATACCAAACTGAAACAGCTTAGCTTAGCCTTGGCAGTTAAGAAATGAACTCAACACAATATTTTCTGGGCCAATAATCATTTTGAAGATCGTTTACGTCTTGTGAAGAATAAGAAAACCAGTGATTTCTCCATGAAAATGAAGCATGTCCCTTGTTGAAAAACAAATGTGACGTTGGAAAAGATTGTGGATTTTTAATCTCCCCTGGAAGAGAGCCGAATTAAAACAGAGGACTTTGAGGAGAGGAAGGGAGGAGAGATGGTTTTCATAGCAGCTGCCTCTATAAACATTAATCAGGCTCTGTGCACCTTTCATACCTCCACAGTGGCTTTCAGGGGACCCCGGAGTTCATCTCCCCTGGCCTTTGATCGCCATCTCTCCCTCTAATGATGCCTGTTTCCTAGGTCACATGTAAATGGAGACTGGGGCCGACTGGGCCCAGTGCTGAGAAAAAGTAATTGCCCCTTCAAAACCTTCTGCTACCCTTTCCAGAGGGGGTAGTATTGAAACAGATGGAGCACATACCCCACTTGATGTCCTCTACGGATTTTTATTTCTATTACTTACCTCATTTCATCCAGGAATACCGTAGGCCACATGCAACATAAGCTCGGGCTCCCTTGTTGCCTTCTCTGTTCGCAGAGGGAGAAAGTAGCATCATGGTTTCATGCATGTTTTACCACACATCTCTTCTCTGTACCCTACCCCATCCCCCATCATTAGAAATTCATTATGACATCATTAAACCAATGAAATACAGCTTATTACAGTAGACCCCAGAGAAGACTTTTATTTAAACACCTCCCTCCCATCCGAAACCCACCGCCTCGCTTCCTTTCTCCCAACCCATTTTAATTAGCCACCAAAGGAACATTGCTGTCATTTAAATGAACATGGCAATCAGTTTATTTGGCTGTTGCCATGATTAGCATAATTAGCCTGCACCTGTTAGCCATCTATCAACAGTTTGGTAATTTTCCATCTGTGAGTGGAAAGCAGTGAAGGAAGGAAGCTTTCTGACAGATTTGTCGTCTTCATTAAGAGATCATTTATTCCAGATGCAGATAGTGTTGCATGCATCTGTTTCTTTCTCGTCCAAACACACTCGAAGTCATCACTGAATCATGAATTGTCAGAGCCATCCAAGTGATGCTCATCATTGTGTGTACAGTGTCAAAGTGAATGGATTTACATTACTTACACATTTTACACTTTGCATACATTTCGAACTCTTTCCAAACTACAGCTTAGTTAGACTCTGGGAGAGATAAAAGTTATCTCAGTTACTTTCCTTGAATTATTGGGTCTTTTGTTCACAATTGTCTGATTAAAACTGTAACGTTTTAAGTCAAACTCTGAAATGTTTGTATGTTCTGAAACTCTAAATTTCTGTAAATGTTCTTCATATTTGGTTTGAATATGGTTTATTCTTTCGTGTACGTTATTTTAAGGTAATTAGGTCTGATTATATCTAATCAGAGAAACATTTACATAACAGCTGTACAAGTGCTAAAATCTGGGTTTAGCATCATCCACAGTCTTAAGTATAGAGTGGAGGATGAAAAATGTTGACAGAGCTTGGAGTTTAGTTTAGACCATTGACAATCTCCTTTGATGCAGGTGTTGAATGTCAGCAAAGGGAGGGAAGTCTTGCAATTATAATTGAATGGCCCCCAGAGGATAAATACAATTTTTTTTAATTGAATTAAATTGAATTATAATGTACTAACCCTCAATAGGTGTCATTCAGCAGTGCGTTCATAATTTTACAAAACAAACAGGGGCTTATATGTCTTTATTCTTACTTGGATGACTCAAACAGATTGTCTTATGGGTCATTACTGTTCAATTGTACCAGGTAGATGTCAAAATGTTATTGACATGCAAACATGAGCCTGAAAAAAAGTCCAAACTGCCAAAAGAGCCTCTATTTAACTATGAAATCCACATTTAATGACAGGCTATTCTCTCCCAGATCTCAATGGATGCGTAATGACACTCAACTTCAGGGTGTTTCAAACTAAATTTCCGTAGGCTTCAAAATCAAATACACAAAACACACCTTGAAACAGACGGAGACTCTTAATGTGCAGGAAACACACGATTTACCCAATTTAATTTGTACCAACTGTTCCCTTCCGAGCTGCTTTTCCTTCCCGCTCACTTCCCCCATTCATCTCTTCCCTTTCCTAAGCGTCTTCCTCGCGCCACTCATTCATCTCACACCCACTCTCAGTGTGAGTATGTTGTGATAAGACTTAGCCAGCGGCAGGCGAGCCAGCATTGTGTCAGAACGGAATGATTGCCATTGGTGGGCAGTGTTTGATTAGCCTCTCTGATGCTCTGAATCTTGTGCACACTGAACTCTGCTGCTTTCATTTCCTTCCTTTGCTCTCTGGCTAAAAATAGTGAATTGCTCTGCATCCACGCCCAGTGCTACTAACATCTGGAACGTGCCTCAGCCACAGTTGGCTCTCCTGCCTAAATGCTATTTACTTAAGTATTTTTTAACCTCAGTCACAAGCCCTCAGCCTGGCCCTGTGCTCATTTGTTCCAACTGTGTGAACATTTTCAAACATGCAGAATTAAAAAAAAAGAGAGAGAGAGAGAGAGAGAGAGAGTTTAAGCCGTTTTTGCTTCACTTAGTGTTTGAGGTATTCACATGGTTATGGCCCAGTTACTGCATGTCTTAGTAGGACTTTTCATTTATTATTTTATGGATTAGTTAGGCTACAGGAAGCTATCTTGTGACATGTTCTACATCAGCGATCTGTTAAATTCAGGTAGGCTAACTTGTGCTTTGGGTCCACATATGGAATTCAATCCCTTGTCTCTCTAGGCAGTCATGGTCTGCTTTGTTTAGCTCATCTATTATCCCAAACGTACTTTAATTGTCTTTCCACGTTAACCAAATGTCTGATTTCAATACATATGGGCCTTTTTTCAAATGTAGTTGCAATTCAAGCTGTACAAGCTGAAGGATGCATTAGGCGTCTACTTGAGCAACAATCGCTGTGACCCAATCCTTTTGGGCAGCCTTTGAAATGACAACCAGAGACAACCTTGTTTTCAGTTATGTAAACATCTGCATGGTAGTCAACTATTACTCTACATACTGTACAAATGTCACATGTTTTATGGTATTTAGGATGTGCAGTTGAAATGAAACTTGTGGACATTTATTTCAGATAAAAGAAGTGTTTCTTTGACAAGAGAACTTCTATACAATGACTGAAAAACGTCCATTTACCCTGGAGGGTTCATGTGCTGTATGTTGGAACAGGTATTGATTCACACTCTGCTTTTTGGGATGAACATAAATTGCAGTAGAAAAGGTGGTGATTCATGCCTGCAAGACTCTGCAAGGTTGAAGACACTGCATCAAGTGATGGATGGAAGGTTTAAGGGTCAAGCAGTTGGGGTCATATGCTCAGGTCAATGCATCCCCTTCTATTAGTGACTGTGTCCTTAGAGCAGACCTTTACTGTCACAGCACAAGTGGCTTTTTAAAGCCATAATTCTTGGTGTTACCTTGGACTTCTTGAGTGGCTTGAGTGGTCTGAAGAGATTCATTGCAACGCATGAGAAAATAAACAGGAATACTACACTGGAGACTTTTGTAATGAAGTTGAGATGTTGTTAGAGCATCCTGGAAATGAGCTTGGATTTCAATGAGAATCAAATCAAGTACTTATCCTTTTGTCGATGTAAAAATATACACAAGTATATGTCAGAGCTTTATTGTCCTTGTTTGAAAAGTAGCACATGTTGATAAGTAATGTACTTCAGCCACTGGTGTGATATTCTGCAACACCTAAAAAAATCTTAATTTTTAAAAATGTGGAGGTGATAGTCACACACATGCCCATTTATAAAAGAGAGAAAATAACAACTTTACCATTTTCTATTGGGGGACATTGTGCCTGTATCAATTACATATCACATTCATGTTTTGGAGTTGTTTTCCAGATACTTCTTTCATCCAAAACCTGCTGTCAGATCATAAAAAAAATATTAGCATTGTTGATATTATCTAATTCAAAACTACACCAAGGTAATCTTGCCATGTGGTTTCATCACTTTCAAAATATAATCTAAATACCTCCTTCACTGCTGATCTTCCCTCTCATCTCTTTATCCAAGATTGCATCACCCAAGAGAGAATTTTATCACCATAACTTTTTTTTCTGTAAACACATCGTCCCTCCTCAGCTGACAATTTTGTTGCTGCTTCTCTTGCCCCTGTGCCCTCTTACTTCACACCCTGTCCATCAGGACACCCTAACTGCAAGTTTTTTTTACACAAAGCGTCCTAGACACAATCAATAATTCATTCCAAATGCCACAGCGCTGATGATAATTCTCCTGACATGAATTATAAATGGAACTACCTCCCTCTTCCTGTGTTTAGACCCCCTTCCCATCCTTTCACTCCCACGACCTCATTATCCCTGCAGCTCGTTACGGTGATACCCCAGGAAACAGGTGGTTGCTGAGCAATGGGTTGTTGTCAGGGATACAGCATGTATTGGTGCTCTGCTCAGAGATGCTAACTGTTGGAAGGCGATGGGTGAGGGCCACAAGGTGTGTGATTTCACACCTCCAGGAACAACAGAGATGAGATTTGACGAGTTGATGTCGACATGAAAGATCATTCAGTGCACAGCAGAGCCTGGATTGCGTGACAGACGAGCAAAAGCTTGAGGTTCCAGATGACCCGAAATGTGTCATCTGATGAATCTTAGTACCATCTGGATTCCCTCCAGCTGTTCCTTGCCCACCTGCTTAATAGTTTTTATAACAGGAAAATCTCCCATTTTATGGGAGCACAATACAAAAAAAGGAAGAAAACAAAATACTTTTTTGAGCCATTCCCAAAGCTATGATCGCCCGTAGCCCAATTATCACACCATCTAGTTAACACTTGAGACTTAACTGAATTATTTCCCAGTAGATATTTGTTAAATTAACAAAAATATTTCTAGTTTAAGTGGGTCTAAGGAAATGCAGCAAAAAAACATGCAACGTTAAGGTATCAAAATAGGTAAATAATAATGAACATAATAAGATTGAAAAAAATAATAATATATATATATATATTTTTTTGTTGTTGTTTTTTTGCAGTCATACAGATATCTTGTGGTTGAAATGCCATTATTTTGACTTAGCACAACATAATCATTTGATAACAAAGTAGCTATTGTTGAATGTTAGTAGTACAACCTCTATTCTTCCTTCCTACCAGACATGACATGCTTCAATTTTCATATTTACAAGATAAGAGACAAAATGATTTTATTCCTCTTCATATACAGAAATCTGACCAATGAGAAAATGTCTTACTTTTCCCCCTCTTGGTGCTATAGATGTGGTTGTACACCTTTTTAACATGTCCTTAAAGCTTATCCACTCCAATACATGTAAAATGTATCTCCTTCCAAATTCACTGAAAACAATTTTCACCAAATAATGACTCTGTCTTTCTCTCTTCCGTCTCCACTTTATACAGCCTCAGACAGCACTGCACAAAAGTGTCATTTTAAATCCACCAGAGAAGACTGAAGACAAGCGAAACGTCAATAGCTTTATAAAAATCATTTATAGGACTCTAAAAGCCTGTTGCAGTTTGAATCCTGTTGTGGAAATAATGGCATCTTTTGTTTTGGCCCCAGTGTGTGTCACTCCACACTGAAATGATCGAGAAGTATCTCTGCTCACTGCTACTGTAGACCGGTCTGAGGACCCAAAAGGCCCGCTTGAGATGGGATCACGATCATCCCTTCCATTTTTGGATTGTGATTCAGTGGTCACTGGAGGGTGTGTCTCTGTTGTTGGGGTGGCGTCGTTGGAGCGCTGCAGGACTAAAGAGCGGGGATAAAGAGGAAGAGCCCCTACAGAGTGGGAGTATCTGAATTCCATGCAGCCCGCATGAGCTCTCATTATTTCTCCTCCCCTGATTCCTCCATCTGAGGCCCCACGGGCATGGCTATGATGGACAGGTACATTCTCTTAGGAATCACTCACATGAAAAAGAAAAGACATTCACCAAGAAGAGAATACGTCTGCGATCATCTTTCTATTGTGCAGGGAATACTCTGATATGGAGCAGAATGCTAAACCCTCTTCTCTCATAAATCATGCTTATTGTGCACAAAATTGAACGTGCATTTTCAGTGTACACTTTTGGTTATGTAATGATACCCCTTTTGTCCTCAAATTAAGTTTCATTTCATTTCAAACAAAGGCACAAGATATTTGATTTTGGAGACAGTATTCATACAGATCATAGAATGTCAAGGTAGCTTTTGCAAGATGATCACAATTAAGTGTTGTTAAAATGCTTCAATCATCACACTTACCATGGGTTTGTTTGATTTGATTTCGCTGGCGGAATATCATCAACAGATGGGACGAACTGTCCATTGAGTTTTACCGGAGAACTCTCTTTGTATTTTACAAGCTACGTGTTTATTGTGGTGCCGTTGCAGCGTTGCTTACTTTTCCAGGGATGAGTGGACGGATTTGTGGGACGAGGCTGCACAGACAGTCTGTAATGCTCTACCAGTTTGTTGCACCCCACAAGTGTTAATGGACCATGTGTTCACTGATTTCACCATCAGCCTGTCATTAGTGGTTTGGCTTGGATCCTTTAGGGAGCTCAACTAGAGATCTCTGCTATGTGAACATGAGTGTGATGATGGCGTCCTATTTCCTTAAAATCACAGCAGTATAGTGCCTGATCAATATAGGGTTTTGAGTACTGATACTGTTTTTTGTCAACTAATAAAACAGCAGTCCGGAAAGATCTAAAATCTTAAAATATGCGAGCGTTTGTCTCCACTAATAAAAAGTAGGGCCAATAATGGACAAGGTTGTGATGTCTGGTTTAATGAGATCTACATTTTTGGGGGTTATTTTAGGTGGCGTTACTCTTAGTTTAGGCACTGAAAAGGTTAGTTTTTGATTCATAAAAGGTTAAGGTTTGGTTTTAAAGCAAGATTTTCTGTAGGTTGGAATAGCTACTTTTACTAGCATTTGGACAGCTATGTTTTAGTTATGTTGTGTCTAAATTAACCGATGTGGATATACATTTTTTTTTTTAGGTCTTTACTACAAATTAAGTAGTGATGTGTCTTCTCTTGCCACTGTGAAGTAATAAAGTACATTTATTTCTGTTGTAACATCTGCCAAGATTTGACCCTGTCTGTAGATACTTTGTTACTTTGGAGCACATGTCTGGCTCATTCCTGATCACCATATGTCACTTTTTATCTACTTGCATGATGTTAATACTCTTCCAATGCCACGGATATTACGCTGACCTTTGCCCCTCAAGCACAAAAGTGTAAACGTGCCACCGAAAGATCGACACTGTCTCAAAACGTTTGTGCTGCAGACAGGCAAACAAAAGCTTACAGAAGCTGAAGACTGGATGATGTTATGGTCAAACAAAGACCACGAAAGACCCAGCCTAGTCTCTTATTTTTTTTAATATCCATCCCACAGGTTTAGTCAAGCACCCAAACACAGGATTATCACTTGCTCTGACCAAAAACTACTGTTTCAGATGTGCGTGACTGCGGAAGGAAACAACCACTTTACTCAATTGGAACATTGACAGCACTGTCTATAACTATCATTAAATTCCCCATTTCTTTTTTATACGGTCCGGTTCATCAACAGGAGCACAGCGAAGTCCTTGATGACATGCACAGGCAGGGGTGGGCACACGCACCCACACACACCCACACACACACACTCTCAGTTTGACACTATAAAGTCTCTGTTGGAGCCAGTGCTCTCTGATTCCTCCTATCAAAGGGCTGTAAAATGGAAATTAGACTGAGTGGATGACAAGGTCTCTCATTATCTGTGGAATGTATAATAGAAACTTGTAGAGACACATTTGACTCTGATGGTGATGGACTGATTGTGCCAAAGTGCTACAACTCACTTACCTCTGTTCCACCTTCCTTTGCGACATTCTGCCTCATATAGTCGAAATGTTCCCCGCTGCTCGGTTTCCTCACCTTTTTATCCCACTGTGCCTGTTTCAGTGTCTCCTTTCCCCACCAGATTTCATTTTCTCTCTTTTCTTTGTCATCTTTGGTTTATTTTGGTTACTTTCATTGCTTTTCTACCCGTGGCTGTGGCTTGTGTTCAGCACGCCGCATGGTAATTTGACACGGCCGATAAAAAGCTAGCAGCCAGAATCCTTATTGTGCGGAGTTGGGGAGCTTGCCAGGTGTTATAAACAGCCCCCTGCAGCGAGGACTAAACTGATGCCCACCTCAGTGCTTCTATTCATTTATTTCCCTGCAGGTGCCTCATAGCGGGTAGTAATAATGCACAGCCCTTATGCGGCCAATGGGTTGGGCTGCGTGATGTGTAGTGAAGGTAAAACTTCCCTCACTTAGGGGAATAGCAGCAACATTTTGAAAACTAAGAAAGTTAGAAGGAAAAAGGAGGGAACTGTTCAGAAAACAAACAATAACACACAGAAAATAAATCAATAAATAAATGAGTGTGGATGTAAAAAGATAATTTGTTTAAGCCACTTTGAAGAGGATCCAGCCAAATTATGACTTTCATGAAATAGTCTGATACTGGTTATACACATGCAGATGTTGGTGATATATAGTACATCGGATACTCATCAATTGTCTACAGAGAAACCTTCACCAAAAAAATTATATCATAAAAATAATTTAGCCCGGCCCGTCCAATAATCTGCTGGGCCATGCACAAGTGAAAACCCAACAGCTTTTTTACAAGTGGATTTTTATAACAAACAATTTAAGTTTTTAGAATGACAGAAATCTGTTCAGATAAAGTTGAAATGAGTACAACAAGAAATTATGTATTTTAATACAAGCCTCCTGTATTAGGATCCCTTAAGGCGAGAGCTACAACACTTTTAAAACCCACGATCTTCACAAACCGTCTGTCTAAGCCGTGATCTGTCACTATGAGTGTACCTGTACACTGAGCTGAGGCATAGAGACTCGGTTAGGTAGAGAATGTAAACTGTTTGGTCAAACACTCAATTGAGCACCTTTGAATATATTTGCTTTATTTTGGGTGGAATTTGTAGTTTTTGAACATGAACTCAACAAATTTGTTGCGCAAACCAGGCTTGGGGAGAAAGTTGAAAGTTTAATACTCTCGTTCAGGAATTTTTCAAAATACAACATTTCTACCATTCAGCTGCAACAGCAGGATTTACATACATTTCATATAGGTTTGAAATTTAGTAGGCATACTGTATGCAGCAGTATTTTTTGGGTGGCTCCGTGAAAGATTTGGTTGGCTTTCATTCGAAGGGTTGTCAGTTTGAGCCCAGCTCCTGCAGTCCACAAATTTATTTTAAAATCAGTCATTGATAATTATTTTAAGCAGCCACAGACATGCATTCTCTTTGGACTTCTACCATAAAGACAGTCATTGTTTTATATTTGTGGGCCCCTCTCACACGAGGCTCAGAACTTTACCGGTCTCTGGCTGCAGACTGATGCTTGTTTAAAGCACCACAGGTTGTTATATTCACGTCGCAAAGGGTGTCACATGTGTGACATTTTCTCCAACCTTTGACTCAGTGACACACTCCCCTGAGCATTATATTTGTGCTTGGCTTCACATAAGTGTCTGCGTGCATGCAAGCACCGCTCTCATGCTGTGCCTTGTCTACCTCGGCTGCAATTACCAGCAGAAAGAGTCCCTGTTGCTACCTGCTCATCATCCCAGAGCAAAAGCCCGGCCCTGGACGGAGCGAATTCAGTTGCTCCTGCCAGAGACTGCATTATGGAGATTAGGGTGAGAGATTGACAAAGAGGTGGAGGTAGACAGACTCGATGAGAGCAGCGAGGCTTCAGAGAAAGGGAAATTAGTTTGCTTCTGGATGATCCTTAAAGGCTCAAGAAGAAGGGGAAAGGAAGACAAGGGGATTAGGAGAGGAAAGAGGAGGCAAAGATAGAGAAGGAGCAACGTAGAAGGAGGGACAGAAACAGACTAATCTTGCTTCGTCAGATAGCCGTCTTGTCAAACTCCCAGTGCTTGGGAGCAGTTTGGAAACAATCAAATTCTGAAAATCACGAAAGAGATTTGTTATAAAAAATGGCCAACTACACTCTGGTTCCAGCTTCTAAAATATTGATTTTCTTGTGTTTTATGTGTTTTACATATCTGCTTGCGTTTTTCTAATGGTCTCATATATTTTGGATCAAATAAAAACAAGGTTGGTTGAAAAAGTGCCAGGTTTTTTTTTCTCTTCTTCACACTCCTGAAAGCTTAATGAAAAGAGACACCTGATTATGCAAGATGAAGTTGTAGGACAGCTGAAGTGAGAGGACACCCTCGTAGAAGTCGCATGGGTGACAGGGAGCTGACGACACAAACGCTGCCAGAGGTCAAGAGGGTTTGACAGAATGAGGAACATTTATAAGGAATAAGAAGTTTGAGGTTGAATCAAGAGGTGCAGACTCATAGATGATCTAATTGCAGGGGATTGAATTGGAACAAAAAAAAAAAAAAAAAAGAAGGTACTTGAGGACATAATAGAGATGGAGGACAGACACTATGAATGGGCAGTGACATTGCTGTCATTCCAGTCCTAAAGGGAGCCTGTTCACTCAGTGTGACACCTCGGTGCCTTTTGTGATGAAGGAGTGAGGTTTAAGAGCAGACAATGACTGCCAGGATAGCAAGCTTACGGTTAGAATAGGCCTGTGTCAGACTAAATGGAAACAATCAATAATCCCCTCAGTCAATTTCACCCGGAGAGGTTGACTGCAGAGATGCATATAGAGCTGAGGTGTTTGTGAAACCCAACAAATCTATGACCATTGAATATCTGTTAAAGCAGCAATCCTTTAAAAATTGCCTTTATTAGTAGTTTTGCATATTAGGATGTCACATCTGGTAGTATTTTAAAATTCGTCAAATCCCTCGAATCTGTATAACCTAAGTTGAGTTGCAATTATATGTACAAACCATAGTTAACACTGCTTTTTGTCAGCTTGTTTATTATACTAGATAGATTTTGATTTAAAATATGTGGCAAAAAAAAGCCTAGTTGTTACCATATAGTTGCTGGATTAACATACAGTAACATGATTGTGCCATTTATAAATCAACAAGGCAATGGTTAAAAAGACAAAAGTCCAGCTTCAGCGGTGGAAAGAAATGTAGAGGACATTTCAACAGTTTCAAGTTAAAACCTCATTTGGGGGGGTTTAAGTAAAGCTCTACCCCTTGAACCTGTAACTCGACAACTGGAGTCTATTCCTCGGCTAAACTACGCCAATTTCTTATCTTACTGTTCCTTTTACAGTCACAGTAAGTCAGGCTTTAATAAAAAGGTTCAACAACTTTCCCATAAATATTGTGAACCTCTGTTTCAGGCAAAAGCCCTCAGAATATAGCTCCCAGATCAGTATGCGATGTCTTTATCCTGCAGTCGATCACTTTCTGTTTTAGACATTATTCTTGTTCAGTTTGTCCCTGTGCTGCAATTTCCCCTCAAAAAGAGAGCCAATGTTGTTCAGCTAATCTCAGGGGGATTTGCACTATGCAGCAAAAAGCTGCCAAGTAGTGCACAACATTTAATAGCAAAGTACAACTTCCATCTACTCACACCTGCAAACCTGGGTTCTCGCTCTCTCTCTCTCTCTCTCTCTCTCTCTCTCTCTCTCTCTCTCTCTCTCTCTCTCTCTCTCTCTTTCGCTGTCTCTCTCTCTGTCTCTCTCTCTCTCTCTCTCTGTCTCTCTTTCGCTGTCTCTCTCTCTGTCTCTCTCTCTCTCTCTCTGTCTTTCTGTCTCACACACGCACACATGCACACAGACTCACGCACACAGTGGATACTTTGTCTTCCTAGCTGGCACAGTCATGCTTTCCGGCACAGCATGTTTCCACCCTGACCAGAACAGTGTGGTCGTTGTGCATGCGGTTGCAGCATTGTGTGGACACATGCATGCAGCCAGGATTCACAGTGGATGGAGTTCATTACAGAGGGATGCTTGTAGACTATTATTCAGCATAATTCACTGTCAGCAGAAGAATGTGCGTACTCTACAATTTGCAGTAATCTCACAATTTCATTCAAAAGGACACACTATGAACTGTAAAGTCAAATGTCGCGTTTGAGATGTTTCTAAGGCTTTGCTGCAAACCACTTTTCTTATTGGAACATATGAAAAATGTCAACTAGCCTCTAAAGACCTTTAATATGCAATTTAAAATTTGGAATAGAAATCCAGCAAACTTATTAAAACCCTTAACGTTCAGTGTTGGTTGAAAACAAAGGAAATATAGCTGTCACTGAAATTCAGCAGAAGTGGGCACATTATAAAACATCTAAAGGCACTATAGAGCTTCCCTGAAGCCAAGCCTCTATCACGCACATATTTTTGTTTTTTTTTGAGAAACAGAACAAGCGCCTGTGCTGCACCTTTCCACTGGCAGTTTAATATATCACCTCCTACTTCTGGCTTTTCCAATATCACTTGGTTCTGTTGTTTTCAAAAGGGTTTCTGAGCTCATTCTGTGCTGCACTCAGGGATGTTTAACAGCATCTGAAATGCCTGGATCATTCTAGACAGCTCTTTTTTCTATTTTCTTTTTTTCATTCCAGGCTCGTTGCTAGTTGAGCCTGGTCTCCAGAAATTGAAAATCATTGTAGTGCTGAGAGTCTTATGGACCATAGAGAGTTGTTTCCTCACTTCCTGGTGTGAAAGCTCCAGCATTGATCTCACTCTGCAGGTGTCCGCACTGCACATGTTATAGCCAGAGCTGCAGCACGGGGTGATGTTATAGGTCATAAACACCAGACCATCACACACACACACACACACACACACACACACACACACACACACACACACACACACACACACACACACACACACACACACACACACACACACACACACACACACACACACGTGCACAAAGATGGAAAACAAGATGGTACACACACACATGTACTGTATACACATTTTGGCACATGGCTACCTTTAGGTGCATTCATGTGTTCACAGAGAAACACATACACTTTCTGATTTGTATCGGTCCTGACACGACTTCATTTGATCGAAGTGACTCAGATGAAGTGAACATGATGTCTGTAGCCTTAAGTGTGTGTGTGTGTGTCATTGGCCAAGAAAGGTCTCTTTGTCCATTGCCAGACAGTACTGCTGTGTATTGAGCTAATAGTAACAGGGAGCTAAATGGTTTGCTGTTTCACAATATGGCAGTTTGTCAAGGGAACACAAGAAGGAAGAATTAACAGTGACGCTATCTTCTGACAAAAATAAGCATATGCAAACCCTCTGAAAAGAAGATGAATCAGTGATAAATCATTCTTGAGATAGTGCAGCACAATGTGAATCTATAGCTCCTTTACAGGGTTACATTTCCATCAGGTGTGACACATTTTTAATCCTTCCCATGTACCCGTAGAAACTAATAACACTGCCATGATGATCAGCTGTACTTTGTGTTAACTGCTAACTACCGTAATGTTTACATGCCGGCTCAAAGTAAGGTTTGATGAACACGGACCCGACACTTGCAAATCACAGTAGAATACATAATCAACCTCTGTTAACATGTCTCTTCCTATTTTCACAACCCTCACTTATATCCATATGCAATGAGTGGAAACCTTGCCAAGAGTGACTGGGGGGGGGGGGGGGGGGGGGGGGAGGTGTGCGTGCGTGAGCCCCGCCCCTAGTGAAACTGTGTGCGGATAGACAAGAAGACAGACACTGCAGCAAATTGTGTCCCAGCATAGTTTTTGAAACTTAAAAAAAAAAGTAGCTTAGGCAATGCCCCAGAGACTTAAAAAGGTAGAGCAAACCATGTCTTATATAACCCAGACATTTTTGTAATATAACACTTTTTCATGACAAAACCCTAACCCATCTGAACCCGAAATCACAGTAAAATAACAAACACATATACAAGACCAGACATCTGTTACTGTATGTTTTCTGTTGTCTTTGTGGTCATAACCACAAGCCCTTTGAAACAAGTTCACTCATATCACAAAATTGCTCTACTCAACTAAAGACTTTAATCTGCCCTGAAAAGCAACTCGGATATCTTTGTATTATTCAGCACTGTAATAAAATGCAGCGATATTTCACTTTATTTGTTGAGGAAATGCAGGGGGAGTAAAGAGATTTATGTAGCCCGGGGAAATGAAGAGCTTTCAGGTTTTTAAAGTCCTAACGTCTCGTTTTTGAGTGTGTTACCCTCCTTCACCGTGTTTCCTGTATATTCCTCGTAGCTCTCGCTCCCTTATCCTCCCTCTGATCAGCTGTTTATGCACAGCTCTGCTGAAATATTGTTGAGTGAGGATTTATTTATGATGGGTTTTTGAGGCAGGCTGAGATTCTATATCCTTGAACGACAGTTTGTTTTAATGCTTTCCTCCCCAGCTGCTCAATATGGAAGGTTCCTTCCTTGGTCTCAACATTTTGAGCTTGCTCATCTGCATTGTTAAATGACGATGAGTTGTTTATAGCTGATGTGTACACATTACAGCTGCTTCAGTATTCACTGTAGGCTCCGCATCATCAGAGGCTGCTGCAAAGTCATTATGCAAGTGGATAGACAGGGGGGGGGGGGCCGACCAGGGTCAGCTAAGCTTAGATAATCCGTCTGCATGTTGAGGCTGTGAGGGAAGCAGGCTGGTGCACTGAGGTCAGCACCCTCTGCAGCTCCACCGCTGGGTGCTGCGTGTCAGAGGGAGCTCATAGGGTGTCTCTGCCCCCCCACACGTGTGACCTCGACACACTTTCAGACTGACATGCATAGAAAATGTGCTGCTTTGATCTCAAAAGTACAGTGCAGTTGCCATTTCATGCTAAAATAGCGATAGAGAGGTTGTCGTAGATGAGTTTGAAAACAGGATGGGACCTGATCCAGCATAATTGACAAATGGATCGAAATGTTCTCTATTTTTAGAAGGGTCCGATCAACCAAATTACAAAAACATATTAATACAGTCCGGGTTGTAGTAAAGTAAAAGTCACTAGATCAAACTGTGACTAATCCTTGTTCTTTGAAGACAGCTTGGCTTTTTTTGTCTTGGCATAGATTCAGAGATACTTGGGACATTTGTTTCCTATAAACTTTGATGGGAAGTATTGTAATATGATGAATAATTTAAGATACAAAAGAAAACAACCATTTGGTTGGAAGTTCTGAAGTCAAATAACCCCTTAACTGCATCTTTGAACATGTGTGGACAGTGGATACATCACTTCTTGTGTGTGAACTGCAGGGTTACACATTGAAAGTGAGTAAATTCCTGATGGCGTCATTTTAGGCTTGAATCTTTTCAAACCAAGCTTCATATGAAGCTATAAATCTAAGAAATACGATTTTGCATTTGTCATTTTAATGGCACCTAATATGCAGCAACTTCAGACTGGCATTAACATTTTGACATTTTCCCCTTTCCGACCAAAAAATGTATCAAGCAGGCAAAGTGAGGCGCATATTAAATGGAGAATTATGTTAACCTCATCACTCAGTCCGAGTGTTTTCTAATTACGACAGTGTTTCAGCAGTGTGAAATGGATTAGTTACATTTGCATGCTGATATGCTGTAGAGTCAGGATGTTAATAATGTCAGTTGCTATCAGCTGTCGCAGGGGGGGATTGCCAGGAGCCTACTATTTTTTTTTATTTTTTTTTTCTCTGGCTGAGGATGTTGGGTGCTGCAGAGGACCGTGACACAGCGACAGTGACGAGTCACAAAGAGACAGCACATGTCTCAGACCGACAAAGATTTACATTACAGTGTCCTCCTCTACTATTCTTCCTTTTCACCTCTCCATCTCCTTCCACCCGGGGCTTCTGACCTTAATAGCGGCCTCTATCCTCTATGACTGGGAGATATATAATCCAATAAGCACAGCAGCGAGCTTGCGGCTGGGTCCATGACAAACGCACGCACAGAAACGCGCGACAAAAATACACACTCGCACACCTAAACAGCAGTCACTCATCAAGCTGACATTTGAGTGTTTTTTCATTACTGTTTGAACATCAAGTGTAGCAAACGAGGAAAAGCCTTGCAAGGATGATTTTGTGGCAACTTCTTTACTGCTGGCTTCCTTAGTCATGCAAGGAACAGGATGTTGCTTTTGCCTCATTTTCTTGTACTTCCTGCCTGGAAGGACGGCTTGCTATTTATACAACCCCTGGCCTCTGCTGTTATGTGTTTGCCCCCACATCTTCAAGGAAAATCTCAACCTTACAGAGCCCTCTACCATCTTTCCATTTTAAGGCCAAACATTTCTCACAGCTTGTCGAAGGCTTTCGGCATCATCTGTAAGACTCCACCCCCTCAGCTGCACAGAGATAATGAGCCTCCACCTTCTTTTCTGTTCAGATGTCTTCATGTGTGGTCTCATTTATCAGCCCTCCACTTATCTGGTTTTCTAGGGTGCAAGGAAAATGATTCATTTTAAATAATGCACAGGTTATAGTGGAGGTTATGAGTGTAGAATCAATAATTTAGAAGATGTAAACAAAGAAAAACATACCAAGTTAAGCACAAACAGCATGTATCGCAAATTAAATGTTGCACAAGATCTGCATTTAAAAAAAAGTGCTCGTCAGCTAGTTTATAAGGTGCATCATATTGATAGATATATCAGCACTGCAGTCATGTAACATTTCCACAAATGTCTCTCACGGAGTTCAATTTGTTCCATATTGGAATAAGACATGCAGCCAGAGAGAAGCTGGGAGTTGCGAAATGCAGGATAAAAAGACCAAAAAACAGCAGACTAAACCAAAGCGAGGACTCACATCTTCTCAATATCTCTGACTCACATACATGTCTGTCTCGAATGTCTTACACACAAGATAGATAGGGCCTCTGGTGGGTTGTTCTTGACACAAATGAATTCAGAATCAACAAAAGCTTTGGCTTGTTTTCTAACAATCTTGGTTGCGGAGGTGGAACATGGGTTTTTGTCTTCTCCCTGAAAATATCTTTGCTGTTGTGAATAAGAACTGGCAGAGACAAACAGCTTGTCAGAAGAAACCCTAGCACCGTCAGATATATATTTTTGATAAAGTCTAGAAAAAAAAACAAAAACAAGATTGAGGCGCTTTTTGGTGAGGAAAAAAAGCGGAGTCCATTTTACCAATTTTATGCCTTGGTTATTGTATAAAGCATTTCCAGAGGGGTAATATTCTCTATCAACAATGCTGACACAGCAGCATCAGTAGCAGTATTGTGCTCTTAAACGGCACAAGCAATAACAGAAGAGACAATGTCACAGTGGAACATTAGTTTACGAGCTTCAAAAGAGCAGCAAAGTGTGTGAAATGCTGCAAGAAAAACAAAGGTATCTCAAGCTGCAGTAATCATCAGACGCATTATTAAAACCCTGCCCAGCCTAATTTCAGCTAATCTGGCCTGAATTGCCAAAGTACACTCGGGAATTGGTTTGTTGAGCCTGGGAGCCGTCCCATAAATTGCAATGCTAATGGCAGGGCTGAACGGGCTTCTGTCCCTGATAAAGGCAGATTTAATGGAGATATTTTGCAAGGAATCATTTATCAGGGACTGACAGGCTGGCAGTGAGGCTCCATCCCCTCCACCCAAAATAAACTACACACACACATTGACACATGCACCTTGATAGGCATGGGCCATGTTTTCTCTGTCAGTGCTTGATCCATGACAATACAACTTTATCTGCCTGCAGCAGATTAACCTAACTTAGTCTTTTGGAAATTAGATCAAAAATCAAAAAAGGAAGAAATATAAAAAAAGCATATTTATATCAAGGTGGATTATAGCTAATTTTTGGCTCCACTGGACCGTGACTGCGCTCAGAGAGAGAGAGGAGTACGAGCTGTGAGGTTGTTTAGAATGCTTGAGAGCATGCATCTGAAGCAAGTCATAGATCACAGATGAAATCGGACAGTGAAAGACAAATTTGACTGTATAGCTGAACAGAGAGAGGCATTGTAATGCTGGGGTCCTACTGAGCAATATCATTTGTCATCATTTTGTGATACAAGGGGCTCTACCTATTCTAGGTGTCTCTAGTTTGCAAAACCAGAATGTTCTCCCAAGTCTGCAGTATCAGTACAGTCAAATTAATTTTCAAACCAGTGTCTGACACACTCTTAAATCTAAAGACAATTTTACTAAAAGCAGGATTAAAATAGATTATCGTTTGATGGAGGCTAGTGTGTGGTAGCATTCTGTCCTGTTTTAATCTGTTGCCATTCACTGGATCTGTCACTGTCATTGTATTTACACTGCAAGGACCCTCAACGACCAAATCAAAAAGTTGATGAGACAGCATAGTCTTTTTAAACAGGAGCTTTAAATTTAGCAATGGACCAATAATTGATGCACTTACTTGGGCTACGTCTACTGCCAGTACCTCCATTAAAACAGTGCAGATGCCCTAATGTAGAAAGAGAACATAGACTGAAATAAAGTATTTATAGTTTGTGATGCATCCACTTAAGCCGGTAGTATAAATCTCCAAAGTTAAATGGTCCGTCCTCCTTACTGTGACTGAATAAATGTCTATGAAGAAAAGTCTGGATGCCTTGCAGCACACTTACTGTACATGTAATTGCTGTACTGTATTGCTCTACAGTAAATTAATCATTTTGATTTACTATCAAAATAGAGTTAATAAGCTCCTCAGGCAAGGATAAAATATGAAAAAAAGATTTTATCATGGGATAAACATCAAGGATGAGATTAAAAACTTGAATGAAAAATCAAACTTCATCAAAGATAAAATGTAGCCACCCTTTAACTGATCACGCTTTTGTTCTTTAATGTTGGAGGGAATAGGTCACAGGTCAGATATTCCATTCAGTCTGGGAGTTAGGTACTGAGATGTTCAGCAGTGTCACGCACTGAGGATGTCTTTGTTGTCCTGATCGTGACCTCACCTGACCAGAGCAGCCATGTTCTTCTTTGTTCATCTCATCTGTCTGTTAATACTGCTCCCACGGGACATGACTACCCGATGTCTCTCTCTATCTCTGCCTGCCTCCCCCTCTTTCTCTCCATTTTCGTCTTTTGTTCACCTCCCCCACTCCATCTATTCCTGGAACTGGTGATTTAATGAAGAGCTGGGTCACCATGAATGACCTCGCCCATCATCAGTAGCCTTTCTTTCCTTCTTTGTGTGTGAGTGGTCAAATTTGAATCAGCAAGCTGCACAACTTTCTCTTTCCTTTCCTTTTGCACTTTCACTACTGCTGCAGTCAAATGTGGTGTGAGGTACCAGAGCACAAAAGGCTCATTAGAAGAGAATCCCTAAACTCGCCCTCAGTTTCTCTCCCCCTAGTCTCCCATCTAAGCGTACTAAAGTTATCAATAGCTGTCATATTTTCAGCACTATTTCCTGTAGGACTAATTTAACCTCAACAAATAGTGCTTTCATCAGTTAAGATGCTCTACAATGTGATTTCATGCTTAACAAAACTAATGGGCAAAGGCAATCTAACTAATACAATCTATCTCCCCTCCTTTGTGTGCCCTTTGAAGCTAGCTGGGCGGTCGTTTTTATGTGTAATCTAACAGTGGAGGGGATTGTGCTCTCCTGCTGTCAAGGTAATGCCCTGTAATTGGCCCTCTAATTCTGAGGGATAATGAGACTAAAGGCGGATGGCAAAGGCTATGCTGCTGTATTTACCTGCAGCAGAACACAATTAGTTCACATAATGCTAATCACTGGCAGGCAGGTGGACCTTTTAATGAGGCCAAAAATGGATTTGTTCTCACCATCTTCTTTCACCTCATTGGCGGTGTTTTAATGAAGATTAATAATTACATATTTTGAAAACTAGTGCTTTAAGTAATGTCCTACTTTAAATTGTTCAATACGGTCACATGCAAAAACAATACTTTTATTTCTACTAAAATGGAATAATTGTGAATAATTGTTAAATTTACATAATTAATCGCAATTAATCACATTTCGGTAATATGTTTGACATTTTATTATTTTGCAAGTTAAACAGTTTTTCTTGGTCTTTTATTTCAATTTTTTTTGGAAAAAATAGAAAAAAATCTTACGCTAAGGGCAATTAATTTACATTAGATTGAAGGTTAGGCCATTAAATTCGCCACAGGGTAAAACTAACCATTTTCAGATTGAAAAATAAATAAATATAGCTCAAGGGAACAGTAAAAGACTGAATTTGATGTCACTTGGTGGATATTACTTTTGACATGACGAGTCAGCTCAGTTTTTTGGGTTTGAAATGAAGTGTCTTTCTTCTTCATAGTTGTGACTACAGGGAGACACTGAGGTTCAAAAAGCATGCGACTAATTCACTTTTTTTTTTTAAGTGTTAATTTTGGACCTTGAGCTCATTGCCAATCATATCAACGTTAAAAGCCCTGAATACTATTTCTTAAAATGTATTTATATTTATTTAAATTCATTTTTTTTTCATATTGTTTCTACATATCTTCATCACCCATAGTTTTTTGGCTCAATTTTCTTTTTTTTCCTCCAAGTAGTAAATGTATACAATGACCATATCAAAAGGACCCGCATACTAGCTAACCAGTTAGCTTCACCTGCTTGCTAACCCTTTTCTTTAACCTGCCCCTATCCTTACTATACTTGCCTATTGCTATATTTATTGGGTATTACAATTCAGTCAGGAGATCATGAGTGTCTATACTAAATGGAAGGACTACCTTTTCCATAGCTGAAACACATTTACTAAAAAACAACCAATTGAAACTCATGAAATATACAAACATGACACATTTTTTGCATTGAAGGATGCATTGGAGCTAGATCCCATAATCTTATACCTCAATTCCTTGATATCTCAAGAACTCTGGGATAAGTTGTCGTCACTCAGTGTATCAGTCTTTCTCGATCAGACCACATATGGTAAAACTTTATGGTGTCTTAGATCCACCCAGCCGCAGTGGATGTAAGTCTCTGAGGACCTTCTGCGAAAGAGAAGAGAGGTGCTGATTAAAGTAAGACCGTCTTGAGTTCACTGTCAGATATGTCAACTAACAGAAGTCTTTGCAAATTTCCAGTTACAGATGCTAATTTTGCTGTCTTTAACGTTTCCATCAGTTAATTAGCAGGGATCGTATATACGTGTAGGAGGTTAGAGAAGTGGCGGTAGAGTTTGGAGAAAGTCTGAATGTTGCTTAAAGCTCAGAGAAAAATTATTTGAGAGATGTAGATAAATAAAAGGAGGTTGTCGGTCTGTCAGTTTCATTCCAACAGTGGATAGAAAGGCATAAATAAGAACCTGAATGGTGCTCTTCCCTCTGGAACCACATCTGTTTAGACTCTCTATACTGGCTCACAGTTTTACATAAAGACATGCAATCATGTGATTTCAACATGAGCTGTTGAATGCACTTGCATATTAAACACAAAGCCATGTTCTCACTTGGATGCACATGTTCAGTCTGGTACAGCCTCACAAAATAAACTTGTTCGCAATCATGCTAATTTCCATACGCATTCTTACTACTTCTGTCTTTGTGCATTGTGTGTTTTTGTGTGAATGGGTATATCTCTTTCAATAATAACATGTGCAGCTGTACATTTGTGCACTCATTACAGTCAGATAATAAGGGACAAGGGCGCCTTTGTGCTTTCGCAGTCACAACAAGAAAAAGTGAACTTTGAAGTGATCATATTTAAAATTACACTTTTTCTTTGGAGGCACTATCAGGAAGCATATCGACTGAGGTGGCATGTGTCCACTAATGCCATTTTTTTTTGCAATGGCAGCAGCATTTTCTTTTTTTGTCATTTACTTTTTATTGACTTTTAATTGTACATACAAACTAACAAAACAATGAACAAGAAGACCTTCAATAAAGCGCTAAAACATTGGGGAGAAAGTACAAGCATACACAAGGAGACTGTTAAACACCTCCAGTTATAAAATAAAATTGAAGGTAAGTAAATCAGAGTTATAACAACAGTATAGAAAAAGATTGTCTCAAGTCTGGTCTAATGGTAGAGTCATATATAATCCATGTTCATTCCATCACATAGATCTGCTGTGCACTATCAATCCATTCATCTCCACTGGGAACCTCCCTCTTCAGCCATTTCTTGGTTATGGACTTCTTACAGGCCACCAGTAATATTCTTAGTAAATATTTATCTTTGCTCCTCCACTCCAGTTCCTCTAGATCAACCAAATATAAGAAATTGAAGCTCAAAGTTATATATTTTTTTCAGTTTACAAGACTTGATGTATGCTTGACCAGAATAGGGGCCCAAAATATATGAAAATGATTTGCCTCTTTGCTTCCACAGCATCTCCAACACTCTGTCTGATTTGAACATGATTTCTTTTGATATTGAGTGCAGAAACCGCGGATAACACTTTTCCATGCATATTCTCTCCAGAGAGAATTTGTTGTTTTTCATAGTTTTAACATTTCAGTCCAGTTCTTCTGCGATTGTGATGTTGCCTTCTGTTTCCCATCTAGATTTTACATTAGATATATCTTCTTTGTGAAGAGGTTGAAGACTTGTGTATACTTTTGAAATTACCTTCCTATAAGGTTCATCTTGGTAAGCTTTTACACATACCTGTAGAATATCGCTATCAGATTCATAATTTCTCAGAATTTTCTCCCCAATGTAGTCTCTTATTTGTAGATATCTGAAGAGATCCTGGTTCTGAAGACCAAATGTATTCTTGAGATCTTGGAAACTCCTAATTGTACCTTTTATTCATAAGAGAATATTATGTTGTAAGTCCAAGGGAGGTCCAACAGGGAGGTCCCTCCATGAGTCTAACACTCATGGAGCTATTGTTTGAAAAACATCTTCGAACACTGCTGTGCTTGTCAATGCCACTAGCTCTAACATACCAATCAGACTTAAGAGGGGGTGGGACTCTTCAGCTTTTTCAAATCACTTTATTCATCCATTAGGATGTGTAGTTGCATCACAGCTCACATTATTGACAGCACATCACAAAAACAAAACACATGTCAACATCCAAAGATGTTTTCTTGATGAATAAAAGCAAAAATTAGGCAGACAGACCAAAATGTGGTCATTACTGAGGAAAATGTAAAATAAACTTTTAAACCTTACAACCATAAACACTGATGAAAACTGAGGTTGTTAGCGCTGCCAGCTCCAAGAAACTTAATGAACACGGCCTTAAGAAAAGCTTTACTAGCTCTCTCTTTTTTTTTTTGTTTTTTTTTTTGCCATTGGCAGATTTTTAACCATTCACATTTGTATTCACTCAACAGTAAAAAATGTAAATGTAATTTATGACAGCTAATACAAAAGTAAATGTGGTCCGTCTCATTACTCGCAGTCGCTGTTGCCCTGATATGGACAAACTCAAAATATAGTCCATACAGATGGAATCAATATAGTTAATGTCGTGCTTATATAAATTGTCCAAATTAAATTAATATCACTCTGACGCTTCATTAAGATTTTGTTATAAACATTTTTGATTTTATAAGACATAAAAAAGAAAAAGAAAACAGAAAAGAAATACAAGTACCTGCCACCCTAAGAAAAGAAAAAGAGTATGTGTCCAAATCATCCAAAAGTAGAATACAGTGTCCTTCGATGCGTTGATGATCAGGGATGGAGTTCGTAAAAACAAGACAAAGCAAAACTAAAGTAAAAGGAAGGCCAAGGCAGGAGTAACAAGAATCAAAGAAATGAAAATGTCAATAAAAAGAAAACAGCACAGTTCAGGGTAGGACAGTACCAACCCGTATGAAATAAAGCATTACAATGCAATGCTTCATTATCATTTTAGTGTCAATGGCTATTACTTTATACTTCTTTGCTATTTGTTATTTAAACAAAACACAAATAGATAAATCAGTCATGAGAGAATGTTACAATTAATTGAGGCATTTAATATCCTACCTGCTCATTGTAGAAGAATAGATTTTGAAACATCGCTGTCATTACAATTACCTATATTGTATCACAATATTTCATTTATTTTATCTCCTGCTGGTGGCTCCAAGGTTTGAAATAGGAAGTCTTTTTGGAATGGAATTGGTCATTTCGATCTCTTCTAACCCCAAAATGTCCCCTGAGCAAAACCCCTTAATCTCCCACCCTCTCTCTATCTGAACTCTGTCTGCGATGTGTGATTTATTTCACACGTTGAACAATTTTAGGCTTAGCCAGCTTTTATTCTCATTGCACAGCTCTAAAACCTCTTTCTTCTTTCATAGAAGCATCAGCTCTGGGCTGCAGAGCCATGTTTATTAAGTCCATCACTTAAATACTGATTAGATTGGACACCCTGGGATCTTGGAGATTAGAGGGACATCGGAGCAGGTCTCCTATCTGTGAGCGTGTGCATGAATGAATTTGTGTTGCCGCTTTATTGGTTTGCATGTGTGTGAGATTGTGATTTGTGATGCTCCTCCCGGGTGAGGGTGAATAGAAATATCTCCCTGTGAAGTAATAACCTCAGGCTTAAACACAACACAGTGGCAGTATTTGCTTTCCTTTATTTTATTTATATATTTTATATGTCCCAGAGAAAGGGAGCCGTTGTCTGTGCGGGACCATAAAGTGGAAATCAATGGTAGGCTGTAATTTGCAGCCCCAAGAATAGATCCAGTTTAATCAATCTTCTTTGTTGACATTTAGAAGTGCCATCAAGACATTATCCCAAAGACCTGACAATCTGTTAGATGTGTTTGTTCATGTTTTTATTTTTTTAATTTCAGCACCACACCTTCATCTTATGGTTTAGTGCATTTTCCGAAAAGATAGAAATGTTACTGGGTTCGGCTGATTACTTTAAGTATATATTTTTCAACTTTTCATGCCCTAGTTATATCTGGGGAAAAAGTAGTCATGTCCCAGGTGTACGGGAGGTTAATAACCCACTTGGGCCATGTCCTTGTCGGGAACAATTACATAGGTCAACTGCACTTAGTCTGTATCTCCAAGGAAACACACTGGAGAGGTGTGGGCTGTTAGATCCACTATGCCCTTGTTGCCCCCATCAAAGTGATGGTCATCCCTCATCCTGTCTTTTCCCAGAGGCCTAAATGTACCAACTCTGTACCTGGTGCAGGGCTGGTTTTCACTTGATAATTATTTCTAACCATTTCAGTCAAAATGTAGATACTTTCAGAACCCCCCTTTCTTACGAGGCTCTCAGTGCCATTATTTCAGGCTGGATGACTCATAATGGGCCTTGGGCCTCATCAGTTTTTAACCAGCATGCTCCAAGTGTAAATAGGCCTCTTTTTGTCACACATGGGGAAGACAGAAACCTGATGGTTATGCAGTGTGGCACTCGCCTCTGATCTTTAATAATCTGAAGACAGCATTAATTCATGCCGTGCGAGCTGATTATTTGCAGAGAGACCTAGTTTTTAATAAGTTGTCACTG
This sequence comes from Symphodus melops, assembly GCF_947650265.1. Lineage (NCBI taxonomy): Eukaryota > Metazoa > Chordata > Actinopteri > Labriformes > Labridae > Symphodus > Symphodus melops. Next base: position 18,067,081 of record NC_136706.1, read on the forward strand.
CTCGAGAAGTTTTCTCATGGGAAAACTCTGCTTGAGCAACAAACATTCCCATGGCTTCAAAAGATATATAGAGCCTATATAGTCACTTTTGAAGCCAAGGCAGTGTCCCTTGGTTACTGGTTTGCATTCTGCTCTTGTAGCAACACACTATTCATGATCTGTTCTTGTCACCAGCTAGTTTATCTGAAACCAGTTGCTTTTTGGGACCTTTTCATTATGCGCCTGGATTAGTGTATTGACTGGAATGCTTGCAGACACCCAATACTGCATTTTAGGTTGCATCAGAAACCGATATCAGTGTTGGCATCAGGCCTCCTCATGTCGCCCACTCTGGTTATATCTCTGATCTAAATGGAATTTTCTAATGGAAAACTCTCTTCATTACTATCGCACAGGATTGAAAGATGGCTTTGAAGTGTTGGATCTTGTTCTTTCAGAGAACGGCAGCTCCAAGAAATGGTCCACATTGGTCATAAGTAACAAATAAAAAGGGATGACCTAAAAATAAGACACACAATGTGTTTATATGTATATTTGAATAACTATATGTGTTTCAAATGTACATAGAGCTTGACATGGAGGAAGTGTAGTATGCTGCATTGCTGTATATGGTCCAGATACAAGCAAAGATAAAGACTTTCAAGGTTAAGAACATACGTTTTTATGGGAGTATGCCTTTAAACTGTTGCAGCAAATCTAGCTCATTGTCAGGGCTGTTGAAAACATAATGGAGGCAGCGAGAAAGCATTCATGGCAAACTGCATGTGCTCAAATGTGGTACAGTCTAGTTTAAGACGGAGCTTCCCTGCAGTGTGCCAGTCGAGTAAAAATGCCTGCAGCATAAACTGTCGGCACCCTCTGTGAAAGTAGTCAACTACTGGATTCCTCCTGCACATCGACCATCTATTTGCGCTCGTGTTGATTCAGGATTAACACATAAATGAATACCTTAATGAGCTGTTATAAGTGAATAATCTCTGTGACCTTTTCCAGTTTAACAGTAAAACAAGCATGCAAACACAGTCACACACAACACGCTTTAATGGATTTGCTGAAGTTATTTACTTTGTTTCATGCTAGAGTGCTTGAGGACGTTTGATTTGCATGCTACAATAAAAATGGACCACTGAGTTTGTGTGCGTCAGTGAATGTTTTAAGTTCTGTCATGAAAATAACTTGTGTATTTGACTGTGGTGAAAACAGTATAAGTGCAAAAACAAAACCTGCAGATTAAACTCTAAGCCATAATCGTTTCATACAGCAACACTAATGGCCTTATAGTCAATAAAAGTGAGTCATTTGAAGATTATGTTTATTGCGTACGAGGCTTAAGCTCCATATAACATGAAGCTATTGATTTAGAGATTAACTGAGTGTCACAAGAGTCCATTACAAATAATATCAGAAGGAAAATAGCAGGAAAAGATGGTTAGAGTGGATGGATTTACAAGTAAGAGGAACACCCAAACCAGAAATGTCCAATCCTTTACATTGAGTTCATATAGAGAGAGACCCCGACATGTACAATTGTCAGCACTGTGAAAATGTATTTTGAAAAGATACCCTTCAATGTTGCTGCATTTCACTCTGCAGGCATTTTATGTATTTTTTGGGGGGATTCATTGAAACACACAAGTACTGCAGTTGTCAATTTCAGGGTTATTTGATGGAAAAATTGAGGAGTAGACCAATTAGCACGACTACATCCCTTTTCTAAGTGTCTTTGAAAGCAGTTTGTCTTTGGATTTAGAAGAGGAAATGAGCAGACTGTTTCTGTTTTCATGCTTTTGTTCAGGTTGAGCAATCGTAGGGTTAGATTGTCTGCCATTAACCGTAAAGCTAACCAGCCATTACAAAGCAGATTATGTCAATTTAAAAGGCAATCTGCTTGACCCATTCATCCCTGGCATGGCTTCAGACTCTTTTATGTTGTGCTGATAATCAGGAAGATTTAATCAGCCATGATAGAAACTACACATTGAAGGCTTTTCATTGTTTTTTCTTTCTTAATTCGAGTTTGCCTTCCTTTGTTTTCCCCTTTCAGAAACCTCAGCAAGTAGATAGTTAGTTTTTCTGGGGACAATTCGTTCAAAAACTAATCCTGATTGAGAAAGGTCGTCTTTTAGATATTATATTGATGCAGCCAGCAGGAAACTTTAAACCAGGCCAATTTGTTCCTTTCTTCTATGTTATGATAGGCTGGGGACTCAGTTCTTCATGTGCTGAGATATGATCCCATGTCAGTAATAGCAAGCATAATCCCTCCTCTGGCTGACACATGGCCTTGTGGGCTTGTTTTTTTGCCTCAGGCACACACACACACATAGACACACTTAGACACACACACACACACACACACACACACACACACACACACACACACACACACACACACACACACACACACACACACACACACACACACACACACACACACACACACACACACCTGCAAGGCTCTCCAAAAACAAATAGCCCATGGGTTCATTTTTCAGCTTCTTAGTCATGCACAACAGAGTTTAACATAAATTTCTTCTGAAATGCATGATTTAGAAGTAGCTGTCTGTGGGATCCATTAATGCAAAATAATGGATATACCTGAAGGATACTGTCGGTTTAGGATCATCAATTTAGACGCTAGTCAAATGCAAAGTCAAATGATCATGTCGTAGGATGTTAATCACCAGGGCGAGGAGTACAGGCCACCGATATGCAGCTGCAGAGTGAACTATCTTCTAAAATAATGACTCCATTAATTACTGAGTGATGTTAAAGCGTGATGGTGCGCCCTCTACATCGTGTTAATTAAATGCACCGATAATGGATATGAAGCAAACTCAGAAAGCAATACCTGCCCTCAGAGCTGTTAGTGCTGGGTTCTGTCTTCTCCTAAATTAAGTGAAATGGAGTGTCAGACAATGTTTTGGTTAGACGATTTGAGTTTTTGAGACTAAGAGAGAGAGAGAGAGAGAGAGAGAGCGAGAGAGAGGTGGAGTGTGGTAAAGTCAAACTAATGATGGTGCATAAAACACACCATCTATGTTTGATGAATGTTAGCTGAGAGATGGGAAAGTGAGGTTGAAACAAAAATGAAGCTCAAAGAGTCTGGTGGGTGCGGTATCAGAGAGAATGGGTTGATTAAGCAGCAGAGATACCACAGCTCAGACGCACAAGAGAAAAGAGTTCAGACAAACTGAGTGGCTGTCACTTGTTTGTGGAGCGTTTGATGTTTGCCACTATTTATTAGGCTGGTAAACATCCATCCATAATCCACACTGCTTATCTAAAGAGGGTCACAGGGGGCTGGAGTCAGTCCCAGCTGTCATTTCATAAGGAGCGCTGCACACAATGGACAGTAGCCTACTGACACATAGGCCTGCATGAGTGATATGTGGATACCGCTGTGAATGTTTAAAAAACAATTTAGCTAATTGCCGATTCCAGTGCCATTGTCGTAACTTATTTGTATAGTTCACGTCTTGTTTTTAAATCAGCTTTGTGATTCAATGTATTTAAGTTGTGGTTATTAGTCCCTCCTCTTAAAATATCACTGGAACATGTGCTATACACTATACTGCATTTTGGTGACTTTTATTCTTTGACTTACTTTATTGTGAGACTCCGACAATGCCAACATAAAAACAAATCAGAGTGTGTCCAACACATGATTGTTTATTCCAGCCTGCCAACATTAAAGTGATACGACACAACAGATACACATTAGAATTAGAATTAGAATTGATATTTCCATAGTTCCTCCAAAAGGTGGCTGGACTCAGCCTTCAAGATAGGGTGAGCAGCTCATACATCTGAGTAGAACCGCTTCTTCGCATCAAAAGGTGCTTGTTGAGGTGGTCCAGGCTCGGGCATGCAAGCCAAACTGGGAGTCGACCCCAGGGTTGACCCAGAGCTCACTGGATGAATTAGATATTGTTGCTGGACAGAAAATGCCTCTGAATCCACCAGGAGGAGCTGGAAAATGTGTCTGAGGAGAGGGGTGTCTGAATTGATTGACCAGACCCTGTATAAGCAAAAAAAATGGATAGATGATTGGATGGATGGTGACATGATTGGTTATGTTTGGCAAAAAAGTTATTGGTCAAAACAATAGTGCAACATTTATTTTTGGCATCATGTTGTACGTTGCACTTAAACTCAGGTCTAGGTCTCTTGTTTGACTGTCTATAGCCATTCCAATCAGACTTGCTTAGTTTAGCTCAAAGCTAGTTGTGTCTAATGTAGATGCTGGTTACCTTGTGTGAGTTTATGAAATGCCAAGGCCTGGGACAAACTGTTAGACTTGATGTCTCTAAAATGAGAAGGGTTAAAGCCCCCTGAGTTCCATATATTTTTGGACCTCACATTTTGTGCTGAAACATGGTGAATCACTAAATGCAGATTTCACCCAACAGATTATACTAAATTAGAAAGGATTGGATTCCACACTTGGCTGTGGGTTGGACTCTTTTCTCTAAATTCCTTTGGAGTGTTGTAAAAGAAAAGAAAAAAAGTCCCAGTACACACTTTTGTCCATGCAGTGTGGTTGTGGAAATGGCCAGATATACAATACAAACAGACAAACAAGAGACCGGCTGTGTGATAGATCCATTCTGCCAATACAACAGTTGGCTCTTGGCTAACTTTGTTTAAATGCTAAGTTTAATTTGTGCTGATGCTCTTCTATGTTGTGAAATCACCATCTGCAATCTGAAGTCTGGAATTTTCCACAGTAACTGAAAGACAGCATGTTCTTCAGCACATAAGGCCAGGTGTGAAGGTGTGCTAGATGCCGTCTTCACAGTCATTAGCGCTTTTGTACATCCCTAATCAAGTAAGTAGCCTGCTGTGTCTCTGCAAGCCTGGTTAAAATCTTCTATAAGATTTCAATGTTCTGCAACATTGTAATTTCTTTTTTATCTTTCTTCCTTCTGCTGTAGTTGTCTTCCCTCATCCTATCAGCAGCTTTTCCTTTCAAGCCTTCTCCTTTTGTGTTTTTCAGCACATGGCTGGATCGATGGCTGAGGGTCTGTAAGATGCAGTGTGAGCAGTTTGCTGTCTTCGCTCATTCACATTTAGATGAATGTTAATCAATGCGATGTGTGGTGGAGGAAACGCGTCAAAACCTTTCGCATCATCCCAGTACACAACTTGAAGGACGTGTTATCTTTTAATCAAAACAAATTAATGGTGCACAAGCAAAAGGGGCTGTTTTGAACCCTCTGCATTCAAGGAAACTCCAGCATGGATTATTTTTACTGACAGCCTCTTTGAATAGAAGAAACAGTACCATTTATGTTTTTTGGGGGTTTTTTTTAAAGTCTTTCACAATGATATCTAACCATCTTGAAGTTCAAGTTTCAAAATATATTGTTCATGGATATGTGGCTAAAACAAACCAAATCTAGGCTGTGGTTATTATCATAACTTTTTTCTAACTGCGAGTAGCAAGGTGACAAAGTAGAACACCTGACTGCTTCTTTTTACCAATTGTGTGGCATTTTTATCCATCCATCCATCCATCCATCCATCCATCCATTTTCTACCGCTTATCCGGGCCTGGGTCGCGGGGGCAGCAGTCTTAGCAGAGACGCCCAGACTTCCTTCACCCCAGACACCTCCTCCAGCTCTTCTGGTGGGACCCCGAGGCGTTCCCAAGCCAGCCGAGAGACATAGTCTCTCCAGTGTGTCCTGGGTCGACCCCAAGGCCTCCTCCCGGAGGGACATGCCCGGAACACCTCCCTAGGGAGGCGTCCAGGGGGCATCCGGACCAGATGCCCGAACCACCTCAACTGACTCCTCTCGATGTGAAGGAGTAGCAGCTCTATTCCGAGCTCCTCCCTGGTGACTGAGCTCCTCACCCTATCTCTAAGGGTGCGCCCAGCCACCCTACGGAGGAAGCCCATTTCGGCCGCTTGTATCCGAGATCTCGTTCTTTCGGTCATGACCCAAAGCTCATGACCATAGGTGAGGGTAGGATGAAGATCGACCGGTAAATCGAGAGTTTCGCCTTTCGGTTTAGCTCCTTCTTCACCACGACGGACCAATACAGCGACCGCATGACTGCAGACGCCGCACCGATCCGTCTGTCGATCTCACGCTCCATCTTCCCCCACACTCGTGAACAAGACCCCGAGATACTTAAACTCCTCCACCTGGGGCAAGGACTGCCCACCGACCCGAAGACGGGTCTTTTTATCGACTAAAAAAGAAATTAAGACAGTAAAAACTGAGAGTCTTGAAATTAAATTTGATATGTAGACTCAATTTACCTTATGACATTAGTGAAGTATGAAAAGTACGACCACTTACTTTTTTAAAACAACTCGTGAGGGAAAATACTTTTTGAAGATTTCCAGACTCTGTCAGGACAGATTCTGCAAAATGCTGCAAGTCCGAACCAGGAATGCTGTCATCTTTGCCTTCTATTCCCTGGCAAAAGTAAAGCAGAAACACTTCCACCGGAAACTTGGCCTGTCCTAAAGTGACACACTCGGGGCAGACTCTTTGAAGAAGTTGAATACCTTTTGTCTTTTTTTGTTTCTATGACAGCAGTATGTCTTGAGAGCTTGACATGTTTAATGTCCTGGTCTTAATCTGCAGTAACAACGTCAGGAGATGACTGGCTAACTGAGAAATGTTAAGGTTTAAAGACTACGGTTGTCAAAATTTTTGATCCTTCAATCCTTGTTTGTAATACTTGTGAAATAATTATACGATCCTTGTTACCCAAAAGTACACCATCTTTAAATAATACAAAATCTATTTCATAAGACAGGCTTGTAAGAGAGTAATGAATTTCATCAAGAAATCACAAGCTATGTCATGTGTATTTACAAAAATTCAAACTCTTCCCGTTAGCAGTCGCCATAGCTGCATGAAACGCTCTGTCTCTAGCCCCCCTCAGTGAAGTGAAAATTGAAGTGTGACATCACACTGCGATGATGTCACTGATCCATGCCAAGGGCAATAGTCAGCATTCCCAATATAGCAAAAGGGGCATAACATTTCTGAGATCCATGCCGAATGACTGACCGATTACAACAGAGCAGATCGGCCAACAAGTCAGATCAGACTTAGCACACGTTAGAAATGCAGGCAGATGAGACAGGCTTCATGGAAAGGCAGTAAAGGAAAACAGACACTTGTTTTGAACATTAATGACTGTGAACATACTTTAGTAAGCACATAAAATAATTATGTGAACCCCCAACAGGGCATAATATGGGACCTTTAATGTCCTTTCGGAAAATACCAACCTCACTTTTGTTGTAATTTCTGAGGAAGAGCAATATTGAAGCATGCAGCAATAACATACTCTAACTTGATAAAAAATACTGAATGACTTCTTCAATGATGTATCATGTCTCCGAGTTGATTTTATTGGGTATTAAACCAAGTGGCAACCAATGGCTGCCTGAATGCAGTCTTGCCTTGAGGGAAGAATATGCAATTTGTAGTTCATTGTGTGAAACATGCAAAGCCTTGGTCCTTTAAATCTGAGAGGGAGACACTTTGATGATGTATTTCAATCATTTGTGTTTCTCTTTTACTGTCTGGCTCATTTTTGCATCTTTCTGTACCCCATATACTCCTCTTTGCTTCTTCTTCAGGGGTTTGATCCATTATAGATCAGTGATAACGTCCTGATTCACCAGTCCTGATACGAGTCGCACCTGCTCGTCTCCCTCTAAGTATTACACATAGACCAATCTCTGGAAGTCAGTCAAACAGGCCTCCAGGGTACTTTTTCCACCCAGCAATTCCACCAAAGATACTTGGAGCTCTGAGACATCTTAGCCCACCGTCTCTGTTACATTTAGTGCCTTTCATTTGTCAGAAGCTGTCTCCCCTCACGGGCGGAGACAATACTGTAACGATGTGTGAATTCATGGAAGAGCCCCGATCTTGATTTGATCTTTAATCAAAAGGAAGGTGACAACATGAATGTCATCACACAGCAGGAACAAAAGAGGCCCTGAGTGCTGCAGTATGGCTCGGGTCATTAATGGATGCTAATATAATCTAGAATAGACGACACAAAGTGAAACCACTGAGAAATGAGTTGGCGTCGTGTTTGATGCAGACATCTTTTCAGCTTCATTACCCAACGCTATTACATCCCATGCGTGGTGTGGATCAGTTCTCATGTCTCTGGGCCATCATTACCATCACACAGGACAGGTTTTACAAAGGTATTAAGAGATTACTGTGGCAGAAGAGATCACATTTTACAGGTGCTGGCGGGAAATGGATTGTTTTTCACTTTCATGTATCCTTTCATCATATCACCGCCATCAGGAACAATTCCCAACTGACAAAAATACACCATGGCCTCGAGAGTAGTAAAAAAATATAATCCTTGATTATCTATCTGTCTTTATTTAATTATCTCTGTCTTTCTCCCTTCATTCTTTCTGTTGTATACCAAACAAAGTGTTGATGTAATTGTTTAATTATTCTGTTAATTATTGTTTAAATATTCTCAAGAAAGGAAAGCAATCCAGTTTCTTAAATTTGAGGATTAGCAGCCAAGTTCAGGGTGTACAATAGTTTTAAAGTCTGACTATTTTGACGATTAATTCCTCATTCATAGAATCGCTGCAGGCTCTTTGTAATAACCACACACAGGTGCTCTTTGGGTACTTTGGGTTTAATGTGCTTGATTTATCTTGTAAATGTGGTTGCATGGGTAGAAAGTAAATTTGATAAAAAAAAGACACACTGCATCTGTCTTCAAAAACAATCCAAGGCACACTGCTGGATTCGTATATGATTAAAGATCCTCTATTTAATGTGGTGAAATATTCATTAAAAAAGTGTCTTTATGCTATAAAAGGTTTTGCCAGTCATGTGTATGTGGCTTCCACTGTTCCTGGAGCCAGCCTCAAGCCGACACCTGGGGAACTGCAGGAGCTGGCACTTCCGCATCGGCTTCATTTTTTCAAGGCTGGAGGTTGCCGCTTGATTTTGACATTAAAATTCACAGGTCTGGTGACAGTGATGACAATCAATGTCAAGTGGACAGTTGACAGGGTCATATCAGTCTTGAAGCTGTTCCCATAATTAAGCTAGTGTGTAGACCCACATCATGTCATCAGGGCAAAGAATTTCTCATGGTTCCTGAAAATAGTTTGAAGTTGGAAACCAGTAGGGAGTGATGAGTAAACTTTGATCATAATTTCTCCCTATCCATAAAAATAATGTTGTGCATCCATCAAGTCTGAGATGCTCCTGTTCACGAGTTGGCAACAAACCTTTACAATTATTAACTGTGACTTAATCTGTTTGTTTTTGAAATTTCACATCATTTGTTTTTGACCCCAAAAGAGTTTTTGACCCCAAATAAATGTTCTTTGCATCAGGAATGATTTAATGAGGACTTTGATAGAATCACAGGTATAAAACCAGCCATTCATGATGCAGACAATGATGTGCACTGCTACGTCCACATTACATATAATGTGAGAGACAGTAAGAGGTAATGGACCGCCCCAGAGTCAAATGTAACGCAGCATAGAGGACAAGACCCCCCCCCCCCAAACACACACACACACACGCACACAGAAAAACAAAACAAAACAAAACAAAAAAACAGCAATGGGGCTAATGCAGCATCCCATCATACCATCACAGACGCATCAGAAGGACAGGATGAGTCATGAGACAGCTTAGGGTCAGCACACTACAGAGAAACAGAAAGAGAAACTATTGCAATACTAACTACTATAATCTATTATTTTAGAGGATAAACATTACTATATAAATAATGCACCCATTCTTGATATGTGCAGAAACTGAAAAACATGGAGGAGATTTTGTTGGTTTTATTTTTAAAAGATTTATCTTATCAAAATTTAAAAAATGAAGGGCTTTTGATTTTCAGCTCTGTCTTGCACGAAAAAAAAGTAGTACAACAGAAGGAGAGATAAGACCTGCACAAACGGTTTGACACAAACTTTGTCTGTTATTTTGTTAAGACAGCTCCCACAGCTCTCACAGATGCTCTGTGTTGCACTGAGCATCTGTGGTAACAAGCTTGCATGCAGCAGAATGTTGCCATCACCACCCTGACGCCTGTTTGATGTAGGTCGGTGCAGGGTGGCAATGTGCAAAAGGCAACTGAAAAACAGATCCATCAACACCCGCTCAGATAATTTTGTCCCTTTTCTTTGCCTTTTCCTCTCTCACTTATATCCTTTGTTGACGTTTAAAGACTCTTATTTATTGCTGCGTCTGAGCCACGGTTTGGATGACAAAAAGTAACAACCAGCAACACAATGCCTCTGTTTTCAATGACCTCCTTTCACAGTCGCTAATTGAGCCCCGCAGTATTTGGGTAAATCTGCCGACCAGAATAACATCACGATGAGGCCTGACAGGGAGAAAGAAGAAGAGGAAAACCAGTCCGTGCTTTTTCACATAGATTTTCAATTAGTGGACCTGGGCAGACATTTCCTTTTGATGCTTATTTGAGAATAAATGCATTGTTTAAAGGTTAGAGTGTTGAATTATTCATACTTTTCAAACTTTATTCTGCAAACCGACACATATTCTTATTCTGTGTGGTATATATACCACTTAAATCTAGCGAGACTTTTCAGAGTAAACACCTGACATCCTCCTCTGGGCAGTACAGAACAGAGCTGTGACCTGTCAAGGTGGCGTCACACTGTCCCCTGTGGACTTGAGGATAAAACTCCCAGCATCCCTTGTGCTGCTTTCCTGAGGGAATTTATGGGACTCACAGGACTGTTATAAACTTCCATCTGTCAGAGGTCTCAAATGTCCACGACAGTCTCAAACTTTTCCTAATGATTGAAGTTACTCAAACCTTTTTTTCAATCCTGCTCGAGCCAGATGACAACCACTAAGTTCTGAGCATCTCTCTGGCATCATTTGTCCCTTGGTGCTGCAGTTTAACAGAAACAGCTCTCCCCTTGTTCACAAAAGCTTTTTCTCCTGTTTATACAAATCATGTCTAAGATATTTGGGAGAAAATGAGTCCCATGTGGGATTATTTTGAGCCAAATGATGTGAATTAAGATGAGGCTTCTGGTGAATTTCATTTTGGCAGTGTGGAAAAACAAAAAAGTAGGGTATGTGCTTAAATATCCACAGATGTCGTTCCAAAAAGGGATTATTTTTATGTTTTCTTCTTTTATTTTGTGTTTCACAATACCAGATGCCAACCTTGCTTCACAGCGAATGCTGGTAATTAGAAAAAAAGAACTCCATGTTAGGAGATCAGTTACAGTAAAACAACATATATAATGTTTTTAAATATACAAAAAACGCCAGGGTGAGCTTCAAGTCTAAACGACTTCATCCAAAGTTTTCACTCTGTCCTCATCCCGAATTCTCTATGCCAATCCTCAATAAAATTGTCCCCTCAAAATAAAGATGTAGTGATGAATGCTTTTCATTTTGAAATATTCAGTCAGAATGCAACACCACATTGAAAGGTGTCATATTGCCAATAATAAACATAATTCCTATGATAACAGCATTATGTTAAGTATCACCTTAACTGAACTTCCATGATCATTTAAATTATCATCAACATGTCATCATCAGCGGGTTCAGGTTGTCTGTGCAGAGTAGAGTTTTATTTTACACCATGTCCTAAAAACCCCGGCCTGCATTTTAGGCTCAAGGCTGTCTACACATAAACTGTCAAAGTCTAGACATAAACAAACATCAGTGATCATAAGTGATCTTCTCAATGTCAAGCCTGAGGGCTGCAGCAGTTGACTGGGCTCTAGAATAGATACATAATGTCCATCAACATAACTAGTGACCCTCTTATGCTCAGGGCTGATTCACTTGGCTTCATTAGTCATAATGCCTGTGGTCTGTGTTTCACAACTTGCTAAACTTGTTGGTGGGGTGAGGAGAGGACTTTCTTTGAAGCTCATTTAAGCTGGTTATAATACTTTTTCATGATGTATAATCGTGCACTATAGACCATCAGGAATGAGACTAATTATATTTATAAAGTACTTTTTTAATGCCTTATACTTCTGCAACCAGGTCTATTTCAGTCAAAAGAATGAAAAGCATACTGCCAAAAGAGCATGAGAGAAGTCCAGAAAAAAAGATACCGTAAATTCCGTACTATTGAGCGCACCTGGATATAAGCCGCACCGGCTAAAAATAAGTAAATAAATGTATTTGTACATATATAAGCCGCACTTGATTATAAGCCGCAGGTGTCCACGCTATAACAAGAGCTATTTACACAGACGTAGGCTACCGGTAACATCCGCAAATACTGTAGCGTCCGTACGGACGTTAAAGGACGACGAGAGCGTTCAAATAACTTTTAATAACCCGATCACTGTCGGCCGTGACCACGCCGTTTACAGCAGAGAGCAACACATAACTTGCCGTAACAATCCAACTCTCTCCCCCAGCGTTCTCTCATACAGCCACTCAACACGTTCTCGCTGGTGCATTCACTGACTCTCCACATAATCGGAATTATGAACACATTATCAACTACTGACTTTACAACATGAACCGTTACAATACGAAGCCTAGCCGACGGTGTCTGTAACACGGCTGATGAAAAAGATGACCGTAATATATTTCACAAGAAAAAGTCCATCCATTCACTGCCTCAGAATGACTTCATTACTCTCTTCCTCAGTCTCTGTTGTCGCTGTCAGTGTCATCTTAACGTGCAGCAGCTCTGTTAGCTTCTTTGACAGCCAGGTCGATCGCCTTTAACTTGAAAGCTGCATCATATGTATTTCTCCGTGTGTTTTCCATCATGAGGGTGCGTGCATGAAGCGCAAAATGACTGATATTAAGATCCGACGTGACGAAGTCAAATTTGCTCATTGTCCCCCATAAAAAATCCATGCATTAGCCGCACCGGAGTAGAAGCCGCAGTGCTCGAAGTGTGAGAAAAAAGTAGCGGCTTATAGTCCGGAATTTACGGTAAGTCAACCTGTCTTGTTTACAGGGGTAACCAAGAACGGCACAAAATGAAAGTTCCTCACAGGAGCTTTAAGGACGTAGTGCTGAGAGCGGGAATAGTCTGGCCATTTGTTTGCTTTCACTTAACCCCTATGATTCCTCTGTTAGGTTCACTGAAAGGAGAGCCCATTTAACATTCAAGGGATCCATAAATTGATTTTAAAAAAGGAAGTAATGGCGTTAACGAGTAACAGGTCAAACGGACCTGAGGAGGAAGACAATATGTATCCGGACGATCTACCGAAGTATAAGTTTCATTTCATTTTATTTACAGCAGCAGATACACCAACAGACAGCTTTCTGTAGCAGTTCCCGCTTCCTTTTTGCAGCTGTCTTTAGCGTAGCAACATGTGTTTCCACGGCAATGATAAACATGCCGCCACAAAGACGATGTCTCGTCACGACTAAAATTAAGTATTTCTCTGACTTTGAACTGTTGGAAATATAAGAGGTTATTTAAGTACCCAATAACAAAATAAAACATATTTTTATTACATTTTTGATTAGTTTAAATATTTTAGTTTTACATATTAAACCTTTAATGTTAAAGTAAGGGGTTTCCCCCAGGAACAAATAAAGTTTGTAATTGAATTGAATTCACTCTCTGAAGAGTCAGAGTGAGCTTGCTCCCTAACACAATGTCCTTGAAGATCTGTAACATTTAAAGCTTTGTGGACTAGGCATCCCTGAATAAATGTTTGTTCAGTTCCCTGAGAAAACCTCACATAAAGAACAAGAATTTGTCATTTTTGAAGTGGCAGAGAAGACGTACAGGTGACTGAGACATACTGTACAAAGAGAGTCTTCAGAGAGGAGATGTAGATAAAGTGGCTGTTAGAATGAGTAATTTCCCTGATGAAATCCATCCTGTAAAACCTTGTGGAATAGAGATTTTATTGCATGCTGGGTTATCATTACACACTCACTATAGATAGCCCTGGAATCCCTTACAGACCCTGCTAGCCTACTTTCAGCTCATCAGATGCAGTGATTTAAGATTTCAGTAGATCATAGCGGCCCCCTGATGGTTTGACTCTGACCTGCTTGTTTATACCTGTGAAGGACATGTCGAAGTTTCTCATTGGATTGCTGGTCTTAATGTGACCTTCAAATTCGCCAGAGCTTTATTGGACATAAACTTAAGTAAACATGTATTCTTTTTATAGGAAAAAAAAGTCCACCTATGTTGGATTTATCCTTCTGTTTCTATCACTGTAAACCCTTACCACATTCACTACTCTGCCTCTGCCCTGTCCTTGAACGCAAAGTGGTGTTTGTGTGTTTTAGAAGGTGTTTTTCTTCTGCTCGGGATTCCAGCAGAAAAGGAATTTGAACTCACCCGCAGGAGTAGTTCTGTCTCTGCTCTTACCTCCTCTTACTGATCAATTCCTCCATGCAGCTGGACTCCAAGCCTTTTTGTTCAACCCCCTTTTTCATCGTCCCAAAAGACCGTCTGCCAGACGGAGAGGGAAGGGGGCGGAACTTAGAAAGTGGAGGCAGGGAACAAAAGAGAGAAACATGTAAACAAAGAACATTCAAGTGATGGAACAAGCCAACTCAAATGAATGCAATGAAAAGAAGTAATTAATTGATTTGATAAGAAATCGGACTAAATCCAAGGTTGAATGATCAACATTGAAGTGACATGATGACGCTTTGTACAAAGATTTAATTTAAAATGTTAATCAAACAGATTTTCAGTTGTATTTAAAGACAATTGTCTCGTCCTCTTTCTGATAAATGAATACGTCTTGTGATTTCTGATGTCACCAATGATGAATTGTATTGTTCAAATAGGTCCTTGCCATCAATCACAGTGATATGTAACTAGTTTCTTTGTCCTCCTTAAGTTTTCCTATGGTTATAATTTCAAATATGTATAATAAAGAAAATACAAGACGAGAATCTCAACTAACCCAGAGAAGAAATATTTGTAGAGCAGACTTCTGTCACAAATAGTAAAAGTCCTGATTCGTGTTCAAATCTGTAAATTCATCTTTGTGAACCATAGACTGAAAAAAATATTTATGTAGTCTCAGAGATGTCATCCATTGGTTTCTGAAGCGGGTTCTCAGTGGTGGCTACATTTTAAATGCTCTCTGAAACTAAGTTTATATCAGCGACAGCGTGGTAACAGTCAAAGAGCTGGAGCTGGAGCAAGTCACAAACAGTCACAACAGGTGCTTGTCAGTTAGCTTAGCCCCACCCCTTATCCTTCTTCAAAACAGTATTGGTACAGTGAGTGCAGAAAACATGGGTTTTTCAGACCAAATAAGTGATTTAGCCAGGCTGTGAACATATTTATTTTTTGAATAAGTGTGAAAGTGACTTGGCTTTTTGCAGACTGCCTTAAGTGCACAGTCTTGAAACTACAATTTTTTGCACTTCTGTGTTGGCCGCAGGTTGCTGCCTGTACCTGTGTCTCATTCAGATTGTAATGTGACCGATATTCGCTGATGTTCCACCCTTCCACCAGACAGCATGAATGAATTAGTTACTAGTTCTGCTAAAATCCAGTAATACCTGAGAAAGGTCTTGTCTTGTCTGTAGTTTGGGCAAGGTGAGTTGGTCAAAAAGTCGGCTTATAAAATGCTTTAGCTTTTGTTTTCAATCATGTGAGACATTTTTTTACTCTTTTATCACACAGATGTAGTTTCCCCCACGAAAAACTAAAATAATATATAATACATTTAACTTCAATAATAACTTCAAAAATGATCAGAGGAAGATTCAAACATCAGTATTTCATGAGACAATGCACAGCACTACATCATTGTTTTGGCTGTGTGCTCATCCTAATCACCTACAAAACTCTTGTGGGTCTAAATGCTGTTTGTACAAAGCACAAACGCAGCACAAACAAACAGCGCACACACCACTTCTCTCCTGCTGGCAGCCTCTCTCTCCCTCTTTACACACACAATCACGCTTAAGATCGCACACACACATTCCTGCCCTCTGACACACGCTCGTTCTCCCCATCCGTCCTTCCATACCTTAATGAGGAAGCTCATTATGGACAAACAAGACGCTGCTCCTCTGAATAAGCAACCAGGGCAGCTCTGCTGTTCAGCTGGGTGTGGAGCCGTCGGCTGAATATTTTATTGATTCAGCAAGTCCAGCTGTTGATCCGTCTTGTGTACTCGTGTCATTAATATAGTGTGTGCAGAACAAAGCCCTGTGTCCTATGAGTTCATCAGGTTGCAGTAATTGTTTAACAGCTTATTTAGCGCACTTTTCGCTGCAAGGGGCCAAGACCTCGTGTTTACATTCAAAGCTAGTTTATGATCTGAGCCAATATGTTGTGTTAGAGCAAAGATAATCAGATAATCTAAACCCTCGCTAAAGCTGTTTTCACACATGCATCCCTGAAAATCTCAAGTACATTTCAGAGATGCTGCCTCTGAAATCTTCCTGAGTAGCTTGTTTACATGGATCGCTCACAGGTTAAAGTGTCCAGTGTGGGATCGGGGGAAGAGTTCATGCATACAAATCTGTGGGGTAGATATGTAGAACAGTTTAATCTGGGAATCCAAACAAAGTTGAATTCTATTCAAGAAATTGTACAAAAATGATGTTTGTCAGAAGGTATAAAGACGAGGAAAGACCATGAGAGATGCTTAATATATAAACCTATTTATTTATTTTCTGTGTTGTTGATACAGTGAAGATATTGGTGAAAAGTAAATGAGGGGTAGGATATGATATTGCTTCATGCATGGTTCATGAATGGTGATGAAAATGGTAGCTGATACTTAAATATTGATACCATGTGCGTGCCTCATGTGCACAGGCTGTGGACCTCAGGGCGGGTGGCCTCGGTTCGAATCTGACCTGTGGCTCCTTTCCCACGTGTCGTTCCTCACTCTCTCTCTCCAGGATATCTAAATCTGTCCACTCTCCTACAATAAAGGAAATCCCAAAAAATACCGACACTTTGAAGTCTTATGTTTATTCCCGGATAGAACTAAATAGCAGAGTCGACTAAATAACTTCACATTTTGCTACTTTGTGACATTTCATGAACAGGATGTCACCATATATAGGTAATTACTTGCTTTGCGATTTATATTTAATGCCAAACAGAGCATGCTACACCCAAGTGAATAATTAGGATGATGAAAAAAGCCTCTTTTATCCATTTATGTTAACTGTGAGTCTTTTCTCTTCTTCCTTTTACTTCTTATCCCCTCCTTTCCCTCCAATAAATACTTAACAAGCTCTTAATGAAGAAATGGTGCTTAGCTGTTAAAAAAAAAAAAAAAAAAAAAAAAAAAAAACTTATTAAAAATCCTTGTACGTTTTATGCTTTTATGAATGCTAAATTATGCCTCTTTTACTAGAAAAAAATGTCAACAGTTTGCCAAGATCAAGAGCTTTTAAGAAATATAAAGTTTTAAAATTGCTTCCAGAACCCCGGGGTGCTCTGGGAATATGAGGACGACTTGCAGAAACATATTCTTCCTGGTTTATACATTTGGATAGGATTTAATATACAGTGTTACATTTTGATTCAAGTGTAAAATCTGATGACTGATTGCTGTCATCTTACCACCTAAATCTGTGCTTTTGACTATGTCTTTGACGACTGTTTCCCCTTGGGGACTGTATAAATAAACATGAAAAATGACATGAAAGTCATCACCTAAGCGTATGTGCATATATCTGCTGTAATGCTTGTGATCTGTTTATATGTGAGCTTCTCAGGCTGAGGTGTGCCAAGGTCTTGCTAGCTAATGAAGTTTCCCACTCTAATATAATTAATTACAGCACTTATCTGACCAGACAAAACCCAGCTCGATGGATTATATTAGGATGCAACATCTTGGCCCTGCATGGCCGGCTGGGAAATGGATCATGATTATCTCGCAGTTAGAACAACAGAGACACACACAGGCCCATCGCCTCATATCAGATCAATTAGCGGCCAGGCTCTCTCCCCTGCAACACTCAATATCACTATGGCAGCTACATCCAGACTGCTAAAACGAGGAGGTTGCTTCAAAAGGAACCAAATCAGTCAGTCAGTATTTGTCGTCTCTCAATTTGATATGTCATAGGGTCCTTGGGCAAGACACAGAACCCCAAATCCCCCCAAAGACTTTGTTTTGGCTACTGTATGGAGATGAAGTAAATCCACACAGCTACTGTATGGAACAAGCACAGATTTATCACCATAGTTGAAAAAGTTGTTTGAGTAAAGGGAATTTATGGCTGTTCATGTCTTCTTGCATCTTTACAATAAATGTGTATGTAGTTCTTCCACTTATATACTCCTCCTTAAACAGCTGTGAACTACACTGATTTTCCGGCCTTCCCTGTTCCTTAAACATCCCTCAAGAGTTTGCTGTTTGAAATGTAGTCTATGCAACCCCCGGTAGCTCTGACATGACAGCGTATGAGATGCAGTATTTGTAGGTTTTAATACATCTTACAGTACATTGCTTAGCAACCAACAGCTGCTTCTCGTGCTTGTAACCGGGACCTTTCTCTTAAAAAGCAACAGCATCCCTTTTTTTCCCTCAAGGGAAAAAGAAGCGGCATGTTTATCTCCCACTGGCCGACACTCTCCATATTCCAACACTAAATGACTTCCTCTGCCTCTGTGATGGAGAAGTAAGAGAAAACGATAAGTCTGAAGGCGTGAATATGGAATTTATATCTCTAGCCTTCTGAATAAATGGCAGTTTCTTATGGGATCCTTTCTAGCCCAGCCTACTGACAGGCTGGGGAAATGAATGAGTCTTTTAGAGTCCTATGAGAGCAGATAGGATAAGACTGATCTGCACAGGAGAGGAATGAAAGAGAGTGCAGTATATACCTACTGTTTTCATCTTCTGTTGTTTTGTAGAACAGCCAACTTGTCTGTCAGTGTTGTGGTTCAATAGATCTATACAGTACCGTATGCTTACAGAGGGGGTTAAAGGACCACTAAACAAACTGTTCCCAAAAGAGCATCATTCCATTTTAGCTACTGTTACAGTGAGAAACAGCAAAAAGGATATTTTATGAGACATATACAGTAGAGGGAACGTGTGTCTCCTGTAAACATCGTTCTGTTTATTTTTTATGGATTTCAGTGTACGCTTCTAAATATTATACAATATATAGCACAATGCTGCTGAAAATTAGGCTTGCACAATAGGAGAAAAATATGTGCAATGCAATAACGATGAAGTTTGATACATAAATCAATAGGAAATGGTGCACATTAGCTTGACTCAAAGTTTAATGTACTTTCAGTGTTGTTCTGACTGTAACAAGTGAAGATCAGGGTATAAACAGAACAAAAAAAGTCAAAACTTGTTAAACTATAATATATGAATGAAAATTAAGTTGTATGTAAAATGTGTTGGGTTGTTAGTATAACATTGTTTTTTTCTGCTGTTTAAGTACACCCTATTTCTTTGTCTGCCCCTTGGCTTAGTATTTGCATATTCCTTATTGTCCTCATACATACTCAGACGTAATGATACTTATTTCAATTCCCACAAACATGCCATAGTTCCTTGGGGGGAAACTTCCGTTTTAAAGAGTTGGATTATGAAAACAACATTCACAGCGTCATATTTCTCTCTTATGGTTATTCTCACACTCATTTTTAACATCGCTGCTTAGTGACTTCTAATTTATGGCATGTTGCTTCCTTGGGTTGTTGCAGCTCTATTTAAGTCACCCAAGCGCATGAAATGAAAAACTGTCTATCGCCTCCTCTGCTCGCCTAGCAGCTGGCTTGGGAGCCTTATCCTTTTTTTCAGTGGGGTGTGTATCAAAGAGACTGAGCTAATCATCTTGACGTCAAGAAAACAACAATCTTTGGCTGACTTCCGGGTGAAAACCTCCTTCCGGATACATCAGATGAAGTGTATTAATGAATGTGACTCCGTTAGCGAAGAAACATGCCAGTTGATTAAGTGAAATATCTGCAGGATGTCTCAGTTTGAAGCAGTTTGTCAAAATGTGTTGCTTTATTTAGCAAGAGAGAGATGTTGGCTACTGCAAATCAGTGCAGCGATGTATTTCATCAGAGCTGTGCAAAATCAAAGCTTTTGCGTGGGTACTTTAGGACTAAAAAGAGCAGCTTCATGCAGCATCTGGCTTTATTTCTTTTGCCTATTTGTCTGATGGTTTTCTCATCTGAGTCATAAAACACTTTAAGTTAGTGTCATGGAGAGCTGAGATGATTGTGCTATCAAAAAAGTAATTGAATATCTGTTAGTCATCGGCACATTTATATTCTAATGCTCATTAGATTTAATTCTGTCGAGTTAAACCCAGTACAAATGCACTTCACTCTCTCCATCCCTCTATTTCTGTCTCTTCTCAAACTGTCTGAGTAGATGGCTGTTCACCATGTTCTTCATGATTCTGCTTCAGCTCGAGGTTTTTGCCTCTTAGAGAATTTATGTTGGGTCTCCAAAAAAACACAGATCAGACCTCTCTTTTACGCAATTTCTTGTCAGACAGAAATTGTTAGGTGCTGTATACATACAACTGAATTCATTCATTTAGTTCAACAAGAACAATGATTGGACACACTGTATCTTGAGACGGCTGTGTTCAGCTCAGTTGGTAGAGTTGGTCGTCCCTTAAACCGAAAGGTCATGGGTTCAATCCCAAGTTCCTTCAGCCACATGCCTGGTGTGCACTTGGGCAAGACACATAAGCCCAAGTTGTGTTCTGATCACCACTTGTCTGTGTCTACTATGTCTTCATTCTGTAATTTTGTATCTCTCAGGCTCTGTAGCATGACTATACAAACTTAATCCTACTTCTTTCTTTATTCTGAGATTCCCTTTTTGCAGCTCCAATTTGAGTTGTTTTGCTTATATGATATATTTTTTCCTTACTTTTACTTTAGCATCTAAGGATAGAATATGTCCAAAGCTAAACCCTCTGAGACTTGTGGCGAATAGGCTACCATAACAAACTTGACTGAACCAGAACAAACAACCAATGGCACACCTCAGACTTAGCCAGACATACCAAAGCCTCATGAAGGTCAGTGCTTACAGACACATGGCTCCACTTTTTTTGCTGAGCTCGTGCATTAGGCAAAGTGTCGTCCTTGACCCCCCTCGTAGCCCAACCAATGTCACCTCGCACCCACTGCCAATGAATGGATGTTTATGTATGTCTGCGTGTGTTTATCTATAGGGACAAGACATCATGGAAACATGCTGCTTTCCTCTTCGCTTCATTTGAGCAGTTAAACCCCTCTGAGGCTCTGCTCTAAACCTCCCCTCACCAAACAGATGGCTCAGTCTTTATAAGCTAGTACAACATGACTCTCAAACACTTGAGGGAATATCCGTGTCGCCATACTTCCCCGACACTGGATATACTGATGAACTTATTCCAACAATAGTAATCTCCCCTCATTTTCCTTCAATTAAACTCAATTAGCTCCCGCAGCGACCCACTTCAGGTTCCATCAGGAGATATGTGAGTGTGTCTGTACATTTCTATGCAGCTCCTCAGCATGTGAGAGTCAATCTGAGATGATGTTTGATAATGCTCTGATTAATATTGCATGGCTCATCTCACTTGACTATTAATGTATTCCTGCTCGCTCATATGGTATCTCTGTGGTCCATCTATCGGGCCCTTGTGCTTGTTATGCAGGTCTCGTGTGTGTGTGTGTGTGTGTGTGTGTGTGTGTGTGTGTGTGTGTGTGTGTGTGTGTGTGTGTGTGTGTGTGTGTGTGTGTGTGTGTGTGTGTGTGTGTGTGTGTGTGTGTGTGTGTGTGTGTGTGTGTGTGTGTGTGTGTGTGTGTGTGTGTGTGTGTGTGTGTGTGTGTGTGTGTGTGTGTGTGGCACACACAGCAGATAAGAAATCATTCTCAGGTCCTGTGTGAGTGGCAGCAAGGAGGCAGCAGACGGATAAAGGCAAACAATGTGGCATCCCTTTTTTCTTATCAGACGCTGAAGAAGAAGAGCCAGTTGTAAAAAGTAGACACGATGGTACGAGTACAGACAAATTCAGTTACAGTCCACTTATTCCAAAATGAGATTATTTGACCTTTTTTTCAAAGATCAAGTTTAGATTCTCTGGTTACGAGATGTACTGGTTTTGTCATAACTTGGCTGAAGGGCCATGACAAATACGACAAAGGACCACAGTTTAAGTTGCAAATAACAATGATTTATTCGTACAACTTCAACAACGACCCCAGCAAAAATAAGCAGGCAGTAATTGGCAGTGTGTGCGGAGGAGAGAGAGAGCGAGATCCACTCTGGGTTCTGGCTTTTATGCCCTGAGATAAACCAGCCCAGGTGCTCCAGATTGGACCAGTCATATCCTCTGACAATGGGGAGACATTCAGTACACTACAGCAGTGACCATCACAGTTTGTACTTAAAATGAATAATAAGATACATGTGTGTAGTTCCTTTAAAATGTAACAAAACCCAAAAAATGTCCTGACGCTTTCCTGAATTTTCCTTCAGCTGGTCTCCTTCCAGCAGTGAGATGTGTGTGCAAATGCAAATAGTAGAACGTTTCAATCTGACTTTACCCTGAATTTCCGAATGCTCCATAGTAAATGCTCCTCGTTAAGTCAGGGTCAGGTGATGTGACAATGCAGCAGGATGTATGTAGTAAGCACGCAGGCTGGGGTGGTGAGGTGTAGATCCTTCAACCAGCACATGGACATACATAGACTCTATGCATGCAAGCATTACATCCTTCACGCAGGCAAAACAAATCTCATCATGGTGTTGTATAGGACATTTGTTCCCAACCTGGGTTCTGGATCTCAGGGGGTGTGAAGCTTTGTCTGATTTCAGGGTTTTCCATTCTTACAGGAGTGCATACTGTATGTTAATACAACTTTACATCACATACTGTATTTATTCAAATTCCACCCAAGTGGTAAAGCGGGGGTTTCCCTGTTTGCAAATACACTAAGATTTAAAAATGAAAGTAAATCAAGACATTTTTTGGCCATTGTGAAGTTAATTTTATGACAATAAATGTAAAATTATTTAAAACAGTTTTTTTAAATCACTCACTAAAAACAGTTGTAAATTGATACTCATTGATAATTGTCCTTTTGAAGAATGGATGATTCTTATGCCATTAAGGCTTCATTTAATAACATCCTTATCGTGTTTACTTTAAGCATGCTCTGATTTATTCTCAAAAATATCTTAATTACTTAATATTATGAAGCGAGTGAAGCAGACAGCATTGTTTTGCTGGGAACAGTTGTGTCTTAATTAGGTTCTCTCTACTGGAAGAGATAGGCCCAGCTTTGCTGCATCTTGGCCTCATGCAGAGCCAGCAGTCTGCACGATAGCACATCAGTCCTGAGGGAATTGTTCCATCCTGACACCCCCTGCAGAGCCACCCTGCATGAGTGGAGGGCGAACAGAAGCACTAAGATGGACAGAAAAAAACACAAAGGTGGACATGGGCCAGACACCCCTTACGGCTGTTTGGGTTCCCTGCCAGTGATGTCATAGACCACTGATCTGCAAATCAACCTGAGTCAGTTTTTAAGTGTATCATCTTATTATAGCAGTTATAGCATGTAGTTTGTCAAGCTCAGTCTTTTTAAAGACCCTCGTTGGTCATTTCTGACTTCTATCATCCCTTTAACATGGTTCCATGGTTCTGAATGGATGGAGGGGTGTTTTATCGGACTAATGAGAAACTTTGAAGCCAATCTGAAAGATGTGGTTTTTGACTGATCCACACATCTTGGATGGATCAGTATCACCGTCATCCATTGATCATGTCATTGTGTGCAGTGCCAACCATTGCAGTGAATAAATTACTTCATTCAATATCTAGTACTATTGCTCTTTGAGATTCATTCCTCAAAGTCCTTTTACTTGTTCAAAATTCATTTAATCATGAATAATTTGACCTTTTTTTTTTTTTAATCACGCGTCGTGTTGGAAAGAAGTGCCCCAACTGTCAAAACTTTCATTATAAGCTCTACCCTGTCAAAGTGAACAAATCCAACATTTCTATCATCTTTTTTAAATGTTTCATACCCCTGAAATAGTATTTCTTTTTTGTTGCTTAATAATATGTTTCATCAGACCTCCAGCTGCTCCTGAACCCCTCCAGTAGGATACTGTCCTCTTCCACTGAGGAGGTCACCACTCTGATTATTGGTTGAGATGGCCTTGGTTATATTGCCTCTAGAAATATTTCCTTTCCCTGCTGTATTTGCTATTAAACCGAGCAGTGGAATAGAAGACAGCAGACTTTCCCCGTGTTCACCCCTCTGTGCTATCTTCCTTGGCGGTAGATTTGATTATTATGATTACTGTTTTCATCAAATTGAGTTGATGCCAGGCAGCAGTGTTGCAGTGCTACAGCTCAGACTTTGAATGTATGTGGTATTGTTGGAGTCTGAAACGTGTACTGAAATTTAAAATCAGTGCATTCAGGAAAAAAAAAAAGGAACTAACGTCAATTGACAAATGCATTTGAAATCTCTGCCTGTATCATTAAAACACTTTGTAGAAGTTAAGAAAAATACGTGAAGTCAGAATCGATGTCTCGATATTGAGGATACACTAAATTTAAGTGCATGTGTTCTCCATTAATAATTAGCGTATCTGTAGGATGTTGGCTTTTTATTGCTCATGTTCTTGCCATCATCTAGTTGAAACTGCTAACTTAAAGTATGTAAATGAGTTGAAGTAAATTTAAATTGCGCTTCAATACTGTGACAGTGTGGCCTTTTTAAGCCTGTACTTAGCTTAGCATGTGTAGATTGAAGTCTGTATCAGCGGTAGTTTTTCTTACTTGCAGGCTTGTTATAGGAATTCTCAGTTAAGCTCTAGAAATATAGTAATTCGAATAAAGGCATTAAAGAGATTGTTATAACAAAAGTGTGCAACATGCAACTAATGAGTTGGGATATGTGCACTTTATTTGAACCCTAACCCAAATGTTTCAGTTTTTATTTTGATATTCATGAATGCAGAAACATGTGGAGTTTTGCGCATTATGGTTTCCTTTCTTTATGAAACATTCATTTGAATCAACAAAGCATCTTTTTTTTCCCCACACCAACATCACTAGATATCTCCAAACAAGGAGCAATTCTGTCATCGAACATTTTCTCTCCCCTGTGTCTTTCCTCTCTTTCTCAGCAATCTGTTTGATCAGTTTGATTTGTTCAAACAGAATACTGATCTTTGTGTTTTCCGGGCAAACTTTCCGCTCCACAGGTGGCGCCTCTCAGTGTACTTTTCATTTATATTTAATGGCAGGCCCTTCAGGCATTACACTCATGAGTTCTATTCCTTTGCACGCTCTGGTCTGTCGTCGCTCTACCCTCCTCTGAGAGTTCCTCTGATGCTGAGGGTAAACGGCTTGAAGTTGAGGTCGTCCTTTCGTTAAGTATGATCCTGTGACTGCTAAAGCTACTGTCGTTGCTTTGAGGGCAGTGCGTCTCATGAGTAAGCAGTTCTGGGCCCGTGCAGCGACAAGGCTTTTCACTGAAATAATGCCTAATGGATGTGGGAGTCCCAAGGCATGGCCGTTAGAGAGCTGACCTTCCAACTCCTCCAAATATAGCAGATACATTTGATGAAGACAAACCTGATGAACATACCAAGAAAAGACCAGCACAGTGAAGCAGCAACATAGTATAAAATTTTTTAGCGTTTTACAATGATACAGTTACATGGGAAAGAAAGAGTCTTAGTTTCTGCAGATTTTAAACCAAATGCTTCAAACTAAGAAACCTTGTACTAGAAATCCAACCTCTTCTCTGAGAAGCAGTAGTTGAAGGACCTCTGTTACACATAAACAGATCCTGTCAATGATTGTTTTATTATTAGTTGTGTTTGACTTCACCAAAGATAGAAGTCTGCAACAGTAACCATTCAACTATGCATTTTTTCCCTGTTTTCATTTTCACCATAATCTTTATTTTGAAAGCAAAACTAAAAATGTTTTAGTGCAAAATGTAAAATGTTGTTTATAACAGTCAAACCAATAACAAGCTCAACCAGGAAGTGGTAGTGTTCAAATGTCAGGGGAAGTTTACGAGGATTGAGTGGATGGATTGTGCTGTTGCTTCCTCATGATTTCAAGTCAAAATATTCTGATTTATGTGATTCTTCACTTTTTTATTGGAAAGTGCCCCAATGACTTTCTTTGACTTGAGTTTGTCATCTGTGGTGGATTGTTCTTGTTAACTACTATATGGGTTTTTAAAGTGCCACCAGCCTTGCGGTTATGTCACGCACCCAATGTACACTTACTATAGTCTTTGTTGCAGTGGCTGTGGGTGCAAATGCAACCTTGGCCCTTTGTCATCAGCATGTCATCACCCACTCTCTCCTCCCAACATTTCCTGTCTCTCTTCAGGTGTTCTATCAAGTGAAGGCAAAATGGCCAAAAAAACAACTTTGGTTTACATTGCCACTGATTGTTGGAGTGGCCCCTTCAAAATGACTTACGACAATATTGTGGCCATTGTTATGCCATGGTATTATCTGGTCAAAATGTTTTTGTTTAGAGATGCTTCACTTTTTGTTTAATGTTAATTAGCTGATACATTAATGATATACATGGGCATTACTGAAATGATTTTTTTATGAAAATGTTAACATTTCGCAACAAAATAAACAACCAAAGAGAAAACGCACTAATATGACCAAAGTGTGTGTCATGTACCAGATTCATGTAGAAAACAGTTGAAACCATTGACTAAAATAGTCTTTGATTTGCTGCATAAAACCATGGAAACAAATGTCTCTTGTCCTTTTTAGCTTTGTTTGATAAGTCATTGTGACGCTGATGCACAGCCAAGTAGGTCTTTTTATTACAAAGCCCCAGTGGAAATGCCAACTGGCACAGCTGCCTCCAGTACATGGACACGACATAGAGTCAATACTTTAGCCACACACACGCACAAGGCTGCCTCTGTCCACTGCTTTCTGTCTCCCAGCAGCAGGGCCCCCAGAGGGAGGCTCGGAGAAATGGTGGCAATAGAGATGTCACACACAAATGCACACACAAAAGCACTGCACACTGGTCATTCACATACTTGGTAGCTCAGTCACTCAGCCCAGTAGCTGAAATTCTGTCAGAGCACATTGTGTGAAGCCAGAATGTCTCCCTGCTGAAAGTCTGCATTTCTATGCAGTGTGTATGTGTATGTGTGTGTATGTGTGTGTGTGTGTGTGTGTGTAGCCAGAGGTTGAGGAGTGTGAGGTTGAAACAGAGACAGCTTTCTTTGCAGTGCAGCCCTGTCCACAGCCTGCTGCTGCATGCTCGCCTGCCGGCCTCAAAATGAGCCTTTTCCTCAGGAAGAGAACCAGCTTTATAGGAAGACTGCTGAGAATTTAGACCTGCCAATTAGGCCAAGTCTTTCCAAACTGTCTCTACTCCACAGCAGCACAGTTATTACACCCTTTAGGATTCTCAGAAAGTCCTTACCCATTTAAAAGCCTGGGTATTTGACCTGCTCTATTGCATCCAGATGGAGGTGGCACAAGTGGGTTAGAAGCTGCTAATAAGCAATTTAGCGGAGTGGATGTGAAGTAACAGGGACACCCAGTATGTATTCATCACATCTTAAAACAAGGGAACTTTCTCTTGCAATCATCATATTAAGGTTCACTATCCATAAAGCTAATATGGGAATTCACCCACCTGTAAGAACTACTTTTGCACATTAGTTAGTATTCGTATATTCCCCTTTTCTTTGCTGCTGTGGTTCTTCATGAACTGTATTTCTCCATAACTGAAAATAAATGGAAGGTCTGACCACAAACCTGCCTTTGTTAATAGTCTTTTCAGAATCCCTTCAGCTCACATTTATCCTTTGACGGAGAGCAGAACTATTTTTGGATTAGCTGCATTTTTTTGGAAGGGTCTCATGCAACCACTTTGCCATTTATGCAAATAATCATATAACAGTTCATAATTTAAGATGTTAAGTGTGCTAAAGCTACCAGACGCTTTTCGTCAGTGGTTCAAAAAGCTCTAATGGATGACAGGCAAGTATTTTATCATTCCAAGAGTTTTTAAAATTTCTTCATTTAGATAGTTTTGGAATATCTCACAAATGTTTTCCACTTTAAAAAGTGGCCATACCACACTGCAGCCTCAAAATGATGTGCTTATTTAGGTGACCGTATTATCTGAACACAATGTTGTTGTTTTGCCTTATTCATAAAGAAGTTTAGAAATTTGAGAAATTGAACAGCGGGAAACATAGCCTCAATATTGTTTTAGCCACCTGCATCAGATTACAGCAACTAAAAAATAGCATGTCATGTTTACCTCAGCAACCATGGCAAAGCTGTGTTTTCACACACAGGGGATATTTTGCTAGGAAGATTAAATCCGTTGTAATGCATTTAATCCTTTAGTGCATTCGCCACAATGATGGCAGGTTACCACTAAAATTCATGTTCATGTTAAAAATGGTTCAAGCAGGAATATCATTAGCGCATACTAGTTTCACCAACACATTTCTTGGCTGGATGATGTTGCTTTGTTATGATGCAAATGTTGACTTCTGCGTTGGTAGTGGCACTTTAAAACTAAAGTGTGAAGGGTAGGGGTAGGTGATAAAATGTTTGATTAATTGGTATGTAACATTATTTTTTCAGATATGGAAATAATCATACAGCTTTTCTTACGTTAACTTACACATAGTGGCATTGACTTGTAACAACTTTTCTTGCATATTCCTTTGCATTAACAACAGAATTACATTCTTACCCATGTGAAATTTATAAACAATTATTTGCAAATATATGGCCTCATTTTCCTGTACCTGTAATCATTTTCCATTTTATACTACCATACTTGAGTTGTAAAAGCATATTTGGAGCTTCGTCTCGATGGGTACATGTATATTTCCCCTCGATGCTCAAAAGTAACACCTCAGCTGGGGGGAGTTAGACACAATGTTAAAAAACAAGGCGGAAGTAGTGTGCAGCAGTAACATTATAGAAATGTCACTCACCTCCTATTGGCTCGAGGTGAATTCTCTGGAGAATATCCTTCTGCGTTCTCACATCAGCCTGCTCAGACTTGTTTGCATCTGTCAGGAAAAACTCCGGATGAAGTCTGATTGTAAAATGTGGCTGTTTGAGTTCACATATACTGTACAGCTCCTCCAGGAAATATCCTGAGTTTTTCTGCAGGTGTGAAAATGACATAAGTTGGAGAATTGTGATAATATTATTCTAAAAAAATAAGAAGAGTGTCCTTGTTTCTGTTGTTTCAGGAATAAGAGGGACCAAGATGTTTGGCTTTTGGTGGCTATAACACAAACATGAAGGCTGGAAGAAACTTGAAAAAAAGTGTGTTTTTTTTAAAGCTAATTCACTGCCTTGTACCTGCTGTCCGTCATGTGTTTACACAAATGTTATGGCCTAATTAGAATGTTTGCGAGAGGCTTTTTATGTTTCTTTCTGTTATTGCAGTCTGAATGAAGCCAGTCACCATTACGAGCGGTTTCCACCCGCCACTGTAAAGCGACACCAGCACTCAACTGGCTCCTATTAACGTACAAACTGTAAACCATGTGAGAGGCCTGCCTGGAGCTGTTGGCTGTGTGTTGCATGTTTCTCTAAGGAACAGAATTGTCACTAAGTAAGGAAAACAGCAATCATCTCCCCCTATTGTTCTTTCTATGCTTATTCTTTTCAATTCCCTGTGTGGTCTAGGAAGCAATAAATAAACAAAAAGGTAGCAAGTGTTACATGCACAGCCCAGAGCAGTAAACATGTAGAGTTGTTTGCCTCCACATTTTGCATCCTTCCTGCTTTGTGTCTAGTGGACACATCCCATTTCCTAGCCAGGATTTGCTGATCAGTATGCACCATCTTCCATTATAAAAAGGGTATAAAACAAATAAAACCCTTATTTTATATTTAATTTGTTTCCTCTTGTTGCAAGTGTGAAAGAAGATATGACAGTGGAAGTAAGAGAAAGATCTAGATAATACCATTAAAAAGAGAGTAATTGAAGTGGCTTGTGGCCCAGTGATCTGGAAACGTTACATTATTGCCTCTCTGTGTCCTTCCATCTGCTGTTCCTCCTACAGCACTTCCGCCTGTTCCTCCCGAAGACCCCTCCCATCCTCATCCAGCCCCTTTCTCTCAGGTACATTTGGGCTAATGTACCATTTAATGAAATGGAATGTAAAAAAAAATCATGCACTGTCATCATGTCCTTGACTGTGGCATCTATCGAAGCCATTCAAACGGCTCATCTGCAGTCACAGCAGGATCCCTGTGTGAAACGACCAGACCAGAACACATCCTGATGTGTGCAAATGCTCACCTTAATTCAAAATTTACGTAACCAAATTGAATATTAGTATTTACAATATTAGTATCTCCATTCTAAACATGTTATGGGAATCTATGGGTGCTCTCCTGGGACAATAACAAGAGAAAGCACATTATAGTGAAAGCCTTCCCTTCCTGTCAGCCTTGTTTATGCTGCATCAAACATTTTACAAATTACCCTCTTTCCAAACAAAGGCAAAGCTTGATGCTTTTCAGAAGACCAAATGCAATCTTAGAGGCTTTGTATGTTCAAATAATGGGAGGCAGAGATGATGGTGCATGCAGCTTCTTTAAAGTTAAAGGTAAGTCTAAACACAGGAGCACATTTACTGACTTAAAATGTCTATTTGGTATGTAATGCAGTTTTAAACAAAAAAAAAAAGTGTGACAGTAATCTATTCCATCCTCTTAAATTTCTAAAATGAAGTACTGGTAAATTCCACTTTTATGTTAAATACAAGTAATAACCCAGTTTACAAAATAGACATGTCCAAAGTCATGTTTTGCTGATTTTGTACAGTATTTTCAATATGTGTACACAGACATTTAGGCCATTTTTTAACCTTGACTTTGTCTTCCTCTGGTAATAGTTCTTTCTTTTTTCTTCTGCCACATGATGCTCATCAACACATTTAACAGCAGACATGGTCCCTCTGTATTCAAACAGTTTGCAAAATAAGACTTGATACCCAAGAGTAAACCCCTTTGACTATATTTATAAAAGATTTATCAAATGTAACCTCAGTTTCTTGTTAGATTCAATATAAAAGCAACATTTTGCATTGAGGTATTTATCATGTTGGAGCCAAAGGTAGGAGAGCATTTGTAAATCCTAACTTATCAGCTCATGTCAGTTTTAGCTTTGTGAGGTGCATTTGTATTTTTTGGGGGGAAAAATAGAATAATCGACATGTTAATTTTGGGTTGAAGATGAAAGGCAGACTTACTGATTGACTAAACAGAATCTAAATTGTAGCTAAATAGCTAAACTTTAATATTTAAAAAATAAATAATATCCATTGTGTATATATATATATATATATAAAACTATTATTATGCTAAATTATAGTAGATGTCAATCTGGTGAAATATACTTATTTTACTGAGATGAAACAAACACATTTGGCTAATTTTATCCCACATTAGGATCACCTGGTTTGTCCCAGAAGAGTTGAGGGCAAAAGAGTTCAAGTGGTAGTTGGGCTGAAGGGCAACATGCTTTCTCACTTCGAGAAAGCGAGAAAGCCACTTTTGAGAACAGCTGACTATTGCTCATTACAGAGAGTGCCTTTACACTATGGGGTCTCTGTGGAAGAGGAAGAGCATGCACGACAACGTGGTCTTGTCACATATAAAAGAGCCACCATTTTGGCACCTGCATTATTCATGCCACAGTGACTGACTTTCTCCCAGCCATGACCTTAGTCCTCATTGTTGGCCAAAGGCTCATGGGATATGCATTTGACCATGGGGATGGTTCAGGGACGTGGTACAGTTGTTCTTCTGAGAGTTAAATCGAAAAGTATCTTAATAACCATATTAACTCAAGATAGAGCCCAGACTCCAGAGGGCAGCAGAACTTTTTAGACCCTTTTAGTCCTTTGTTGGTTTTACCCTCTACAATTTACTTAACAATCTCTTAATGGCTGGAGATTAAAAATAATGACTACAATCAGAAACTTTTATAGGAACTGGTAAAGATCAAAGGTCATTAAAGGACTTAAAAATGGAAAACAATGGATATGAATATATCAAGAACAATATATACTACACACATATTGTGGAGTAACTACTTCCTTGAATTAGAGTTGGCCCCGTCCTCTCAGGGACACTGGGTCTTTAGGCAAAAAGAAGTAGCGTTGCAGCAAGACTAAAGCTAAAGGAGAACCAACAGCCTTTTTAAACCAAGGGAAAATATTTGAATTGGCCTTAAAGGACATTTAAAAAACAGCAACACAACTTCCAATACATATTGACACTTCAAAAGTGTGGAAGCAAGAGGAGAGCTGGGAGCTGAAGGATTAAGGAGGTATGTCCAAAGAGATCATTTGTTTTTGTCAGAATAAAGGGATATGAAAGTTGCCTTTTAAAAGGAAAGTATTGAATTCAATTTTACCAGATGGACAACTACTGACCAGTGAGTTGAGCAGTTATTTTTGAATGTCTCTCATAATCACTGTATTTAGCTTTATTGCAATGATTCCACTACTGGTACAGTTCTCTAATGATATTTGTCAAATTCAACTTTTTGTTGTGGTCTAGCCCCACAAAATACTATTAGCAAGCCTGTTGCTTTGGGAAAACATTACATCATGTTAGTCTTAGACTTTCAGTGAAGGCTGAGAACTCCTTCCAGTACCTCATTGACCCCATAGTCCTCTGTGGTTTTACTCACCCCTTTTGTTCCACTCTTGTTTTAGCAGTGATTTTGGAACACTGCGGTAGTGCGTCTTGCCCACTTATGCTGATGGTGGTTGCGGTTTCAGGATCTGTCCACAAGTGTTATGTCAGTCACCTCCTGGCCAGATTACATCATCCTTAGTGCTTTAAGAGGTGACTCTCCCACCTGGAGCAATGATATGCATATTGGATTAGGAAAACATATAACACACCACAAACACTATGTTGAGTAACACAAACATGTGTATGAGTTTGCAGGGTGACTCAAAGACATCCATTAGGAAGGGCCTGTGTGATGTAAGACATGTAAGAGGTATATGTTCATGCTTGCTGGGATGTTGCTGTTTCCTCCAGAGATTACATTCAAGGACTTGTGATAGTCTTGGATTCACCCCACAACCCCTCCTGGGTGGTAGCGCTGCTTGTCAGATTCTTCCAAACCCAACGGATTCAAGGTTATTGGGAGTGTCACTTTCTCTTTGTGTTGTTGCTCAGGAGCCCTTTTCCTGTGTGTATGTTGGCATTGGTGCTCCTTTTTTCAGTGTTCGTTGCGTGTGTATGTCCTGTCTATACGTGCATGTAGCTGTCCTGTCCACTCTCGGTTGTTTTGATTTGGGTCACATTTAAGTGACAGACAGGTCAGTGGCGTCCTCGAAGGGATGAGCTTTCACATCAATAATAAAAACCAGCTGTCAAACTGAATTGTTTGGTGTGTGAGAGGGACACACTCGATGATACTGCTGACACCAGTAACTCCATCAAGGTGGCAGAGTTGAGGTACAGGATATTGTCTTCCTCTGGCATTGTTCATGTGTGTTGGATTTATTATCTGGGTGTTTGACAAAGATTCTGAATGACATCCTCTGATGGTGGAGAGCACGTCTGCTCAATAAAATGGACATAAACACGGCATGCGTGCATTCCTTGCCTGTGTTCTTTCGGATGAGGGGAACCAGGGGAGACAGGTCAGTTTTACCCGGAACATCATTTGTCAAACATTTTTACCATCCTGACATGCATAAACCGCACAACAAACCAAATAATATGATGTCTATTTCATGAGATAGCTTTCTAACGAGTGTGAGAAAGAGGTATGGGAAATGTTCGGTCCTTTTAGTGTGCAGGCACTGCTGCAGATTGTATTACATTATTAAAATGTGCACGCTTTTTTTGTTGCTCTTAAATTGTGAAGGGAAATGTGAAAATGGCCTTATAGAGCAATTGTGATTCCAATAGCCATTCTCGTGCCCTCTAATAGCACTTCCAGGCTTTATGGAAAAGAGCATGGTTTAGTAATAAAATTAGACAAGTGAGATATGTACAGCACTTTCCCAGCCCTGTTGCGACAACTGACAACTTAATGGATTTCCCTGGTTGGAAAGCCCTGTTTAAAAATCCCTCTAGCTGCATTGCATGAGAAAAGGCAGAGAACTTAGAACGTGCTGTGAGCTGGCCTTTCTGTTCATGTTTCTTCCAAGAGTTAAAACTGCAAAAATCCCATGAGAGACGTGAGGTTTTTTTTTCCCTTTTGTGGATGTAAAAAGGCTGAAGGGATGGACATGGAAGTGAGGGAAAGTAACTGTATTTTCAATTTACATGCAGTTAGAAAAGTCAAGTTATTGTGTTAGTTACTTGATCTATCCATCTATCCATCTATCCATCTATCCATCTATCCATCCATCCATCCATCCATCCATCTAATTAAAAAAATGCATGTTAACATGTATGTCTTGAATAACGTGTTTCTCCTGTAAAGTTGTCCATTCTACCGTTTGATTAACAAACACAAGTTTGACATTCGCTAACGTGTTTACTTGTGAGCAATGTCAACCAGAAGAAGGTTCAATAGCAACTAGCTAAAAGAGGGCAAGTTAGACATTGAGTGGAGTCAGACATGTTGTGTCAATAAATAGATTCTACCACAGTGCGCTTATACTGGGACAAGGACGGTAGTCCAATTAAATCGCCAAATTCAGCAGTTATCGTACTTCGACTTAACAGTGCAAACTTATTGCTCAGAAAACAGATATTCACTCTCATGAGGTCCCATGGGGGAGAAAGTAGTCTGAAAAAAACAGACTGTCACCAGCCTGACATACAATGTCAGTCTAAGAAAGGATGTTTACTTGTTTCCCAGTCCTGTACAAAAAGTGCCAGGTAAATAATTTAAAGCTCCTTTGAGATTCTGGCAGCCAAGTTGTCATTTGCTGCCTTACTGGTACTCTTATTCTAGTTTTTGGGATGATGAATATTTTATGATAATGAGTTGTACATACTTAAAGTTAGAGGCATCCTGGGAACTTTCATTGTCAAATATGATACGTTTACTTTTAGCTTTTCTCACCAAACGATGTTGTGCGCATGTGCTGTGTCTTACTTGCTCTGGAGATCCTTTGATATTTGCATATCTGGTGCATGCTTGGGTTCATGTGAGTATGATATCCTAGTCAGACATTGCTCTTATTGGTTCTCATGGATAGAGAAAACTCCACAGAGGTTAGGGCGAAGATGTTTCCTTGGCTTAGGTGCATTTTTGTACAAATGCAGAGAATAAACAAGAAATGTTGGATGACGTGGACCGTTTCTACCCCAAGTTATTAGACGGATTGGACCAGAGAATTTTTTTTTGTTTTTATATCCCTGAAACCAACAGGAATACTTTGACGTTTTTATCACACCCTATATGTACAGTATATTTACCTCAAGAAAAATATCTCGAGCCTCTTGCTGTTTCCCTGTCTTCAGAGAGTCAAGTAGCATCAAACTGCCAGACTGCCAAAAAGGTTTTGTGACAAAGCTGTCTGTCGAGCACCAAACAGCAAACAGAGTTGACAACCAGCATGATGGCATCTAGTAGCTACATGGTGTAAAGTAAGGAGAATTTTACACTAGCACAGATCAGATTTCCAAATGGATTAAGTCTCCAAACGAAAACTAATATTGCTCTATATCTAACAGGATGTGTAGGTAACCTTACACCCTCATATTTCCATAAACACACTGCACTAATGTGTCTGTATTATGTTTAAACCTTGTTTCCGCTTCCTTATTTTTTAGGTTTAAGCACAAAAGTTACAAAAAACATCTACTTGAATGAAGGTGTAATATTTTTGAGTTTTGGAGTGTGAAATAGGTTAAATAGAAAATGCATTTCAGCTGGTTTCAACATTATTGTCAGTGGAATCTGTAAATTATCCAAAGTATTCTGCCACAAGCCATGGGGCATCTCCCCTCTTCTAGCTGAAGACGTGTAACCCTCTTTCATTGTTGTCTCTGATCTTATCCACCAAGGACTCCTCTGTCTGCATCTTTTTTTTTTTTTTTTTTTTTTTCTGAAACGAAGGGGAAAAAATGCTGATTGTAGACCCCTTCCTCTCTCCTCCCCCCCAAGTCCTATCCCTGGTGAGACACACTGAATGGAGACCCATAATGAGCCTCTGTCTGTTCCAGCTGACACAGTGAGCTGTCTGAGGCTATGATGTGTCACTCGTGCATGGCTTCTCTCCCTCTCTCTCTTGGAGACGTCTGTGTGTGGGGTAAAGGGATCCCTCCCTAGAAATGCTTCCAAAATGCCACAGGGGGATGGAGGAGATTCAGACCTCCGTCAGCGAGGTCATATGGCGCTGACTTGTGTTACTCACTTCATTGCACATTTACCCAACAATAAAGGTTGTCTTTTTTTTTCTTTATCTCTAAGCCTTCTTTTTTTGTTTGGATAACTGGGATAATTAGGGGAAACATCCTGTTCAACTGCTTTACATTGCTCCCCTGGGTTCAGCTTAGGGATTGCATTACAAGCTCAGCCTCCCTTCAAAGCAATCACAGCAAACAATGTAATTTGTTGTGTCTCTGTCACTTTCTGAGGCTATGCATCGCAGCAAATTGCTTAATTCAGACTCTTCAACGTGTGGTCCCTCCTGTGCAGAGCAGTGTTTGTTTTTCATTAGGGTAAGTGAGGCAGTTGGCAACAGCACATGTGTCTGGCAGCAGCAGCAGCAGGAACGACAGCCTGACAGCCGCTGTCTGGAAGTACGTCTGCCTCTGCAATCTGAGGGAGCATACTGATGAACCAGACTGTTTTATCGGATTTCCTCCAGTGCCTCATACTGGAAATGTTTAAAATGTTGGTGATATTGTTGCCACTCAGGCGCCACATCTGTTTTCTGAAACATATTTGGTTGAATTCTTCGACAAATCGAATAAGAATAAAAATGGTATTATCTTCAGAGGTATTCTCAGGTGAAGGCCAAATGGAGACTTAGGGACATTCTCTCTGAGTTTCTGATGTTTAGTGAAGTGTTAGTGCTGCTATTGAGCCTATGTACACTCCACACAGTGTTGTAGTACTCCAGTCAAGGATTCAGACTTGGGCCCTTCTCGAGTTCTTCTTTATTGGAGTGGAGTCCGAAAGAGGCACAGCAAGTGCTACTCAGGTAAAAGGGACTCGTATGGGACTTCAAAACTGGGGACTTGAAACTTGACTGTGGCTTGAGGTTTGGTAGCTCTGCTCCCACACTGACTCCACAGAAGTGGCCTCAGATCCACCATTAAAGATGAAGGGACACTAATCTTGATCATTAACTAGCAAGTTCTTCAACTTCTACTATCGGCAGAAAACAATTAATCTGACCTCTGATAAAATATATACTGTAGATACAGTATGATTTAAACATTCAATATTAAAACTTAAGGTAGCTCTCAGAAAATATTTTATTTAGTTTACTAATATTTGTTTATTATGATTTAAAGGGAAAACAAAACTAATTCATAAGTTATAAGAAGATCAACTAGATTATTTAGGGATTTCCATTGTGCCTTTCAGTTGGTTGAACACAAATTTTAACTCAGACAATAACTGACTTGTCAAAAGACAGAAGACACTGAGACATCAGTCAAAATTCAACACTGTTATTTTAGAGTTTTTGGGGGTAAACATGTAATTTGGTTTGCCAAGTGTGGCTAATGTTAGCATTATGAGCGCAGCTGGCCTCTGGTCCATGTGACTGTGCTACGTGTGGTTATATGCATTGCCCTGGTTGATGCATCTCAGTTTAATTTTAAGGTTTTAATAAAAGCCTGCATTGGAAAATCTATAATTTTGAAGTGTTAAATATGTGAACATTTAGTTGTAAATATGTCAGAAGGAAATACAATCATTTCATGCATTTTTGCAGTAAGATCAACTTTTAATAGCTGAAAATATGAATACAGCACTGCAAAATGTTGTCAAGGATACTTGTCACACAATGAGTCTAATGTTTAAGGGATATTTAGAAAGAGGCATCCAAAGTAATGAGTATGCTGAAGTGTCCCGACCAAGTGTGGAGACCCTCAAAAACAGTATTAAGTAACACATGATTTTACTGTTTAGCTTTAGGAGTACAAATTAAGGAAACTGTGGATAATTCTGTTTGTGTGACACAGATGAAGGCACGTGATAAGAATCTGAAACGCTTGTGCTTTGTTAGGAT
Organism: Symphodus melops; assembly: GCF_947650265.1. NCBI lineage: Eukaryota > Metazoa > Chordata > Actinopteri > Labriformes > Labridae > Symphodus > Symphodus melops. The sequence continues at coordinate 18,105,221 of NC_136706.1, forward strand.
AATAATACTTTCTCATCAATCATTCATTGACAGGGAAGAGGGTGTTTATTGTACATTGAAGCACTCACTACTAAGATTTATTATACAGTATTTATTGATCATACACAGAATAAATGACCACCCACAACTGGCTGCAGCACAGAATGTATGAAGAATTGATTTGTCTTTTGTTTAAATAACATGGACTTTTGTAATGTGTTCAGCTTTATTCCATGACACAACAATGCTGTCTGCAGGACCTGTAGTATATAGGTGTCCATGCAATGGGATTGTAGTCTGCTGACAGACGATGCATGGATTCCAATCCTATTTAAACTAATCCCAATCTACAGTGATTTATATCATTCAAAAATAACACTACAGCGAGTAGAGTATTGTACTTTACAAAACGTTTCGTCTTGGGTGGAGTCTGTAAGTGGTTGAGACATGATGATCATCCTCAGGAGATTTATGCCTGTCTGTCTTTTCCGGTACCAGTTTCCCATAATCTGGTTTAAAACACAAATGTTGTTTTTAGTAAACGCTAAAGACAAAATGTGTCTCCTCCTTCTAGTGGGCCCCACCCATCAGAGACTGACAGTCAGTCTGTGGTGAATCCCTTTAGAAAGGTTTTCTTCTCTCAGCCTCAAACACACACACACACACACACACACACACACACACACACACACACACACTCGTGCTCATATTATGGAAATTCAGCCAGTAGACATACTGTCACACAAGCTCGAGTGAACACATACAGAAAGAGGTGGAAACACCAAAAAGAAAAGCTTCCCACATCCTGTTAAGCAAGCTCCCTCCTAACCATAGCGAGTGTTTGTGTTGCCGCCACAGAAGCCGTAAGAAGCCTCAGATTCCTGCACTTGTTTAACCACACTGCTCAGCCTCGCTGTCTGCGTCTGAAAACATTCCCTTGATACAACATCTCCACTTCCCTGAGTTCTGCTCCAGAGCAAACATGGATCAAATACATGGTGGCTGAGAGACGCTGCATGCTTTTTTTTTTTTTTTTTCTGTCGCAGCAAAGTTCATTTTAAATGAAAAATTCTTGCCTTGTAACTAAAAATACTGAAAAGTGTTTAACACATTTAAACTGGAACAATATATGAGGAATTATCCGACATCTTATTATAGTTATTCAGCTTTGCAGTCACTGTGTAAGTCAACTTTAATATGGCAATGTTTTAAGCATCTGTAAGGAGTAGATGTGGTTATCGATCAGTTATCAATCAATTAAAACCAAACCAGATACAAGTGTGACAAATTCTTAGTGATTGAAAGCCTACAGACAGATAGTGTATTAGTTACATTATCCTAAGCAAAGTGCACACCGACATGTACTTAGGAAAGTTTAAAAGGAGACAATTATCTTTTCAGTGGATACTCCTCAGCCACATTCAAGTAAAGATCAGTAAAGTAATCAGTCATACCCAAAACAGAAGCAACAGTGCATTTCATCAGCAAATGTGTAACGTGTGTTCTACATTTTTTGATTGATGAGTAATGAACTGCAGCTCCCTTCACAATGGAATCTTTAGTACCGGTAGGTCAGATCTAACCTGTCTTTGTGTGATGCCGTTATAATTCAGGGGTCATGTTAATGTGCATGTCTCATGGACTATAATACAACATGGATTTATTTTCAGTGACATCAACACTGTTCTCTGAAGAGGCCTTGTTACTGTAAGTGGTCGCCATGTTTGGAATTCCAACTTTACACGACTTCCTGTGGAGAAGCAGGGGAGAAGAGAGAAGAGAATGAATATGTTGTTTTTTTAACAATGGCTCGTCATCTAACTTGCATATTCAAAACAGTTAAAAAGCTGACAGTTTATGGCAGGTCAGAATTGGCTCAAGTGAAACATTGATAAGTGGCTACAATATGTCCACCTGTCAGCCAGTTTAGCCACGCCCCCTTTTAACCCTTACGATGCAAAACTTTTAGCCCTCATGTGAGTCCCTCAAACGGATGAGTTTTCAAAACATTATGTACAATTTTAACCAATAATGAAGTGAACTGTCTATACAGCAGCTTACAATGATGCAGATGTGTTTAATCCTGGTATAGATAATAATAATAATAATAATAATGGTCATGTTAATATGAGCTCTAAGAAGGATTCCTTTGTTTCTGGACTCAACCTCAAGTGGACCTTGAGTGGAAAACGTATTTGCTTGCAACTGGGAATGCAGCTACTTTAAAATTAAACTGATTAAAGGATTTTGAATAATTGAGAGGGAAACAAAGGTAGGACGAGATGTGAGCCCCAACAGTGGCTGCAACAAAGTGCCACAGTGTTTTCTGGCAGAGGCATTAACCAGCTTCATGAGAGAGAATTATTCACCAGTCAATGATGGCCACCTAATTTTCAAACCTATTCCCAACCTCTCTGCCCACCCACCCCCTCTCATCAGCATGTATTATTCTTCTTTCTGTGTCTGTTCACATTGGCTGACGAGCTCAGTTTGGTTGGCGTCGCCTGGAGCTCAAACCACATCACACATCCAGCACACACTTCCCACACTCTGACGCTCTCTCGCTGTCGCACAGGCTGTTAACAGTGTTTTTAGAGTCAGGGGATGTGAAAATATGCAGCGAGAAGCAGGGGGTAGGATTAAAGAAAAAGTATGTGGGGTGTGGGTTTTTTTTTTTTTTTTACAAGTGAAACACCATACAGACTGCTGATGTGTCTGGCCATCATCAAAGGTTAAGAGGAAAGGAACTCCCCTCTGTCCAATGTGACATGACACCCTCTCTGCTCTTGTCGCCCAGTTTGATGTGCCGTTCCTTCACGGTTCATGAAGTCACAGCCACGGGAGGCATCTTTCTGTTTCTGTAGGACATCATATGGAGTGGCAGCACACAAGAGGACCCAATTTATTATCTTCGGGATTTGTTGCTCTCTTTTGATCTGTCACTTATGCATGCATTGAGGCTGTAAACACACATTCATAGCCTACACATGCACCACCCACTCATACATAGAATGTACTTGGTCCCCCCACCCCCGGCGCACCAGAAATGCATTGTCTCCCTTCACAAAAGACATTAATAAGGAATGAGTCTTTTTGAAGTCAGGCTTTGAGCTGTCAGATCTGAACTGACATAATCATCCCCAAGAATAGCACCTCCTCCCACCTTTTAACATACTCTCCCACACATCCAACCTGCCTCTGTGAGTTCGGGGTGCTGTGAGCTGATTCTGAACCCAAAGGTGTTCTCTCAACATGTAATCCAAATGGCCTTAATCGAACCTACTGAAAAACACACTGCACCCCCTCCTGCTCCTGTCGTCTGTTTTATTTTATGCAACTGCATGCGTTTTGGCTGAAATTCAAGGTAGTGACACTTTGTGTTTTTTCTCCATTCTCCTGCTCTCACCCGCTGTTCCCATCACTTTGAACTGTTGGATGCTTTTACACTATATCAGCAGAACAGCATTCAACATAAACATCCCCTTGTTGTGGCTTTACACGTTTCATGTGTCAAACTATTGGATGTTTATTCCCTTGATCATTTTATGCAGCTGTTTTGGTTTATTCTATTTTATTTCAAACAAGTGCAGGGTCCCCCCCTACATTTCTGACTCGGGATATGGTGTGAATGTTTTTTGTTTTTTTTATTTCCCCCATTTGACAGCTTAAGTCTTTAGGATTTGACATTAGTACCCAACCCCCACCAACAACCCCTTAGATGTTTTTGATGTACTGCACATGTGTGAAGATCTGTCTGTCAGTTCAGTGCTTCTGGTAATACAGAGCGACCTGGTAACCTTTCTGTAACCCTGAGCAACAGGAGGCAGAGCCAGAATCAGGAAAGATTGGGGGTCTTTGTACCTGAAGTCAGTAAGTCTGGGGCATCAAATTGTGATTAATTATCAGAGAGCTCGAGATACACCAAAGAAAATGAATGCTGATATTTCTTTGTTTTGTAAAAATGCTGTATCTGGGAGATTAAGGGCCATGTGTCTTTCTTCTTTCTTTTTCTCTTTTTTTTTTAGCAAATTGATTCTTACAGTTTATGCTCCGGTTTAATACAGAAAAAATGTACGCAATGATGAACGATAAAGACTTTTTTGCTAAAAACATCCTTAATCCCACGTAACCCCACCCTGGCACCGCCCATGTTTAACATCCCCTCCATACATACACACTCACACACACACACACACACACACACACACACACACACACACACACACATCACACATTTGGTGTCAGTCGCACGCTGTGAATCCCCCCTGTTGTGAAACAGTAGTCACTGCCTTTCACTCTTTTTTTTCATTCCTTTCATGGCGTATAAAGGGCGTGAAGGTTTCCTGTCAGGTCACAAATACAGTCATTGCTTCACTGTGAACAAGGACTGATGTAACACGTGCCTTTGATACCAGGGGAATTTAATGAAGCAGTTCAAGCAGTCTGGGAATTTGTTCTGTTTTAATCCAAATTTAAATATTTTCTAATTGCCATTATTCAATTCCAACAACTTCCCCTTTATTAAGTAAAGTGTCAGTTATGGCACAACAGTAATTATCACCTTTGAATAGCTTTATTGACATTAGATTCTTTTTAAAATTCCCTTTCAACAGCAATTTCTCTTTAATTTGAACACACCCTTTTAACTGAATCATTGGTTCCAGGGGGGTAAAAAAAAATACAGGCTTCTTCAACATATCTCAAAGAGTTCAATAACAACGTGAGCACATACTGTTGTACGAGTGCTTTGTCCAAGTACAGCACATTCAGATGAATGCCTTACAGATATGCATACTGTGTGCACAGCAGTACGTCACGCCACTCTATCAGTTTTACAGATAAAGTCAGACTTGACATATCTTCCCCCTTCTCCATATACCTCCGGCTCATTTCACACTTTCCAACTTTCTCGCCTCTCTGCGAGGCATGTGTTAGACTTGAAGGAAAGATGTGACTCCCTCTCTCTGTGCTGTAGCTCTACGATTCAATCTTCTTTGTCTCTTGGATGTTTGGGTGAAACAATACCACCTGCTTCACTATGTACATAATGAACATTTACATTAGCCGCATGTATCCACACTTGCCACACTTACTGTATTCTGACCTAACTTACTTACTCATCAAATTCCTTCCTATTCTAAAACACAATGACTGCTACCCATGCATCAGTTTAAAAGCATTTGTTCATCTCGTCATGCGTTTGTATGCTTATATGAACATGCACAAGTATACAGTAGTGATGCACAACATGTGAGCATGCCCATCTGTAGGCACAGATGGAAACACATTCGCTCTCACACATACAGTGGGTCCTATAAAACCCACACACGTCAGAAATCTGACTTTTGGTGTTAATTTATTCCCTTGAGTCTTTTCTCAATATAGCTGTGATGATTCAAATATAATCTTTAACCTAACCGAACCATACAGTCACTACAAAGAGAACGCTAATTATTCAGGGTTTTATTATTTTACTCTCCTCCACATATATTTGTTTGGAATATATCCGCATGTCCAGTGATGGAACAATATTCAGGCCCAATAAAAAAATATAACAATATTATTTTCATAATATTTACTGGGATTTTTTTTTTCCCTGTCCAAAGCCAATGAGGCACTACGAAGTTTGTGTGTACATTAGTACTATAAGTGAGGATTGTTAGTGTTTCATTAGTGTCATAAATTCCCTGTCTGTTTATGTGTCTGTTAATGTTACAAAATGTGCCTTATTTTATCATTAGATCCTAGGTTTGTGTATGCCTGCTCATTAATGTTCCCGATTTTTCCAAGAAAAAAAAAAAAATCCCTCTTGAGAGGAACGTCGCTTTTTTAATGGTTGTCACAAAGTTTTTTTTGCAGACACTTTTATTGGTTGTGGACTTCAGTTTTGAAGCCTCTTGTATTGTGGTTGTCATAATGTTGTTGTTTTTTTAGGCATGCTGTGAGTGACCATACTGTACTTGGACAGGATGGACAGGTTACTGTGGTAACATCTTGCCACTGTAATTGTATCTATCTTTAAATAAAAAAAGAACTATAACTATAATTGACAAAGAGAACATCCTAATGTATTAAATAATACACCATGTAACTAACAATTTAAGCATAAACGTTAAAGGATTTGTTTATGAAGTAAAACAACTGAGATTTCTGTTTACTAGTAGATGTTTGATCAGTTTTATTTTCCCCACTCCCCCTGCTGGCCTGTTGAAAGCCTGCAGGTTAAAGGCATTTTCAAATTGCCTTCCAGTTGAAACCAACAGGCTGTGCCCACTTTTTATATGCTGTATATAGTTTTATATCTCCACAACTTCAGAACTGTGCCATCTATAAGATGCACATGTATCCCCAAGGTATCATCCTGCTACTCTATGTCATTTACTTCCCCTCTGATGGCTCCTCAGTTTGCGTTTTTCTGAGAATGAAACGGCTCCGAGGAGGATAGGATCCATTACTCTGCTCATATTCCTGTGCCCAGAGGCTGGAACAGGGCCTGACTGTGACTGACACATTCTTCATACTTATGGACAGTTCATGTTGATCCTGTTACAATGGGGATGTATGGGGCTTTTACACATACGCTTTCATATGTGAGGAATTCATCCACCAGTGACCTATAGAAAATCACACAATGGAGGTGCACGCAACCCTCACCTCTCATATGCAGCCGTATGTAGAGTGCAATGGTAGGAGGCAGACACATTGTATTATGAGTCGTTGCAGTGTCGCAGAACCTCTGATCTCATGAATAATGCAAAGCTGAGGTAAAGGAGATTATTTGTGTGAATATGAGAGGAGGCCCTGAGCTGCGTTAAGCCAGTCTAAATATTCAATCTGTCTTTTCATTTAGTTTAATGTGGTTTCCTTGCAAACAGCAGGTCTTATTCATGATTTGCCTGCCGCTTAAATTCCAGGCGATTGTAGTGTTTGTGGACTCTTTGTTTGACATATTTGTGGATGCACAAAATGTCAACATAAATCTGTAATTTAATGTGCCATAACTAAATCTAAACACACTTAAGAGATTTTTTCTTTCACTTACATACAGTACATTCAAATGGTCTAAATGTTGTTATGAAGATCTTGGCTTGTCTATCCAGTAATTAGAGGCTATTATTAGCTAAAACTATACACAGACTTGGTTTTCCACAGCTCTCTTTGACTCGTTTTAATGGCGTCTTGTTTTGCTTAATTGTCTTGTTTTTTGCCAATTTGTAAACCAAATCCCTCCCTTTTAACCCCCCCCCCCCCCTCTCTCTCTCATTGATTTGCGATGGTGTTCATGGGCTCATGACCTCATCTTTTTTTTTTTTTTTTCATTTATCAGCTCTTTGTAAGACTGTAATTGGCATTAGCTTAGTACTTAATATAAGCCCCCCCCCAACAAATGATTTTTTTCTCACTTCAACACTGCTGAAATCCTCCTTTTTAGTCCCCTCTTCTGCAAAGTCATTAAAGTCTGGAGGATTATGATTATGTTCTCCGTTGAGTAATACAGCATAATTCATGATAATTAAGTTCCAATGAAAGAGCTTCCAATTTATGAGTGATCAGGGTTCATGAAATGTGCCCCACTAGTTTTGATTGAAAAAGGCAGCCATCTGTTTTTGGAGCAGTCTGGTTTGAGAGTTTGCATTTCACTGATAAAATGTTTATCAATGTACTAAGTTCTGACTGACGTGATTAATATCAATATGTAGACAAATCCTGTTTTTTTATCAACATATTTTGAGTTAAATCACACAGAGACTTAAATAAAACGTAGTTGTTTCAGTATTTTATAATAAATCAAGTGAAGCCTCAGAATAATACTATCCTCAACAAATAACTTAAATAAAATGACTATCATATTTGAACCCAATTCTTGTTCATGGTAATGTCTGCTTAGCATTAATGGTTGTATCATTTGCTGCTGCAGGTCGTCGCTCTCAGCACTAAACTAAAGCAAACAAATTAATGTAAAGAAACAAAAAGACAGATCTACAGGGAGAAACGTAAAAAAACATGGGAAACATGAGCTCCTCGCCACCTTGCTGACCAGGGTGTGTATGCCTCCATCTTTCGTACCTGGCTGCTTGAATTACCCCTCCGCCCTGAGCACAGATTTCACTCAGGTATTGAGCAGGTGAGGGGGTGGAATCCGGTCGAGAGAGAGAGAGAGAGAGAACACAAGGCATACAAGTGCTGAAAGTTTTGTAATTAGTCTGTCTTTCTCATATTTTATTTATTACCAAGATTCTGCTGCGTCAGAATTTTCGACTGAGTTAAAGAGCGTTGTCGTGTTGCTTTCTCAGTTTGCGAGTCAACAGGAAGGGGGAGTGTAACTCGGTTCTTTCAAGGGCAGGGTTCTGCATTTCCTGCACAATGATATCATTTGAACCAGGATGCTGCTTTTGAGTCTTTCTGGTGCTTTACTATAACATATAAGTTATTAAAAAATACATATTACCACTTCTATGTAAACAGCACAACAGTGATCTAACATGGCCTCACTTTAATGTCTTAATACCTCTTGCACAGACACTGAGCTGGGAAACATTCACACCTTGAACAGGCTGTGTAGAAAACATTCATCAAGTCACTCCGTGCTTAACAAACTAAAAGATGTACAAAACAAGTTCACATATCGATGCACATCGATGAACATAAACAGATACTGATGTTTTAGTCACTGGCCGAAATATGTCCTCTAATAAATCAGTCTGCTCTTTACACAATCCCATGTCATTCATTCCTGCCACTGTATGTGTTTCCTTTTTTTGCTTTAATAATATTTAGACCTTTGGTTGCAGCAGTGAAGGCGGTCTGTCTAGATCGTGTAGATTGCTCCCCATTGCCTCGTGCTTCTCTTCATCTGTCAGCAGCTTTAGGTGTCCCACAGACAGGTCTTAATAGAGGCTGGGCGGAGGGGACAGGGCCTCTAATGGAAGCCCTTTGTTCAGTTGTCACTTTCACTGCTCCCATGGAAACATACTCCTGGCCAATCGGGGAAGCCCTCTAGGTAGTGGCCACTAAGCTTCTGTCACATATTGACTTAAGGTATCAATCACACTGAATTTACCCTAACTTTCTCTCTTTTTCTCACTGGCATGCTCGTTTTTTTCCCCCCGTCCACTGAGCACATGTTTGACGATGCCTTACAAATCTTTTATAGGGCATGATTGGTGAAGTTGTTGTGTCAGGTGAAAGCAAGTGAAAGGGAAATTGGCATTAACCATGTTCTCCCCCCCCATGCATACACAACTAGAAGCAAAGCTGCATTGTTGCAGTGTCAAGATTTACTTTGAAGGAGCAAGGAATTTCTTCTTTGAAAATGTTTTAGATGCCAGCGTTTCCAGCTTATCCCCTCCCTGAAGTGGATACGGATACCTCCCACTTGACTTTCTACGAGGTGAATATAAAGGTAGCAGTTGCTAAATGCGTCCCTCCCGACGGGTAAACACTGTAGTGTGTGATAAGGGCTTGAGAGAGAAGAGAGACTTGGCAGAGTTGAAGGGAAGGAGAGGGGAAGGGAGGGGGAGAAAGATCATGTGTATCTCTGTGCTCAGCTGCAGCCAGTTGGAATATAAAGCACCAATGGGTCGCTGTTGAATTCGTCTTCCAGAAAAACTACTTCTCCAAAGACCAGGGGGTGCAGGACTTAAAGTCAGACGAGGCAAAGCTGTCGACTTGTGTCTGAAAGAAGACACCAATAAGCTCTCCACTCTGGAGGGGTATTTATATTTTGGAGTGTAGTTGTGCATGAGCGCCGGAGCCAGGCAAGTGTATGAATATGATACAGTCTGGTGTTTGGAATTATGTCAGTTAATGTGATTTTGCTTATTAGAAAATGATTAAAGAGATTATTGAAAGAAATACCCCGTAGATTTGGATAGTCTTACCCGTGCAATATTGAATTAATCATGTCAGCCCTTGTGTGTGGATGAGCATGCATGCATGGATGCACGTGTGCAGTATGTTTGCATGTGTGTGATTGATTCTGTGAGTTGATGTAGAACAAAACATGGCTGTGCAGACGTAAAAACATGCATCTCCACATGTTTCTCCATGTGCACACTCACATGTTCTTCCGTCCATGCAGTAAATAGGGTTTAATGGTCTCTCAGGAGATGCAGCCAAGATCAAATATATTTCACACTGAGACAGCAAACTGCATTTCAGGAGGGGTTATAAACACGGTAACAAATACAGAAGAGTTAAAGGATGACATGTATTGATTAAGATTATCCATGGAATAGAATATTTATCGTCACCATATTCAGAAAATTGTTAATTTATTGGACATGAAAAGCAAAAGTCTGAGGTTGAAAGTGTTTAAAAAGCCAAGATTATCCATTTGTGCAGTTGTCTTTGCTCTCTGGGAGAAGATTCAGGGTCCGTCAGACCAGGCTGAACTGCTATAAACATTCATTGCCAAGGGCCGTGCAATATGTCATAATGAAATGCGTTATCTGCTAACCTTTGAGTTTGAGTGGAGCTTCGCAGGTCTCTCTTGCTCACTTTAAGATAACAAAAGACTGATGATCATTGTTTTTCGGAAGGTTCTGTAATATTTGGTACGTCATCACAAAAAACCCCCCAAAAAAACAAAAGCAAACTGAGATTTAAAAGGTGTGGTTAAAAAAAATGGGAAAACCTTAATAGTGAGGTAGAAATGTATCTTTGTAGAAAAGTCCAGTAGGGGCTCTGGTTTAGCTCGGTCAATGGAACGGGAGCCCTTTGCACCAAGGCTGCAGGTCTCAATGCATCAGTCGATTTGGGACCTGGCCTCTATCCTTCAATGTAAGTCTACCCCGCTCTCTTTTCCACAAACTTTATATCCTCAGCTCTTCAATCAGCTATTAGATTTTACAACATAATTATTATCATATATTACTCTTGACGAAGTCATTTAAAGAGGTACTTCAAGAGTTTGGTCTTGCACCTTTTTTGAATAAATAGACCAATAAGAGCCTGATTAAAAAGGTGCCAAAGTCTGCATCATTGTCCTCTCTGTGCTATATCATTCAATCTCCTGGGTTGAATTTAAAAAAGCACCTTCCTTGTCCAAAAACCTAGACCCCCCCCCCAGATGACATCATTCATTTTTTTTCCTCAAGTACTCCCCACAGAGATGAAACTGACATTGTGCAGAAAATAAGAAGCTTCAGATGTTTGCTCCCCCCCCCCACAAGCAGCTTTATCTCCTCCAGCAGAGGGGTGTGTGCAGACCTCCGTCCCACAGGCCAGCTGGATTACGCATGTTGGTCTAATCCCATTCATTCTCTCAGTGCTCTCTGATAGACTGACATGTACTGGACCATCATGTCACACGCACACGCACACACACACACACACGCACGCACACACACACACACACACACACACACACACACACACACACACACAGACTCAGGTGCCTGTGTCTGATAAGGACTATGAGGAAGTATTAGCCTCATCAGTCCAGCCCTAACACATCAATGGGAAATCCAGTTTCCTCCCGTGATCCCCAGTTTGTCCTTATCACCACGACCTGCTCCAAAGCCTTAAACCCTTGTGTCACCGCACGCTTTGAGCAGCTTTGCGTCGCGGATCATTTCGAATGTCGACACTGGAGCAGAGAGATCGGCAACCATTGTGATAGTTGTACGACCACATTGAACTACTGAAACAATCGAAAAATGGAGGCACCTGCCAATTTGTTCATTATAGCCCTCATTTGAAAAGGACAGAGCCTGCATGATGATTGTCCTTTTATATTGAACCTCTGCTTCCTGCATGACTGTATACTTTGTGTTTGATTTAATTTGTGAAGTTTTCTGCTCTTACATAAAGCTAACCTTATTATTATTACTATCACAAAAAATATCTATACAGTTCCTTCATCATTTGTAAAAGAATTGGTAATGTGGTAAATAAATATCGCACAACCTAATGCCCTCGGTTTATTTTCACAGACACTCTTTTGGCAATCGGACTCCAAACTGTCTGCACAAACTATACTGAACCAAACCTGATGTCTTAAAAATTCAGAAAAAAAGGAAACTTTTTTTTGTTTTCAAGGTTCAAGGTTCTTTATTTGTCAAATATGCTCCATGTTAAACATACAGCACAGATGAAATTGCAATCCCCCCAACCCCCAGTGCAAACCTGCAGTGCATAAAAAGAGCACTTGTTTTTTAAATTAAACTTAGTAATTTGATCCTGTTGATCTTTATATCTATCTCCTGGGGTGATAATGTTTACAAAAAAATCATTTGAAGCCTTTAAATGTTAGATGTTAACCTAGAGATTGTTTTTAAAAAAAAAAGGCTGTTTTATGTTTTATGAGAGTCAGCTCCTCATTTTGCAAACATTCAGCTTGTTTCTAAAGTTAAAACTAAATTAGTTGTGTACCCTAAGTGTCGAAATGTTATTTTCTCCCTCCTGCTTATTTATCATTATTACAATGCTTTTTCATAATACTCGACTTCTGCATACTTGATGTCAGCTGGGAAGGAAGCCACTTCATAATGTTTTTTTATGCTTGTGGTTACAGCGGGTTTTCTTGCTGTGTTTGTCCTCCGCAGCTGAGAAGTGAAGGGCCAGTGTCTGTGTTATGACTAATGGATTGGCTGCAGCTGTTTGTTGTTGAGATTGGAGCAAGACAAAGTATAACTGGAGCCTGACCTTATCATTCCTCATTCAACAAACAGGCAGAACTAATTATCGCTTATTGCAAGCCCATTCTTTTGATGCAATATCACATTATTCATGCATACACAATAATAATGCTGTACATGAAGTTAGATGTGTACATATACTCCAAACACATATGCACAAGCACATGTTGTACCTGCCCGTGTTTATGTAATGACACATTTGGAAAATTGTGGTTAGCAGTTAATGTTTCTTTTGCCTTCAGCTTCCAGCTCTGCATGATCTTATTTTATGCTGCCTTTGCTTGATCTGCGAAATTTGTTCTGAGTTAAAAAAAACAACTTCTCTCTTTGCTTCCCCCTCCTTGTGAGGGCCAGTAGATAGTTGACTCAGCAGTGAATGTAGAATATGATTGTTAACCCAGCATTGAACTTTAAGATACATTATGCAAGCTTTAAAGTGCATTCAAACCACAGATGTGAAATGTAATCCTGTGGTGCAGAGCTGTGATTTAAAGGGTCAAGAAAAGGTTTGTGCTAACTCTCACTTTTTAAATAAGTAACAGAGCAAGGAATTAAGCTGCTCTTCGATTGTCAAAGAAGTAATGAGCACCTTAATCTTCACCCTTACACAATCTATTTTAGACCAGGGTTGGAAATTAGCAGCCGTCCCACGCCAAATACGGTTGTTTTTTTTGCAGTGGCGGGTGATTTGCTCAACCTACCCGTCACAGTGGGCAGATAAATAAAAGTAAGATTGCTTTGTGACAACACACAGGGTTTTTCCTGATTTATAAGTGAGAAAAAAAACATTTCAGTATTTTCTTTAATAGTTGCTCCATACAATAGTACATTATTTAACTACTGTGATCCTATTTTATATTATCAGCGTTACATTTTGTTTTGTTTTTTTTTGCTGCTGGTAATGAAGTGGCAGGTAAAAAAAAAAAGAGTGACGGTTAGATTTTTGAATCCAATATTCACAGTGGCAGGTAGGCGAAAAAAGGAAACTTGATTTAGACTTTCTCGTAGTTTACATGACACAGAAACAAATCAGTCATGACTGCTCAGAAAGGAGTATTTACTTTAGAATCACAGCTGGACTTTCTGTCTACTAATATCTTAGGCTTAGACAATGTTAGATATCTCAAACATTACGATAATGATATGGAATAGAATTAATAAAACAATGTCTAAGAATACATCTTGGCATTCATTTATAGCTATTTGAAACCTATATCTCTTGACACCAAAAAACATCAAAAGGATAGCTGTGTGTTAGCATGAGCTTCACCTGACTATCAAAATTGTGTGAGAGCATGGCTATAATACACAGGTCTCCATTCATCAGGTTCAATGTATACATGGTGAGTGAGAGTACATTGCCAGTTTGTTTTTTTTAAATTGATATAGTGTTTTGCAATCCCTTTTCTTCCAAATGCTCATATTGCGATTAGAATAAAATTGTGTTTTATTGTGCAGCCCTGATGCAGATGTTTTCACAGATCCAGAATATCCTCTTAAAACTATTATCCACTCAAGCCAGAAATGCAATGTGGACTCAAGCTGCCCAAATGGTGCCTTTGATTTACACTTAATGATGCACTTTATTTTACTGCACAAAATTGCCTCTTACAAGTTCTCTTACACCTTTTGAAGAATTGACAATCAACCTAACCAAGAATGCCATGAAACCATCATTTATAATGGCAAAGTCTATCACCTGTATAGCATGATATTACTGATTAAAATGTCAATGACGGCCCAATAGTTTGGATGCTTAAAGACGCCTGATGAAATATGGCATGACGCTTGGGAAATATTCATCTCAGCAGGAGGCTCAGTCATTCTTGCATGGACATGTCAAACACATGTTTGGGAAGAGGTGAATAATGAAGCCAAACAAAACACACAGAAAGACAGAAACGCTCTAAATTGCACCCATACACATTTTCTCATTTCCTTGTCTATAATTATTTTCTTTGAGTGAGGTTGTGATTTTTCTCAGCAGTGTGGTGAAATCATGAGTAATAGTGGAAAAATTGACCTGCACGGATTTTGGACGAGCAACAGTGGACAGATTGCACGTCTGATGTTGGCTCTTGTGTTGTTTTCTGCATGGTAACCTGCAGCCAGACACCAAAGATGCCCCTGAATTGATCACCCTCACCCTGCGTTATGCTTTTTTCGTGAAAATGTGCCCTGCAGATGAATTTTAGCTCTTTTGTTTTTCCAAGTTTCGCCTCGGCTCTCACTTACAATCACAGTTGTATTTTCAGCTCATTGTGTGATCATTTCATCCTCATGCTCAGCCTTTGTTTTCACGAAAGGCATCAGCTCAGCATGGCTTTAGAAGCCATCTTATGAAGGGGGGAGGAGCTGTTCTTCATCACTAGATCACACTGTTTTGTCAGCTGCCACCATGTCCCTAAACAGCTGTTTTGTTCAAACATGTGTAAAGGCAGGCATCCTCCATGGTTTGCTCATTGCAAAGTTGTCGTGCTGCCATCACCCTCCAGGCAGGTCAGAAACTGTGAGCCTGCAGGATGTGATTAAGAGTCAGAGTCTAATGTGAGGGAGGGTAGATGGGTTTATGTACTCACCTCTCTGACTGAACCCTTAAGACTTGAGCAACACATCTATCACATCCCATTTTTTTATAAACATTCAGTTGAACTCTCACCTCAAGAATCTTTAGGGAGAGCTTTTGACGTTTGAGAAGGGGGGACAAGCAAATACACACTTCTTTCATTGATCTTGAATCCCAATGTAGACAGTCATTGTCAAATACATTATCTTTTTGTGCCCTTCAAAGTCTGTGAGTAGTTATTGAATTTATGCAAACATTTTGAAAAAATTCACCACAGTGAAGTTTTATAACAACTTGAAGTTTTCCCTTGATTTTGGAGGAACATGAAGAGAAAGTTTTGTCTTTGCTGATCTTGTCCACTTGAGTGTAAATAGTGCTTGTCGATGAAAAATGTGTGTGTTAAAATATATCATATCAAACTTCTATTCTGCACAATGTAAATTGCTTTGACCACAAGCGGCATGTTGGCTGAAAATTCTCTCATTTTAGAGCAATGAACCAGCAGAAATTTAGCATTTTTCTCAATAAATATGCAAAAATGTCTTATGAATCAGTTATATGTCACAGCCCAAACCAGCTAAAACTGATTTTATCTCAACACTTGTCATGTAGAGATCTTTATTCAGTGCTCATCAGTAAAGGGAGCTTTGCTTGGCTGCTGCTGAGTCACCAGATACCTGCTAGTTCCTCCAACTTCCTCCTCACTTCCAAACACCCCCCCCCCCCCCCCCCCCCCCTCAGCCTGGAGCCCAAACACTGCTGTGACACTCCCAACACATCTCCTCTTCATTTATTATGGATGAACTGGCTGTGCAACAAATGAGCTGTAAGCAAAACCATCATAAGCGATCAGTTATTGCTGCTGCTGCTGCTGAGTGAAGCAGCATCTTTCTGTGCTATATTGTTGTGCTAATCTTATTGGGGTTATTAATGCTGCTTGGCTGAGGCAGCTCAATTGTAGATTTACTCAGTGGTAATAATGCCGAGTAATTCAGGCAGCATATCTGTCAACCTTTTAACCAAACGATTAAGCTCGGTTTATGGGGAAACGAAATGCTGCACACAAAGAGAAAGAATCCATGGCAACTTGTAATGATCACAGTGCAGTCAACAATATCAAGACCCTGGTATATGTTTAGTTGTTTTGACTTTAAACTCAAGCACATTGGTTTCTACTCCCGTCAATCTTCTGTTTTGCATTCAGCCTTGGCTTTAGAGGTGAAACCCAACAAGTCAAAAACAATCCACAAAGATAATTTCACTAAATGGTTATTCAAATTTCAATTCGAGCCTACTATTGGTATGTGTAATACAGTTGTTCTTGCATGATTTCTCTTCTTTAAACATATTTTTATGCCTGTAGTCATGAGTGTTTGCTGACATAAAGTGACTGAAGTATGTCAACCTGTTGGTAAAATGACCTCTAGATCATTCAGTAAATTGACAGTTGTGGGCTTAACCCACAGCTCTAACTTAAAACTGAGCTTTGTTTTAAACTTTAACAGTAAACAGCCTTAAATATTTAACTGAAAAATGTATGGTAAAATATAGCTTATTGATGACTTTATCCAAACATTTCATTGACTATATAATACATGCTAAAACTTGGTCAAACATTTTAGAGACCAATTCTGGAATTGACATTAGACCAACTCTAATGTGTGGGAATGTACTGTTCTACTGCTGCATTGTATTGATATTTAGGTAATTACAGGGCTGAGTCATTTTGAGTCTGACTTTTTTTTTACCTGTCTCTCCCTTCCAATATTTTCTTGTTCCCATCATCCTCTTATCTAGAACGCAGACATCTGGATCAACTGCTCTTAAGCCCCATCTCATCCCGGACCTGCCTCTCTACCAATATTGCGAGCTCTCCAAGCTTGTGTACCATTGATTTTTTTGTGTGTGTTTGTACCTATGTCAGTGTGTGAAAGAAAAGTGTAGTCCATCCACAGCACACATGAATTTCATTCAGGCTTAAGTGTTTGTGTGCTCATACGTGTTCATCCTGCTGAGACACATGTGCGTTGTCACGCATTAGTGAGCAGGCCCGTGTACGGTGATTTAGCGTGAATTAAGACAGGTCATGGACATGGCTGGAACACATTGGCAGGTGTTGACCAGGTTGACACGATCTATGGAGTACAATTTGCACATATTAGCCACTATTGGCCTTTCCAGCTCAAGCAGCACAGGTTCAGATCAAATCGATGTTTGAGCTCTCAAAGCTAAATAAGCTCATGCAGCAATCCATAGGCACATATTCTCATCAATAATTCAAATTGATGGTTGTGGGAAATGCAAGAAAACTTTTCGATATGTTATTTAAACCTTTAGCACCATCTACATGTTGTAAAGCTACCCTACATTTTTAGTGTACGGCAAAAGTTCTAACTCTTTTCCCTTTTCTGTATTGGCTTAAAGCGCTCTTTCGGCTTATGGCCATTTTGTCTAGCTGCGGTGGTAAACGGGGTCTTTGGGTCAGCAGCCGGGCTTACTCTGGTCCTTAAGGCCAGCCTGGAGGCTGTTCTAGTCTGGATGTATGTGGTGAAATAAATCCCCTGTAATCAAGCAGCTGGAAGGTCTGCTTTGAGAGGATTTATTGCAATGTGTCAGGTGCCAATCTGACTGCAATCAGGATTTATGGAGGCACTCAGCAACTATAAGATGAGCTGATGCCCCAAGGCCAATCGCGCTCATACAGGAGTTTTCTTGAAAAAGTAATTGTGTCATACACAAGGAATGCAGGAACCCATTCAAGTTATCCAATGTGTGGTTTAGGTTGGGTTTTTTTTTTCCATTATGAAAGACAAACTTAGTCTCAGTGGTGACAAACATTGTCTTCTTAAGAGGTGTTTGGAAGCCAAACGATGGCGGGCACTTTTTTGGGGATATTGACTCTTTCTAACTTTCAGTCAATCTAGATCAATATTTCCGTTAATACCTACCAACTCCAACCCCCATATGTATTGTTGTTTTTATACCAGACATGTGAACATGTCTACATTGCTTTATAAATGCTGGATACAGAAATAACCTTTAAGCTTTGAAGAAGACTCACCAGACTTTCAACTCCAATTTTACACCATTACTCTGCAATATTAGATACAGAGAAAGTAGTTCAACTGCTTAGTCAAAAGACAAATAATGTCTGTTTGGGGTTGTTGTTGGGAGTGATGGAAGACGGTTTTCCAAGATTTGTTTTTGGCTTTTTTGGACCTTTATTTGACATGGTAAAACATATAGAGTTAGAGGAAATGTATTGAGTGAAAATGGGGAATGACCACATACAAGGCACCAGACATAGTCAGGATCAGGAATCAAACCTGAAACCATCCCCACGAGGAAGCCTGCTTTACCAACTAAGCAACACCAGTGCCCTGTGGTTGGCGCTTTAACAACAAAAAAAACTTCCCCCAGAAGAGAAGAAAGGCTGCAACAGAGTTTGATACATTGGGTCCTTTTGGTTTAAAATAAACCCACACAGAGACATATCTTCTAGTTTTAACCCATTGAGATTTTATGCTTCAAGCTAACCAACAGACAGTTTGACGTTCACTACATGTTAGACAGGAATAATGTAGACGCAGCCATCTCTCTGTATGACGAGTAACAGAGCTACCTTGTGCATTTGTTCAAGACACAAAAGGGTTGTGACAGTGTGTTGGTATGTGACAACCAGGGAGGAGACTGTATTGAATATTTTTGGCATTTATGTGTTTGAACTGCATGCGTAACTGAAAAAGGAAGAAAATTGGAGACTGGGTTCAAAGAAAAAAGTAGACAGAGAATAAGAGAGGGTTTGTAGAAGACAGAAACTCCCAGAGGCAGTGGGACAGTGGGACACACGCACTCTCTTACACACACACACACACACACACACACACACACACACACACACACACACACACACACACACATACGAGGACAGGCTGAGACGTCCCTTCCCTGTCTGTCTATTATTGATGTCGGGCATGGAGGGTTCCCACTCAGCCATCTGTTCTCAGCTCTCCCACGCCGTGCCCCTTTTGCTTCATTCCTACCACGTTGGCAGCCTGGCATAAGCAGAGCAATGCTGTCCTATCAAAGTGTGAAGTCTTCATAAATATCTCACACTATCAGGGACTTAGCTGTCGGAGGATGAAAAAAAGAGAGAGAGAGGGAAATATGAAAAAGGCACAACAGTAATGGGATGAATTTTTCATTAATTTAGCCTCTTTGCTGGATGACTTCCAAATCATGCATTGATTTGTGTTGCAAAATATAATCATGTCAGAACCACATCAGTTATAAACAGAATTAGCGGTTTGGGTGTGGTTTGTGATGGACTGTCAATAGTCCAGTCGTGCATGTTTTCAGATCATAATCACATCCCAGCCCTGCCCTCCTACTGTTAACAGCATATGGCTGCAGGTTTGATTTGATCTCACTCTTGAATGATGACCATGCATAATCATTCAAGCCTGGTTGCCAGGGGTTACACATTTTAGTAGGGTCTTCTGATTGGCTGCAGGCTGGTCACATGAGGTTTCACTTTGCCCCCAGCTGGCACAAAGGCCACATGTGGTGCGTCTGGTGATTGAGGTGAAAGTGTGGCGTGTGTTTGCAAACACTTGGCATCGCCTCTCGCTTAATCTATTGATGCAATCTTTATCCCTCCCTACCCCTCCCCCATAAAACACACATTTTAAACAGAGATGCACACAAACGTGTTATGCAGTAAGTGGATTGCAAATGTTGCATGTCAGCCTTGTGTTGAAACTGTGAGCTTCAGTGAGCCTGCCTGACTTCACGTGCCTTTAATTACATCCTTCTGGCTGACAGAAGGGGTCAAATGTGGGTTAGGGGATGCCAGGGGCTACAGAGGTGATGATTAAGTGAAGATATTGGTTTGACGGTTCAGAAACCAAAGCTTTCACTCCTTCGTGAGACTTGTCTTTTCCATATTCGTAGAGGGGTGGAAGAAGCTTTATTCTCTGGCTAGCAGCCGGAGTTAAGACCCCCCGGAGAGCACGAGATGAGAGGGAAATTAATAATGTGTGGGGACTCAAAGGCTTTGACTGAACCAAAGGATCAGAAGAGGGTGAGAGTGTGCATTAGAGGCAGAAGGAAGGGAAACAAACATAGGCAGAGAAGGGAGAGACAATCAGGCAGACTGGCTACCTTTAATTAGATATCGAATGTGATATCTGTGATTAAAGTCTAAGCATCATGTACAGTCTATTGACTTGAAAGGGGGTAACTTCTAGAAAGCTTCTGGATATTCCTTCAAGTGATTAGAAAATCCAACCCTTTCTACAAACACTGTGGAAAGGGTTGAACTGTTTAAAACATGGATGTACTGTCTCCCCAACTTCACTCATTGGTTTCTGAAGACAGCTTTGCAGCCCATCTTTGGCCCGTGACCATATTGGAAATTGTTATCTCAACATAGCTATAGCAACAGGTATAGAGGTGGAGTCGAGTCAAGCCTTAAGCCTCCTGGCAAACAGCTACGACTCGCCCACCCGTCAGTCAATTATAATGCAAATAATATATGCATAACAATTGTACTTGATATGATTAAAACACTCTGATTAAGTTCTAATTTCCTGTCATGTTTTAGTTCTCATTATTTCACTGAACACGTTTCTTAGTTCAGTCTTCAGTGTTTCCTGTGTTACTTTGTATCCTTGTGTCGTTCTATGTTGTCTGTGGTGTTGTTTCCTGTTTTACTTCTGTGTTGGGGTTCCTGGTTTAGTGTTTTTTAGTCCAGTGTTAAGTGTTTCCTGTTTTATTTTGTATTATCTTGTTTAGGTTGTGTTTTTAGTATCAGGTTTTACTTTGTACTTGTCCTCAGTGTTCTGGTCTTGCCTTCTTGGTTCCTTGTGTGTGTCCCACCTGTCTTGATTACCCTGATTAGTCTCACCTGTGTCTGATTACCCCATGTCTATTTAGTCTCTGTGTTTGTTAACCTCTTTGTCAGTTCATTGTAGTTTGTCTGTTGAGTGTCGCGTAGTGTGTGTGTCTTCTGTGGTCTGTAGTTCTCTGAATTTACTTTGTTTTCTGCTTATGGCTTTTTGGACGTTTTTGGATTTATTTGAGTACGTTTTCGTATGTTGCCGAAGTCACACCACACACTGTACGACCAAAACTGTGAAACCTTATTTATCGCCATGTGTGTAGCCTCTAAGGTTTGGAAAATTGGCCAACAATTTTCAAATCCTGCCGTGTGAACAAGCCTGTAATGTAAATTACAAAACTTAAAAGGTGGAAATTCTGAAAAGAACTCAACATTTATTTTAAGTCTCATCAGTATTATTTAGTCCTGATTTTGTTTGACCGAGTTGTAGTCATGTTTCTCACAAAGCTGCTGTATTTGACACTTTAGGAGAAAGTAATGTAAATGCAGCTCTCCATTCATAGATAAATGAGGAACCCCGCTGACATTTTCTGCACTGGGTCACAGTGTGAAAACATCAGCTGCTTGTTAAACAGATTGCAAGTTCGCCTTCAGTCACGATACGCCATTGTTTACATGATTGAAACATGCTTTTCACATTACAGCGTGTCTTACACGAACTCCAAAATCAGAACAAATGCCTCAATCTTTAAGGAAACTCGAGATCTAATATTAATGGACTTTATCCGATGATGTGCGGAAGTCACGCCAGCATGCTCAGTGTTGGCACTCTCACATCTCGTCTCCCCGGGCCCAGATAAGGAAGTGGGTCTGCTGTGACCTCATGGCTCAAAGCCAGCAGCTTCACTCTGCCCTGTGAACCTGAACAGATCTAGATGAGACCAGCTGTGTAAACTGGATGGGACCACAGCTGATCTCTCAACCTAGCCTTAATTATTTAGCACTATTAAATGTGTCCATGACTCAATCAATCCAAACAATTCTTTTATTTAAAACTTTCATTTTGAGAATCACTCCTTTTTTGAATTATACATTTTATCAGACTCCCATATAGACAATAATGGGCCAATAAGACCTTTAAAAAGAGAGCTAATAAGGCTTGTGGGGCTGTATGCCATCTGTGATCCCACCCTGAAGCACGTCCAGGTGGGCAGCATGCCATCCAGCAGCACAATGGGTTTCTCCACAGTGATTTATTAAAGACTCCAACCATTGGCCAGACAGGGACGCTAAGCTAAATTAGCAAGCCATTCTTATTCACTCCATCTCCCTCTTCCTTTTTGGTCTCTATCTGCTAAGTGCAGTTAGAATATCTGTAAAGGAGGTGTGTAATGGTAGACTGGCCCCATATTGGAGCCATTAAGCATGAACACGGCTGCCTATTACACGGGTCTTTAGCAACAAAGCGGAATAACCCCTCATCATCCTGTCAAGCAATAGCCCCTTCGAGGTTTCCCTTCATAGAGTGGTTAGATGTAAATGAATTAGATGTATACACACTCCATAACAGTGGTCCGCGTAATCCCTCCACTCTCGACTACTGATTTTGTTAAACACAAGAACAACTTAAATGGAGAGAAAGACAGGTCTTGGTCAAGAGTGCTTCAGTGTGAGTTCTCTGCCAGGGTAAAGTGGCGGTCTTCTCTTCACAACAGCCATTAGAAGCACCTCATCGTCAATGTTAAATGTTACGTACGCTGGGATTGTTGCATTGTGTGTTTAGAGAAGAGGGTGTTTGATGAGAGGCTCTGGTTGACACACCTGCCAGGGACGAGGGGTTGAGATAACAATTTTCTCCTCCCTGTCAAGGAGACATCTGGCATTGCCACAGCATTGTGAGTCCAAATACACCCAGGAGTGGGTAATGAGGCGTAGGAGACAGGGTTTGTGTGTGTGTGTGTTTGTGTGTGTGTGTTGGGTCGGTTGTTCGCTCATTTTTCCAGACCATTCTCTGTAGACCCTGGAAGCACGCCATCTGTAGTCCTTCTCTATAAGTCCACTAGTGTGTGGCTCCAAAGCAGCGTTATATCAGCTTAGATATGGCCCATATTTAAACCTTCTCCTAATAAAAAAACAGTAAAGGTAAAGCAATAGAAAAAACAAGACAAGAAACTAAACAGAAGCTCAACTATAAAACATATAAGGATGGTTGAATGTGTGACTGCTTGTGTTTTTGTGCGTGCGTGCGTGCGTGTGCGTGTGTGTGTGTGTGTGTGTGTGTGTGTGTGTGTGTGTGTGTGTGTGTGTGTGTGTGTGTGTGTGTGTGTGTGTGTGTGTGTGTGTGTGTGTGTGTGTGTGTGTGTGTGTGTGTGTGTGTGTGTGTGTGTGTGTGTGTGTGTGTGTGTGTGTGTGTGTGTGTGTGTGTGTGTGTGTTACTGTGCAATGTAACCGAAGTCATACCCATCCATCCGTGACGTTGCAACACATGTCTTCGGATGTCGACATGAACATGGTGGCATGCATTATGTTTACAGACAGTCCTGTGTGACACTGTGTATGCCTCTGAGGGGTTGCTAAGAAACATGCGAGTGAGGCTTGATAATCACGCTTAAAGTACTTTGAATGCTTGAGTGAACTATCGAGTAGCTCATCAAATGCAGTTTAAAACACTGCTTTCCTTTGTGGAATGTATTGATTTAGTTGTTAATTGCGTCGATACTTACTGTAAAATAATTTAGTTTATTCTTATAAGGGCCTGACCAATACAACATTTATGGGGCCGATATCAGTATTGATAAATAGGAGAGACAAAAATCCCATACTAATTTATCTGACAATATTTTTCTTAAATCTATTTCGATCTTAAGAGATTGAAATAGTTATACACATTTATTGTGTCGACCTATTAATCAACAGAATGAAAGAAAACTGCTAGTGTAATACGAGACACAAATTAAATGCTATTTGACCGTTGAATAAATCTGGTTATACATTTCATCACAAATTTCTGCGATAAAATGAGCCGTTACCAATAGACACTGGATATGCTAATATCGACTATTAATGCTATTATATTATCGGCTGGTCGAGTCATCAGTCGGCCTCTAATCATTGTAAATTGCTACATTTTACGATCTGTTTTAATGTTTTTCTTTTTCACATTTGATTGTTGTCTCTGATGATTAGTTTTTTTAAGTACTTAAAAAGTTAATTGCTGTGTTTGTTTATAGATCTTATGACTGATGTTATATGTTGCATTCACCCAAAAAGTTTACTCTGACGATATGTTTTTAGTCTCTTTTAGAGTTGATAATTTTCTTTGGAGACTTGTTTACTCTTTCACTGATTGTTGCCTCTTAATGAATATTGAATGGTTACTTTTATTTACTACATTAGTTTATAATTGGTTGTTCCCTCTGATGGTTTCTTTTTCGGATACTTGTACAGCTAATTGTTTGTAACCAATTGCCGTTTTTTTTTTTGCTTGAGTACCATTATCTTCCCCAGACAGGGCAGAGTTATCCTGAGGGCTTCACAAAGTAAAACAGGATCACAGTACAATAACCATATCAGTAAAAGAAAATGTCAGGATAAACGCTATAAGACATCAAAAATGTATTGATTTATTTTTTCAAGGTAAACAATCAAGTCCTTGATTGCATTGTAACTTCTTATCGCTCTTTGTTTTTTTTCTAGGTGATCTCTGCTCTGTCGAGGATCTCCCACCACAGTATCGCCCAAATCAAAGGCATCAGGTAAGCATTTCATTTGTAATTCTCTCATTTATTACTTGATGAGCCAAAGCACTCAAGAGGCTCAATGTCACAAAATCCATTTGGATGAATGTATTACACATTTACATACAGGCCTGTATTGAGATAGAGGTGGCTATTAACATCTGCTGCTCATTTAATAGTCAATTCCAGTTTTGAGGCAATTAGCTGCAGCTTTTAGTTGCTGTTATCTTTCAGAGGAACAAAATAATCCACAACCCTTTTCCATCTGTCAGTCAGATAGTGTTTTTTGTATGTAGAAGAACATCATAAACACAGCTGCAGGAGTCAGAGTTCGATATTGTATGCTCTGGTCATCATTTTTCACAGATAATAGAAAAGCTGTGAATATCATTCACCTTCTGTATCAGGCCCGGAATAAGCTGCTGATTCCTCTTCATTTGCTCAATCTGTTTGGAGCTTGGTGCCTCACCGGCAACACATAAAAATCCACTTTATCTGTCTGAGCAATGAGTTGATGGAGATCAGTCATTAGGAGCTGTGCCAAGAAATGAAAGAAAAAGAGGGGGAGAGGGAGGAAACATTTCCCTCGCCTTTGATAAAGACAACAGAACCTGCTGACTGCTGGCTAATTCACTGCCTGTCCACTCTGACCATTTGGCTTTGGAGGTGTCAAAATTAAACCTTATATGACCACAGTGTAAGTCACACTTTCTGAGTTGATCTTAAATTCAGCAGGCATGAAATTGATTAAATACTTAACTTTCCTTCATGGTTTTGATTCTCAAATCGCTGGTCAGAAGAGAAGACCATGCTGGTTATTGATAAAAGAAGAATTGTACTGTATATAAAAGGACTGTTTTCCAAAAAGGACAGCAATATCATCAGTCAGATTAGTATACAGTGTAAGGGAATGCTAAATGACAATAGATAATTTCCCTCTCCAGAGAGCTTTCCACAGTGCTTTCATGGACATATGCATACTAAATGTTGAGATGTATCTCTTCTACCAACGACTTTACATTAAGAACCAGAAAGTGGTGGAGCAGCCAACACTGCTTTTCTCTTGTCAGGCCAAGTGCTAATCAGTTTTTGTTATTTCCCAGTCTTTCTTTTTTTTTTTTTTTTTGGTAATTTAAAGACTTTGTTCAAAGTTATACGTTGACAGCCTGCCATTGTAGTTGCTTCTTGCTTTTGTGGACAATAGCTCCCACAATTGTAGCACAAGTCCAACAACTGAACAAGTGTGTCATCACTCAAGTGTGCTTCAACAAGACACTGAATTCCTTTTAGCTCTGCAGGGTACCATGACCTTACCCTGCTTTGATGGCAATCAGGTAAAAGTACAATGAGCTGATGGGAATCAATACAGTATGAATTCATCAGGAAAGGTCTCACTAAGGTCATGACCAGAACAAAAAAAATGATTGATCTAGGTTATCAAATGGTACACTGAACTAAAGTCTCTCAAATGGATGTGTCAATATATGAATTGTATTGCAGGTATCTCGACTATATGTATCTTACCACACACTATTAACTCAAAGATTACTCATTGGAAGCTTTTTAAAATGTATGTCGATTTTAAAGCTGTAAGGAGTTTTAAGTTGCTCATGACAATGAAAGAGTATTAATTCCTTTAAGCGACCTACAACAGCAAACAAGATGCTCCAGAAGAAGGCTGTGTGTGTGTATATATATATATATATATATATATATATATATATATATATATATATATAATTTGAAAATATGTGTCATCTCTGCTGTGTCGGGTAGGTGTCAGATAAGGTGATTAACAGCATATCAATTCAATTTAATGAAAAAAAACTTGATTTGTCCCTGGGGTCAATTCTAAGGCATGTAGAGCAGTAGCATAATGGCAGTGCAAAGTATACTCAAAAAAAGTCAATTTAAAAATGACATTTCAATTTAAATACAAAATAAATATATATATATATATATGTATGTCTACATAAATATTGTTCACCTTTTTGTCTCTGAAAATGTCTGCTTTTTCTCTCAACCTTTCCCCATTATAAGTGTATGTCTCAATGTTGTTTCCAGTCCAGTGTTGAATTTTGCAACACGTACAAAGGCCTGAAGCTGAACACTAACACCTGCACTGCCATCCAATGACAGTCCAACCCCCTAGTGGACAGTGTTGGTAGTCTACCATACAATTTTATAAAGCAAGAACAGTTTCCCTGTGGTATTTACAGTAGGTGTGGGTGCAAATTACATACAAACTCCTCCGTATGAATTCATTTTAAACTGAACCAGGCCAAATTCACTGTATTGGCCCTGCATGTGTCAAGTCCCAGTAGGCCGGCTTCATCTAGTTAGTTGGAGTATAATTTGTTTGGCAGCAGCACCAACCATGTTCTTGTCCACTGACGCAATGTTGGCCTTCTGGGCAGAAAAGGATATCTCACTTGGTTACATCTAACAGGAGGCAGACAACACAACAATACCAAGCAGATTCACAATCAAATGTTGCCTCTTGCTGAAAGACCCTAGTAGGAGCTGTATGAAAGATTTACATATTGTATATCTTCTATAAAATTCCAAGCTGAGAGGTTTGGACTATTTGTTTTTACATCTGAAAAACATTGTTCCAACTCAGAGAGTAATTACCCAGCACAAATGCATTGTTCAGAACGTGACACATTGCAAGTACCAGTAAAGGTTCATTTGGCAGTAGATTTGTTCCATACCAACATGACAGTACTTAATGTAGCTTTAAGCGTTCTTCTCTATGTAACTGCCGTCATTACAAGGTTTAAAGCTCAAGGGCCGATTACACGTGTCAAGAGGTCTGAGGCAAATGTACTGGATGATCAAGTATGAACAGGATGTAGCCATCAAGCAAAACACTTGCACAGTATAATTGTTCACTGACCTTCTAAAGGCTGTCCTCACCCGCTTCTTAGCGATTCTGCTCAGGGCAAGGTGAGCCACATTCAACGGTCCAAGGACCTGTCAGACCTCTTCTGTCTCGCATCAAAGACCCCGTCAACTATCCACAGACATGACAACCGTTATAAACACATACCATACACTGTCACACATGTAGTGTACAAACCGACACTATGCTTTGCCCTTAATGTCTATTTACCATCATGGCACAGTAAGGCAATTGTAGCTATTAGCTCGAAGCATAATAAGACACTTGAAGAAAAAGTGACACTAAAATAGGAACTTTATTGTCTTACCATTTTATTGAAAGCTAGTTATAATACTTGATAAAGATGAAACGGAACCATTCTTTATCATTCTGAGGCAGACAAAATAACCACAAAACCATTTATCAAAGCAACATGTTGTGTTCAAGTGAGGACTCACTAGCAGGTGGAAGATCAGTGCCTGAGGATTCTGATTAAAGTTTTGGCAGGTGCTTCATGTTGTGATTCACACCCTCCAAGGTCTTCTCTTGAATCCTGTTCATTTCCCTAAAATTGTATCAGAAGAAGAAGTGGTTCCATTGGCAAAAGCTCAGACAGAATATGAAGAGGAAGCAGGTGTGCTGCTCCTCA
Organism: Symphodus melops; assembly: GCF_947650265.1. NCBI lineage: Eukaryota > Metazoa > Chordata > Actinopteri > Labriformes > Labridae > Symphodus > Symphodus melops. The sequence goes on from NC_136706.1 coordinate 18,133,519, forward strand.
GCTGAAAGTCTGATCGGGCTTTGATCCTCGTTGCCTAAAAGAAACACAAGATGTGATAAAAAAGGACAGTTGAGGATCTTTAGCTTTAGGTTTTTTTTTTAGGGTGATGTGCTTTGCAATATCTCAGCTCTTTCAGATCAGTGTGGTCGTCACATTACACCACCCATTGGGTTTAAAAAATGCCAGAGAGCCCCTTTTTTGAAGTACAAGTCTAACATCACCACAGGCATGTCCATTGACGTTCTGTTGGAGCTCATTGATCTTGTCCTTGATGTCCTTCACTGTAATCAGACATTATGTGTCTCTTTCACTATGATATCAGTCCAGCTCCAGGTGGAAACTAAGGCTCTGTTTTTTATACTGTGCCCATTCAGAAATAGATAAACACACTACCCATTATGTAATCATCCAGGACTCTGCAAACAACTTGATGTTTTTTATAAGTCCAAAGGCATTATTTTATATTGGTCGGGTGAAGGCCCCCTTTTTTTCACTTTTTACTAACCCACATTCCCAAGACTTTTCATTTTTTCCATATCTTGCCAAACAATTCTCTTCACTGTCCTGCTATTTGAATACAGCACAGAAGAGTCTTAAATGATTTTTGAAATATTTAAATTAGATTTATTTTTATTTTTGCCTTCCAAATTGTTGTTTTTTGGTGCTCTGTTTTCTCTTTGAAAACCTTGTACGCTCCTATAACACTACTGTTTAAAACTGCTACTGAGAACCATTGCAATACTTTCAAATATTTGTATTTGAATTGAATTCTTTAAACTTTATTGTATCTTGCTGTCCCCATCCAGCTCTAATATTAAAAACTGTCCATTTAAACCACAAGTTGATCCCAGTTGGTTGTCCCTCTTTATGTCTCAAACTGTAAAATCCTCTTTGTGTCGAGGCCTCATGCTCCCGTCTCTTTGTGCCCTCAGCGTTGACCTCTTGTTTCTCACAGCTTATCTCCAGTGTAAGCCTGCGTCATGCTCTGTCCTGTTATTCTTCCCATCCTTCCCACTGCTTATCTGTACTGTCCTCAGCTAACCCCACTGTAACCTTTAACTTGACTGAGCTGCACTGCCCTAGTTCACCATTGATCCATGCTGGTACTGTATTGGGGCTGGGGGGATCAGCGTTGTTGAGAGATGTCGGCACAAAGGGAGAGAGCAGATGAGGAGAAAGTTTGTCCGAGGTTTAGATCACAAAGTCCTTTAAACCCTGTGAGTCACATGTTGTATTTTAATTTCCTTTGATTTTTTTTATTATGGGATGTGTTAATATGATAGAATAAATTGTTTGTATAGAAACACTTTTTTTTTTAAATTTTCTTTAAAAAAAGAAGTCGAAACTGTTTCCATGAAAGCTTTTTACAAAGCTACAAAAGCTAAAAAACACAAGACATTAAGAGCAATTAAAACACAGTGTTGGATGAAATGATGTAATTATAATCCTAAAAATGAATCTAATGTACAATTGTCTCTTCAAGCAGCACATCAACAGTGTACTCATCATGTGTGAGTGCAGCTCCGCCTGTGGCCAGCTTTGGTAGCACTTTTCCATATTAGAAATGTGCGTGTCTGTTCTTTGCTTTTATCTTCAAGATGATTGGAGGGGGGGGGCAAACTGAGTGTAAACAATCACAGTTTACACTTTTCCTTTCTCGCTCGGCTCTGCTCCCTCACGACACTGCATTACATCATTCACATTAGTATGCAGTTATCACATTACACATCCACTCCTTGGTTTTCACTCATGGCATTTTTGAAAGCATCGCGTGTGCTAAATTCCCACTTAAATGTTGTGGAAATAACACCACACATGCGGTGAAAGAGCCTCTTACTCATATGTTACACTCATACACACCCTCCCTGAGGCAACAGCGACTCTGAAATGGAGCTGTATTTTCAGGATTAAAGGGGAAACGGGAGTCTTTATGGACAGGCATGGTACAATAAGCATCAAAGCGCACCGGCTGGTTCCAGCTCCAGCAATTTATCGACCCCAGCAGAAACATGCCCGTGTCCTGGGACAGGAAACTGCTACCAAAGCTGGCCACCGGAGCTGCACTCACACCTAATGACTACACTGTTGTTGTGCTGTTTGACAACAGTTGATCAATGGGAGCGGCCCACTGCGGCTTTGTCCAGCACACATGTGCACAACAATTCCCTTTATGCAACACTGGCAGTAAAAACAGTGCTGAAGAAATAAGACGTCGTGCAAGGAAATGAAGTGGAATAAAGCAAACATAACAGACGCACAATGTAACAGACAAAAGGAGGAAATACAGAAACATCATTGCTCGAAATAAAGTGAAGGAAAACAAACAAAGAAGGACAATAATATGTGACGTGTGAAAAAAAATACTACAGTTAGTTATTGATTGGCTTTGAAACTAAAAGTAACAAAGTAAAGCAACTCATGTGTTAAGTAGTCTTCTTATGTTGAGTTCACAATTATAATAAAGAATAAGCTGTATCCAGACCTTACAGATTTAATTTAAAAGATGACACTTGAAAAAATCAAATATTGAGAGTATGTGAGTATAACAGAAAACCTGTTAGAGATAAACAAACAATATTTATTTATCTATTTATTATTGAAACGGACAAATATTAAGAAATAAACTTTAACGCTCCAGCTTAGCAAACATCGTAAAGAGCTGAACAGCATGTGTTCACACGTTTCCAGGAAAGACAATGAAGCATTATTGAAAAGCCTAGAGACGCCTCATCATCGGAGTTCTGATGAAATTATAAACATAGTTCAATTACTCCTAGTTGTACCATTTAGCTGAAATTAAAACGGCAGCATTGGGCCATGCTTGGCTCCGCAAAACAACACTGAGGTGATAGATATCTCCCCAAACTACTACGTAATTAAATTTTGCCCTGCGGGACTCCATTAATAACTTATAATATAATGCACATTTCATTGTAGGGGGGCCATCACATGTGGGTGTGTTATTGTGCTCTGGAGGATGCACCCACTGCGCTGTGTTTCTTTTCATAACAGAGAGACAGAAAGTTACATAAATCAGATGAGGCTGTTTTTCTCTTATTATTTCCACATGTAATGAGCTTTAGAAAATATAGAAGTCTTAATGAAGTTGTGAGCTTCAACATGCAACAATTAGCAAAGTTAATGAATCAAAAAAAAGACTTTAAAAGGCTGAGTTTGCTGCATTCTTTGCACAATCTTGAGCATGCATGTGTATGTGTGTGTGAAGGCGTGAGTGTGTGTGTGTGCGTGTGTGGGGGCGTGTGTGTGTGTGAGGCTTCAGGGTGACCAGCTGACCTTTGACTATTGAGCTGAGCATTCATTAACTCGATGGCTGACGCACACTTTCTGTGTGACCACTGTTTTAATTACACAGAGGCTAATAGGTGGTGTCACACAGACGCACACAGTTTTCACAAAAGCACACACACATGAAGAAAATGACAAATAACAAAGACCAAACTCGTGTGTGATATTTGGCCCACTGCTCTTAAGTCTCAGGGCAGCTATCACAATAAATTGGGATTAAGCAGTGAAAGGACTTTAAGTCTGAGAGTTCATAGGGAGCAGAGCGATTTTTTTTGCAGGCTTTTTAACATCTGAACTGCCCATATCATCGTCCTTATTACTTCAGAGATGTCCTTGTCTTCCTCTTTGCTCTTTCTTTCCTGCTGCAATATCTGCTGCACACCTTAGATGACATCAATAAACATGATCTTTAAATTTGTTTTTGATTGAGGACACAGCCCATCAGGTCGATGATGCAACATTATCAGCGTTTGAGATCTTTTAATATTGAAGTTTTGTCTTCACAGATTAAAAAACCAATCTATACTTTGGGGGCTGGATTTATAGCATTGGAAGTGGTAGGATTTCCCTGCATTTGTATCCCAAGCTTTTTAGACCAATTATGTATCAGCAGTGTAATGCAGAAGAAACAAATTTCAATAGCAGGCGCTTAAGACATCCTGGTTCCCATCAGCAATATTTTAACAATCATTATTATTTTCTCTTGAAACAGATATCCCCATAAAAATGTAACAACACCAATCAGCTCTAAATCAAGCAACAACAAATCTGCCTGATCTGATGCTGTGTTAGGAAAGTCAATCAGCCTTTAGAATACCATCAGAAATCATCAATTTCGAGGTGCCGTCAGTGTCGTGGTTAGTGCAGAGACTGTGGCCCACAAGTTCGTGTCCAACCTTCGGCTGTCCCGCTTGTCATTCCCCTCCCTTTCTCTCTCTCCATGATTTCTGACTCTATCCACTGCACTATCTCTAAATAAAGTCATACAAATTTAAATAAATGATTAATCAGAGCTCCATTCAACAAACTACGGGGGTCAGAATTCTTCTTCTTCTTCCTTTTTGGGCTTGAGTTAAGTCTCTGTGAAATAGTTACCTAATGGTGAATTGAAACTCAGAAGTAACAGATTTAGGAGGACTATGCTTAATGGAGCTTAACATAGTCTTAGGTGGAACTCATTTGACATCAACCACTGGCTACAACAAAAATACTGATTGGTATCTCTCTCAGAGGATGATCGGTTTCAAGATTCCTACTCAGGTGACGAGTCTTTACCATTTTGAAATATCTAACATTATATGAATCATCATGAAATGCTCTGTTAGATGTAGAAGGTCTTAATCAAAAGACAGATTTCATCGGGGGTGCTTGTTGCGCGGTGGTCAGGGTTCGACCCGGTTCAATTCCAGACCGTGGCTCCCCTTCTGCATGTCCCCACCGTCTCGCTCTCTCTGCACTGTCCTGTCCCTCTAATGAAGGCACAAAAAGCCTAAAAGAGAAGACACATTTCATACTTATTTATTTTGTATGTCAGCTCATGCAGGCTGAGAAGTACAGAATGTAATTTCTAGCTATTTTTGAATGTGGTATGTCTCTCTTTGCATGATGGGTAATATAGCTGGTTGACTAAATTACTTTATAATCCGTTCCAGGCATATTGAGGACTACCTAAATGTAGTTGGTTTGGCTACTTTCATGACATTTCTGGTAAACAGAGTATAAACAGTGTTTGAGGTTTTATTTTTGTATTAGTTTCTGTGAGATTACTGTGGCAGCTCTGCCTCATTTTTCTTTTAAACATATAAGGGCTGAACTCGTGGAGTTATGGTCAATCCCAAAACTATTTATGAGCTTGTTTATAAGAATGGTTTGAACCTTAGGGAATGGCACTGTGCAAAGAAATTTGATCAATATGTGAGGTGATGTGCACTTTGCATAATTTAAAATTTACAAGTATTCAAGGGGCAGACATAATCCATGGGTGTGAAACAAGAACAGTAGAATAATTTGAAGGGCTGTCTTTAAACTGCTTAATAGTCAAAGATGTGGGCGTGCAACAAGCTCTCCACATGAACATGAAACCCTCACTCTCTGTAACCCTCCATCTCTTTCTTAAATAATGATAGATTCCCTTATTTTTGTTTGTGTGTGTGTGTGTGTGTTTCCAGAGGCTCTTTGTCAGTGGGAAAACAAATCATGTGTTCAGTAGATACATTATACAGGGGAAGTCAAGGTCAAACTTGCGGAGCTGTTTACCGCAGCAGCAACCACGACTGGCTGCTGCTTTGTTAGGGATTTATTGCTGTAGGAGAGGAGGGCGAACGCAGAATCCTTCTGTCATATTGATGACAAACACACAGGGCTGAAAAATAACAACAAATCCTTAAGGCTAAGGAATATCTGAAGATCGAGGCTTTGGATGCTTTGAAAGCTGGAACAATACTTACTTCAAGTTTGAATCTCAGGTTGTTTATTTTTGGTCACTATTATTTAACCCCATGTCCTGCCTCAAATTGGACTTTGTATAAAATATAAAGATAACAGAGTGTGACAACTAACATCATTTTGCAATCATTCTATGATTCTGTTGGTTAATCCATGAGCCCTGTGTGTAGAGGCTGCGGTCCTTCTAGTGGACGGTCTTGCGTTCAAGTCCAGCCGGTTTCTGTTTTCTCAACATGTCATTCCCCACTCTCCCTCCCCAATTTTGGATTCCACTGTCCTATCTAAATGGGCCCAAAACTGAACCTTTAAAAAAATACAAAAGTTGTGACAATGGCAACAAAAGACTTGAACCTTTTTAACAGGCTAAAAAAAAAACACCCGAAAGGAATTTCTCTCACTTAATAAGGTGAAGTGGCAGTAACTGGTGAGTAACATGATGGAGAGGCCAAGTCTGTCTGAAGCAAAGATGGTGAGAGAATCACCGCTCTGTAAAAAGCTACATGGGCAAATAATCTAACTGCTGTTTAAGGATGATTTTGTTTAAATATAAAATTGAATGTAGGGACTACAAGTTCCAAACTGCTGTCTGGAATATATTTCAAAAGCATGGCAGTAAAAGGTTAAGAGTTTTGAACTGCTCTGCTGTCCCGTCTTGTCACCCATTGACGATGTGGGGGGCATTATGAAATGTAAAATAGGAAAAAGGAGACCCTGGACTTTTGAACAGCTAAAGTCCTACGTAAAACAAGAATTGGAAAAGAAAAGAAGAGGCGATGCTTTTCAGTGATGAACACAATCCTGTCCTTACTTTTTTTCAAACATGTTCCCGGCATCGAATGGGCATATAGGGGCAGGTCAGTAGTAGAGTTGGTTGTCTCTCAATAAGAAAGTTAAGGGTTCAATCCCCAAGACACTTAACCCCAAGTTGCATAAATTAAAATTGGCACTTTGCATAGCAGCCTCTCCCATCAGTATGTGACTGAGTAGGTGTCTTATAGAATGCAGTGTTAAAGGGCTTTGAGTAGTCAGAACACTAGAAGTGCACCATACAAACTCCCTTTACATAGAATTTCATAAACAATATTTGTCAGTATTCAAATTTCACATGTGTTTGTGCTCTATCAGTGAAGAGATATGGTTTCAATCCTTCCAAATCTATCACATCCTGCTTACAAAGCTTCTCAACACTTACAGTGCTTCGAAAATACTTTTTCATTTTTCATGCACAGGATTTATTTTAATATTGCAGATTATTTTCAGTTCAGTACTTTAGCGTGGTAGGTGATGAGCGCCACTCTTGACCTCACTAGATTCAAAGAGCTTCAATTGTGCACAACATTACGCTAATAGGCTATAATTTGCAGCAATCACCTCTCGTGAAAGAAAAAAGGAAGCATAAACACGGCAAGGCGAGCGAGATCTAATCATGCACTTCAGAGATGTTTATGGATTGCAGATATCTTTTAAAAGATTAGAATTAAATCCAGCCGGTTTAATGAGCTAATTGATTAGTCACTTTGCTTTTCTATGCTCCGTCACTTCCTGGAGAATCGTGTTTGTTGATACAGCATGAGGAAGATGAAATTTAAGACGAGGATTTAATTGTGTAACAGGCTGAGTTCAAGGCTTTTTATTTATGCTGTTGTAACTTGCATAAACATCAAATTGTTATTTTAACAGAAGGTTTAAATATAGGCAGAGAAGGCTTCTCTTATGTAAAAAAATAAATAAATAAATAAAAAATAACTGCTCTGGACTTGTTCTCTTCAACATTTCACACTTATTCCTTAAGGGTCCTTGAAAGCTGCCCCAAACCTCTGGAGAGGGTTTATAAGACACCTGATCATTCTTCCAGTTGTTGTTTTTTTTTTTTGTTAGCTGTCAGCAGCAGTGTGTATGATGTGTTTTGACATTGCTGTTTGTGACCAGTTCCTCTGTTGAATAACCCTGCTGTCGAACTGCTGAAGAGTGAGAACTTGGTAGATAGAATGCGCTGTTTCTGACTGGTTGTTTTTTTTTTCCTGCATTGGTCGATGTGTGTCGTAATAATGTGTTTTGTACACTTGCTCACGTGTGTGTGTGTGTGTGTGTGTGTGTGTGTGTGTGTGTGTGTGTGTGTGTGTTTGTGTTACAGGCCCTTTCCATCAGAGGACACAGCTCTGAATGAGGATGATGTGTACCGGAGCCTTGAAGAGCTGGCAGAGTAAGTACACATTCCTTGTTTTTGTCAGTTTATTAAATTAGAACACACTGGACACTTCAACTCACCTGAAGCACCAACACATCTTATTCCAACCCTAACCTTTACTTCCCTAACCATATAATTTAAAACAAAAACAAAAAAAACAATGAATGATTTACATTTAATATTCATCATCTACCTTATTGGTATGTTTATGTTCTCAATGTTTGATTGAATGTTATCCTCACAGTGTGGTCGATATCATTTCAATAGGTGATCACATATATCAAGACTTATTGTTAGTTCCTAAATGTTGTCAGATTTGTAAACAGAGGCTGCAATAATTAATGTGCAAGTACTTCTCTACTACAATATGATGCGATACCATAAGATGACATACGATATGCTGCCATGTGACACAATACCATACATTATGCCACCATACAATACAATGCAATACCACTTCCATCATACACATAGGGACAGAAAGTTTGAGGCTTGACAGGTGGGCGTGATGTCACAACATTCCCCGTCTGACTGATTTTTATATTTAAGCAATATATATATTTTTTTTTTAAGTTAAAAACTTCTCAACATAGAAGATGAGGCGTCGTCAGCTTTGCACAAAACAGGTGGTAGAAATATTTTACAACATTTCATAGCAATTTTCTTTTCAGATCACATAAGTCAACAAGTTGAATCAGCTGCTGCAAAATAAAACAGTTAATTTCCCTTTGCAGTAACACGAGTTGTATTCCAACAAGAACAAACCAGACAATTACTTGATACTGATTAAAATTGCAAATTACTTTTTTACTCTGCTGCAAATTAATTGAATACCATCAAAGAAAAAAAGGACAGAATATTTTTTGCTCAATGAATAATTCCTATTGTGTATTCAGTTTTACTTTAACAAACAATAAATTAAAATAACCCTTGGTCTTATCTATCATTTACAATGTTCAGCTTTTGATACTTCACACTTCACACTTCTTCCAACCCCCCCCCCCCCCCCCGAACTGTCTCATTACATAAGCGCAAATTTCTCTGTCACTCTGCCCGTTGCCATAGTGACGCCATCTCTGTTCAGGCTTATGTTTGAGCTGCCTTTCTGCTCGCCTCGTTGGCAATGTGTTAGATGGGTGGGCGGGTTATGTCGGGTGTGAAAAAGAGTCGAAGGGTCTGAGAGTTCCAGCAGTGACAGCAGATTAATTGAGAATGATTAGTCAATCACTCTGAGATGGGTGCCATTCATCACTACAAGATAGGAGAGAGGCGAGTGGGAGAATGTAGGTTATATATATATATATATATGTGTGTGTGTGTGTATAGTGTATGCTCGCTGAATTGTTGTGGTGCAGAGAGTGCTCTTGCTGGAGGACAGAAGTTACCGCCAAGCAGGCTAATACTGGATTAGAGTGCATCTTAGCCAAACAAGTAGCCCTGAAAGCCTGGAACATGGGCTCTTACCTTGACAACTGATGAGCATCGTGAGCATCTTGCAAAGAAAGGACATCCTAAAGAGAGAAGAGAACACAGATTTTAATATTTTAGGAAAGAGAAACGTGATTTAAATGTTCTCATTGAAAGAAAATAAAACATGAAATATCTTCATGTCTTTCTTCATGTACTAAAATTGTCCATCATGTATGAAAGCATGGCGTCAATCGAGAGAAGTTTATGTTAGACACATATTCACTGATATGTCCCAATACACATCAGGAAATGTTATGCATGTTTCTTTATTTGACTGATAAACTTTTTTCCTTCATATGTTCATGCAACATTTTTCCCGGTTTCCTCTGAATGCACCTTTTTTTCTCTGCATTGTGGCCACTTATTTTACATGGCTGAAAACTCTACTCAGGGTTCAGAACTCATCTCTAATCAATCAGCATGAAATATACCCTGTAAAAGGTCTGGTAACTTAAATGGCCTGGTTCACTAACAATGGACTGCAGTAACTAATATCTCCCAAAAGCATTTTTCCTGCTATCTGCTCCATGTCAAGGTCTGATTCAGTAAAAACAAAGTTAATAATATTCAGGGGCATTCAAGCGTGTGTGGTTTGCTTTTGTTTTGTGTCTGACTGTGGAGGAAAGCAGTCTGCACCTTTACTCCGCGTGCCGATGCACCTCATGCTGACAGAGCTGTTTCATCCACATGATCTGATGAGCTATGAGGGGAGGGGGCACTTTTTCAGGGTTGAGTTTTGTTTTGTTGTCGGTTTGGTTATTGTTTACTTGTAAAAGGATTTTCACAGAATTTCAAAAAAGCTTGTTGTCTGAATGGAATCAGTCAGCACAGGAATCTTACGTCCTGGCGTGCAACTGCTCCCAAGTCCTGACCGTTTTCACAGATTTGGATGAAGTGTTGAGCCACTGCGAGTCTGGGCCTGATTTAACCCTTTGTTATATGATTCATTGTCTTGAGTTGGAAAGTTTGAATTTGACATCTTTTAAGAAAAAATGTAACACAGAAGTTACAACCTTGTCTCAGCCAGCATTACGTTTTTGCTCTGCTCTAACTGCGTATGGCTGTTAGCATCGGCATTTGTGAATTAGACAGTGTCTTTTGAATTGATTTGCACAAGTTAACTGGGCAAAAGTCGGGCCTAGATTGATCAGTTTTTAGTGATCATACTATCACTATCACATCACCAAGCCTCCCTGTAAAGCTGTTAAACTTAAAAGTGTGATTTGATGCAGTTATATACTTTTTAATTTCTCAGGCTAGTGGTCTTAAATTGACCTCCAACCTTTCACCTTCTAAATCCCTTTTTTCCATTAGTGAGCTTTGGCCTGTTAAACCTTTTATTAGCATGTAGCTAAAGTTCACCTCTTTTTCCTGAAACGGTCAGTGGTGTTTTAACATGGTGCTCTATATGTAACCTGTCAGTACAGGCCGGCTGGCGCCGATAGAATTAATCATTTCACTGTGCAACACTGCTGCTCTTGACCTTTAACAAAGAACACATATGCATTTAGTTCCATCAATGGACAGAGAGCACAATTGATTCATCAGCAGGTCCTGCACCTAATCCAATTTGACACGCGTAGCACACAGGCCACACTTGCAATAAGCCTGCTCTCAAAGACTTATTAATTAGCCTGAAATATTGATGCATAATAAACCCTGAGTGCAGGAGTGTGTGGGAGCACAATTATGATCTTACTATATGAAAATTTTCTTTTTTTTCCCTTTTTTTTTCTTTTTCTGGAATTTGTATGGATTCCTAGAGGAGGAAAAGAATCCACTGATAGAACATATGATAAGTCATCAAATAAAAAATAACAAATAAAAAGCTATATTGTAACCAAAACATGTTTAGTGTGAGAAAATAAAGCAGCATTGAAGAGTAAGATGGCACTTTTATAGGGTACGATAAAAATCAATGCAATGGATAAAATGGCATCATTAGGTTCAGTGATGAGACGACAAAAGATACTAACTGCAATGGAAGGCAATCTATAAAATGGATTTTGAGGCGAGATTTAAAAACTGATCTCATGTCAGAGCACCAACAGTTAAATTGGAAACTGTTCCAGCAGCCCGTGCAGCAGAAACTATTGATTAACCTTTCATTTTAATGTGGTGAAGTTAAAAGACATGAACTGGTGGACCCCCAGAGGTCTCTTGGGGATGGCTGGGAGTTCAATCTTCTGTAATGCAATGATGCTACACTGTATTTATAGAGATAACTACTTTATTAGATTTACAATAAGGGGCTTGTTATGTACCTGTGGTTGACAGTTGATATTTTTAGAGGTTTTGTCGAGGTCACTTGCCATGTTTCAGGATTTCCATATTTACACTGTCATTTCAGAAGTGAGCTGTTGAGGCTTTAAGCTGTCAGAGCTGGTTTCTGTAAATAAAAGGCATTACAATTTTCTGGAATGTGCAGGTGTATGCATTTAGAGAGTGTCCTTTGATTTGCATTCTGCTCGACTGAGTCAGGTGAAGGGCCAACATCTTGCCTAAGTGAGGTCTCCTGGGTCAATGTGGTGATTCTGTTCTATACGTCCTTCCTGTTGCTTCAGGATGTCACATCTCTTACTTTGACTCTGAGTACTCGTCTTCAATGACTCCATCCGGGAGTTGACAAAGCATGAAATGGGGGTGGATAGGGTACAGTCGCCAAGGGACTTTTGCCTCTGTGAAAGCCACACATAGATTTCCATTCCGAAGCAAACCGTGTCAGGAGGCTTTTGTGTCACTGTTTTGCAGTTTATTTTGCTCCATTAATCCCTTGGGCAGATTGACATGAAAAGCCAATAGCGGAAACGGATGGAGCTCAGCCAAGGTATTATTTACTGCAAGGTATTGAGTCTGAAGTGTTCAAACTGAGATTTAATGTCACCAACTGTCATATATTCAGAAACAACATATTTATATAAAAGTAATAGCTTCTAAAAAGCTTTGAAAAATATGGAAAAAAAAATCCAATGAGCTGTGAAAAGAAGATACAAAATAAAACCGAGAAAATTTTTTATAGGCATTAACACACTTTATTAGCCTTATTTAAAACTTTATAAATGTGTTATTTCCTGCCTGAGGGGGAGGGGCAGTATCTCAGTTTGTAGGGACTTGGACAGGGAACTGAGGGTCACTGGTGCACGTCCCAGTGCAGGCCAAGTCTGGAAATCCTGCTCTGATAGCTGGACAGTTGCCAAGGTGGACTTGAGCAAAGCACTGACCCCTCCACCCGCTCACAGGGTTAGTGCTCACTGTGGATGACTGAATTAAAAAAACTAAGCTAAACATGAAAACTAATAGAATCCCTAACACTCAGCCATCAACGTCTGCCAGGCTGATGAACTTTAAAACACAGTGTGGCTCAAAAAGTTTTATTGACAGTTATGTACCTTTGCTAACTCCCTCTAACATGTTGCCGTTTGTCTGTGTCAGATACAGAGATTTTGAGATAATGGTTGTTAATGCTGATTGGAGGAGGCATCTTGTGAATATTTGCCTCATATCCTAAAAGACCCCAGAGTTCTCACTGACAAAGGGTTTACTTTTACATACACTAGAGCTGGAAAAGTACATCATTAAATTCACAGAATATAGTTACACTATTTGTCATTTTTCTTGTGATGATGTAATTTGCTTATTCAGACTGAAACTTTGGCATTTATTTGCCTTGAAACTAATGCTTCCTCTAACATGACCTAATACACTATAGGCTGTTTGATTGAAAAACATTTCCTCTCAATAGTCAACCAGTTAACTCCCTTTAATTATTTTTAATCCCAGACTGTGCAATTACATGTTTGCATATTACTTCTCATTCATACCCAATGCTGCCATTCTCTGTTATTAATGTTATCATGGGTGTGTTGGAGTCTGAGTTTGGCAGTGTGTGAAATAAATTAAAATTTCACCTGTTGATGTTATGTAAGGCTCAAAAAGCAGGGAATAATTACACTCACAGTTCACTCTCTGGAATTAAATAATATCTTCCAGGGCTTGGGGACCTGCATTTATGCATCTTTTGTTTGATTGCTTTTATAAAGTATTTTTTTTATTTTTGTTGAACCCAAAGTAATTCTTCTTGTCCTGCCAATCAGGATAATATTTTTACTTCAGATTGAGGTATTTCTTTATTAATCTTATGTGATGTCTTCGTGGCTGAGCCTTAACAAGTTCCTTTCCAGTGTCCTTTTTAACGAACTACGTGACAACGACAGATGTGTGGCCATAAGATAGGGTGCAGATAGATAATTATACTCCTTTGAAGATGCTCCTATAAGTGGGCTGAAACACTAGCAGAAAACTCCTGATATTTCCAGGAGGAGCTGTGTATGTGAATGCAAACAGCCACGTTTTTTACTCTGACTTCACCCAGAGTTTCTCCCGCCACATCATTGTAATCTTTCCCGCAGCAAGTCCGAGCGGGATGGGTAGTAGCACTGAAGCCAGTGCATTGTCTGCCTGCTACCGCTACAATCTTCGCGCACATACTTAACTTGTTCTGTTTTCTGTTCGCCAGGATGTTGTTCTCCTCCCTTTTGTTGTCATTGTGATTCTGCTGAACCAAATGTAGCATTGATTTAAAGGAAAGCATGTTCATTGTGGCGTGGCATAGTGGAGTTTCAGAAGAATTGCATTATGGAAAAACAGCTCAAATGATTGTGATTTCTCCTGTTTTTTTTCTGCCTCGATCAGTCCAGACTTCGAGAGTTAATTCCATGCAGATTATAAAATAAAAACCTAATCTGCATTTCGTTTATTTCAATAAGTTTTTCAAATTGTGAGTTCATGTGATTTATTCAACATACAGAACATTTCCGGTTTACTTTTAAGTTTGTGTTTTTAATGCCTGTTGGTTAGCTGTACAGATCCAGCATTGCTTTATTAAGATGTGGCTATAACAAAAAGAACTTTACGTACAAAACACAACATTATTTAAGTACTTACCTAAAAGCCAGACCAGCCTTTGGGGACTGCATGTGTAGCTCTGATATGGTGAGTCATCCTCCACCCCTCCACTAATTTAACTCCATGGCACCGAAGCCTGAGAGCAATGTGCTGGCAGGCCTATTGCGTGCAAAAGCACCGGACACCCTCTGGCCTGTCACTGTGTAATCAAACAGAAAATGAGGTCTAATTCATGAGTCCTCAGGTTTCTACACCCACTCCCCTTCTTAGTGATGCATTGTGATGCACACACATGCTAGATCACACACAAATGCACGTACACGCACACACACACACACACACACACACACACACACACACACACACACACACACACACACACACACACACACACACACACACACACACACACACACACACACAAGCATGCATTTAAATGATTTATCATGGTCCATTAAAGCCCAGGAGACAAGGCGACATAAATTGTAAAGTTGTGGTAAAGAAATATGTCCCTTTCTTTAGTCACACTTTCTTTTTCTTATAATACACTTGTTCTCACAAACACACACACACACACACACACACACACACAAACCCATCCACAGTCCTGGCTCCTTAAATGCAACCATCAATATTACCTGCCTAAGTCCCTTACCTTTTCTGACATAAGCCTTTATGACCTTGACTAGATTTTAACCCACATAAAAATACGTGAATAGGACCAGATTTTGTCCACCTTGTGTTCTCCAGTAGACAGATTAGACAGGCATGCCTACTGTTACCTTGGTGATTTAGGACACTATCTGTGTGTTTGTGCATGCACAATCTGAAGAATAAGAAGCTTGTGGCTCCTTTCTAACTTTGTGTGTGCAGTCGTACCACCAGTGCCAAAAAACCTTCTGACTGGTCAGGAGAAGCTGAACAGTGGACAATTAGGCTAAAATTCAACCCGACCCAGAATTAGTGGTACAATAAAGAAATACCTGAAATTGTAGTTGACTTGACTTTACATAATAGCATTATCATCAAAATCTAAGCTTATATATGTCTTCACAAAGTTGCACAAACAATACACACCTTCCTTTTTCTTTGTTTGGAAACAAACGTGCATACTTTAAGGAGCTACAACAGAGTAATTTGACTTTAGAGTCAAATAGTAGTCAACTAAGCAGTTAATTAATTATATGACTTAATCACAACTTATTGGAAGTTTCAAATCTAAATGTCCTTTTAATCTAAAACAATGTTTTTTTAAGAGAGGGGGGCCCCTGGAACCCTCTGGGGGTTGCCAAAAACAATCAGGCAGAGTGATTTGGACCTATACAATCCTTGAAATGAACTGAATCATCTGGATTATATTTGGAATAATCAGTACAGACCATTCCTTTAGGAAAAGGGCCAAATCGACTCTGATTGTCTGAAATGAACTTTGATAAATGAGAAGCTCTGAACTTGTGAATTCACGTCAGTCTAATGCAGTAATCAATGATGAAATGCATTAAAAATATCATGACTTGACTAGTTGGACCGATGGATCGTTGGATATTGACAAAATTACCAACTGGGAAAGAGGAAGTGGCTTAAATGTCATCACTGATCAATAGAATATTTCTGTTTTAAAAGCTATCACTAATGACAGTACAAGTTCAGAATCAATAGATGGAGGCTAGAGGAAAAAAATAAAGCATAAAAAGGTCTTCGCTTATTGTCAGGGCTTAGTTGTTCATTGTTTTTACTACAAAGTCTGCAATTAAAAAAAAACTTAGACAATCAACTTTTGCTTCATCCTCTCCTCAGAGATCCTCCTCATCTTAGATCTTTCCACAGGTTTTATTCAAATCTTCGCACCAGACCTCAGTCGTGCAGTAATTCTGTCTCTGAGTTATCAAAGCAAAATGAAGTCCGACATCTGCACTCTGAATCGTCCCTGCCGTACAACACATGGGTCTCTGTGGAGCTTTCAGAGAGGAGACACCGATGGGACAGCTTTGGCTAGCTGGCTGGCCGCCGTCCTCCCACACTGCCTCCTCAGTATTCAACATCAGCCACTTTTACTTAATGAAGAGCGAAGGAGAACAGGGCTGAGAGTGAACCAAGCCACCTCAATTAAAACTTCAAACAAGCCCTGCACGAGCATGACGACAGGCTGAATATTTGATAGAGGGCAGCTCTGTCTTCTCTGATAATTTATGTCCCCTTTTCATACTGACGGTCAAAGAATGTTGTCGTAGAGATGGCAGATTCAGCCGGTTGTGTCAGAATAATAGCAAATCTCGAAACCTGTCATTTTCATGTTTAATACCTGTAAATGCTGCTTCAGAATATGTGAATTCATTAAAAAGATTGTTTCAAAATATCCTATTTCGTGGAGCCTCGTAAAACTGTACTCTGTTGTCTAAACCTTGAGTTGTGTTTGGGCAGCCAGGTTATAGCCCCATTCAAGAGTCATTTTAAGAACACTCATGTTGGGGGCCCTGACGGATATATTTGGATCAGAAATTATTCATCCAACGAAGAGAAATCCTCTTTTCTCTGTGCCCTGAACAAACTGGCTCAAATTGCAAAATGGCATCCCTTGAGCTGGTGGGCTTTAAGTGTCCTGCTCAAGGACATTTCAGCAGAGGGGCAAAGCTTAAAACTTAGTCTCCTTCAATTACCCCTTAAATCCCAGCTTTTATTTATTGATAATGTTTATGTATTCATTTTCTCAAGTTTCAGTAAAGGCTAGGTGAATGCTGGTGTACTTAAACTAGGAGAATGGAGTTTTTGTCGTTGGTTGATTGTGCTCCATATACTGTTGTACCATAATACCCATGTGTATGTACCATGTACCCAAATATGTTATGTGGATGTTATTCTAAAGGGGGGATTAGAGGCTGCTAATGATAACGCTAGCCACATTTAGCAAACCAAAGGACATTGTTTGACCAAAGATTTTTTATCTATTTGGGGGGGATTTTGTCACAAGACATGGATACAGATGGAAATCAGGGATGAAAATCAGGGAAAGAGAGAAAAT
This sequence comes from Symphodus melops, assembly GCF_947650265.1. Taxonomy (NCBI): domain Eukaryota; kingdom Metazoa; phylum Chordata; class Actinopteri; order Labriformes; family Labridae; genus Symphodus; species Symphodus melops. The sequence continues at coordinate 18,150,852 of NC_136706.1, forward strand.
AACGTGTGGGAAAGGAGCCAAAGGTTAGAATTGAACCCAAGCCGTCCATTTGGAGGACCACAGCCTCCATAAATGGGGCGCACGCACCAACCACTGCGGCAGCAGTGCACCCCAAAAACATTTTCTAATATATAATGCTCCATTTTTTTCTACTAAACCAACTAGGAATTAGTTTAGAAATAGTAATTTCTTATGTGGTGACTGCCAAATTTTGGCTTTAAACTCTGCTTTAGAAACCAATCGACCTGAAAGCTGCTTTACTATTAAGGACTTTAATTCCCTTGAGCCTTTTTAAAATAAACTACCTGAAGCCCATTGTGGTCTTTGTTTCCACTGATGACACATTAAGTTAAGTCTGCTGATGTGAGAAAAGGCTACACCTTTAATTCACCAAACAGAAACATCTAGCACTGCAAACCACACCTGAAAATCCCTGTAAATTTCCAAAGTATTTCCACCAGAGCAGGGGCCTTTTGCGGTGTAAAAAAAAAAAAAAAAAAAATCCTCGACACTCTTTTTATAGGTCTGTTCCCCACCATGGAAAACACAATTACTTTTAAACATTAACCATGGCTTTATGTCAATGTCCATCTCTATAAAGGGTATGTATAGCTGCTTATAACTCCAGATTACAGTATACCTTGGAATCATGTCCATATTGTTTTTTTGTCTGCAATCCAAATATTTGTTGTAATATTCTGCACATTTTCAAACATGTAATCTAGGTTTTTAAAGGGGTATTAAGTTGGAGCCAACTGTACTCAACTGAATCAATGGAAACATTTAACATGGCCATTATACTGTGCCTCATTACAATTAATGAGTGTGGAATTTTGTGTAAATTAGGAAAACAAGAGTTGCCAGGCTTTGTCCTCCATTATTTAGCAGACACCTCTTTCCTATCTTTATTTATTTACAGTTTTTAATCATTTATTTCCCTTTTTCGGCGACCTTAAGCCCCCTGTTTATTAACATCATCGATGTGGGCCCATAGCCAAAGTGAAATCCTGCTGAGGCATCTCCACCGCCTCAATGAGTTTCCAAAACAATAATTGCTTTTACACAACAGAGAGAGATTCTGTGTGGACTCTCGGAGCATGAGGATTTTTCCCAGACGACGTTCCTCTCCACAGTAACTGTCTTTTCTCTGCTGGCTGCTTGCCTAATTAAAGGTCAGTTAGCTAGCTGGGTGCCGAAGCAACTTAAACACATTAAAGGGAAATGCCACTCAATAACGCAGTGCATTGGATGTTTCTGAACATTGAGTTCTGTGTCCCCACGCTTGGAACTCCAATAGGACTCTACAGGCAGGGCTTGTGAAAGATAATGAGCTTGCACTGCTTCGATGACTCCGTGCCTGTCGACTGTCACAGTAGTTTAAAAGAGACATAATGAGTCTTTTGGGCAAAGTGAAAGTAGTGGTTTTGATTTCAGGTTGTGTTTTGATGCTTCGGACTGCAAAGCCAGAAATAAACAACGAAAAACTAAAAGAGTATCACATCAAAACTTGAAATGTTTTGACATAACAAGATGATTTTTTTTTTTTTTTTTTTTTACAATACAAAACGATATTTTGAACTTCATACAGACATTATGTCATAAGAAGAAATGGTTTTGTAATACAAACCTGGGTCTGTGTGTCACATTTTATGTCCAATGATCATTGCAGTATGAGCCATAACCACATGAAACTGGAACATGCACCACTGGCACATTTAATGAGCATTACTGTCATTGCATTTTAATAGCCTAATTGTCGTGTACTGTCACATTTTAATAATTAAAAATGTGCTTTAACGGCTATTATAGTTTGATGCACATGTTTTAGTTATGATCGAATAAGAGCCATGTGAGTTGATGTGCTCCCTCCTCATCTCTTTTGAAGCTTCAGTATGTATTTATCTGAAAATAAATTCTCCATGCCACATGGTTCAGTTCATAAAGTGACAGAAGGCTCTCTCTTCTCACAGTGAGCATGACGTGGGTGAGGATGACATCTACGATTGTGTGCCGTGCGAGGACGACGGGGATGACATCTATGAGGACATCATTAAGGTGGAAGTACGACAACCCATGGTAAGAATTTAGTGACACAAGTTCCTTTCTTTGTTTTGTTTCAGTTATTGATAGTGGTTTTGTCTGGAGTGTTTTTATACCGTAAATCTGATGCCATTTTAAAGTACGTGACTTACTTTAAATATCACATTTTCTAGTGACATGGACACTTTTTTTGTTTTCTTTAAGGATTTATCTGTACATTCAAAACTATAATAAAGCAATCACACCCTTTTTCCCTTTTTATTCCTATGTGAGTGTTTGAATGACGTCTTTTGTCTTCACACACTTTTTGTATTTCTTGCTTAACTGTCTCTGACTTGCACTGCTTTGCCTTTTCCGTGCTGCAGATCAGATACATGCAGGTGAGTGCTCATGTGATTGTGACTCATCCCCACCCTGTCGGCTAACTCCCTTCAACACTTAATTTAAAAACAGTCCCAAGAGAACGCCACGCCAATTAGAGCACTGAGCTGAGCCCATCGAGACAAAAAGGGGGATCCCATCTGGTTCAGAGTCTGAATCAGGGCCCTTTGGAGACCGTTGTGACTTCAGCTTGGTGACTGCAGCGTTCACTGACATCACCGATGAACACAGCTGCTACATTGAACCTGAAAGAACAAGACAATAGTAATTATCCTGCTGGCTTTGAGTCGTGCTTCTGATTGGTTGATTACATGCTGGATTGAGGCCTGGACTGGACATGCGTTTTTACAGAGTTATCTCCAAATTTGTATCGTCATTGCTTGTTTAGAACAGCCAAATCTTTCCTGAATGGCCAAATCAGTAATTTACCAGCTGAGCTACTCATTGCACTGCGAAAGCATAAACAATATGTACGGAGCTGAAACCTGTACCTATGTAGGATTTAAACATGCTCATTAGAGCAGACAGCAGTGCATTGTTCTTTCAAAGAAAATCATGCCATGTTAGTTCATGTTGACTTACCCAGACATCTGGTCTCATGAGAAATGTTTTATGCAGATACGTTTGTGTCTTTCCCCATCATCTTCCACCCCCTCACAACACCCCTGCTTGCATAGCCATACACTGAAAACCTTGAACTGTCCACATTTACATAAATATTCATTGTTCCTCGGGCTAGTCCACCCACACATACTGTGACAAGCTTGCAGAGTCCAACCTGAAGGACAGTGCTGTAGCTCCGCACAGTCTGTATTTATTTTTTTAACAGCTTTAGATTTGTAATTTTCTTGTGCTCCAATAGCTTTTAGTTTAATTAGTCAGTGTGTTAGTAAGCCATAACAATCAGTGTTTTGGCCAGTACTCTCTTGAAGGCGTTATTTTACTTTTCAATCAGGTGAAAAACAAGATAAACTAGACTCTTGAAGTTTGATTTTTTTGTCATCCCATCATGGTTAACATCAAATCTGCAGACGTGTTTGTCAGTGGTTCATTATGTACACAAGGTAATTCACTATAAGTGTATATTGATTGAGAAAGACTCCATGGCATAATCTTATAGAGATGCTGCAATTTCATGGATCGATGGTCAGGATTGTGCAAGTTTTACGCTGTTTGAAAATGAAAAGAAACCAACAAATGCCAAACAGTTTTTGCATATTACACGTCCACGTTTAAGCTATAAATCACCAATATATAGAAAAACATAATCCTGGTGGTCTCACTAAAAACAGTAAAAATGATGAAAAGAAAATAATGTAGTGGTCCCTTATAATATATATGATGTTAGGCATTTTTTTAACTTCTATTTTGGGGGCTTTTTAAGCCTTCACGTACAGCTAGGACAGTGGATAGAGTCTGATATCAGGAAGAACTACATGTGGGAAAGGCCCTGGGCTGTCAGTTTAGAGGACTGCGGCCTCGGTATGTGGTGAGCTAACCACTAGGTCACTAGTGCCCCACATGTTTTTAAAGGTATATTTTGGGGCTTTATATGCCTTGACTGAGGAGACAGGACAGTTGAAAGAGTCAGCAATTGGGAGAGAGAGAGTGCGTGGAAGAAGCTACAGGTTGGATTTTAACCTGGGATGAGTTTTGGTCCCTTAAAATTAGCTAGAAACAATCACTAAAGTCCAAAATACATAATCCTCCACAGTCATACTTATAACGCCAATCAATCATAACAGAAACAAGGCAACGATCTCACATTGTGTTGTCAATTAAATAAACAACCCTAACAATCACACAGTGTGATCTTCCTGTTCTAACATCTGTCTAATTCTCTCCGTAGAAAATGGGTATGACTGAAGATGATAAGAGAAATTGCTGCTTAGTCGAGATCCAGGAGACTGAAGCAAAGTACTACAAGACTTTGGAGGACATCGAGAAGGTGATTGTGAGAATGTGTCAGTGCACATATATTTTAACGGGCTCATACTGTATATGTGTATCCTGGAAGAAGCAGTGCAGCATGTGGGAGTTTCCTTTTGTCCTGCTGTCTTCTTTGTGTTCCCGGCCTGTGGGCCGGGTCGCAGCATGGAAATGTCAGCTATTGGCTGATTCATTGGGGGGCACAAATGTCAGGTTCAGATCAATTTGGTTATTATTAGCTCAGGCCCCATAGGAGACTATGACCCCTGGGGCTTTAAGTATAGACCTGGACATCAAAGGCACAGAGACATATTGTATACTTGAACACACAGTCCTGCACACATGGTCAACAAGTGTTGGAGATTTGATCCATATAAAGGGAAGTTATTACTGTCTACTTCCAAGGTTTTCCATGAAAAATACACATTTTGTGTGCTTCAAGAGTCATAATCCCTCTCTCTCTCTCTCTCTCTCTTTCTCACATACACACATACATACCCCGTCTCTCCCAGTGTGAAAATGAACCACAGTTGAGATCAGCGCTGCTAACACATCGCTTTTCTCTCTGACACTGCGATGTGATAGAGGCCCCACAAATCATCAGCTTGGCTAATTTCATTAAACAAAATGTGTGTCCTGTGTTTTCCACGTCGGGCCAGCACGGGACTAAATACGAATAAATAACCTTCGGATGATCAGAGGACTCGTTAAGCTTAATTGAGTTGGGGTTAATAAAGCCTGTCAACTCTTCATTGCTTCTTCGTTGATGTATTTGTTATATTTACGATGATGGAATGTGACAACCATAAAACAATTTTATTGAAACAATAGGGAGGTTTACCTCTCTTAGAGTTCAAGCAGAATAGAGAACTGCTGTGCTTGTGCATTCATAGCGGGAGCTGTAATATCCTTACGTCTTTGTTCACAACATTACAGCTGCTGTTTTTACACAGTATAGCTAAATCTTAATTTCTACCCTCACATTTGACTCTAAGATTTCTTACAGATCTTTTGGTCAATACAATTCTCAAATATGAAGATTATTGTTATTTTTGTTTTCTCCTTTATTTATATCCTTTAAACACATGTTTCTCCTATTTCTCTGTAGAATTACATGATCCCATTGAAGCAAGTCTTGAGTCCACAGGACATGGAGGCTATCTTTGTCAATCTTGAGGTGAGTATCAGCTCAAGCAGAGAAAATGATGAACATACAGCACGCCTGGATGTACCGCACTCCGTGTGAATAATTCAATATGTGTATGGATGGCTGAATGAATGACAGGATGTGTAGTATTTGTGTAAGTTAGCCGTGTGACGCGATTCGAAATTCACGGTTCGGTGTACACTTCTACTTTGGTGTCAGGCTTCAGTGTTTTTATCACAGTGGGGACAAGAATATGTTATTTACTTTCAATGAAAAGAGTTGGCTAAAACTCTTTCGCAGAACCTGGTCAATAATACATTCCCAACAAACGAACGATGAATTGCTTGTGCTGCACTTGTGTCATGTGGTCTCTATGACAACAGTATCTTAAAATTAAAAAAAAGTTTGTCCCTTTTATAAATTGAGCATCGAAAGGAGTATGCTTGTTCTCTTACTTCATCTGAACACAGAGTAGGGAGCATGTTGATACAGGGCATGATCCATAGGACACGAAATAGGAGAATATCATATATTTTTAAAAGGGCATTTGTGAGGTCAACAACACCCTTTTGAAAAGTTAAAAGATTTTCAACTGAAATCGCTTTGCGTGGTGGCACAAAAAAGGCAGACCATTTGGGAAAAAAAAGGACAGAAGGCGCTAAGCTTTTTCTCCGGACGGCCGCCTGCTGCTGCAAACGCTCCTCATTGAAAACAGACACTGCTGCTGAGTAAATAACGTCAGGTGGACTCGAGGCCTCAGGCTGAGATTTTGGAGTTACATATGAAACACAAGTGTATGTATGAGTAACAAACTTAGGTCTTAGTCTAGGTGGTTTGGAAGTCACTCCATGAACGCATGTACAAATCCTTGACCCATGTCTTTCCATTTACTGTACTGTAAATTTGTGTTTCTTATTCAGTGTGCATACACAAACTCTAAGCTATCTGCCTTCAGAAATGTAACTCCCCTCATCCCTGAGCCTCCTCCTGTATTAGCATTTTGTCATTGCTTATTTGGAATGTTTAGCACTGAATCATGTTCATTAAAAGTTGTTTATCTCAGACTCTGCTAGGGGAAGGTGTGAGCTCAGGGACGGGTCTGCATTCAGACGTGTTTCAGAGCAACACATGAATAGAGTCACACCGGCAGAATAAAATGCAAATTGCTGGAATAAACAGTGAAAACCTTGACTTGAGTGTCCTGCCTCAAAAATGAGCCTTTTCGTTTTCATAATGAAAACCGGCCTTGTTGACTAATAAGGTTATGGCTGTGAATCACTGACAGAAATACACCAAGACAAACATATATAAATGTCCTTGGCAATAAAAACTGATTCTGAAACACGAGGAGAAGGATTGACAAATAGTTTTTTTGTACTTTTCATATTGTATGTTAAGAATAGAAATGAAAAACCTAGACTAGCATTATATTTAACTGCAATGATTATCTGAAAAAATGTCCACACTAACAGCATTTATTTTAAATTATGTATTTGTGATATACCAAGACATGCAGTTGACTATATCAGACTGTAAAAGACTTAGAAAACTGTACTATTTATATACTGAACTAGTCTGAATAAATACATCATTGAACTGTAAACAACTTGGTATTTAACGGAAGAAATGTGTATTCAAATCTGTTGACTGTAATATTTATTATGATGTCCACTCAGGATGTAATCAAAGTCCACTTTGCTCTGCTGCGTGCCATCGACCTGAACATGGTGAGTGGAGGAAGTGGCCTTGGGAAGATCTTCCTCGACTTCAAAGAAAGGTTTGTAACCTCAGCATTACGTTACAAACATATTTATATTTTTGCCTTAATGTATAGATGTCCTAATGCATAATATGTATGCACAACTTTTGCACCAGCAAAAGTTTTCAAATGAATCGAGAAGTCTCCATCTGTCTCACAGAAGACATGCATGGGGTTGAATCCACCCATAGCTTTGCTGCAGAGCAAACTTCACCTTTGTGTGTTGATGCTGGTTACAAATATTTTTAAAAAAAGCCATTATGCAGTCATTTGGGGGAAGGTTTTCCCTTTTTTTACACAATAATTAAGAGAAAATAATGCATCTAAAACACCCGCGCTAACAGCCTCATGCTTTTTTTAGCACTGCCACACACGTTTTAAGTTCAAGTCGGGCAACAAAATAAACCCTCAAGCTCATCAGTTTATATCCACAAAAACAGCTTCAGCATGAGAGCTCAACTCTGTGTAGCGTAAAGTTGCAGACCTTACTTTTCTCCATGTTCAAACACACAACAAGGGCAAACTGCACTGAGCGGCACTTTTTGGCCATGTTTGCACCTTAAGAGTCATTAGCACCAAAAGATTTGTGAAATAGACCTTGAGATTGAGCAGGTAAAAGGAGATGAACAGTTTTTGAGCTATAAGTGCCCACGCTCCATTCTTAGTGACTAAATGTTCTTCTAGCTGACAGGAAGCTGGATTTTCTTTGTCTGCTCTCTCAAATTGTTGGTGCTGCATCAAGTTGAGCATCCACAGATTAGTGGAAGGATTTCCGGGATTAGTGTTCAAAGAATAAGTCAATAAAAGCAAAAAATGTTAGAGAAAAGCTGAGAGAGCATGCCACCAGTTGTTCTCCATTCAACTCGTTAATCCATTTAAGACTGCTTTAGCTTGTCATGATTGTCTTTGCTGTATTATTTTTTTTTAGATTTAGCTGTTTATCATCTTTAAACATGACTCACAATCTCCTACAGCTTTAATTTCATTGTTAAAATGCATACCTCTTACCTATCCATTGAGTTTTGTCATCATAAATAAGGTGTATCCATTTTATTTTATGAATAAAACTATTAACGCCTAACGGTTGTCTGCACCCAGATCTTATGTTTAGCACAATTATAAGAGCATCCGTCAGCCATATAAGAGCAAAACCATCATCTCTGTAGGTGTCTGTAGGTGTTCATGAATAGAGCTGGGTCTTTAGCTTTTCCCTAAAGGTGCAAAGGGACTGCAGATCAGGTGAAGAGTTTAGTTAGAGCCTTCGGCCCCCGCTGTCAAGTTTGGATCAGACGCCTTTTATTTGCAGAGCGTAGAGGGCAAGGCGGATAATAGAGTTTAAGTAAGGAGGCACCAAATGTGTTGCTGTTCTGTAAGCGAATTGCAGAGGATTACATTTAATGTGAGCAGTAACTGGGAGCCAGTGGAGTTAAGTCTTATCATTTGTGTTTCACGGATAAAAAAAACCCCTCAAAACACTAAAATTTTATTTCGAACATTGAAATTGAAAAAAGCTCTTTCAGGTTTTCCCATAGACTTTGATAGTGTTTGGGGAAAGGACTTGATTAGCAGGAGATTTATGTGTTGTCGGGACATGAAAGCGCTGTGAGTCGGGAAAGCTGAGGTTTATTAGGGAACAGGGATTTCTCAGACGGATCTCAATCTTGCACTGCTGCTGTGGGCAATGTGTGGGTAATTTGCATCCCTGAGGGGAGCAGCGATTTGCCTCCCTGCTGTGTGCTGAGTACCGCTTCTTCATAGGTAATGGTAATGACGGTGATGATAGGTTCTGGCCCTGGACATGGCTCCATACACAGCCATGGATAAGCCACTCTCCTCTAATGATGCAGCCATTACTGAAAGAGTGAGTCACACACTTCACAGCATGTACCTGTTCTTGCATACAGAAGTATGCATTATAATCCCCAGCACAGTGATCCTGATAGCACATATTTTTTACTCCTCATCATCCTTCTCCTTCCAACCTGAACCAGGCAATCACTTTGTATTTCTTTAGGCAATGTTAGTTTGCATACAGAAAAAAGGCTCAGAGCAGGCCTCTTCCTGAAGCCTTGGAGAGCTGTATTACACAAAGTTAGTGTGACACTTTTAGAGACTTTATTCCCACTTACAGATAAAGGCAGTACACATGCATTATTATTACTTATTCTTCATTTATCTTCTCACGACTCCCTGATCTGATAGGGCAGCGGTTGGAAATCCTTATTTGCGCCCAATCCCAGATAAAATGATTTCAGTAAGCTGATGGTCAGTTGTTATTGAGATTATATTACTCCCTGTAAATATATATATTTATTTTACTTATTAATCCCTGAGGGAAATTTTTTATTTTTTTTTATTTTTTTTTTAACACTGCTACCAGGGAGCATAGCAAATCAGTTGGAGGTTTGTTGTCTTGCTCAAGGGCACCTTAGCAGTACATGGGAACCTCTCTAGCTACCAGACCAACGTCAATATTTTAGTCCACATTGGGACTCCAGTTCCCAGCCCAGAATGCTGCTTCAGTCACATGTCAATGCACTCATACATAAAGAAAATCTTCTGTTGATTTGTGGTAGATCACATTGTTTTTTTTAGTCTATTGTGCTTTTCTTAATGAAAGCCATAATGCCTCATATAATGTTGAGAATGGATTTTTTTACTGAACAAAACTGGCCTGGAAAGTAGTAATGGGTTTACTGCATTATGACAAACGTTAAGTGGGCAAGGAGCACAACTGACATGTGTCTACTTGGAATTTGTTCCTTTTTGTTCACAAGACTGAAACCACACACTGACCACTGATATGGTCACACACATTTTGAGGTCAGTGCTGTGTCCAGGTTCAGTTAGATTGTTTACCTTAAATTCAAGACAAATAGTTGTGGACTTGATTTTGTCCACTAGGATTAAGGTCTTTTCAAGTCCTCTTGAAGTCATGGACCCAAGAATGATTCTAGGTACCTATTGAGGGCAAAAAGGTTTTACAAAAAGGTTGAACCAACAGCACATCTTTTATCCGGGCCGTGCAGCGAATGTGCTGTTATTAACATTAGGCTTTCTTCTGAGGTTGGACTCAATTAGCAGTGAACAGAATTCTTACCGGATATGTTGTTTTTAAAGTCATAGGTCTTGTTTTAGGCAGTGTTTTGTAAGTTCACTTAATAGAGCTAGCTTAAGGTTCATTTCACACATGTTAAAATGAACTGGCTCATGTTTATAGTTTATATATATATCACAGTTTTAAATGAAATGACTGTTGAACTGACTTCACATTATTTTCTTTTTTGTTTGACTGCATTGAGCTCCTTTTATTAGTCCTCCTGTCGTCTAGTTCTGTTACAAGGACATGAACTGTAAACTATGTCCACTTATTGGTTTAATAAATATCACAAGAATAAATTCTGTACAGGAAAAGGCAAAGTGGTGCATGAGTGGGAGTTAAGTATTAAATTGAATAAATGACAACTGTTTGTTGAGGAAAGGATGAGGTCATGGCTGCAGGGTCAAGGAATGCAGCCTCTGTACATGGGGCTAGTGCTTGTCTATCCAGGGCCAATGAATACAATGTTTCTACTGCAGTATTAATATTTCTCAACACATGCTTTTCTTTGCAGTATACATATATACAGTTCATATATATATACACATATAGTTACTTTGTCAAGGTCTAAACTAAAGTTACTTTGAGTAGTCAGAAGACTAGAAAATCATTTCCAAGCTCACATCTATTTACCATGTTCCTGTGACAGGATTATGTTGAAAACTGATCGTAAAACAGTAATCAAAAATATTGTCAACCAATACACTGAAATATGAAACAATACATTTTAACATTATAAATGTACTTAATAAGGACCTTACCTTGACAAAAGATCACAACATTGAGTCTACCAGGTTGTTTTGTGATGGATTCTGACCTTCTATTTCTGACAGAAACAGCTCACATTTACCTTCTATTCATACACAAATCCTCTGATGACACACCATTCATATTTACTGTTGGTGACATTCCCCAGAATGCAATGCTGGGTTATTTTGGAGAGAGCAGTTCATTAGATTTGCAGATTCTGTGCGTCACAAGCTTTTGCCTCTCTTCATGTGATTGACATGTATACCTGCCTCATTATGAGCCCCTCTTGTCCGTTGCGATAAGCTACAGTGGCCGGGGGATCTGGACAACAGGCATGTTGGCGATTATTCTGAGGACTTGACTTGGAATAATTAATTTGGTTATCCATGCGTGTAAGTCCCAGTGACCTTTACAACAATGTGCTTGTACCTTCTTTTTTTTTCTTTTTCTTTTTTTCTCACGTCGGCTCACTAGATGAAAAGGTTTATTTTGTTTTTGTTCTATTCGTCATAGAAGTGAAAGCCATGGTTAAAAATGTCATTGGCTTATCTCAAACACTTCTCAACATTCAGAACTGACCTGAATAGAAAAGTGGGCTCAGAGGAAGCTCTTTAAAACTAAAAGGGCATCTAAGTGCCCTCTTGTTGACATCCTTGTTTCCAACATTCCCCGACTCATTTCCGGAGTAATCTGGCTCGCTGATACTCTTACATTGCCTAATCATGGCTGCACTATGAGCCTCTTTATTGCAGGTCTTTGCTCTATGTTCTCCTCCATTTGCTGTGTGCTGAATATGTTGAGTGGAGGTGAGGGGGTCCCAATGCCATGTGTCAGAGAATATTAGCTGGCTCCACAGCCTGTCACTTCTGGTTTGCTTGGCGAGTTTCTCAGTCATTTCACTCGGCTCTCAGGCTGCACGAGGGCGGGGGGGTGAAGGCCCAGAGCGCAGTAAGTTAAAATTGCATTTTCTGTAAAATAACATGCCCGACAGCATCCTCATTATGAAAGAGGCCAGCACAGCAGGGCCATATCAACAACACTGAAACAAATGTCGACAGCCAGTTTTGACTGCACCTGCGTAACTCTCTTACCCAAAGGGAAACTGACAAAAAAACAGAAAAAAAAACAGTTGGTTTGTGGTTGTACTGTTTATGTTTTTCTTCATACTTGTGTCTGTATCCACTCCAATGATGATTGCTTATAATTATAGATTGCACAATATAAGAAATAGCATGTCAGCTTTTGTTGACCGAGGAATCAAAGTTGAGCCAAGTGAGGGAGCACATGTACATTTGTAAGGAAAAAAAAAACTCTATTCTATTATCTTTGTAAATGTTTCTTGATGAAGGAATATCATTCAGCATATTATTAGGATACTTACATATCAACATAATCAATTTTGATGCACTCAGTGCAAACTCACATTTAGTCTATAGAACTCTTTCATGACTCTTTTAAAAGGGAAACTTGACATTTGCTTGCATCATAAGTTGTTGAAAATGCTGAGAAGGAGCATCAGAAGTTTGAGTAATGCAGATCGTCATTTACAGTTTAAAAAAGATACTAAATGCTACAGTCAGACTTTGATTGATATACTATAAATACTTTGTATTGCAAATATTTCTGTAAACATTTTGGAGACAGGAAATGATGTGATGAGTTATTATCTTTCCAACAGTGTTTCCGGAGGTTGGCTGAAATAAGCTTTGAGCTTATTGTCATGACATGACCTCATTATGTATGAAGAAAGGATGCCTGCCACAGGAAGTAGGGTGCTTGCATGTCGTTAGCCCTTTTTTCATTGGCATTCTCAATGGAGGCAGACAAAGCTTGACACTAGCCTCTGAAGTCAGACAAATATATGACATACTTCATTAACGGGACATTTGGATGAGAGGAAGTGTTTCTTTTTCTTTTCGTTTTCTCTTTTAGCCTGTACAGCCGGCGTTCTATCAATTAGTACTACCCATTGAGATGTGCTAACAGGCAGTTGTTTGCAGTTCTTCCTGTGATATCTTAAATAGAGGTTTTATTCTAGCGAATCATCACGTGCTTCTTGTTTCCTGACAGTGTGTATGTAGCCTGAAGTGCTGTTTTAAAGTGATTCTGTACTTGAAGCCTTGTTTGAGCGCCAATAATAGTCTGTCAAGATACCATTGCCCTGAAATCAAGTTTTTTTGTCCTGGTAGAATTATTTCACAGGTGATACAGGTAGTCTTTGCTATCGTTGTCGTCAAAGCAGCACATCTCGACAGAGGACGGGAACACTGAGCAAATACAGCTTAGATTTTTTTAAGTTGCACAACTGATTCCGGCCAAATCACGGCTCAATGCTGTGTTATTTGCCGTGCATTGTGTGGGGGATAAGAGGGTCGATCATGGCCGAATCAGATCTGCTGAATATGCCTCAATTACAGGAGGGGGTTTACTGCATCAGCCTTAGCAAATGAAACATTAGCTCAGACATTTGTCAGCCTACGCTACCCGGGACATAGTGGGACACTTATTAACAAGCACATCCACCCACTCAACCACACACACACATGCTTGCACATAAAAGATGAACGATAGCCTTCTTTCAAGTTCAGCTAGAGGAGCAGATAAATTCCTCTTTGAATCATTTCCATTCACTTGCAAGTGCTTTGATTGAAAAAAACACACAAAAAACATTTAGGTCCCTGTGAAAACATTTCTTAATTAAGGCCACAAACTGATGAATATAAATGATCGTGAAAACAACCGTGATAATATCTAGCCTTCAGAAACTGCACATGTCCCTGTTGAGGAGGACTAAGTGTTATGTACCCCAGAAGTAAGTGCTCATCCTTCATCGTGTTCATCTTAAGCAAGTTGATCTTTTAAATTATTGCCTGTGGATCTTTTGCCTCGTGTCATTATCGACTCTCTCTCTCACTCTCCCTGATGTCTGACTCCACCTTCTTGTCCGGCTATTAAAAGGATGAAAAGCCCAAAAATAAATTGTGAAGCTTTTAAAGAATCTGTGTCATATCTGATATGTGATCGGTGCTACAAACCATGCTGCCCTGCATGGTCCACCTGCTGTTTCATAATGAATCAACCACCCATGTATCTCAATAACTTAGTTGTCTTGGATGGATGAGAGCTGAGGGGACCTGTCTTCATGAGTGTGGATCAAGTCTTAATCAGGAGCTTGTTAGCCCAGGGCCAGTTTAACCAGGGTAGAAGTCTAACTGCAGGGAGGCGTCTCCAGGGCTCCTGTAAAGCTTGAGTAATCATAAGTGGAGCTCTCAGGAAAACAGGATGACCGTCTGATGAATGGATATGACAGAAAACTCTGCTATTCAAGAGAAAGATGATGGTTCAGTTGTAAGAACTCCACCTCTGACAAAAATATCACACCACTACACAGTTTTTCAGTCAACATTACGAGTGCAGAGTTTTTCCTTTAAGAGATTGGTACAGAACTGAAACTGTAATCATTCTATAATCCAAGACAAATATTCTTATTTCATAATTGGATTTCCAAGTCTGCTTACATTAGGACAGGAGCCCCCCATATACTACAGATCAAGAGAAAAAAACTGTTTTTGCTTTGTTAAATGGACATTTTAGTGTCACTGTCATTATGAATGAATAAAGTCACTTTCCATTCACATTTAATGAATTTATTTAATTTGTGTGGATTTTAGAAATACACTAAAGACAGGGTTGGTCATTTCCTCCAGATGCACTTTTTAAGATTTTCTTTGAAATTGTCTTTAGGTCCTGATGGAAATTGCATCATTCATGTTCTCTGAAAAGGGGACAAAGTAAATCCATCATCTGTAGCAGTTGTAAACCTGTAAAAACTTCGACCAATGTCTGCCACTAGGAACCAATCTGATGAACCAATCACGCCTCCCTGTCTTCTCATTCACTCCCCTTGCCTACACTGGCCCACAGTCAAAGCTGGTCACTGATTTTAGAATCTAGAATATTTATTTTTCTACATGTATTATGATAAAGTTTAGTTTTTAGTAACCATTGAATGAGACATGGGATGACACAATGCATGTGACTCATGCATTTAAGTGAAGGGTGTAGATTATAGGGAGCACAGAGGGGAGGGGCTGGGCTGAAGGAATGCTACTTTCAAATTCATGCTTATTTTCAAAAAATTACCAACTCTGCCTTCAACATGGTTGTAACTGTCTAAAGGAAATAATCTTCAAAATAGTTTTTGGACCAACCAACAAATTCAAAGACCATGGCAATAATATGAGACAAAGAAAAGCAGGACAGACATTTTTTCCTTGACTAGCAAATGAAACGCTGTAAAGTTGGCACATGGCATCTTCTTGAAAAACTATGTGTGGAACATAAGAAAGGTTAGTCTGTTTTTTTAACCTTTGTTTTACTATCAATTTTCCTCTAGTGGTATAAAAAGAAATGCAGACAAACAATAGACATCAAGAATAAGCAGAAATACAATAAACGATGAGTCAGCAGTATTAAAAGAACAGGACATGGAGAAAGAAGTCATCTTTATGCAAGTTCTTCAATAACAACATGGTGTAAGTCATCTTGCAGGACTTCATGCTCTTAAAATTATGAAGTTGGATGTAACCCTATTGGCTAAACTGAAGCAACTTTTTTTACGAAAAAAAAAAACGTGAAGAAAAAAAACGAAAAATGTAAAACTAAGCACAAAAGATGTATGTTTGACTCTGCCCTTGTCTCCGTCACAGATCTATAAGAGGCTTAATTAGACTTCAGGGGGCCAGGTCTCTGCGCTGCCTCGCCAACTCTAGTGGGGTGGGGAGCACAGAGGGGTGGGGTGGTTTAGCACTATAACAGCAGTGCCAATGCCCTACTTTGAGTCAGTGAGTGAGCAGGAGGAATGTGTGCCACGTGCAGTGGCATCCTCCAGGCAAGATGACTTTGAACTTCCTCCCAGCTGAACCCACAGATCTGTGTCAGGGTTCCATTGTAATAACTAATGAACGCAGTTCTCATATCCTCACTGCTTGAAATTAAGATTTTCTTTTTTTACTCACACGCTGATAAGAGGAACTCTGCTGAGCAGCTGATACAAAACTGAGTCTTTCATTAGTGTTCTGTGAATACAGTGAGCCTGCAAGACGATGCAGGCCCCTTTAAATGTCACCCTGGGATCAGAATTCAGTCATTTGTTATTCATGGTATTCACGTCCACTCCTAATCATAATTCATTTATACACATTCATTTATCTGGCCCATATAGTGCCTAATGACTCTCAAGCTGACCGCTCAAATTGTGTTATTAATCAAATAATTAATGTGCAGTACGTCGCCTGAAGGCTTCAAGACGATCACCATCGCAAAGCTAATTGCTGACTCGCAGCAATTTTCCTTGTCTCTATGTTTTTACAAAGAAATGATATAATTCCAACATTTTGATGATAAAGAATAACCCCATTATTCCTGTTTGAACCTCATTTTAACCATACGCTAAGCTATGGACAGGTTTGATGTGCCCTCATGTCTTGGAGTTTTCACACAGAGGAAGCAGAAAATATCCGACTCCAAATCTCAGCTGCAGATTTCTCTTAACAGACATTAATATTTTATTGCTATGAGCAAGAACATTTTTTACAAGTGTTCAGCTGCAGAGGGCCTTTTGAGAGTGAATGCAGTTGCAGCTTAAAAATGGAATGTAATCAGCAAGTCTGTAATTTTCCCGTCTATTTGTCTCTATAGTACTTCATTGGTACGCCATATCGGGTCTTTACTCTTTTACACTTTCTTTGCTTTCAGCCGAAAATAGGATTGGTTTCAGATGGCTGTAACTGGAGAATTGGAGAATGAGGAGCTCTGACACAGAATTATACTAATCAATTGTTGATTGTTGTGTCCATTTCCAGGTTGTTGATCTACGGTCAGTACTGCAGCCACATGGAGAACGCCCAGAAGACACTGGATGAGCTCATAGCAACACGAGAGGATGTCAAGATTAAAGTAGAGGTAATGTCCTTTAACACGCATACCAAAACAAATGAGATACGATTGACTTTGCATCTACACACCAAGAAGCTCCTGTGCAGGATGTGTGCAGATCTTGTTTTGCTTTCCTGACATTTCTTGTTATTTGGATGCAGCACCCACAGAGGGATGTGTATGTCTTCTTTGATTTTTCAACAAGTCTAAATGCCTCAAAACGAGATGAAAAAAGGGGATGTTATGACTCCCATGACACCGTGTATCAACATCAACATCAGTCCAAGGTGGACAGTTTCACTTACAGGATATAAACGCATCCAGGACACATTGAGAACATTAGTGAGATCTGAGCATTATGTGACACACACAGGTGGTCAGAGGACACGTTTTTCCACATTGGTCTGGTGGTATATACACTCATTTCTCCTAGGCCATGTCAAGGGCAACAACTCTCTATGCATAAATTTAATTCAACATGTAGAGTCCACTAACTCTTATACATGACTGATTAAATGTTTTCCTCCTGTGCCTCATGAGCACTGTATTTTTAGAATAATTTCTGATGACATTTCAGGATGTGAAGACGTTGTTTATGAAGCTTGTTGTCCTTAAAAATACAGATTTAAAGTGTCCGGTCTTCATTCAGTAAGTATTTAATATTTGATAATATTGTACCAAGGTGGACAGAGTTGGAGACTGCACAAGAAAAATTTGTGATCAACAAGCTGAATAGCATCGGTTATATTGATCCTGAACCCTTGTGCATGGTGCCATCCACTTGTGAGCCGATTACTCAGGAGACATGTCAACTCCATGTTTAACTGACGCCTTTGTGAAACACTGAGGCGGACTGTTTGGATATTCAGGATTGAAGTTTCAGTTTGTCATTTTTTTCATGCATCTGCAGACATAAAGAGACACTCTCCCAGCCCCAAGAAAGAAAACATGTAACAGTATAGACACATAAATATACCTAAAAATCTACTGAGCAGTAATCAATAAAATAACTTCAGAAAGTACGGAAAATCTTCCCGGTAAAAATATCCTCGATTAAATAAAGCAGAAGAAAACTAAAAAGGCAGCACACAGTTACAGTAGCAATACCTTCGTTAAATCTGTGTCTAAAGTGCAAGTGCAGGACAGGTAAACATTTTGAATGGCGAATTTGAAAGTGTCTTTATTAATAAAAATTAAACCACAAAAAAATGTAAAGCCACAAGACAGGCCAAAACAACTTTTCCATAATAGAAAGATGGTGATACTGCAGGACAGCATGTCACACATCAGACTCCCCCACCTTCCAGAAAACAAAGCACAGTGATATTCATGTGCCTGCAGGGAAAGCAGCAGTCTTTAAAATCATGGTGATCAGATGCAGGACATTAGTGACATTAAATCTCAAACCAGCAACCACCAAGACACAAACAATAAAGTAGGTTAAGACTTTCATTCATCATAACCAGTAGACATGCTAACACATGATTCTCAGATATGATCATCTGATTGGTGTTGATACACTTTTTTAGAAAAAGGAAAAAATACCAGTTCATGAATTCATGTAAAAAAAAATGTGTTTAAACATTTTTAACCAGGTTAAAAGCCAAAGAAGTTATTTTAACACATAAACCTTCAAAGGGAAAATTATACAAAATAATACAGAATGTGACAGCCTTCATAACATCAGTGCTGGTGGAAAAAGGATGACATTGAATAGATTCATAATTTGGGTTCAAATTTGCCATTGTGGTGGACTTACTGAGATGAAATCAGCAAGGCAAAAATGTGATTTACAAATGTGGCATCAGAAAGGCTTGATTCAAACATTTCTGTCAAAATAAACATTCAGGGTCGCATTTAAAGCACATTCAATTGCATTTCGAGGAAGGAGAGGATTGGAAATGACTGTCCGTGTTTATATTAATGCTGTCTGAGTTCAGTCCTGGTGAAGCCCTTTTTGTTGACACTACTTTAATTGACTAATCATCTCTAGACCATTGCTCTTTGGAAGTTTTTGTCTGGATTTTGGAACAGGGCTAACAAACTTCTGTAAAGATAGGATTAATGACTAGATTAATCAATTATTACAACCAGGGATGCTGACAATGTGGTGTTCTCTCTGAAAAGAGAAGCACTCTGAAACCGGGTTAAACAGCTTCCCGCTGTTTTCCAACACCAGAAGAGTGATAAACAGTTCCTGTCAGTTTGAGAAAAGTAAATAAATAAATGCCTGTACACACCATGTGAGGGAGCCTTATAGTGTGAATCTTACAAAAGTCTATAGAAATGTTCATTAGTCGGAAGAATTTGCCAGTCAGCATTCGGCATTACTGCGTCACAAACGACTGGCACCACCAGAGCTGTTGTGTCCCCAGTGAATAAACCGGCCTTGTTGTCACTAATGGAATGCACCATGAATGTGTGGCAGCAGTTATAGCAGTGCAACAAAACACAATGAATTATTAAACAATGAATGAAGGCTTATTTAGCAGGAAATGTGCAATGCAGCGTTATGCAACGTGTAATAACTTCCCTGCTGCTCGTGTCATTGTTTTGCAGGAATGCACTATGAAAGTGCAGGAAGGGAAGTTCAAGCTGCAGGATCTGCTGGTGGTTCCCATGCAGCGGGTGCTGAAGTATCACCTACTACTTAAGGTAGGAGGCATCTCAACACAGCAGAAACTACAATACAATCCATTTTTAATTGCAACTTTGAAGAGTAGGAAAAAGCGTCAAACATCAAAGCAGAGCACTTTTTATATTTCTATCCAAATCATTTGATTTCAGAATAGACTGTCCATCTCTGCGTGCATCACAGCTCTTTGAATTTCTCTCTCTCTCTCTCTCTCTCTCTCTCTCTCTCTCTCTCTCTCTCCCTTTCTTAAAGAAAGGAAATCTTCATCACTTTGATGACTAAGGCAGAAGGAATGGACATAGCTTTTTCACACTTTACTTTCCATCTTTTAATTATCAAACACTCATTTCCCCCTGAGGCTTGAAAGAAGGCTCTGAAACTGTGTAGCTTGTCTCTTCTTAGAGGAAGCTGGAGTCATCTTGAATTCACAGCATCTACAGTGCTATGCATCTGAGCAGTGGCCCAGTTTCACTGTAACCAAAAAAAGTTTCAAATTTGTCAGATAAATTCTTTTTAGCTTAATTTCCTCAAAATCTTTTTTTCCAAACTGTATATGTTGCATGATAATGGGATATCAACAATCATCATTTTGCAACCAGGTTTTTTTATGAACGATGCATTTCAGTTGTAGTATACTGCCTTTTTTTTTTTTTTTTGCATCATTTCCCAAAATAGTAAAAAGCTCCTCCATTGGTACATCAATGAAATAAGGCACTCTAGTTTACATGCATTGGTTTTTAGTCTACATACTGTCTGTTCCTCATTTCCACACTGAGCTCTGGAGCAGAGCGTTAAGTTTTGCTGCAAGGAACTGCCTCCAAAGTGTCTTGAATCTGGCATATCTCATTTCACTTGATGTTAAAAGATAAAAAACATGAGGCAACTGGACAGTGCCTGTGTTTTCAAATTGTGTGATCACGATTCACTATTTGTGACTAATTTGATAGTTATTATGACGTATGCTGCTGCCCTCCTGGCCAGGTCACTCTTGTGAAAGAGATCTTGATCTCACTTGGTTAATTAAATAGTTAAATAAAGGCTAGATACAAACAAAAAATATGCAAGTGGTCATTTTCTACCGATGCAAAAACAAGGATTGTTCAAAAACGATTTCAGGTCCCTGTTGGGCTACTTATATAAAACAATAGATATTTTCTATGAATGAGAGTAGAGGCCATTTAACATGTGCTTTCAGCCTTGCAATACTTCAAGGTAAATATTTCCTTTTCAGAACAGCATGTTATTTCTGTTTGTTATATGTAGACAGAAAGATTTAGTCACAGAAAGATTCATTACTGTTTATTCTGTCTGAACCATCTACCCTGCACGACGGTCTGTCTGTTACTGAGGTTTGACTGATGATCGTTTTCTTCTGGTTTGCCCTTTGTCTTTTATTGTTTCACTGACTTTTCGCCCTGCCAAACTGTGTTGTTGTTGTTATTTTCGTGGCCAGTTCATCAACCATTTGCGCAGCCACTCTTTGCCCTTTTGGAAACTGTCAAATGCACTTTATTACTTTAAAAAGTCACCGTGGTAACACATACTGCTACCTGACATTTAAAACTATACTGCTTAGGCTGTGTATTTTTTTCGTCTGTGCTTGTTCTTTGGTTCAGCCTTGATTTTTAAATATTTTTGTTTCCTTCTGTGTTGTTCTGTCTTCTGAGACAAATACGCATATTTCTATGTCAAAATAGCGACAAAAGAAAAGTCAATCAAGAAAAGGAAAGGCATTCTTGGGCGCCAGGTAGCCTCGTGTTAATTTTGCATGCACCCCATGACCAGAGGCTCGGGTCTTTGTTTCAGTAGTCGTTGGTTCTAATCCGACCTAGACCCTCAGCTGCCTCATGTCATCCCCCACTTTCTCCTTCCAACATTTATTCCGTCTCTCTTGTTCAACCAATAAAGGCATAAATGGCCCGCAAATGTAAAAAAAAAAGAAAGAAAAATACAAAAGAAAAAATTAACAAGGACCGGCATTCTGCCAGTGTTTCTTTGTAAAACAATTACACCTGTGTCCTTGAAAAACAAATTTCCCCTAAGGGATAATAAAGGGAAAGTTGAAAGTATAAATTAGCTGTCATGTTAAGGACTTAAAAAAACGGCAAACATTTGCATCATTTAAGCTTCTGCATTGTGCCTGTGTGCATGTTCTGAGCAACATATTTTATATAGCTTTTAATTTCTTTTTTTTGATAATTGGAAAGCAAATTAAGCGACTGCCATCTCCAAGCAGGGATTCTGTTTGTTCTTGTATTCAAATGTATAACTGCAAAATATATTGAAAACCTTATTTTCCTGCCAACATTTTCCCTGCGGCTCTTTTCCTTGTGGTCACGTATAAGACACGCCTTCCATTATAATAATCCCAGTGATTTATTTTGCATGTAAATGACGGCTGAGCAAGTATCAGAGTTTATGATGTGGTGGGAAATGGACTCGGGTGGAGGCGGGTGTTTACGTCAGGTGATTGTGGGACTATGCAGAGAGTACTGCTTCTTGTGTATTAGTTTGAATGGAGCCACTGCAGGAGTCTCAGCAAGGCACTGAGGTGAAGTCAACCACGCGCTAATCAGATTAAACGCACCCCATTTCACAACTTCCCACAGCTCTATCGTAAAACTCAGCTGTGTTGTGGCTTCCGGGCATGTCAGACTGACAAGTCTTGTTTGGGAGTGTGTGTGTGTGTCCAGTCATGCCTAAGGGCACATCTTCAGCTGATTTTGTATAGATTTCATCAAAGCAGTGTTATACAATTTGGCTTGAATACTCGTCTCTCGTCATCTTTTATGTATCAGAGCTGCACTCTAAATAAAGTCTGTTCAGCGACATCATCTCATAAGTCATTCTCCTCAAGAAGGGTTTTGAATTTTTGATGGACTCCCAGTGTTTTTTAGGGACCCATGTGATCAGGTTATTCATCTGAAGTTGGGTGAATGTGTTCTTACAGCAGCATGCTGTACCTCCTGCTCAAATGCTCAAAAAACTGCTGAGTAAGCAGGTTACTTGGTTACTTGGATAAAAAAAGAAAGTCGAGAAAGGAGGTGAAACCAAGCTCGAAAGCAGTGCTTTTCACTTGATGATGCTGGTGCTGCTGCTGTTGGAAATCCAGTCGGGGATATTGCTTTTGTTAATAAAATAATTACTGAGAATGTTAGTTCAGGATGTTTGCACAGTTGGGGTGGTGAAGTGGCGGAAGTGGCGGAAGTATCTACAGCGTTACAACTGTCTTATGAAACTCTTTGCTAGCATTGATTTCTTGTAAAAGTCTGTCATAAACGGTCGTTCTCAGACACATCATGTTTTCTATCAGGGAGTACGTTTGTCTATCTTGTAAAACCAAAGGATGGAACATTGGTACATTTATCTTTATAAGGCCATACTACATGAAGTGCCTTCTTCTGTACATTCTCTGCTGATTCCCAAAGCTGTCAGCAGCTGTAGCTGGACTCGTCAGTATCTCAGTAACTCACTCTGTCTTTGATGGAAATGCTTTTCGTCTTTGCTCCATCATCTAAGTCTGTGATGCAGACTCACCTTCAACGAGCATTTACAAGATTGAAGCACTTGGATTATTTTAAATGCAGAGATGAAGTATAATTTGACAAGTGTATGGTTTCACTTCAGGTGTGTTGATTAATGTTTGTTTATAGTCTGTCTTTTGTTGTTTGTTTGAAACTTTAATCCTGCTGTCTTGGACAGGATTCTCTTGAAAACAGATCTTGTGTCTCAATGAGCTTTCTAAAGAAGTACAACAATTTCATTGTGTGTCACATTGCATTTCCAAAGCAGAGTTTATTGGATTTGCCAACTGGTAGGAAAGCTGGCACCATTTCATTTTTATTAATAAAACAATCAAGGATTTAATGACACCATTTTTCTAAAATTAATTTGTACATTTGTCATATTCTGCCATATTCCTTTTCCACTTTTTAAACCAGCCCAATTTGCCAGAGAACAAGGTTGGAGGCAGAACCTGTGTGTTGCTGTTAGTGGTTCTCATATTAATCTATATCTCAGCAAAATCAGTGTCGCATGTGTAATCACAGTAAAGAGCAGCTCAACATGTCAAAACAGAGCCTTTATATTAGTTTGAGTAGTTGTTGGTATGATATATTAAGTGTGATGTATATCTTCATGTTGCTTCTTGCAGGAACTTCTTAGTCACTCAACGGACCGACCAGAGAGACAACAACTAAAGGAGGCTCTGGAGGCTATGCAGGTCTGTGTAACACATGAGCATGAATGTGGGTTCATAAGTGGGCTTTAAAGAATATTACATAAGTAGTCCACAGTGCTCAAAGGCATAGCTGTATAAATTGTTCCAAACAGCTACTGTGCCTCAAAGGAGTGTAAACCTAGCATGATATGACAGATGTCAGAAAGATTTTGAGTTGAAGGCTGAAAGAACGTTTGTGTTTCTCTCACAGGATCTGGCCATGTACATCAACGAAGTCAAGAGGGACAACGAGACACTAAAGAAAATCAGTGAATTTCAAAGTTCAATAGAGAATCTTGTAAGTACTGTGAACTCCTCTGAAATATCATTTTCTTTTCAAGTGGAGCATTTTTTCCAAACATTGGCTTTGGTCTGTTTAAAGGCATTGAAATACAAATTTAAGAATCGGCCTTAAATGATTGCTCGATCGTACTTGAACTGTCAATTCCACTTAATACTATCACAACTTGTTGACTGGTATGAATTTTATAGAAGCTGGAGAAATGATATCATAAGCATGTTTGGCAACACTTTTATATTAAGGTCACAATATTCACCCTCAACTTGCTTATTAACATGCTAATTATGCTGGCAGCATTATTATTAAGTGCTGATTGAGACCTAATTCTACATGACCAGTGTGTGATCAGTATTAGTTTATTGCTAATAGGTCATCAGCTAATCGTTAATTGCTACTTATTAATAGTTAAGTTGTTGATAATGTCATTAACATGTTGTGCTTAGTATGGCTCTTATGAAGTACAAGACAGCAGGAAAGCTATGAAGAGCACAACTCATGTATAACACCTTCCTAACTTGCTATCAATAATCAAACAAAAATTGCGGGGCTATTAAGGGAAAACCTCGAATGGCTTTTAAGCTGTAAACTATGGCCATAAGCACTTCATAACTAGTAATAAGAAGCCAGCATGCTAATAAGGAACTAGTTGATGGTGAATATTGTGACCTTCATTTTCTAAAGTGTTACTTAAGTCTCACAAAGAACTTACACTCACTGACTGTGTCTTTGAATCCTTATCTTATTTCTAAAGACAGTTATATTTTAGATACAGTTTTTGGGCTTGTAGATAGAGAAGGAAATCAGGGAGAGAAAGAATGGCTAATAACATACAGGAAATTAGCCCATGGCTGGACTTGAACCGGGGCCACCAACCTATAAGAGGACTATAGCTTCCCTACATGAGGCATGACCTTTGACCTTTGTGCAAGTTCATCTGTTTTAAGGAATCAACCTGAATATGTATACACCTGACACATGTTTTTTTTTAAGGAATGTGTTGTAATATTAGGGGAAAATGCTTATTTACTACACAGTGATAACATAGGACTGCTGAACATGAAGCTGCAGACTGCAGCTCGTAAGTTTATTTGCCGCGTGACTTTAAGCAGCTAGCCTTGTTCTTTCAACCAAAGCTAGAATATCTAGAAAACCTGTCAACATCTTTGAAGCTCACAGATGACTGCAATTTGTTTTTCTGTTATACTCAACCCTCTGCTTTATGAGTCAAGATGTACAGTATTTCTGAAACCACATTCCTTAAAATGCTACCAGCTTTGTCTTTTTGGAATTTAGAACCGTATGTTCCCAATGATGATTCAATTTTCCAGCTTCTTTCTTCATGTATATTGCAAGATTTGACATCTAATTTAAAAGTCAGTTTTCTTTGTTTTTAGAAACTAATACACCATGACCAATGCAATCAACAGGCTGGGATTAAAAGTTAGTCAGCATGATTAGTCACAAAGTGTCACAGAGCAGTAGAGTATTGTTAAAGATGTCAACCATTGAATCCACTGCTCAAAAAATGATATCATTTTGTTTCCACCTGTCATGATCCACTGACAGTGAAATGTCCCTAATAAATCATGTCGTAGAACATGATCAAGAGACGTTATGTACAGTCGAGACTCCAGTTATTTCCCGTATTTATTTTCACAACACTCTCCCAGGTTTGGTTTCTTTGACTTTCACAAAGCCTTTTCTTTTTTTTCACTCTGACTGCTACTCTGTTTAACTGCTCAAGTGTGTTCCCATAGTTGACTATTAATGGCCAATGGGTTAATTTTGGACAAGAACATGGCAACATATGGACTAAACAACTCAAAAAAGTAACTACACATGGACTGAAAAGGTCTCCAGTTTTATCCTTTAGTATGTATCGAAGTGGTTCTCTCAGATATTCAAGGGTAGCTAAATTATGAATGGGTTTCTCATTAAATGTAGACGTTGTAGCCGACAGTGAGTTGACATTCTGTTTCTGATTGTGACCTAAGCAGCAGGTGAAACTGGAGGAGTACGGGAGGCCAAAGATAGATGGAGAACTGAAGGTGTGCTCCATCGTCAACCGAACGAAACAGGATCGGTGAGTCAAACTGCACTGGAAATCCAACCAGAAATAGAGGAGTTCAGTGCATGTTAAGACATGTCCTCACTGCAAAATGAAAAATGAATATTTGTGTTTCGTTGTTTGTGTCTTCAGGTATATATTCCTGTTTGATAAAGTGGTCATAGTCTGCAAGAGGAAAGGCTACAGCTATGAGCTTAAAGAGATTATTGAACTTCAGTCGTATAAAATGTCAGACGACCCAATGAACAACAGAGACATGAAAAAGGTAAGAATGGTACTCTAATTTTGAATCTATCAATGGAACGAAAATATTGATAAAACGGTGAGATCTGGGAAAAAACGGCCTTGCTAGTGCAGGTGATGAAACCTCCTGTGTAATCATTACAAATGTTGCCCTTGAGCTGAAGGACCATGTTGATGGTAATTTCCGATATGGAATTTATGAGTAATGCATTGAAGTGTAAGGTCTGCATTGTGCCCGTCCGTGCTTGAACGACCATGTAAATGAAATGAAGGTCATTTAGAATTCATGAAATCGTCCTGCAGAGCATCACGCCGACGGTCTAACATGGCTTTCTTTTTTTTTTGGTTTGAATCTGCATGTGTCTCTCCATGTTTGCATGTGTAACTGGGTCTTTCTCTCGTGTCTTTCTTTTTGCATGCTTACCAGTCAAGTGGAAAAATGGTAAGCTCAACTGACCCTTTTTATTTAGCTCATCTTCTCATAATAGTGGCCTATTTTTGGCAATGGTGTTGTTGGGTGTGATTGCTTGGCACCAACCGGCTCCGCCTCCAGCTTTTAGTCAGATGCATCGCTGAAGCATGTGGAGCGTCTGTTAGTTCTAAATTAAATGCGATTGTAATTGCAATATGTTTTCCTACATATTTATTCAGGTATCACAAGCTTCTGTGCCTGTCTCTTTCATTGCCATCCATATTTATCTCTACCATCTGTTCCTCACTCACTTTTTCTCTTCAGTGGTCGTATGGTTTTTACCTAATCCAGTTGCAAGGGAAACATGGCTTCCAGTTCTTTTGTAAAACTGAGGAGACAAAGAGGAAGTGGATGGAACAGTTTGACATGGCCATGTGAGTATTGTTACATGTTGGACTTGGCAACATGGATAAAATCAGCGATGTAAATATGTGTCATTTTAAACTTTTAGTGTCTTTTTTTTGCTCTTCTAGTGAATTCAAAATCCAACAAACAACCTTTTTTTTTTTTTTATTAAAATAAAAGCAAAATCCATTTCCTGTTATTTGACTGTTTCCCTAGGTCCAACATCAAGCCAGAGAGAGCCACAGCCAATCAGCATAATTTCCAAATGCACACATTTGATAAAAACACCAACTGTCGAGCCTGCAAGAAGCTCCTAAGGTAACGACCTGGATAACTCCACTGCTACATCACAGCACGTTTCTGTTCCACAATGAATAATAAATGCTCCCTCCTCCAGACTTTCCAGGGAATCTAAAATATCCAGCAATGTTCAGTTTCAAAACACTTTGTGTTTTTATATGGGCAACGTTTGTTTAAAAAGAAAGCCCTGCGCCGAGACATTTTTCGATAACAGAAATGTTGGTGTTTTCAGAAACATGCTTTAGAAGAAGATAGTTTCTCATTTCTGTAGTGTTAAATGTGAATATGACAACGTGTCACCTGCTCACTTAGCTTAGAACCAGAAAGCAAGGGGGAGGAAACAGCTCAGCTTGGTGCAAAGGGAAACCCTGATTGGAGGTTAGGAATTCAATCAAACAGCACCTCTGCAGGTGAAAGCTGTCTGGTCACATTGCACATGTTTGTCAGTCTAGTTCAGTAAGGTTTGCAGGTCATCACCTCTGCTGTGGGAGACGTGCTTTAAATGCTCTCAATAATCTCAATATCATTTTTCGGGATGCACCTAAACCTCAGTTTTCTTTACCAATACTGCACCCTGCAGGTAGACAGTATTTACACAAATACATTTTTTTTCCCAAAATAAATTAAATTTAAGCCAAAACAAAACCCAATTCCAGATTATCAGTAACTAATCCATATAGATAAATACTGGGCTTGTATCACAGTTGTGTCTAACTAATGTACTGTATGGCTTATTAGTGTTGGTGATTAATTTTTTTCCTAGGTTTTTCTTTTCAAAATAAATAATGACATATTTGCACACATATACTGTTTACATATTTACATGTGGATTGCAGTAGAACTGACATATAAAGCAACAGAAATTAGAAAATCTTTTCCCATAATTTGCTCCTGCGTATGTTTGTTTTAAAGCTGATGCAACATATGCAACTGTAATGTAGTACAGGACATTGTGAGTGGTTGTAGTATTTAATGTTGCTAGTAAACAAGATCAAACAGAGCTTAAGCTCTTAACTGGAGAGAAATTCAGCCACATTAGGAGAGCAACAGACAAACAAACAGACTTTCTGGTGAACGTAGCCCCTCATTAGTGTTAAAGTCATCTTTGGAAAATGTCCCACTAAGTGTGATTGAGACTCTGATGTTATTTTTAAACATTCCCACTCCTTCCACTCTGTCCCTGAGCAAACCTCCTCCTGTGTGAGAGTGCTGCTCCACTTCAGAAGGGACAACCCGTGTCACTGAGCCACCACTTTCACCACTACAGTCAGCCTGCTAAACTCCACTCTGTGTATTGACCCACAAATTTCATGGCCTGGCTGACCTAAATTCACAGAGCCACTGGAAGCAGGGACCAGCGTTAGCACTCCCCGCTAGATGCTAATTACTGCTGCAGCCCCAGCAGATCCCATCGTGATTTATGGCACTCACTATTCAACATGGCAGTGTGCAATTCATGCAGTGTTACTGTATCCGTAACAAATACAGTGCTGTAGTGCACAGCCTTTAATGGATCAGGTTGATTCAGTGATTTGAAAGGATCGAAGAGTCGACATGATGGATCGTGTGTGCACAATCGCAGGCTTATTGTACCAAGCAGCAGCTCCCCTTGTGTGTCGTTTTTACAATGAAGTGAATTTGTGTCTGAGGCACTTCCTGTTTGCATTACTAATGTGTGTGTGTGTGTGTGTGTGTGTGTGTGTGTTCCCTCCAGGGGTATCTTCTACCAGGGCTATTACTGCTCTCGCTGTGGAACAGGAGCACACAAAGAGTGTCTGGAAGTCATCACCATCTGTAAAATCAGTAGGTGTTTCCTTTAATCTTCTAGCAGTAATGCCTATTCAGATCCTTTTTTTGGATTGTGGATATAAAGAGTCAAAGTGTGATAGTAAACTGGTAATGCAGGTAAAAGAAGTGTCATTAATAATTTTGACACTGAGATTCTTGTATTTGTGTATTTATAAAATACACGCTGATTTTTTAAATGTATTTGTGTCCATTTGTAGATACCTGTGCACTGGTCTGTTTTCACATTATCTGATACAAAAATGGGGGGTGGGTTCTTTGGGGTTATGTAGCTTTCCTATGAGACAGTGGGGCTACTTTGTGATGTATTTCACTTGATTTTGTACCAGTGAAGAAAAAAACTACAACTTTGGAGTGATAGGAAAGATAAGCATAAATGTGCCACAGCCTTCACAGCAGGTATTTTTTTCTTTTAATTAAATCCATTGTTTCAAACCTTTTATGGTTTTCAAGTAAAAAAAGAAAAAAAAGTCTCTCTGTGGCTCATCATGATGACTTCCATATGTAGACTTGTTAGCAATTTTAATTAAACCAACACGTTAAAAACAATAACCAACGGGGTATTCTGTGCACAGCAACCTACGTTCTTAGGTAACGCTTGGTTGCAGAAACACACAATGAAAAATATTTCAATAATCGTGGCGCCCTGGAAAGTACTTTACTGTAACTTTATTGTCAGCGAACAATGGTTTTACCTGTACTGTAGCTTTCTCACGTTTGCCCAGCATTATTTTGTGGGTCTTGTTTGCATTGTTTGAAACTTCCTCACAATGGGTCAAAATTACTTTCATTTGGGTTTTTAAATGTATTTACCAAAAGTATTCTCTTAAGCGTTTTATGAACTACAACTCCTATGGCTGTGTATATAAACTCAGTAAACGTGTTCAGTAACTGGGTAAACTGGGTATGGAACTAAAAAGAGGCCAGCATCCCCAGTCCAGTGGTTGATATTCGGGCGCTGTTATCTTGCTATGGTCGCCATAACTGTGGTGGCAACTCAATGTCAGATGCTACCTGCTGACTGTGACAACATAGATATTGTTGGATTAAACATACTGGAAGGAGTGCAGACTGATTACTGGTTTAGTCACACCCTATGGAGTTGATGACCCTCCAAGCCGACAGCCTGGATGCTAACCTCTCTTTTCTTGCATGTCAAAAAAAAAAAAAAAAACAGAAACAGACATTAGCTACTGATGTAGGCACCTTAATCATGGAATTTTAACACTTTAGATTTAACATATTAGAAAGTGAGATTGCATAATGGAGAAATTAAAAACTGAACCATCTGCTTCATACTTGGTAATTGAAAAGTGTTGTGTAGTGTACCTTGTACTAGCTAGGTAGTTTTGACAGCTGCACTATTTGTGATGTTTCAAAGCACTTTTTTCCTGTTTCCTTTTCTTATTTTTTTGGTTTTGCTAATGCATCTGGTCTGTAATGATTCCATGCAGCTCTCACATTATGTTCTCTAGTATGTCATATCATCAAACTGTCAGGTGGTCATACAGTGGGGACATTTTATGAACCACAGGGAAATAGAAAATAGTTCACTTCTTTTGACAGCTCACATTCAACCCTGCAGATGTTGGAGGCAGAAACCAGTGGAGTGATCGAGGCTTTTCAATCCCCAGTCATTTACTGGATTAGTCTGTAATAAAGAAGGAACAAAACAAATTAAAACTAACAATAATATCTTGCTGTATTGCGTACAGTAGTTAAGAGTCTTGTGAAGCCCTGAAACATGTTATGACAGCTGCAGTGGTTAAAAGTTCTGTTTAGTTCGTTGATTTTTCAGCCGAGTTATGAACCCTCTTTGACACTTTATCTTTTGTCTCCTTTCAGATCCTCTTGACTTGGTAAGTAGATCTTCTAATAGTCAAAATACTGTATTTGTGGGCGCCAGTGGTTTGTGCGGGCCCCATGTTACAGGGGATTTAGTCTTCCAGGCAGGCGGCCCAAGATTGAATCCAACCTGTGGCTCCTTTCACGCATGCCATTCGCCCTCTTTCCCTGATTTCTTACTCTAAACACTGTATTGTCTCTAAACAAAGGCCCAAAATAAACCACAATACATTCTGTATTAGTATTATATTTGCATTTATAATTATAATTATAGTGATCCCCTTAAAGACAGAATCTTTCCTGTTAAAGTGAAGCCTCTGTTTGAGATATTGTTGTTGACCACGTCTTTGTCTTTGTCTTCGACAGGAACCCGGGATATCGTCAGGTAAGAGCAGCAACACATGATTGAGAAGACTTTGATCAGCTGTCAAATAAGGAGTTTGCTCTTGAGCAGCATGGCTCTCTACTGCCATCTAGTGGAGAGATGCAGCACACAAAACCAAAGCATTCCATTCCATGTAGATTGGTTAGCAATGCATACATGACAAAGATGGACTACGTATCTGAAATATGTTTTAATATTCAAAATCATGTACACCTTTGACATATGATGGATGTGAAATTTGGTGTACAAAATAAGATTTAATACAACATGTACTCAGAGTTCTTTCATGAGATTGTTGTTATTGTGATTATTAGCAGCAAAGGAGACAGGGAAATGGATAATGCATAGGTCCTGGCACAGATTTGAACCCAGTATACTTTAGCACTGAGTGGACAACATTTTATGCAAAAAAACTGCTGTATCATTTTTCAGCATGTATCACATTGTTACATTTTATGCACAACATATTTGCCTTTTTAGCTATACTTCCCCTACCTTTAGTTATACTGTCTGTGTTTCCCAGGTCCCAAGATGGTGGCAGTGAGGAACTACCACGGCACACCAGCAGCTACGGGGAAGACGCCGCTCTGTTTCCAAACAGGAGATTTTATTGAACTCTTGAAGGGAGATCCTGACACGGCGTGGTGGGAGGTACGGTATCATTTCTATCTGAAACCATTTCCTTTTTTTTTTTTGTCCAGCACACTGTGAACATGTTCATTGGTCATGAAATGAACATTGACTATGAATTTAAAGTGCTGAGTTTCAGCTTTGAAAGAGCTTGAAGTTGATGATTCAAACTGTGCCCAGAGTAGCACTCAGTGACTTTTTACCCAGTGGGATGTGTTTGAGAAAAAGCTACAGCTTTTACATTCTAGCCTCTCTTTAGAGATGATTTTATTGAAAAGTTTCAAATATAAAAGTTAACCTGAACTACACTTGCCACACTCATGTACAGCATGTACTGTGAATTGTGCTGGACCTAAGTTAAAATAGCAGAAAATGTGGAAACTGTACCAGAGATTTGTACTTAAATGTAGCAATTCAGTGCCCCTAGTTTTTTCAGCCACCTCTGGTATGCAAAAGTAATGCATCACAGTCTGAAATACAGCCACATTGATGGAGTGGCAAACTCGTAAATCACACAGGGAATATTTTTTAGCTAATGTAGTCGAACACATTCAGACAAATTCCAGAAATATTTGAAAAATAATCTTCTTAGTCTTAGTGTGGG
Source organism: Symphodus melops (assembly GCF_947650265.1). NCBI lineage: Eukaryota > Metazoa > Chordata > Actinopteri > Labriformes > Labridae > Symphodus > Symphodus melops. The sequence continues at coordinate 18,183,748 of NC_136706.1, forward strand.
TGAGGATGTTGGATGATATTCTGTGACTTTTAAGTTTTTCAGAGGTAACTTAATGTAATTTCCACCCACAACTCCAACTCGTTAACTTTGTAAAGTTAAATCCAAACAAAAACACCACAACTTGTTTTGATCTGGTGCAGGGACTTCATAGGTCACTGCTATCCAACAACCTAACTTGTTTTTTTGAAACAATTGGACAGTTCATACAGAACCAGACTTACTGTTTTCACTATTTGTTTTTAATTATTTTTATTCTAATCCAACTGTAACCTTTTCCCTCTGTTAGGCGATAAACAAATGGGCCAAAATGTAATTCTTTTCCCAGTTTTTTCCCTTTTAAAGTGTTTTTTTGTTAAGCTTGAGTGACAGGAGAGTTAGAAATCAGGGCAGTGAAATGCAGGAAAGAAGCCGCAGGTCAGATTCTAACCTATGCTGCCTGGTTGGAGGAATATAGCCACTGAACATGGTGCATGCGCACTAAACCAGGCTATTGAATAGAAAAGAATAGAATGCCTTTATTGTCATTATACAAATTGTACAACGAGATTACTTGGCTTCACCTTAAAGTGCACACAGCTAAGAATAAAAAAAAAAAAAAAACAACAACAAGAAGCGTATGGGTCAAAAAGAAAAAAGAGTGACCCTAGTTAACGAAAGGTGGGATATGTGTGGTAGGACTCCTTACAGTTTGCAGACATCAGATTTCTTATTGCACAGTACGAGATATCAGGTCTATAGCAGGGTGTCAAATATAAATAGTGCATTGTATGAGACGTGAGCCATGGCAGGGTATAAACAAAAATATAGCTATTTTCACTGTAAGAGATGTAATTTTAGCCTTATATGAAATATAGAAATATAAATATCACAGTATGAAAAGTAATTTTTGCAGTATATAAAATATAGAAATATAAATATCACAGTATGAAATGTAATTTTTGCAGTATATAAAATATAGAAATACAAATATTTACACAGTATAGAATGTAATTTAGCAGTATATAGAATAGAAAAAATATAAATATTTACACAGTATGAAAGTGATTTAAGCAGGATATAAAATATAAAAATATAGATATTGCACAGTATGGATGTGATTTTAGCAGTATATGAGATATAAAAAAATAAATAAATATTGCACTGTATTGAATGTAATTTTAGCAGGATATAAAAAAATTAAATATTTTCACAGTATGAAAAATGTAGAACTACAACAGGATATATGATATAAATATAAATATTGCACCGAATGAGATGTAAACTGTAGCAGAGATATAATAAATATAGCACAGTATGAAGTAAACTATAGTGGAAAAAATTTACAATAAGTATTGCACAGTGTGGGGTAAATTTAAATAAATAAACATTCCAGTCTGAAATGTAGAGTATTGCACATGCCAGTAGTGTGTGAGGGTGTGTGGTAGAGGTAGGATGGTCAGCTTATGTCCAGGTTCAGTGTGGTTATGGCTCTGTGGAAGAAGCTGTTTGTCCGAGCTCGGACACACCTGTAGTGTCTGCCAGAGGGCAGCATGTCGAACAGATGAAAGCCTCGGTTCCCCCGACATTTAAATTGTTGTACAACTCCAATAGGTAAATCTAATTGTAACATTACATTAAACAATTATTTAACACTAGATTATTTTCACATACATGTCAAATACTAGAATAGTTCTGATGTAAGCTGTGATTTGTCGCTGCAATCTGGAACATGAAGGTGGAAAGAACATTTCATGCCACATGTCTGGAAGGACAATTAAGGCTGCAAGCGACAAAAGCAACTGGGGTTTTATGAGATATAAATGCAGCCAAGGTCAGAGTAATCTAGCGCACAGCAGGACTGTTCAGAATGACTTTAAAGGAGCAAAATGTTACTCTGACACCTAGCGTTTGAAATGGGTACTGCACTCTAAATTCAGCACATGCGAGAGCTGTCTCCTGCTGCCCTCTCCTCGTAACAGTCGATGTACACCCAAATTGCCATGTCAGGGAGGTTTCAGTGTTTAACCAGCTCTGCATTAGTCTTGAAACCTTTCAGCATACTTGCAGACCCTCTCTCCATTTTTCAAAACCATCTCCAATATTTCTTTTAGAATCAGTTATATCAGAACTACTTGGCTTGCACTCTTCTAACGCTGCAACACCTGTTGGTTTGCCATTTACCTCGTGAACTGAGGGCCGTCCAGAATGGTTCTGTGGGGTCACCTCAAAACCGTCTACCATCTCTCATCAAAACAAAAAACAAACCATGCCGGACCTGATTTGAGGCTTAGATGGAGCACATACAGGCTGCTGCGTTGTTGTCAGAGAAGTAAACTCTTTAACATAGCATGTTTCCTAAACCTTCATTTGCTCTAACTACCTAAAAGTTTGCTGTCCACTTATTCGTGTCAGGTGTGGGTTTATATTACTTTTCCATGTCACCAGATGGTAATAATTACAGGTCATGTAAGTCGTCTACATAAAAAAAACAACATCTTTCACATTATTAAATCTGTGTTTGTTGGTTTTATTCACACACACTTACTCACATTGATTAAAATCTTGCAGGAATGTTGTTAACTTTTTTGTAAACTCCAATGTTAGTTCATGCCTTTAGTTAGCTGAAGAATTTCTAAGAAAATTAAGCGCACACATGATGATTTTGTAAGACTATTTCTGGGGAGATAACCTTTTCTAAAATACACATAAATAGCAGAATCAGATATATTTAAAACACAAGGAATTTAACTTCGGTAGACTACTCTCTCTGTACAATGTAAACATTAAATAATAAAAATTAGCTAAAAATATGAACAGGTAATTAAAGACTAAAATGTATAAGACTAAATAAGATAATAGTGCAGTGGCGCAGTTATTTTATTGAGGCTGCTCCACAAAGAGTATACATCAAATTGGGATATAATGTTGCATTGTTTTTTTTGTTTTTCTGTGTGCTTTCGCATGGAACTTATGATTCTAAAATTTAAAAAAGGACACTTGGTTTTCAGTTCTTTCTTTCATTTTCTTCAAGTCATGCTGCAATCCAGGGCTAACTAATGCCAGAATATTGATGTTTTTGTGTCTGAAAAAACAGACACTACTGTAACAATCGTTCGCCTTATCTTTTAGAGAGGTTAACCCGAATGTATCTCTTTGTTGAGCATCAATGAAGCTGTACCTGCAAACCCAGAGGATCCTCACCTGTGACTGAGGCTGGATGACAGCAGCTCTTACATACTGGCTCTGGGCATTTTTGACACTCCAGCTGAGTCACTGGCTCCTCTACACTTTCAACTCCTTGCATCAGGCTAGCTTTTCCTAAAAAGACCCAGGGCAACCTTCTGAAGCCATTAATCTAAACCCTCCTGTTAACTATATGCCTCTGCAGTTCAATCTTTCTGTGCAAAGGTCTATGAGTGTTTCGAGCTGAAGAGTCGATCGCTTCAGGTAGCAGACAGTCCAGTCGTTTGAACTTCTGTCTGAACACTGACTGCTACATTTGTCGAACGTTTCTTTTTCTCAACATTGCAGCAACACTTGACATCAGAGTGAAATTCCAATGGTTATGTCGTTAAAGCACAAGTACATTAACCCCTGTTACATTCACAGTCTTTACAAATAAGCCACATAAATGTATCATGTTGTCCACATGCAGTGTGACTCTGATGTGTAAAATTGGAATTTACCTCGGCTTCACATAACAGAAGAGTTTTAAAAACGTGTCCTATTTCAAGGTTCATCTTTCATATCTTCTATCCTCCCACGTCTTTATTTCTAGAAAAATAAGCCAAACCTTTTGCATAAAGACAGTCTGTGTTTCTGTTCACCACAGGGCTTTGGTATACATCCCTGTCAGCCATTTTAACTGTTATAATTCAAAATGTATTATAGGTTTAAGTTTTGACTCCCTACAAGCCACTTCTTATCTAATGAACTGAATTTAATTTTCTCTAGTGCATTCCCCCCCCCCCCCCATTAAATCTGAGGGCAATTTATAACAGCACTGTAACTTTTCTGACACACTAATTTTTTTTAATTCAATTTATTCAGTTTTTATTATTTCAAATATCAGATTGATCTGTTCGTCTTCTGTGAAAATGTTTTTATAGTTGCCTTTTAAAGGGCAGCGTCTGCATTGCACTATGAATTAAATATGCCCTTCATTTTTCTTTGCAGGGGAAGCTGATGCAAACTCAGAAGAGCGGCTTCTTCCCCAGTTCATGTGTCAAACCTTATTTGGACCCTAAGGTATGTAAACCCGTGTGGTAGTCGAGCATTCCAAAGCAAGCTTTCTCTCTTAAGTGTGCACTTAATTACCTGTGTGGGTTCGACCTGTAAATGATCCACTTCTGTGCTATGTTTTGGTTCTGTTTATGAGTCATTTAATGTGCTGTGTTTGTTATTTATGGAAGCCTTTCCAGTCATTATCCAGCCGGCAGTCCTCAAGGGAAGCAGATTACTATGGATATCCTTGGTAAGACTTCGATGTCCTGAAGGTTGTGGACTTAATAATATTTCATTCTCATTTATCAAAGCCTTGCACGCTTTGTTCTTCAATTTCTTGCAGGTCACTACCCTTTAATTACTTCAGATCAATGAATGTAAATACAGTACAAGAAAACTATAGACATAAGTGATAGTTAAATTAAGAAGCACTGACCCCGAAACATGGCTGCTGCCACAAGATTAATTACTACTTGGATGTTTGATGTCAAGGATTTTCAAGGCCTTCAAATATGTCACTTGATGATCTAACTTTGCAGCTGGAGGTCACAGCATTTATTCTGCACTGCTCTTTAGGTTTGCAGGGAACATGGAGCGCCAGCAAGCAGACAACCTTTTGAAATCCCACAGCAGTGGGACCTATCTTATCAGAGAGAGGACAGCTGAGGCAGAGAGGTTCGCCATTAGCATCAAGTGAGTGCTCCACATCTCTAGAGAGGGGTGGGGAATCTCAAGGGGAAGCTTTTCATCCATATCTCACGGGAAATAAATATTCTCACGTGGTTCCCCTCGTCAGCTTTTTCCTTGCATCTTTTAGCGGCTAATTACCACTCGGTAATTGCTTCTCTTTTTGTTTTTTTTCAACCTCAGGTTTTTTGTGTGTATTTCCTCTGAGAGAATGCATGACAAATATGCAGAAGTTTTTTACTGGATGTTTTACTCTATTATTTTACTTGTGATGAACCGGGAGAAATGTTTCTGCACATTTGTTTTTTAAGACAGGTGAAAATGGGTCTCAGGGACCAGCCTTCAGACAAATTATGAAAGAGGTCTGGCTGTCAGATTGAACCTGTAAAAAGGGTGTTTTGTTGTTTTAGTCCTTCAGGTATATATCTAAATATTTGATGCCGACAGCAGCTGAACACATCACCCCACAGGCACATAACTCTGAAGCAAAACAATAAGTAACAGCAACAAGCAAAATGAAAGTACCAAGGAGATTGGGAACTGAAGAACTGTTTGGTTGAACTGTGGTGTTTGGCTTCACAGATTTAATGACGAGGTAAAACACATCAAAGTCATTGAGAAAGACAGCTGGATTCACATTACTGAGGCAAAGAAGTTTGAGAGTCTTTTGGTAAGTCATAGTTTGTTTGAAGTTTTTATTCAAGTTGAACCACAAACGATACCCACAATACCATGCAATGTGTAACTCAAACCATCTTCCATTTTCTTCCATCCTGATTCTTATTACAGGAGCTGGTTGAGTACTATCAGTCACATTCACTGAAAGAAAGCTTCAAGTTGTTAGATACTACGTTGCGATACCCCTACAAATCGAGGGAACGCTCGCTAACACGGGCCAGTACACGCTCACCAGGTAAGTGTCCCCACATCACTATTACTATTTTAACTCTGCTTCGTCACCTAAATCATATTCCGTTCGTTTTCAAACAACCATGTAAAGGAAGCTGATACATGAACATCAATTGATGAGAGCAGCCAAAAGGCCACTTCCTGTTGCCATTTGGGTCCTTTGACAGTGCTCATGGGAGATTATGAAATCCTCTTAGCAACTCCACTAATATATTGTACTTCAAACTATTCAAAACTCAATTTTAGATTTGTTTTCCCCCACAAATGACCAAAAGAAGACCTCTGCGACATTGAGCTAAACTAGAGAGGATGAATGTCGTAATGTTGGGCTGGTGGTGAAGTCCCTACTAACTTTAAAGGTTTATTATACATATTGTATTAACCTTACTTTTACTAATTGAATTAAGTCTGAGCTCCCCAAAACATGACTTAGACGTTTTTTGCTCAAAACCCACCCTCATGCGTTTTTTTATCATGCTTTTGAAACCTCTCTATTCCAGCCCTGCTCGGAACAGTTACTGTCTATAGTTTTAAATGCTAATGAGCTGACGGCTCTCCAGCTCATTCCGCTGTTCAAAAATGAAGCCCCCCCCCAGTGGCAGGCACTGACACATTGCACATTTGGAGCTAGAGTCTGCGAAGTTGGGATCAATTAATTGAGCTGCAGATTTGAGGTCATGTTCTTCTTCTAACCAAATCACACATTCAACTTGCCAATGAAATGGCAGAAACATCAAATGTTGAGGCCAGAATTTTTGGTTCTATCCTTTGATTTTATGTTGTCTATGGTTCAGGCATATAATTCTGATGCCTCCTGGACATGTCCCTGGTGTGGTTATTAAGGTCTACCCTGCTGGTAGGGGAGACCCAGAACAAATTGTAGGACTTAGATATCCAAGCAGGCCTAGGAACACCTCAGATGACCCCAGAAAAAGCTGGATGGCAAAGTGAAGGACAAAGGATATATGGAACCTCCTTAGTTCGCCCTCAGCCATTGTGAGCGGGAAAAGCTGAAGCAGTGGAAAACGGATGGATGGATGTTTTGCCCAGGCACTAAAAACTGCCAGCTTCCATGAATCTCTACAATACAAAGTTGTCTCTGAAGGGACATTATAATGTGCAGATCCAGGAATCAATTTGATACCCTTGTCGACTTGGCTTGGGAAACGGCAAAGAAGGCTAAAATAAAACTGACAGACTACCTCCGTCTGTCCTTGTCGTCACTGGTGCTCTTCCTCCCAAGGCCACTGACTGTTCTAACTCATATAGTGAGGATTAGAGGAAACCCAGAGGGGAATGGAGCAAAGCAGGAGATAGGGACTTGCAGTTTGAACTATGGTAGATAGAAAGACGAAGTTTGAGAGTTTGTCAGCTGACTCAATGGCCTGTTCTCTGGCTGTCCAAATTGGCAGCATCCTTAGCTCATTAAACCGTATCAATACTGGCTGTGGCCTGCCTTTGTTCCACAAGCAGGAAGAACTGGCCACTGCATGCAGATTGTTTCCTGTGGGTTTTGGCTGAACTGAATTAATGGGAGAGAAAAAATGTGTTTTCTTTTTGATGGTGTGTTCTTGATTTGAATCTTAATTTTAATTTTTTGTATTTGTCAAGGGCAACATTGTAGGCCCACATGTTTTTTTTTTGGTGTCAGGCATACTGCAAACCAGTATGAAAACTGTGCATGAAAGATTGTGTGTGACGCATTTCAGTTCACGCCATGTATAACCATTCAGGTGAAGGATAAACTATTTCCAATTATATATGCATGATTACAAGCTTCAAAGAAAGATTGCAACCCGGTTGTTGTTGCTAAGGTTACGAACGTTAACTTCTGCTTCTCTTGGAAATGACCATGAGGTATGTTTAAGGTAGCTCTTTTTTGCTTTTATTCAACAGCACTTTTTTTTTAAACCTTATTACACATTACAAGTCAAAATGTAGACACAGACAGACAGACAGACACAGACAGACAGACAGACAGACAGACAGACAGACAGACAGACAGACAGACAGTTGTCTTCAGCCACATTAAATAAGTCGTCAAATCAAGACAATGACATTCTCAAGGTCATAAAGTCTTCTTCTAAAGTCTTTTTTTTCTTTGAATTTACCTCTGCTTTTCTTGCTCAGGCTCTGCATGCTCCTTAAAGCATTTTCCAGCTTTATTTCGCTCTCTCTGTCTCTCCTCCTCTCAGCAGCCACATGCGCCTCCTACAACTTCTCCTTCCTCAGTCCGCAGGGCCTCAACTTCTCGTCTTCTCAGAGCCCAGCTCCCTTTTGGTCAGGTACTCTTTGTCTTTCTAATCTTGCTGCTGTTGTCTTCCTTTCCCTGCATCGCCTGTAATTTCATAATGAGCCTCTGTGCACTCGACCTCATTACTTCTTCTCTGTAGCGCTCTTTTCATTAGTGAGAACATTTTAGTTCTTCCCAGGATGACACTACCTCATTAAATCAAGAGAAGAAAACCAATTTCCTCTCCCATGATGAAACAACTTGTCTCATGCTCATTTATCATTGTGTGACTACACTGTGTCATGTTTTACACTCTGAAAACACCAACCATCTTTGTTCCTGCTAATTCTTCACAACTAATCATTAGGATAAAGTTCAGTATGACCTTTCCCCTCCTCACCATCCCGTTGATAAACAGAGCCTGTTGTTACATGAGTTTATTATTTCAACTAATTGCCTTCAAATTCTTACGATGCAAATTGATTGAGCTCTCATTGGTTCCATTTCCACAGTGTTTACTCCACGGGTGGTCAGCACAGCAGTGGCCAGGTATAACTTTGCAGCACGAGACATGAGAGAGCTGTCACTCCGAGAGGGAGACGTTGTCAAAATCTACAGCAAGATCGGAGGAGACCAGGGCTGGTGGAAAGGAGAGGCCAATGGACGAGTGAGTTGACCACGAAGCGGGGAATGATGGATCCAGGCTGAAAAGCCTTGGATGACAGACGAGGCTTTAAGTACTGTAATCTTTGTAGATTTGCCCCATTTCCTGGTTTATTAAGACTGGCTTCATGAAAAAGGTGGGAACTTAATGAAAGTCCTTTTCATGCAAGTTTAGGACTTAAACTTTAAGCACGGCTCTTTGTAGGCTCTTGTATGAGTCTTTATGTGTAATTGTAAAGTGCAGTGAAAGTAAATGGTTGAAAGAAAACAGTAAAAGACTAAGAGCTGGATAAGGTGTCAGTTTAATAGGCAGCCATTAAAACTGGATGTGATATCAGATTTAAATGGTAGGATCTTTGCAATTAGGCTATAAATGTGACTCATTTGCTTTGAAGCCTAAAAGGATGGATGCACTCAAGTATTCAGTATTTGAACATCAAAACTGGGTTGTATGATGTTATGTCATTTTATACACTTTAGTGTTTGCATCTTTCTTACTCCCATCTCTAAAGCTTTCCACAGATACAATATGATCTTTTTTATTTATTGACATTTACAAGAGTTGATAGAAGTTAATAGAGGTTAACACCAACACAACTGACATGCATTAACTAACTAGCATTTAGCTACAACTAGCTAAATACATGATTGAGAATTCCCCAATAGTACAAAATTAAGTTTTGCTTTTCCTTATTTTTGTTTCTGGTTTTAAAGACAGAGGTGAAAGAAAGTACGATGGCTAACTGAACCTACTAAGCTGAGAAAGGTCAGCCCTGAAGCCCATCAGATAGTATCATTGGCAGGAGTCTCTGTGGAGAGCCAGATTCATAGGGGCCAAAAGTGGAACTATCCACGAGTTAATTCCCTGAAAACGACACACCATGGAAACTTTTTTCTGTGCGTATTCACAAGGCCACAGTACCTACTCTGAAGCAGAAGCTAAACAGAGTTATATTCACTAACTTAGGTCTTAGTTTCTGCAGTGCTGATTTATTAAACATGTAGGAGGGCTCCAACATTTCCTAGAACTATAAAAGGTTTCTGTGGTCCAAAATTGCCTATTGTTTGTTTAAATCCATACTGGAGAGGAAAGTGACAGTGGAACATTTAAGCATGTTGCAATCAGCTTCCTTGTTGCTGTAAGACTAGCTAATCACTCCCTTTATCTATCGTCAATGCCAAGTTAAGGACAGCATATAAGAAAGTACAAGACAATTAGGTAAATTTATGCCCAAAAGACTGAAGGCAGACCTTCCCAAGAATATGGCCACTTAATACAAGACCAAGTACATGTGGGGAAAAGTACCAGTAGTCTTCACACAGAAGGGTCAGCAACCAATTTCATTGAGTAGACTCTGTGAACATAATTATAATGTCTTTGCTGGAGATCCAGAAATTCATTTCTTGCATCGTTTTCATCTGTCTGAGAACATCTCTTATCAAACCAGATACTGTATAACCTTCTAGGTCCCTTACCTGCTTATATTGCTTTTATTCTGATTACTAACACCACTTTCTGAGGTGTTTTGGCTCATGGTGTTATTGGATCCCAGACAAGTGTTAATGTAGTTGGTTTCTGGTTGAAAGGTCACTTGACTAAAGTTCAGAAAAGGTAGCTCCTGCCCAAATTGAATTGTTGCATCTATTAAAAATGCTGTTTGATTTAAGGGAAGAAGAATCCCTTTGAATATAAGATGTTAATGCTTCATTTTCTACTGTCATTATTTTGATAGGCAAAGTGCCAGGTATGAATAGGAGTTTCTTTTTTCAGAAAATACAAAACATTGGAAGCACATGAGTCCTGTCTCTAAAGTTTTAATACTTAATGCTTAGCCATGAAATAATCACTTTGAGTCTGTAACAAGAGGCCCATTTTCTTCATGTTAAATGTTTGAATCTTTATAAATTCACTGGCCCTCTATCTCTGGTGGTTCAGTACCCACTGTTCCAATGAGGAAAAAAAGTTGTTGCCTAGCAACAGGTTGAAGTAGTTTTTCAACAGCTTCAAGTAGTGTGTCAGTCGAGACTGCTATCTGAGTTTTGAAGTTATCAGAAATCATGCACATCCTTGGATAATAGGAGGAAAGTTTGGAGAGTGTCTTAAGTAGCTATGCCGCGTGTATCCTACAATGCATTCACTTTGGTGTCACCTTTGTGTTTGTTTGGCTAAATGCACATGCATTTAAATGCAAGGTAAAAGGTGCCTTAATGCAATCAATTAGCAACCTTGATGCTGCTGCCTTATACAGCTCAGTAGCTTTTGTGTGATCTTTAAATACTGCACATGCAATGGAATCACTTCAGTGTTATTAAATGTTTATCTTTTCAATTCTGCAGCTTACTTCCATTAAAAGCTGACAGATAGACTCTTTAAGGTTTGAAGGCTGTATTCTGATAAATCCTTGTTTATGTTGCAGATTGGATGGTTTCCCTCCACCTATGTGGATGAAGAAGGAGTGCAGTAAAGCTTGGATGTTTGCTGGCCTTGCTCCATTTAAATCAGGACCCATCTTCTATCTACTGTTCTCAGAGAAAAGTTCTCTCTCTCTCTCTCTCTCTCTCTCTCTCTCTCTCTCACTCTCTCTCTCTTTGCAGGAAAATAACACAAAGAAAACACAACCTTTTGTTTTATTTTGTTTTGCTACAAACCATTTTTTCAGCAAGTGTTTCTACACTGTTTCTCTATCTTCAAATATGCTTTGTCAGCTTTGCTTTTTTGTTGCAGGATTTCCTGTTTGATTTCTGTACAGGAAAAAGAAAAGAAAAAAAAAGCTTTCTGTCTGCTGTATTGAACTGAGCACACGGCAGAAAAGGACTATGGAAGGCTTTACCTTGGAAAAAGGCGCCCCTTTGTTGCAGGTCTATGCGAGTTGAAATAATTGTACAGTATAGATAATTTATTGAATAGAGATTATTATCATTACTAATGATTACTGTTGGGGAATTGTTTTTGAAACAGCAAAGAATCAGATGAGAAAACCTAAAACAAGAAATAAAAAAGAGACTGACGCTTGCGTTTTTCATGTTGAGAGATTTTGCCTTAGTTGTCATGGTGATGCCTTGTGGGCTGACACCAGTGGAGGGAATTGACTTAGTTTGACTGGTTTTACTTCTCCATGTATGCATGTGCCCACGAGCGGCTCACACAACCACACCCACACACACACACACACACACACACACACACACACACACACACACACACACACACACACACACACACACACACACACACACACACACACACAAAAACACACATATACACACACACGTATACATATACACAGACCAATGTACAGTCTGGTGCCTTTGAAAAATGGTCGATTACTGAACCTCAACATCAGCCAGTAAAGAACATTGACATCCCCTAAAAGAATCTGTCCAGGAGGGAAGAGGCACTTATAGAACATACTGGGGACAGCTTGCCTTCTGAGCCCTCATAAAAACAAGATGATGAAGCATTTAACTCATCCATACTGAAGACTGGATGGACTCAGAGAGACAGATGGACGTTTTTTTTTTTGGTTTGTTTGTTTTTTATTGACAACAACCATGACATATATGGTGCACGTCAGATTTGGCTGTGGGCGTAATAACCTGGACACGAAAAGGGAAACATCAAGACATTCCGCTCGACTACCACTTCACACTTTGAAATCTCTGTGTTCATTGTTTCCTTCTTTGATTTATTTGCACAAAATCAAGGTTATTTTTTAAGTTTTGAGAACTGGACCAACAGGTTTTATAATTATTATTATTTGAAGCCAAATTCAGTCATGTTTTAATGTCTGCATGGAGTTTTGATCCATTGTTATGATTTTTGTACCTTGCCTTATATTTACAGATGATCAGGTGATGGGTTTTGTTTCCCCTTAATGTTATTGATTTTTTTTTTTTTTTTTTTTAAATGTGTGAAATCCATTCTGGTGCTGTGCAGACTGGTAAAAATTAAAGTATCAAAAGTCTGTCAATCTTAAGGAAAACTGTGTTTGCTAATTAACATGAATCCACAGGAAAAAAGCCCTGAAGATGTTTGTGTTGGTTGAGGGTTGCTGTGCTCAGTGTTTCCTTTTACTTAGTACCATCAAAACCTTTTAAGGATTTATGTTGGCATTCAGCTTATATAAGTCTTTTTTTTAAATTATGGATGTACCAGAACCCTTTCGAATTCTAGTTAAACAGAAATGCAAATTTTCGATGACCCTTTCAGCTTACCTTTCTTTAACCATTTTGTTAATACAGAATATGAAGCGGTACCTCTAACCGTCGTTTGTTCAACCGACACATTTCAATAGCAAGATATATATATATATTTTTTTTATATTGATTACAGCTTACACTGAATTTTCTTTTTGGATGGATAGAAAGTAAATGTATCTATAATGGGAAAAAATTTAATGGGCTGCCCACTTACATCAGCAGTCAAGAAGACCCTGAGTCAACACACACTTTGTCAGTCAAATCTTTGCAAGTTTGTTTTTTTCGCTGTAGCATGTACACAGAGCAATGCAAGATCACCAGCATAGCAGCGGCCTGTACTCTTTACAAAATCTTGTCTCAAACAGGATTAATATCCCCCTGTTTTTTTGTTTTATGGGTGGGATTGGAATTATCATTAGAGATCTTATTCCCAGCATAAAACAAACATGATTATATGCAGGTAAAACAGTACATCTGAGAAGAAAAGGTTGTTGGATGCCATAATGATGGTTCAAGATGGCATGATGGGCTGCCTGCTGCTTGTTTACTGGTCCTTAACCTTGTTATGATTGCTACAGTGTTCATCATTGGTCTAATGAGAGCCAAACTATTAGCAGAGGCCTTTTTAGTTCAACACCAACTGAACTCATTAAAGCAAACTTAATAAAGCAGTAGGGTCACCTCCAAGCATGCGGCCCTGGTTCTCCTCGAACCCTCAGTACTTTGCCGCATGTACTTTCTCCACTCTCAGCACTGTATCCAACCCTGTTCACTATTCTCTCCAATGACTATTAAAGCCCAAAGTTATTTAAAAAGGTTTCAGGCAAACAAACTCAAACTGACCGGTTACAGTTTCATGTTATTCATGTTTTTTTTCTCACAGTCCTTGCAGGGTTGTAGAGACTGTGAGCTGAGTTGCTGTTAACTTTAGCTAACTTTATCGGATTATTTTATAAATAGTTTAAATGCTGGTTGTGGTCAAAACTTTCAGAAGGTTATTACATGTTGAACCTGATGCTCAGAGTGAAAAATGGAGTCGCCAATTTCTCGACCTGAAAATAAAGGAATGACATACTGAATATGTAAGTGAGTTGGCAAATCGAATTGGAATGATCATTATCTTAAAACTGCTCTATTAGTAGCTCTCTGTGAAATACAAATGGGTCAAAAATAAATCAATGGACCAAACTAAAGCTGATCCATCTGAATTCTTCAATTGCATTCCACTGAGAAGTAAACTGCAAACACTGAGCACGTCACCCCGAGCCCCTTCACAAAGACTAAAGGAGTCCAAGTAATATGTTTAGATTCTAAACTCATGACTGTCTGTGATTTCTGTAATGGTGAAAAAAGGACCACTCAGAGAAAGAAACACGAAAAGTCTTAGCACTGTGTGACGGAGACACACAGGAGACCTCTATGTTGTCTCGAATGAGGAAGATGGGGAGGGATGTAGTCGCTGTTTATGTAGTGGAGAGGAACCCATTGCATGTGGCTATTGATATTTCAAGTCCTGTCAATACATCCTCAGAAACATAAGTACTTAAATGTGTACATTTTTTTTGAATGGTTTGATATTTCCAAACAAGGTCTATCATGAAATAAATATTTCTTCTTTGGTTTAAAATTCAGACTGAATTATTTCCAAGCTTTGGTTTCAGACTAAACACACATCAAATTAACAATCATTGGCAACCTCTATAAAAAAGTGTCTGCAAAGTTTCTTGTCACTCTGACCCTGTATTTTAGCCCTGCTCAAAACAGGCTGTTTCTGTAGCTTTAAATGTAAATGAGCTGTGTCCGACCTCACCCGAAAGGCTTGGGTTGCTTGGGCTCTCTTGCACTATGTCCAATTATTTACGATGAGAAGACAGAATCAGTCAGAGGAATGTGTGAACGCAAACACATTTTTTTACTCAGACCTCTCCTGTTTTTTCCCCAGCGAGTCTGAGTACTCCGAGAGTACCCTGCATCTCGCCCCATGACAGCTGAGATAGAGAGACAGGCTCCAGCCCCTGTTAGCCTGAACCAGAAAAGCGGTATATAGAGGATGCATAGGATGCATGGGTTGGTTACCTCTCATGGCCACTTTACAAAGCAGTCTCTGCCATCAGTGTGTGAATGGGTAGGTGTGACCTGCAGTGTTAAAGCACGTTGAGTAAATGAGACTAGAAAAGCACGATACAAGCTCAAGTCCATTTACCATTTATTGATTTTTTCAGTGATACCAGTCTGATATGACAAAGTCCTCTTACTGCACATTCTGTTATAAATTGTTTGTTTTTTTGTTTTTTTAAAGCGTCCAGGTGGCATTAAAGCGTCCAGGCGGCATTAAAGCGTCCAGGCGGCATTAAAGCATCACTGCAAATATCACAATGAGAGCCAAACTTCTCAGTCCAGATCTCCTACAGATCGTTAGACTGCATTTCCATCCTTGCCGCCATATTCGACTGCTGTGTATTTGACTGGTGTGTATCTGTTGTGTGAGTAAGTATGCATGCATGCCTCATTGAAAGAGTTCACCTCGCTGCCTTCAACCTGACAGTAAGAAACTTGAGGCTGCCGAGTGGTGCTCCGGCTCGTGTGGCGACTCACAGGGCGGCTTTCAGGAGGTGGAACATCCTCCCTGTTAGATATCAGAACAGAATGGAGAATGAAAAAATACAAAGTTAAATGATTTTTTGCTTTGGAAATAGCTTATAGGTTCAGTCATTTGAATACAGAGAATCAGGGCTTCCTTTTTTCATGGGGAAATGGCTCAGAAGGCAATTGAAGAGGCTGAGTGAATGGACAGAGCTGTCGTTTTAATAAATCAGAACCTATTTATGGAGCTTTCGGGTAAGGCTGCATTAACTGACAGGCTGGGTGGATTTGCATTAAACTACTTTCTCATCATGTGGGTACTGACAATTCCCTTATTATATCCTTGTTTGACCATTAACATATCCCAATATGGTTAGATTTTCAAAGACAACACCCTAGCTAAAACTTCATGAACAGTTAAGAATTAAAATATCAAGGAGAAAAAAAAAACAATTCTTTACACCAGGAAGCTCAAGCCTTCTTTTTTTTTCTCTGTCCACTACATAAAAGATTCAATATTTCTCCTCCCTATGGATTAAGTTGTATTTCTGTAATTTTTACATTGAAAGACAAATGCTGTTTTAAGTAACTTTCTTGTAGCTTTTATGTCTACTAGGTTTCTGAACGCCTGCTTGTTTTGGCCGTCCTCTGTGTGTTTGTATCCTTATTTACCCCGCTGTGCAACGTTCTCCTGAGCAAAATAACGCTGCCCCGCAGGTTAAGGGCATAAATATTTGTTGTCTTTGCCTATTTAGATGTGTTTCCCTCGAGCTTCTACTTTCTCAGAGGCTCTGTTATTCTCCTCCTCTTCCACTGAAGCATAAAATTCACTCTGGTGGTAGTTCAACCATCAAACGCTGACAAGAAGCATACAGTACAATCTTCCCTCGTCAACACCGCTGCCAACGTTCAAACTCAGAAAGCGTCTTTGCATACTGCATTTATGTAACTCTGCAGCAGCAGCAGCAGCAGCTGGGATCTGTTCCCCTGTCAAAGATAACGCCCGCACAGCTGATCGACTTTGGCATTTTCAGATTCTGCAGAGAACTCAGATTTTTGCTGTAAATGGAATAAATATGTTTTTGTTAATCTGACATGGGAAATAATGTCTGATGTTTAGGCAGGCTGTGATTGAGGTGTGAATGTGTTTGAAAGGATGTGTGTTAGCAGTAAAAATTACTGAACTCATTCAGTGAATTAAATTACCGGTTAATTGTTTTGTTTGCAAGGGAAGATGCAAATCTTTTTACATAAAGTTGTTTTAAAGCAATTTACACGCATTAAATTAACTCCCACTTAATTGTAAGTATCAATTTGCACGGTGTCAGGCAGTTTGTTTTTCCTGAGAAAGATTTGAAAAGAACTACATTTGATTTAATTAATTTTTGGGCTTCTTCTCCTTCAAGTGATGGCACAGTGGGTAGAGTAGGAAACCTAAAAGGAGAGAGAGTGGAGAATGACGTGTTGGTCAGACTTAAACCCCAGTCCAACGGCTTTGAGGAATATAGAGTCCGCACATAGGGTGTGACCTAAACGATAGGCCATGTGTACCTGAGAAGAGGATTACATTTGAGACTTTTTCTTTGCTGTTTAAGGTCAAGTAAAATCCTTCCATTTCTGTGGTTTGTAGAAAGATGATTACTCATTTAAAGCTTGTGTTATTTGCTGCTATATAAGCTGTTATAATATGCTTATAATGAAAACAGGTTAAGTTGGGGGCACTAGATAACCAAGTGGTTACGTCATGTCCGGAAGCTATAATCCTCATTCTCATTGCAGCAGCTGCGATTTCAAATACGACCTCTGCCATTTGCTGCATGTAATCCCCCCCGCCATCCCATTATTTCCTGTCTCTCTTCAGCTGTCCTATCACTAATAAAGGCAAAACAGGCAAAACATAAAAAATACAGGTTACATTACAATGTATAATGGAAAAATTGAAAGGTCACATATTATGCAAAAAAAAACTTTACTATGGTTTTCAAGACTGTCTACAAAGCTCCCCCCCCCCACAACACACACACACACACACACACACACACACACACACACACACACACACACACACACACACACACACACACACACTGACTTGGAAAGTCCATCCTATCCGTCTTTTGCTTGCTTCATTTTTCAGAAATTGTGAGTGACACTCCCGCAGCTGATTTATTCAGATGTTTGTTTCGGCCCTCTGAGTCTGCACTTTTTTACCATAAACTATCGGACATGGTGCAAGAAAGCCTAAGGCACCAAACCCTTTACAGAGAGGGGTGTGGTCAGACACTGGTCAGACACATCTCATTTGCATTTAAAGCTACGGACACATAAAAAACGTCCTAGCAGGGCTGAAATAGTTTATAGTTAATAGCTTATAGAAATGCTTAAATACAGGTCAGAGTGGATTTTGAGCACAAATCTTCATACAAATGTTTTGAAAACTTCTAAGACTTATTAAAATTATTTAAATTTGTTAAAAAGGAATATAACATTTTCCAGAATTTTCATCTGTAGTTCCAAACAGGTCAACAAATGTTTATAGAATCATTGAGCGCTTTTTTTCTGTGTTACTTCCCTACTGTTGTTGTTAAGTCTTGGCACTCTCATTAGTGTTTTTCTTTTAATTTGCTGCAAGCAGTCGTTTGCAGTGGACAGCTTTAATAAACCATGATGTCTTTACTTTCACATATAATGCAGCAGATGGTCATGTTGCTGGTTAGATGTTAAGCTGGTGGCAGTTTTGAAGTCAGATATTTCCGAGAAGGATTTTTACAAAGACATTCCACACCTAAAAGGTAAGTGTACGTGCATGTATAATCAGAGCCCTGATGAATGCTTTTGTTGCTTCATAATATGCTTGTCAAATAAGTGTTTGAATACTTAAACATAAGAAGCTTCAGTTATGTATACGGATGGTGATGTAACTGTGTTGTGCTTAAGGCTTGCATGAACTTTACAGATTGTCCAAAAATATATTGCAGGTAAAATAAATAAATAAGTTGCTCCCTCTTTGGTTCAAATTTACTGCACAGTTAATGCTCTGGTGTTTTGTTCCTCATGAAGAGCTTTAGGGTTTTCCGTCTGTACAAATGTAGAGAATTAAGTACTTGAACTGCTTTGATACCTTGCATGACTCATCACTGAACTTTTCCACCCCCACTCAGGCTGCGGTGTTAACTTTTTATCTTTAACACAATTGCAGATGTGATAGTGATATTGGCTGTTGTCATGGCTCAAACGATGACTGCATTGCCATCTTTCCCCTTCGAGCGTTTCACCACTGCCACAATGTTCACATGAGGAGAGTTCTCCTCCTGTATGTCACAGATATGGAGGTGCTCTGTCAGGATCGTGGCTTGAAGTGCTTCTCTGTCTCTTGTGCACAACATTCCTCCCACACTGACACTGCTCTCATTTCATCCATCTACTTTGAAAGCATGTGGGCCGTGTTCAACTGCATGTGAACTACAACTCCAAATTATTTGGGAGACATTGTTTACTTGCAAAAGTAGAAACACTCAGGGATGTCAGGGAGGCCATCTACAGAACATCAGCAACCAGTAGGGAACCAGGACCCTTGGTTTGAGACACATTTTCCCACGCTGCCCTTTTTAAAAAAAAACTAAGAGCATACTTTTGCACTTTTCCAGCCCATGTTCAATATCAACAGCTTACCAGTGTTCGAAGAATCATACACATAGATACTTGTGTATGTCGGTTGTGAAATTAAGTCCTAAAATAGGATGTCCACCGATTCAACAGCTACTAAAAGACTGAGAATAATGCTGGAAAAAAAATGTCCGCTGCATTTTATTTTTTGTTTCCTTTTGCTCTTTAGCACAACATAGAATATTGCTACAACCTTTAATTGTTTTAATAGACCATTAGCTCAATAGCTCAACATTATTTAAGTTGAATAGAGTTACATTCAATATTCAACATTCTAACAAGAACCCTCTAAACTCAATCACTCATCTTCATCATGACAAAAACTATCGTCATTAAAATAAAAATGTAGACCCTGTGAGGGCAGTTAGATCTCAAAGGAGTCTATACTCAAAGGAGTCTATACGCTAAGAAGAGAACTTTGTTGAAGCTGGTAAATCATTAATTAGCTGGTCCTTCTAATGTTGCACAGACTTTTGTCATAATTGTCGCCACCAACTGCTGTTGTTATTGTTGCTCTCTTTTGTTTGTCTCCATCCATCGCTTTCTTTCTACATTTCCTTCTACCTCTCTTATCAAGTCCAACACAGTCTCAGGCAACAGATGGCTGTTCAGCATTAGTCTAGGGGTTTTACCTGTTTGTTTTTCCTTTCTAGTGTTAAAAAGTTGATAAGTGTTTTGCTCATGTTAGTCTAGTGTTTGGTTTCTTTAACGTTGCAAGAGTACAGTCGAGACTTGCCCTTTTGATAAAGTGTCTAAAGATAGCAGTTGTTGGGAATTGGCACCCCAAAAATAAAAGCTGATTGATTGATTTGAACTTCAGTAGTGGATAACTTTTAAGCTTTAGTGGAAGATTATTTAAAAAATCAAATATGTTAAAGGAAGAATGTGTGACATTTTACTCATAAATACAACTGGAAATCTAGGATATCCTCTGTAAATGTCTCTCTGAGTCATGACTGTTTACAGTGAGTAAGAAGCCTGCAATATGCATACATAACTGAGTACATATACATGCAATATGAAGCTTCAAACTATTTAGAGTGTGCTACCATTAGCCTGCTAACATAACAATGCAGACCACAGGCAACTGCTCAAGCCAATGACAATGTTGTCTGCTGCTTAAGCTTAATGATGCTTGATTATGGCGCATTTCATATGACTACTCCTTCTTGTGAGCACGAAAAGCACGTTAGCGTGTACTTTTGAAAGGTGCTCTATGAATAGGCCTGCTTTGCTTTGCCAGAAAGAACAGCTGTGTTTAACAGAATGATGCTTTAACATCAAGTGATGAGATGTGTTCATTTCTGCCTCTTTGGTGGGGAGGTACATACAGTATAAGTTGCATTTGGAGGATGCCTTTGACTCACGTTGATAGGCATCCATAATACACTTTCCTTCCTTTCATATAACAGCCTGTATATATCTAAAGGGCATATGGGGCAAACTGTGCCGCCTGTCTCAGATGCAAATTGAAAACAGAAAAAGTAACACAGGAGAAAAGATTTACTGCCCAAATTAGTCATGTAACCAAGTGACATTTTTCCATTTAAAAACACTTTATAAGGATGCAAAACCGTGTTGTTCAGCTGAAAGGTTTTGGCATTTAAACATTAGAACTATTTTCTTGAATTTCATTAGAGCAGACAAAACAGAGCTTTAATATGACTCAATTTTCGACCAAGGCGTCTGTCTGTGACAATAACTATACTTTTTAAACTAATGCTCACTCCCATGACAGAACCTTCAAAGATTTAATAGACATTATTTTCTCAGTAATGTTTGAGCTCCAAATTATCCTGTTGTTATAAAATGAGCTGAATGTCACAGAGATATGCCTTTATTTATTTTTGCTTAATGGCAATTACATTCATATTGCAAGAAAGAAAAGCTTCAGGGACCCATAGAAAAGAGTCAGGGACTCTTAAGAATCATGAAACACGGGACATGTCATCAGCAGTAAACCTTCAGCCTCCTTCAGCAACGCATTGTTGATAGGCCCACTTATGGTTGATGAGGGCTGATACTGCTGGCTTGAAAAAAATGCCACCTCAGCAGTTTAGATAGGCTGTTCAGATTGACGTATTGAGGATTTGAAAGGCTGTCTGTGGTTGGTGACGTGTTGCATCCTTGTTATTTATGATACTGCTGGCTTAGAAAAGCCCGCTCAGCATTTCGGCTTGAAGAAACCGTCTCTGGTCAGTGAGGTGTCGCTTCCATTATTGATGGCTGACACTGCTGGCTTGGAAAAGCCCGCTTAGCAGTTCAGATTGGGTTGGGGGGGGATTAGTGAGCCGGTTATGGTCTTGCTTTTTGAGCCCAGCAAGGGTCCTTCCGCTTGACCCAGATCCATTGGCTGCTTCGTTCGGCTGCCTCAGGGACTAATCTAGTAGTCTGTTGCAGAGCTTGTTGTCAAGGTCTTTCAGCAGCCTGATGGTAGAAGAAGCCACAGAACCTCTGCATCCTATTACAACTGGATAGACTTTTGCTTTCATCCTCATTGTTGAGCTTCTGCTGCCAGTTCTATGTAGCGCAGTTTCTTGCGCTCATCGGCTTCTTCTGTTAAATTCTCCCATGGGACTGTGAGCTCTGTGATGTAGACGGACCTCAATGATGGGGACCAGTGTACCAAGTCTGACCTAAGGGTGGTGGCTGCAATCTCAGGTGGAAAGATTAGTTGCTGGCCAATGTCGACTAGCATTTTCCAGTCCCGGGCCATGGCGAGTTGTCCATCTTCTGGTTTAGTAGGGGGATGATTGGGCTTTTTTGTCCTTTTTGGACAAAGGATGGGGCCGTGATAGAATTTGTTGCTCTCAGGGGCAAGGCGTTGGTTGTAATCCTCTTGTTCTCAAGAACTGCTGCCTGATTCTTGAGGACCTGGTTGTGCCTCCAGGTGTAGTGAGCTTGTGTGAGGCTGGTCTTACAACTGGTCAGGACGTCCTTGAGAGTTGCTGGATTTGGGCAGAGGGCACAGGTTGGATCCTCGCCATACCATTGCTGGAGGTTTTTTGGAGAAGGGAGAACATCATAAGTGGCTCTGATGATGAAGCTGATGTTGCCTCCATTTAAAAGAGCTTCCTCCAGCGGAACTTTTTCCTTTCCAGGCCTTCCCACCTCGTCCATTGCCATTGCCTGACAAGAGAGACGGCGCACCTGGTCGACCACCATTTTCCCCTATGCGATGTTGAGGCCTTACGTCAAGTTGGCTTACTTGCTGTAAGGCCAAAGCCTCCTCTTCCCAATTGGACGTGCCCTACAATATCACTCTGTTTCACATTTCCATCCAGTCAACAGGGGTGGAGCAGCGTTGCTGATGATCTGGTCTCTGGAGTCCTTTAACATAGTCTGAAGTCACACATCAGCTTAAGGAACCTTGTAGTTCCTGAGAAAATGGTCCCTGGGTTTATAAGTTGGGTCAAAATAGAGCAACAGCTGTCTCTTGAGTTGAATTAGTTCAATGAGATATTGAGATATTAGTCTTCCTTTACATAATACGACAGACAGCATCAGTAGAGTTTAGCAAAGACTCGCAAGAGGTCTAAATAACTAGCCTAGCACCTCTCAAGTTCCCATTTCAGTGAAGTATACTTCCTTTCTATTCTATAGGAAACAAAAGAATGTCACATCGATCAGATAATTTATGGAGGTTTGTCTTCTAGACTATTTATCTATGTGCAAGGAAAATAGACTGCTCAAATATCTTCTGGTTGCCTGGAAACTGCTTAGAGCAACAGAAAGTGCTCTACAACTAAACGAAAACAAAAATGTCACATTGTCATTGTACATTTTGCTTCTGGCAGGTAGATTTTGTTTCAGCTTGAGTTTTATATTAAACAAACAAATGAAAGAACTGCATCAAGCCCCCTCGTCTCTGG
The DNA here is from genome assembly GCF_947650265.1 of Symphodus melops. Classification (NCBI taxonomy): domain Eukaryota; kingdom Metazoa; phylum Chordata; class Actinopteri; order Labriformes; family Labridae; genus Symphodus; species Symphodus melops. The sequence goes on from NC_136706.1 coordinate 18,206,764, forward strand.
AAGGGAAACAGAGTATTTCCAATATGTCAGACTTTTGCTCTCTTATCAAATGATGCTTGCTCATTATTTCTGCTCCTTCCAGAGTTTGAAAATTCAGACCAAAAAAAGCTTCATTGGGATTTACATTTATTATGTTTCCCAACTGTCTTTACCCCACCTTTCAATGCAGTTGGCAGTGCACCATGAGTCTGCTTCTGCATGAGCGTTTGTCTCATAACAACATTTTTTCTTGACACTCTTGCATAGTACTTGTTCAGGACAGTCTAGATCCTCATGTGAAGTGTCATGAGATAACATTTGTTATAACATGGAGCGGTTTAAATCGAAACTGATTGATTGAATGATTGATCGTTAAATATAAAAATTGAATAAATGCAGCAGTTATAACACAGGAAGTCTATTAAAATCAGAAGCGAGGATTTAAAATGTCGCTGTTCAATGTTTTTTTAACATTCAATACTGCACATTAATGCTGCAAGCCGCACTCAAGAACAAGCGAGTGTTTGCTGACTGACACTAGCAAGCCTTTTATGTTTCTCACTCTGAAGGAAGACTGAGACGAGCAACAAGAAGAGAGACTTAGTAACTTTTAATGAATGCTACTCTGACTTTCAGATACAGCATGCAGTGGAACTGATGTTATTTATAATGTCAGCAGTTATATTTGCATCATTATCAACCTGAAGAGAGGCTGCACTTTTCACACAAATTGAAATTGTTTAGTACTAAGTGAGGCATCATAAAAAACCTTTTTAAGATTTTTGTTGTAAATCAAAGAAAGAGGGCCGATAAGATCAGAACTCTTCTGGGAGGTACGATTTGTTTCTTCATACCAACAATAGGCAACATCATTTTTGTTGATTCCACCTGACGTGAGTCCTTTTGACTTCAATATTGATAAGGATTGATAGGAAAAAAGAAAGCGGTGTGTTGTCTAGACTTGTGTAATCTCAAAAGTCTCAAAAAATTAATTTTCTCACAGTTTTTCTTGAAGTTATTTTATTATGGGGTATATTTCTTGTGTTATCTGATTGGTGTTACTGTGTGTTAATTTGATAAAGGTGTCTGTCTCTTTTATGAGTTGGTTTCGACGTCTGTTTTATAACTTTTTTCGTGCATCAAAAAGTAATCTATAAAATTAGTACTTTTTTGTGCGTTTTCTATTAACACTATGATGGTTTGACCAAATGCTCACATCCTCTAACATACGCTTACAAGCTGACAGCATTGCTCATGAATAACAGAGGCACAAGTTTCTGACTCATGGGACTTTCTGGTGATAAATGAACACTTGGAGAAACTTGTCAGACAGTTTGTGGATTTGTTCCCACCTCGCAGTGGCTCACTTATCTAACCATCAAGCTGCCAACACTTTTACCTGTGCCCTGATATCTCTGCTGGAGCTGCCGTGCAGTGCCATACCTGATCTCATTGGAAAACTCCTTTTCATGGCGATGTCTGCCGCTCAACTTCCAGAATAACAGCACAATGAAGACCAGCAGGATGAAGATGAGAAGCAGAGAACCCACGACGGTGCCGACTATCACCGCTGCTCTGTTTGGAGCTGTAAAATCAGTATGAATAGCAACGAATTATTCTCTCAGAAGCTCTGCTGCAGGGAAGAACATTGTGAAAAATGTACCAGACTCTATTATTCTTATTTTCTTATATTCTTTATTTTCACTTTTGGCCTGCAAACTCTAAAAAATAAATATTGCCCTCTCACAGCACTATAACACACACTGTATTGCCATTGTTCAACAAATTCCATGGATTGCCTACATTTCAACTGCTTAGGTATTAGGCAACGACAAAAAACTTTTTCTGTCATTTCTCAATTTTTTTACTTCCAAAATTTTTAAGATAAATTTCATAAAATATTGTCAGCACTTTACGACCTAATTACTGTACACCGAGCATTACGCACTTGAGAGCATGTGGAGAAATGTACTGTAATGTAAGCTAGCATCAGGAGAGATGCATTTGAAATGAAATGTGGTAGCATTGATAACTTAGTAGGTATAATCATATTTGGCATTTTATTTAGAAAGATTATATTTATTGTTATTATTATACACTCACATGTTAACCTGTGGCTTTACAGTAAATGTGATGTTTTACTAAATGGGCGAATGCCGTGAACTAGGTTAGAGATGTGTTTGTTACAATTTGCATGGAGTCACAGGTGGGGTTTGTTTTCAGTCCTCTTCACAAACCTTTACCCACATTAAGACTTTAGAAAACAAAAATGTCCTTGTTTTCATCTTTATGGGGCACAAACATTTTGTTGTGGTTTTAAAAGAGGATCTGTGCAGCGGTAATTGTTTGGCTTTGTGAAGTAAACTCTTGAAATAGGTTAATGCCTATTGTACCCAGACTGTGTTGTTTCAGGCTATCACATTCACTTTGCTTTTATTCTTTTCTTAATTTTATCAATCCTAAAACTATCAGAATTGTGTCAACTATTAAAACATTGTCAGTGGTCAGCAATATGTTTTTGAAGAAAAACAAATGATTGTTTTTGTATTATTTCTTTCTATACAAGCTTTGATGTTAAGTCCAATAAAAAGTAGTGAACGACTACACTACTAAAATGAATGTAGTGTGGTTGACCTGCTTTATAATGTCTTGTAAATGATTTTACAGGGCCTTGTGATCGGGAAACCTCTGGTCTAGGACAGCGTACAACATGAAAATGAATGATTCCCTCCCTGAAGCCAAAGATCTGCGCACCAGGAGAAGAAGTTATGGACTCAACAAGATGTAATATGGGGGTTCTGCTCCACAGATCATAAGGTAAACGAAGACAAACTTATTTTATGGATCTACAGAAAGGGGAGGACCTGTTTGAGTCTCAACCTAGATATGATTTATCACATAATGTGGCACTAAATCACAGACTGCACCCCCAGTGCACTTACCATCCTTAGATTCATTCCCTGTGAGGCAGCTCTGGTATTTCTCTGCTTTCTGTCATGATCTGAGTTGCTTTTAAGGAGTCCACTTATTTTCAGTTGCTGCCATATTTTTTTTGCTTCATTAGTCGAACTGTATAAAGATGAGAGTGTCTGTTGACGTGTTAGGCAGCGGAATCATTTCACCATCACCCATGAGTGACTTTGTGACAGAGCAGCAGGAAGTCTGTGATGAACAGCTCAAGGCCAAAGACATTTTTATCTAATGATTTAAGTGATTTTTTTTTTTACACCGGTTTTGACCTTCTTCTGTCATTGTAAGACAAGATAACAAGGCGATGTTTCAGAACACTGTACAGTTAAATCCCTGTGAGGGAGAACTGGAGCAACGGGGAGATTGTGGCAGAGCTACAAAGAGAGGAGACTAAAGAGGATCAAAGTAGGGTGTTTGACGATTGTATGAGTGTGTCATGTGTGATATATGTGGACTGAAACACTGTGCACGGGGGTGTGTTATCCTCACGTTTGCTCGCTTTCACGTTGATCCTGCAGTGTTCGGCTCCAACAGCATTGTTCGCCTCACAAAGGTAGATTCCTGCAAAGCTCTGTGAGTGGTTGCTGATTCTCAGTTCCCCTGTTATGCTGTCTGACAGAGCACACATACACACGCCCACAAACACAGATTAACTCATGTACTGTACATGTGCTTAACACTCAAGGGGCTTCAATGAGGATAGCACAGAAAGGGATCCTTCTGCAAGTGTTAAATCACATGCATGTCTGTGTGCCTTCACAAGACTAACGGCACATGTTCAATTAATTAAACATACATGATTCTAAAAGATTCAATGCGGTATTATAAGTATTCAAATCATTGTGTTGTGCAAGTGAAGCTAACAGTCTGCTCAAAGGCATCATCCCTCAGCTGTTACTCTGTTCTCGCTTTTCAAACTGCTCGTCTTGGCAAAGGGAATCCTGGCCAGAAGTCCTGTATAGCTAACCACCCTAAAGGGGACATATTACACAACGTTCTCACCTTTTCAAACAGTCCCCTGCACTATAAATAAAAATCTGTGCAGTGCTTTGGTCCAAATACAACATACAGTCCCTCCAGGAAGTCGCGATGTTGCCATCGCAACAATTCACGCAAACTCAACCAATCCCCGCGATTTCTGGGCGACCTTGCAATTTTGTCCAATCACCACAACTTTTCTGCAAATTTGAACAATCAAAATAGTTTTCCCCGCTACTTTCACCAATCAGAGTAGTCCCCCGCGAAAACAGCGAGCTATATGTCACCAAAGTTTGGTGACCACGGACCAAACTCACTTCCCTGTTAATATGCACATTGCACAGGAGAGTGAGCATGAAGCGTCCTGGTCTGTCCTGTCTCCATGTTTGTTGACAAAGTGCCGCTGTGTAGCTGATACTGCTCCGTCACTTTTTACTGCATGCTTAATATTTTTGATCCTTTTTTGACCCATGGTTGCGATTTTTTTTTCTTTTCTAAAAAATTGCAATGCATGCAATTTTTTTTCCAAAAGCTGCCGCGAAATCATCCATTTTAGGCCGCAACAATCTCCCAAAAAGTTTGCGAAATCCTGGAGGGACTGAACATAGATCAAGCAATGCAGTTCTCAATTCCACTATCTTGAAAAATAGCTGATGAACAAAATCATAATGTTCATTGTTTGGCATCAAGACAATGAGTTTAGCTTGCACATAATTGAGAAGCGTTTAAACAGCAGTGTCTCGACCTCACCCCAATACTCCCACCTCTCCTTCCTCTCTTTGATGTGTAGTACCATGATGACATCAGCAGAGGTCACACTTACTCTGTGAGGCTGCAGCGGGGATGGGGCCGCCGCGTTCCCTCCTCCACGTGTACTTTAAGGGAGTGGAGCCTTCCGCAGACTTGCAGTGCAGAGACACGGCTTCCCCGACCAGCTCCCCTCCCTCCGCCCAGCATTTAGGCACAGACGGCTTGGCTGAAATCAAACAACAAATGGATAATTTCATGCTGCCATTCCCATTCCAATGCTGTGAAAAACATGAAAGCTTCAAGGCTTTGTGATGAAAAGGGATGCTGCATTTTTAGCCTAGTTCCAGTTGGATGAATTGACACCATTAAAGACATATTTATACGTCAGATTCTATGTGAGCATTGAGGTAATAATGAAGGGACATAGAGAGTAGTGATGTCAGGAATAAGGACAAGATCATCACAATCTTTCCTGATGAAAAAGGGATTGATTGTGTGACGAGATAGTGGAGTGTTTATTAGACCTCAGAATTTCACTCAAAAGATTCTTTTTCATCTTGATCATTGATTCTCATGGTTTCTTTTTGGCCTTCCTTCTCAGGACTGTTTGTGTCTGTATAATCCCTGCTCAAGGTTTCCTATTGATAAGCAAAGCACTGCAGTTTCACACTTCTTTGGTTTCCACCTGAGGGCTGAGGTGATTTCATCTGACGGAGCTTTGATACCCATTCTGATGTGAGGGGGGAAAAAAGGCTGGAGACATACTTGATCTGTGACATAATGAAGTGAGGTAAAGTTGCTTTCTCCTTGAACTGCGTTAAAAGGAATCTGCATCCATTGAGCATAAACATGTTTGTCTTTTGAAATGAATCTAAGACTGCAGACTGTGTGCCTCAAACACTTGAACATTTGACTCTTAACAGGAAGTGATGTTGACATTACTTAGGCTGAGTTTGATGTAGACGCACTGGTTTGAGGATGATATTTTTAGCTGTGCAGGAGAGCAGTAGATCACGTACAGTACATATTTTTTTACATTGTGAGGCATAATGAATAAGTCATAAGATATCTACGTTCAAAGGTAGTTTCATTTTTGGTTTCTGCAATGGAGTTAAATTTCATAATAGCTGTAACTCTGCTTTCCCCAAAGAAAATGGAAAAGTCGCAACAAATCAAATCCTCAATTATTCTCGATAACAACTTCCTGACTGGCTTTTTACTCCCCTCACTTTGAGTTGGAAGCTGTTTTTAAACTGAGGCGATAATTAGCTTAGTCATGATGAGACGTCGCTGCCTGAATTTATTTATTGAGTCATCAAATCCTGATAAATAAATCTGCCAATGAGGTGACCTCCTCAAGCACAGTATGTGCTCTTGCTCTTCAGATAAGATAAGTTGGACAAGAATCAAATGAATGACTTTAACCTTCTGGCTAACGTGAAGACTTACGCACTGATAAATGGCTTAAAGTGAGGTGTCATTTCAAATCACTGGAGCCTCTTTTCAGTGTCTCACCCACTGCTCAATCTTTATTAGTTCAACATAGCTTTTTTTTTTTTGTCAAGCTGTCTTCCTAATATGTTTTCTTTTAATCCCTGTGGTTAAAATTAAGATCACTGCTGTCTCTAGGAGTCTGACAGCAGCAGACCAACAGCGGATTGGCAATCTGTTTTTGGTATTTAACGCCATAGCATACAGTGAAAGCTCCAATGGTATGTTCATTTACTTATAGTTTGAATGAAATGCCAATTCTAACAGAAAAAAATGGGAAACTATGGGGAAAACTGTCCAACTTGTCTGTTTTTGTCATTTTTTTGAGTGGCTAAAAGCATGTGCATTTTGACCCAAACTTTGGGAGGTTTACTGCTCTGTGTGCCTTTGAATTGCTCCCCCGGGGACTAATAGTTTTTTTGAATTGAATCCTCATTGAACAAACTTTGCTAACTTTACAGAAAGTACCTGGCCTGTAAAAGCGTTAAATAATGACAGAAAAAGCCACTATATTAATACTCCCTCACAGCCTTGTGACCATTATCTACACTTGTTTTTAGGTATTTTTTTAATCTCTGTTTTAAAGTCAGGGTTGACTGTGAGGACTGAACAAAAGTGAAAGGAATTAGCATCTGCAGCATGAAGGAGCTCCTGATGTGACTGCAGCTCTGCAGGAGGATAAATCTCAATGTCAAGTGTAGACACAACAAGCAGGCAGGCATTTATCACTAACTCAATAGACTTTGTTTGTAATGCTATCGCTTCCAGGAGATTATAGTCAAATGAGAAACATCCACCTTTTGGGAAATGTCAGAGGCTTTCATGCGTTTTAACAATCGATGAAGTTATGAGGTCACTGTTGATATGTTTCAGGAGTGTTGAAGTTCAAGCAGCTGGGTTTAGACCATATTGAGCAGGAAATAGTACGCAGGAGCAGCCAGGGGCATAGGGAACAACAACAATCTCACTGATTGATTTAAACCATTCACAAGAGGGGAACATCGACAGCCACTGTGTTGCCTAGCAACGTAGCGTTTTGTTGTCAGTGCGCCCTGTGTGGTGCTGAGAGTACAGGCTGTCTTTGCCTTTTCATGATCCTGTGGGCAGCATCTGCTGTGGAGTTTGTATTGTCTGTACAACTCCTGTGCTCTTTTAGTAGGCTTTCACACAACAAGTCAAGCCCTGACCCAAATACTCAACATTATCATTTGATTTAATTTATGAAACTTGATAATGCATAATGCACCAACCATGGCCTTCATACCTTTTCATTCCAGTTCTTTTGTATGTTTTTGTGTGTGTTGTAGGCCTTTTTAACAATCATGTCAGGCTGCTCGACAATAGACAAGGAACATATTGTTGAATTTGATTAAAGGCGCTGAGATTCAGTGCATATTCAGATATTCTAGGAATGCATTAGTTCTCAATATATTATTGAAACCTGCCTTCCGAGTTAATATCCAATCACCATGTACTAAGATTGATAAATCACCAGCTGATCCCTGCATGATGAGGAGGACAGGGTGAGAGTAAATGAAGAAGCGTTTGAGACTTCTATACGAAATGAATTATGAGTGCTCTATGACCTTTTTTCTGCCAAAATGATACAAAAAAAAGATCAAATACTGTATGATATTCCTCTATATGACTTCTTTGTACATGTTCTAGATGGCACTAATTCAATGCTGCCTTCATTTCAGACTTCACAACAAACACCAAGAATGTGTAGAAATGGAAACCGTTTTTTTTTTTTTTAAATGTTGGTTTAAAGGAAAATAAAGAAATTCTGTTGGAGTGTTGTTCCCCTTAAGCCCTTGCTGTTTTTGTAAAATGTGCCTAAAATGTCTAAAAATGATAATAATAAAATAAAACCAATCCAACAGCACGGGCCATCAGAACCAAACTAAAACCTGTGACCAAAAAAAACTGAGGTTCATTTTTTTCATAGCCAATCATAAAGGTGCTCTTCGCTTTCACTTTTAAAGAATATATAACAATGTTTTATTAAACTGGGCTCCTTTTTAGTAAACTTTTTTTTAATGCACAAGGCATTTAAAATCTACTGAAATAAAACGAAGCAGTCTCAAAGGATATGCCTGCATCACTCGCAATGTAGTGAAGTGAGATACTGCAATTGCGTCTACATCAGCATGTGACTTTTTTTCCAGAAAAGAAACATCCCAAAATGTTCAATTTTAATTTGTGCAGGTACGTTTCCTTTCAAACCAAACCCTTTGTTCTTGTCAAGGGTGATGCACATAAATAATGCAGTCAGGTAACAGTTCTGTTTCTATACTGCCATCCCAATGCCCTGTCTTACCCATGATGACCAGTGACACCTTACGCATGTCCACTCCAGGTGACTTCCTCACTTTACACTGGTAGGTGGCACTGTGAGCAGACGACAGCACAGATATTGAGAGCGAAGCGTCACCCACCGACGGGTCAGGAGAAGCAAAGTGAAGGCCTTCTGCGAGGGTTTTGTCACTGTGAAGGAATGTAGTGCCGCTGGTGTAGGAAATGAGCTGAACAAAACAGAGTCGACATATGGGTCTCACAACAAAACGTATGGCTTCTAATCTAATAACCACATTAGCATAAACGTCATAGAGTGATAATAATGCCTGTTTGTTTCAGCCTGTTCGGAGATCCACTTTCATCTTTTCAGGTAAACGGATTTGCAGTGGATATACTATATTTAGTGTCAGATTCAGAACATGTTTGCAAAAGACCCAGTCCTACTGAGAAGAAGAACCTAATCAGTCCCTGTATTCACTGTGATCAACAGCTGCTGCCTAAGGCCAAAGATGAAAGGGAAAAACATCATTTTAGGACTCAAACACTTATGACTCATCCTATATCAAAGACAAGTGGGGGGAAAAAGAGAGAATGATTTAAATCACCCTGTTTTCTACATTTTTATTTCGACAGACACCACATGATGATGACAAGGCAAACAATCTGAATTCCTTTGATGTTTTAAAGCAGCTTTTTTCATGCCACTATCAAATGGCTCGAGACGGGTTTTGTTGCACTTTCCAACCTTTGTGCGGACATGTGTTCTGAAGTTACGTTTGGTCAAGCCCTGTTTTAATCCGAAGGGGGCCGTAGAAGGTGTGTCTTAAGGAGGAACTTTGTAATGTGTTTCTAATCATGGGGACTTTAACTGGAACTCAGATAAGTAATTGCTTGAGTGCTTGAGCAACCCTTAGGTCTTTTTGGATTGGACACTTTACAAGTCTCATGGAATAATGAAAGAAATTAGTATTATTTCCAGAGCCCTATATAGCCTTCACATTGTATAACTGAGTACTTGTTCTCAGAAACTTTCTGAAACTTAGAAATAGGTTGGATAGGAAACAGACGCATACACAGAAACACAGAAATTTACTTCGACTTACATTCATTTCTTGAAGATTTTCACTCATCTAAACCTCGTTGTCACCCGTTCACTGAGCCAAAAATCTGCTTTTCCCAATTTGGGACCAAAATGTGATAATCCGTCCCCAATTAACTGGTCTTAAGTCTGAAATGTGTCCCCAAATGTCGGCGAAATGGGACCCACATTGGCACACACAAGGGCATCTTAGCATAAATTAGAAGCTCTGCTATATAATCCCTTTATATAACACCCTACATGTACAATCATGGTATTAATTAAACGTTTTCATTGCGGCTCTTACCATCTGATCTTTCTGCGTAGGGTCTGGACTGACCACAGACCACTCGATGTCCAGTTCTCCGGTGTCGAAGGGGCTCGGAGTGTATCTGCAGCCCAAAGTCACACTCTCTCCCTCAGCCTTCTGGATGGTCTGTGGGCTGCTCGACGTCACCTGCATCCCTTGTGTAGTCTTCAATTCTAAAGAAAGTCAGGCAAGTCTTGAATTTAATCACACACACACAAATTAGCTGTTCCATAATCCCCAACCGTAAGCCTCAAGGATGAATGTAATGAATTCTGACTCAGAGAAGCCGTTTTGTCACTGAGCTGCAATTTATGGCATTCATGCTCACATTTTAATGGGTACATTTAATTTTTATTTGGATTAATTTCTCAAAGGAAGGCTGGCTAAAAAGCACATTAAAATGGCAGTTTAAAGATGAGGTCAAAACGATCCGGCAAGACTTGTAGTAACAAAGTAAGTATTCAGTATTTAGACCGACGTGTTTCAGCTCGTGATGTTCATCAGGGTCATCAAGAAACAGATTTGCTAACGTCATTGAAATAGGGTGGGCACTTGATTAAAAGGAAGGGAATACAATTTAAAAAGGCATCCAATCAAATGCATCCTTTCTCATATGTGTTTATCAACCAATAGGGCACATGCACGGTGGGCTGGTTGGGTCTGTTGGACGGTTAACGTGGAGGTGAGGGCTGTGTCACAAAACAACTACACCAAACATTGTTAAATATTGAAAGAGCATCAGGACATAATAGGAACTCGTTGATTAAAAAAAATCTTCTTTCATCCCCACTGGAAATAAACTTTTGAAATCAATAATCCAAAATGCTTCTCTTTTTTTTTCTGATATGATGAATTTGACCTCAAAACCTCTTGGATTCAGTTTGATCAGAGATGGGCTGTTTTCTTTCATTAACATGTCTGGAAACAGGGCTCTTGATGTCGTTCCTTTAAATAGCACTCGTGTGTTCGGTGATCTGCTCTTTAAATGAGAGGGAAGTTTCACCTACATATATTTTATCAGGAGGACCTTGTATCAAATACACTTCCCTTCATATTTATAGTTTAAGCAAACCTTTTTTTAATTGATTGAGCTTTCTTTTAATTGACTACTACACTATTTAATTATGTTAGTAAATCTGTTTTATTGGTAAACACAACGAGCTGAAACGTGTCTGTCTAAATTGTGAATAAAGTTGATCTTCTTGCTACAGGTGTTGCTACAGCATTTTGAGCCTTTCACCTGTCATTCACTTTACCAGTTAGTAAAGCTTGTGCCAGAAAACCCTCTGCTTCTTCGGACCATTTTAAGACAGCATTCATACAGTAATCACAGAGTTTAGATTAAAAACATAAATCTGTGATTGAAGGTCAGAAGACGCCACTTTAGTCCTTCTTGGCGAAACATTGAACATTTTAAACTTTGTATATCTCTACAACGCTTTAGTCATAGGGCTGCACAATTTTAGTCAAAAGGGTAATCGTGATGATTTCTAACTATTTTGACTTCCTGATAATTTGTCACAATTTTTTATTATTTTTTGGTACTTAAAAAACAATTTATTGTTTATATGAATAAGATATCACACCACTCTTCTCATGCCAAGGCTGGACTGAGTCAACCAAGTGGAGCAAAATAAAGTTGTAAGTTAGAAAATATACTGAACATGATGAATAACCTAACATGGTTTTAAGTTTGTACTTCTTTTCATATTGTCAGTAGAGGACCACAGAGAGTTTTTAAACGACTGTGCACACATTTAAACCAAAAATAATCAGTGTCAGTTGTGTTGCTTGGGTCAAAATCGTGATCACAATTAGAATTTTATTAATTGCGTAGGCCTAGCTGGGGGTGTAAACTTGGCTGAATGTGTACACGCCCACTCTTCCTTGACGAGTTGGTGCCAGGCTCCTGCTAACATTTCCAAAGGAAGTGGAGAGTGAGCCAATGTTTGCAAGCAGCAGCGAATATTCTAGAAAAAAATCACTGCGGACGAGAATACTCGGAGATGATGTTTGTGTCAGTGATTGCTGTGCAACCAGTGCAATCTTCAAACTCTCTCTGCTGCCCTTCATTGTAAACAGCTCGAGTCAATCAGTCCAGAGTTTGTTTTGAAAAAGCAATGTGCACGGGGAGAATATGGCTTATGGCAGGATATATACTGAGGACTCATGGAGTTCAAACAGATGGTAAAGAGTTGAGTTAATTTTTAAATGAATATCTTCAGTCCCCAGTGCAGCTTGATTTGCCCAAAATACAATACCACTTGTGTTTCTATAAATAGTATTAGTTATTTAGTCTTTTAAGTATGTTGTTTGTAGACTTGGTAGATGTGTAGTTTAAAAAACAAACAAACAGTCATTTCATGTTTAGTTTGTAACAATTCATTGGCTTCTCTTGTGTTGTAAATAGCTGTAAGGGAGATGCCAGTCACTTAAAAACCTATTTATGGTGTAAATTGTTCACAAGTTATTCTGCTCTTAAAACAACAGAGTTACTGATCTTCAGTTATAAACTTCCGTCTTGGCCAACTGGCAACAAGGTACATTGGTCACTTTCCATATTTCTTCATGTCCCTCTCTAGACTAGATTAGATTGGATAAAACCTTTATGCTCCTCTGGCAACAAAGGTAAGAAGTTGTTCCCCTTGGTGACTGTCATGTCTTCGGTTAAAGACATTTATAATTTCATAAGGTTTAAGTTAGTTAAAAAGCTATTTCATAAGTGTTAAAAAGATATTTGGAAAAATTATCAGAGTGATACATCTTCTCCAGTGAGGATTGTTTTTGGTTACTCCAGAGTGAGCACTCTTTTCGTGCATAGACAATCTTTGGTGTTTTTTCTCGCGGTAGACGCAAGTTAGCCTGCACACCGCAGAAACAGTATGAAAAGGTCTCATAAACACGCTGTGTTGTTCTAAACGTTTGAGCCTTGGGAAATTTTCGTCTTTGCAAGTATCTACGTGTCCAAAGCACTTACTTAGATGTCACAAATTGTTGTTAAATGTTACTTTATTGTTTGCCACTTGATGTTGCAGTCACTGTTTAATGTGCATTGACCGGCTAATTGTGTTAACATGCTACATGTAAGAATAGATGGTGATTGTCCTTTTTTCTGTATGTTACAGTTACCATACATACACTCTCACTCACACACTCATTTACCACGGAAGTGATTACAAGAAAGCTTCATCGAAGCAAGAAAAGCAAGCCTTGTCTCTGGAGTTTTTCTTTTTGGTTCGCTGGCTGTCTAGCAGTATACAGACACATATTGTGAGGACAGCACAGTGACTCTTCAGTCCACTAGCTTGTACTTTACGACTCTGTCCTTCAAATTCCGCTATTGTGAGAATCCTATTTTTATTCTTCAGTGGTTTGAGGGAAGTGGACATGTTTCCATGCATAATTTATGCCCACAACAATGGTTATTTTTCAATTGACTTCTATGCTTGCATCTTGCAGACGTGCAAAAGTTTTCTTCTGCTTTGAACACAATCCCACTCCACATTATAGCCCTGAATGTCCTCTCTCATTACATGTGTACTCTTTCAAGGGATGGCAATTGACTGTCATATCGGTACTCAAGTACTCGGATTACCTAATGAACGAGTACTTGCAGATTATTATCATTTGCATGATTATTATTTTTTTTATCATAAAAAAAAAAACGTGCAGTGTTATAAAAACCGGGGTATTGTTATCGATAACAGGCTGATATTCAGTGAGAACTGAACTCTAATGAAGACTGAGGGTTTAATTCTGAGTCTCAGTTTCCTGTTGTTACCTGTTGAACTCTTGTATTTAATGTTGTTCACAGTGTATGTTGTTTCTTTTGTCTGAGTGTATGTGCCTGTGTTTTTTAAAAAGGTCCTCTGTCTTGTTTGCATCCGGCTTTAAACTAAATTGGAGACAATAAATTTGAAATTCAAAAGTTAAAGTATGCTAACCCAAGAAATTGTAAGAATATGTTGTTGTTTTTTTTCTTCAATGTTGCACAGGAAGTACATTAAAAGTTCAAAGTGCATTTGAAGTTCATGTACATACAGACATCGAGATAGGAAATAATTGCCCATTTCTTTTTGTGTACTGTAAATTCCGGACTATAAGAGCGCCGTATGTAAGGGACAGAAAATGTTTTGACAATCTTCCTGCGTGATGATTCCTGTCGCGTTGTACCGCAAAGTCTACAACGGTCAGTTTCTGTGCTGCCCTTTTAGTGCCATCTTTTTTGCACTTCTACAAGCTACTGCACGGTATGTGAGCTCAGATATATTGTTTTGATTGAGAGCCCCCTGGTGGTGGAATGTACATACTGTGTGTTTCAGACCAGTTTAAGCACAGTGAAACACTCTTATTTCAGGGCATCTTTTCAATCTGTTACTATCACTCATGTACCAGGAGAGGACCTTTAATTTATACGACTTTACTGTTCAAATATACAAAGAAAACTACACTTCCATTTATTAAAAACAAGTCTCTTTCTAAAGGGAAATATATATGTTTCAGATCTGCAGCTCATTTTATCAGAAGCCCCACCCTGAGTGGAGAATTAAACAACATACACATAAGCTCAAATCCCTGGAAACATGAGGGAGTACGCACTCATCTGGAGGCCTAATCTCTAAGTCTGATTGGACCGACAGTGAGCGCCATGGTAACACATGGGGAAGCTTACTCCACTGAGGCCTTTGGCTGAGCAGTGATCAACAGAGATGAGACTTGAAGGTCTCAGTTATCACTTCCACGATGATGCTTCAATCAATAATCATTTGTCAGAAAACCAAAGTCACCACCTACAGCTCCTGTGGTACCTATATGTTGTGTGTTTTTAATTATGTTTTATTACCTTTGCTCAAGAGGGCTGCAGTGCAGAACAAATAAACAGACAACCAGGGCGGACATCTGAGGAAGGACACTGGCACTGAAAAAGTGCAGCTTTGTCTGGACATGATGGTGGTCCTACTAAAGACACAAAAAGAGCACGTGGTCATATTCAATGTCATCATCCAGTAAGAACCGTGCACCAATATGTAAAAGGTCAGGAAATGTAAAAAACTACTAAAACAAACGTAGTATAATTTGATCCTACCTGAATGCAGATACTACATCCAAATGTCAAAGGATCAAGCAGGACTGTGCTGCCAACACTGTTTCTTACCTCACAGGGAGCTCCTCCTTCGCCCCCTCCTCATTACAATGAAGACATTTGATTGGATGGTTGCTCAACCTGCTTTACTCGTTTACCAGGAGGTTGCCTTGGTATTGCTATTCAGCTCTGCTTTCCCTTGTATTTGTAGTTGCCACAACCACTCCCACTGAATACAATTTTAGTCAAATGAAATTCAACAAGTCAGAATTGCTTGAGAAGAATCGGAGAGAGGGCGGCTTTAGAACCAATACAAAGCAAGCCCTCTGTAAACAGGATTAATGACCATGTACTTACTGCAGATTAGGTTTCTGATGATGAGTTGGTGGAAACTCAGGATGTTTAGGAAGTGTGAACATCTATTAAAAGCTGCTGTACTGTTGCTGTGTAGTGCTGCTGTGATTAAAAACACGTCGAGTCAAACGTACTTAAAAACATTGTTGGTAAACACTCTTATTCTCAAGTTGGTTTCGCCCGTTCTTCTTGATGTGGAGTTTTTTCATCGTGGGTTCAGTTGGGGGTGGAGTAGCAGAGAGAACTCCCATGTTTCCCTCCAGCCTCAACGTCACTTTTTCTTATTGTTTTGATTAAGAGCCCCCTGGTGGCGTAATTTTCATACTTTGCCTTTAAGTGAGATCAAAACTATTGTTTGGAGAAAAAAACCAAAACGAAATGTAGGTCTAGTTATTTACTTGTTTTTTGGTCCTTTGTTGATAAAACGTCAGAAGTCCACATGTTTTGGGTAAATCATTGAAAACCTCCACATGCTTCAGCAAACACAATGCTGCCCACTGCTCTGTCTTATTGGATTTACACATCTATATAAACCTTACACCATTTAAAGCACCTCTATGATGAGGTTCTTTGTGTGAAATAGTGGAATGGATCGCACGTGATCTGTGACGCATATTGATGTAAAGTATACAAACATGGTGGAGGGGGTGTAGAAAGTAGGAAGACGACGATGGTAGTTGTAAAATAGATGTCAGACTTTCACACAGATCCAAGCTTTAATATTTCAAACGTGTCTTTGTCTTTTCTCTGTGTAGCCCCACCGTTGTCATGCAGGGAACAGCTGGTGGCTGCGCGTGACAACACTCATTAGCTTCATGTTTTGTCATTACAGCCTGCTGTGGTCTGTTTGCTGTAAACTTGTGTTAGATGTTCAACAATGTTCTTCATTCAAGAAAAAATACAGCAAAAAGAGATTGAAATCGACTTTTTGTAGCTTATAGGTAATTTGAGGTCCGATAATCATATGACAGTCAGCTGTACTCAGATGTTAGAAGTACTTTCTAAATAAAAAGATAGTTCAGGTTTCAGTTATTTAATCATTAAGCAATGATACTGATATTTTGGCCGACATCTTCATTTGACCTTTCTTTGATCTTTAGAGATAGAGAGAGAGAGAGAGATATTATGGTCGGATAAATCAGTCGGGCTCTTCCTCTATCATTTAAATGAAGCTTACAGTGAAGGAATAGAAGAAGTAATACGTTGAGTTTGATAAAGAAGCATTTTGATTTGTATTGCTGATGTTAAATTACAGTTGAAGCATGTCCAGCTGAAGAGTAGGAACGTTGTGTTACCAATGTCCTTTTTTTGTAATCCATAACACCACTAGTTACAAAAAATATAAAGGACAAGAAGAACACACAAGGTTTCAGGTGAGCAGGTTGTTCTGTCAGAAGCACCTGACAGCAGGGTTTCTGTGCATTACCAGGTTTTAAGGAAGGCTAATCTTAATGCTGTTTTCTCCCGAAGAGCGTTTGGAAATGAGAAACTGTCGTGGCCTTCAGAGGACTCGTTTAGTTTATAGAAAAAGGATAATAAGACTTGCTCGGCTGTAAACTGAATTGCCCTTTTGGGATGAATAAAGACCTCTGAATCTGAATCAAAAAATGTTTTTAATCAGCATGCAGGTTTTCTTGTGTTGTGAGTCTATTTGTTTTGGCAGGCTTTGGGCAATGCGAGTTGAAAGATATTTCTGATTTATGGCGACCAGATGCTGCTAAAGAGTGTTGGACACAGAACCAGAGCAAGCCATGATACACCCCACAAGCCCACCTGTTTCATCTTTAGTGATTCGGACTGGTTTAAGACAACTTCTGGGAAAAGCAATATTTCTCCTTAAGATAAAACCATGAAACTTATCCTCCTTACTTTTTTTTTTATTCAATACTGAAGAACAATCATTTGAATAAAGTGTTTAGGACCTCCTCTTGTTCTGTATGTAATCTGACAGGCCCTTAACCTCAGCTGGATTGATACTTGAGCTGGGGACAAACTTGTGAACACAATGGAACATTTAGCTAAAGAGCCTGATACCTAACCCTGAGAAACAGGACAAAGAAAAACGAAACTTCAGAGAGAGAGAGAGAGAAAGTATTAACATTGATCAGGTGGACACAATCACTACTTCATACAAATGTTAATGTTCCTTGTTTGCTGGGTGTGTAAAGAAGCATATGTTTGCTTTTGGTGTTTTACCAACTTGGAATTAAATGCAGAATGCTGAAGTCAAGATTCAGAAGCCAGTTAATAAATCTTATGGGAACTTGCTCCTCGCTCTACAGCATTAGGAGTAAAACACACACGCATAGAATGTTTGAGAGAATAACTTAACAAAGAAAAAAGCCCGACACAGTTGTTTAACTTCAGTTTTAGACAAAATAACACCATGCCAAGTTTGACTTAAGTTGGACAGATAACAAGAAACATATAAAACCAAACTGAGCAAGTACAGCAGTGAGTTTCTCTGTTTGAGTCTTGGAAGCATGAAACATCGAGATCCTGAAGCCATCAAGGATTGTGTGACTTGCGTGCCTCTTTACTTATCTTTAAAAGGATAGGATGGAATGTAATTCACCAAACACATGCAGAGGGTTAAAGCACCCCTTAATGTATCTGAGAGCCCATTCTGTTTGCACACATTCAACCATAAAAAGGGATACTTCACCCGTTGAATCATGAATGTTGACTTTGGGTCACGTTTGGTAGAAATAGGAAATCATTTTTATAGTTGATGCCTTCTTTACCGAGTTTCTCAAAGGCTTCGTCAGTTCTTGGAAGACTGATCTGAACGGTCCTTGGGAGCTGACAGTGTTTTTTTTTTGTGTTTTTTTCCCCCGAAGCAGCATTTCTCTCCTCATTTAACAAAATAAAAATAAAATTACAAAAAAGACTCTTCACTTGCAGAAATACCTCCAAGAGCATCTCTGATAAAGATATGCAGATCAGTCTATAACAGAGGTCTCCAACCTTTCTTCATCTGAGAGTTACTTTGAAAAAATGAAAGTGGCCAAGAGCTACTTGCATCACATCGCTTGCATTAATTCACATGGCACACATCAGCTGAATGAAGCTCCTGTTTTTACACGTGTGACAGTGCTCATTGATAATCTTAAATTCACATCAAGGTCCAAAAACAAAACAAAAAACATGAAATTTTACAATTCTTGTTGTTTCACATAGTCAGCTATGACTACTTGTTATTATGGGCCAAGTATGTCAATAGTAGGAAGAGGTGCATTTACTGTCATTGGATTTTATATTTTTTAACACGGTCAGTCAACCTATAGGCGAGCGACTGAAAACCTGCCCACGAGCTACCTGTTGCAGGTACAAACTTGCACAAGCCAAACCATGCCAGTAGTTTTCAGATTGTCCTCCGTGTTACTTCCAGCACGCTGCTTGTTGCTCCACATTTATTTATAAGATTCTGTTTGAAGGAATGTTTAATTTTCCTTGCATTCTCTAAGCTCAGACCGCCATCATGTGTTTTTGTTTTTGTTTTTTTTGCATCACTCTCATTTGTGCCATGCTTGTAATAGCTTGATCAATTTTTTTGTTCCTGATTTACTATAAATGACTCCATTCTGTGTCTATTATATACATTTCACTGAGGATGGATCTCCTTTGACTGTGTCCCAGTTTGAGGTTTTTCAATTAAACATCTTTTCATTTCAATCTAAATAAACATCAGGCTTGCTTTGAGTCACCATAACGGTTAGATAATGCTTCTTTATGCACTGTCTTTGTGCTAAAACTGCAGAATGCAGCAGTATGATCCATTCAAACTATATTAGGGTAACATTTAAAGTAACTGACTCTTATAAAAGTGTCAATATTTTCTAATTAACACACCTAAATATCCTGCCATTACAAACCTATTTCTTTTTTCCAGTCAGACTTATTCACTTTGTTTATCAAAGCATTTATTTGAAATCTCTAAACTCAAACTCAGTGTAAAAAGACATTCCATCTGACAATGTCTCCACTGTTAGGGATTCAAAAGCCCTCTGCTGGCTTGTATTACTGGAGTTTTCACAGCTGATTGTATGCCAAGTAGGCCACAGCTCAGTTGTTCTCAGTTCCAAAGTGCAATGTTGTGAAAGCTGCCCAGGCGTTGTAGGATGACCTAATTGATAGAGAGAAGAAATGGGTTGGACAAGTTGGATTTCTCTTTTTTACTTTCCTGCTTTTCGACGGCACGCCAAGTTGGCACACACACACAAAAAAAAAGACAGAGTAACTTAAGCTAAACCATGACTGCAGAAATTTGGGACGTTATTATTGTTGGAGCCGGACTATCTGGACTGAGTGCAGCTCATCTGCTCCGAAAAAGGAATGCAGATATGACTATACTGGTGTTGGAAGGAAAAGGTTTGTACAAGTGTAACAGGAGTGAAAGCAGTATGAGAAGTGAGTCATTTCAGAAGAAGGTGTTTCTTTGCGTGTGAAGCTGTTGAAGAGTTATTGCTCGGATTGAATAATGTCTGATGTGCCGTACAGATCGTGTGGGAGGTCGAACACTGTCCACGGAAATTCCGGCAGCCAATGGTGTGGATCGCTGGGACTTCGGGGGGCAGTGGGTAGGAAGGTAAGGTTGATTAAAAACTACAGGAATAACACAGTGATGGGATTTGATTGGGATGCAAGGATTTCTGAGCTTGTAATGCAAGACACATTTCTGTGTAAACAGACTGTGTTATCAACTTTTTTTTTCTTTTTTTTTTTTTTTTGCTTTACGTCTGGGACTTGTGTTTACATCCACCACTCCGGCTGTGTTTCAACAGGCAGCTCATAGTTCTCATTGTGCAGATGTGTATTTGCAATTCTTACAATTCTTTCAATTGTGACTAATCCTTGAAGAATAAAGCTTGAAAGGGTCGATGTGATGAGTGCAGGCAGAGGGGATAAATAAATCTTCATTCACGTGTGCACGCAAACTTGAGGCCGCCCTTGTGCAAGTACAGACAATACCGGCGATTTAAAAGGACTCTTAAATATTATGACAGATAAAGAGTTTAAATGATTTATTATAAGAAGAGTGTTATTGAACTTCTGTAATTAATTAATGTGTAATGTTAATTCACTGTTGATGATGTCAGTCAAACCTGATGCAGTTCAGCTCTGTAGACCAAGGACAGCTGGGAGAGAGACAACAGCTCTTCCTGAATATATGCAGGATGTTTAGGAGAACTTGCTGTTCACTCCAGGCTCAATATGACCCTGATAATGACAATGTCTTTTGAATATATGCAGAGCCTTTGGAAGAGTACAGCAGTTGTGTCTGAGCATGACACTGAACCACAAGTGTGATATTGAACCATGTCTCCTCGAGTATTCATCTGATAAACCTTCATCAACGTGAGCTATCCGAGTTGAAGGGGTCCTATTGTGTGGAGTCAAGTCTTGATAATTTCCTCGACGAAGAGTAGACACCCTGAGTTGTGTGCTAAAAGAGCTTGAATACTTATGTGCAAAGTTATGTAGTGTATATTGAAACTGCTTCGTTCCGGACAAGATGAAGGATGTCGATGTCAGCTGCCCTGCTTTGTTTGAGCAAGTATGTTAATTAGAAAATTATTTTAGCATTCACACTGCTTCAGAGTACAGACAGTGTATCACTACAGGCTACAACCTGCATTCAAATGTCAGCAACTGAACATCTTTCTTCCTCTTCAGAGAGATTAAGAACATTGTTCGAGAGCATTTTGATAACAGCTTCATTAAAGAGAGAGCCTCTCTAAGGGGCCTCCACATGATTACCACTTTTCAAAGAGTGTCAACAATCTGCACCAAATTGGTGTCCTTTCTCTTTCAGCACCCAAACACACGTCTTAGAGCTCATAAAGGAGCTGGGCTTAGAGACCTACCCGCAGTACAATGATGGCAACAAGGTGCACCACATGGGTGGACCAAATGCCAAAGTTCGAACCTACAACACCAGTATCCCTCTCCTCTCACCCTTGACGATGCTGGACTTTGCCCAGATACTGTGGAAGGTAAGGCAATGCATGTAAACATCTTCATTTTGTGCTCAGGACTGTTCATTCAGAGCGTTTCTCTAAATGCTTCTAAATACCAGACTGACTAATCACACCTGTCAGTGCATGTCATAGGTATTTAAAGATATTATTTAAAAATTGTTTCTGTTTCCGAACAATAAACTGTGTTTAAAGGAAGAGTGTGGGAGAATTTTCTGCCCAGGATAAAATGTTAGAGCAGCAGTGGGAAGTCGTAAACATGGGGAAATTGCTGGAAGAATGGAGGAAATCCTATTTGGCAGCCTCCAAGTATTATTTAGTTGTTTTTTTTCCTTTATCAATGGGAATCAAGCTGTTCACAGTGTGGGTGTGTTGCTGTGATCGTACTTTGCTCTCAGATAGACAGATTGTGTGCCACAGTGTGTGTTGAGGATCCTTCGAGGACACCCAATGCCGCAGAACTGGACAGTATGACGCTGCACTCATTCATTGAGCAACACGCATGGACTGAAGGTCAGTGTGTGTGAAGAAAAAAACAAAACGATAATACAATGTTATCAGTACAATAATAACACGAGCTGTTTAACAAACCTAAACTTCTGTTGCTGTGGTAACACAGTTGCCACAGCTGTGTGATTTGTGACTGTATTGAAAAGATGAGAAGCAAACGTTGATATTTTTCGCGTGGCCCTTTTTCCTGGAGCCCCCTTCGACAATGTTGAACATGTTACATACACACATCGTTCAGTGAATCGCTTTAGAATGTGTTTAGGAGCGACTACATGCTAAGCTTTGGACTGAGCACAGCACTCTGTAATTCTGATTGCTGTCAGCTGTAACAACCAGCTGATGAATACAAACACGCTGTGATAAAACTGAGAGAAGTCGTGTTCGAAAATATCAATACTGTGTAAAAGCCTGTAAACAAACTGGCAACTGTGTAAGCAGAAAGAGAGTAACAGCTAATTGCAAATAGCATTTTCCACACTGTGACTTCTTAATGTAGCCTTTTTGGTCATACATCAGCTAGCTGACGTTAACCTCACTTAACCAGTTACAACCTACTGCAGATGTCCCAGCTCATACTCTTGTCTCCTTCTGGTCCTTGAAGCCTCTTTCTTCCATAACTTTCCTTGTGTCGTCCCAGGAGTCAACGAACTGTCCTGTCGTATGAAACGTTCGTTTGTCTCAGATCATTTTGTCTGAGGTTTGTGCTGAATGGGGTTTAATTATGATGCTCTCCATTTGATGACTCCTCTGTGTGAGCGAGACTGGAGAGGGTTTGGAGGTGGGTCGCTGGAGGAGAGCGGAGGCTTCAGCCAGAATGTATGTGGCATTCAATTCAGGCTCGTCCTGTCTCTCGTCAAACCCAGACCAGAGTCTGACTTTGACTTCACCGTTTTCTCAGCTAAGACAAGTGTTGTAAAAGCTTCCACCTCTAAAGCATGCAGATTATAATTATGTGTTATATCCCCACTCACACTGGTTAATGTTAGCTGATATAGATAATGCTGGAGCAGTACATCCATTGAAAGATGGCTCTTGATAAAAGGCCAGGCGGTCAAACAGTGACTGCCCACTGTGCCTTTTATTTGAGCGATGCTTGAGGTATTCAATGACATTAAAGATCCATATTCTATGCTCGACTTTAATGAACAATTTAAAAAAAAAATGCATTGCTGTGTCCGATTTTTTACGGCAGACTAAAAAGGTATCTCAATTTGACAAGACTCCAGAAACACTAATCATTGTCCTCCCAGATGACATAGTTCTCCGCTGTAAATTGTGCTTTGTTGACTGAGCACTGTTCCAACTGTTCACCTTCATGCTGCAGAATATATTACAGATTGACTGTCACCGCGAGGGAATGCATATAATTAAAGCCAAGGTATGTTTGCATGAATCCCTGTGTGACAGAACTGAAAGAGGAGCTCGGGATGTGTAGCAGGTCTGTCTTTGGCATGGAGCCAGCCCAGATGTCCTTCCTGTTCTTCCTCATGTATGCTGCTTCAAGTGGAGGGCTACTGCCACTGCTGGAGACCACCCCAGGTTCTGCTCAAGAGATGAAGATAAAGGTACCTTGCTTACATAGTTCCTGAAGCACAACTTTGTTTGATTCAGGCCTTTTTTTTTCTTCCCATTTTTCTCACAGCTGTCTATTTCTTTGTTCTATTGGCAAATTACAATCCACAACACAGTCTGCCTCAGAGGCGTAATGGCATGTCCATCCCAGTGATCCCCTCTCTATGCATTGTAGTAACACAGGTGTCACAAGAGCGTGAGTGCATATCTGACTGTTTATATGTTGAGCCCTGCTTTCTCAAGCTTCAGCTACGCCATAAGTCAATGTGAATTCACAGACTGGGACACGTAGTCAACATGAATGTCTCAAAGGAAGAATGTGCAACTTTTTGATCCAATAGATATCACCTTTGAGCACCAGCATGAAACCGAAACAAACTGCTGTTTGGCTGCAGCTCAAACAGACTGAAGCCTCCGCTCTCCTCCAGCGACCCACCTCCAAACCCTCTCCAGTCTCGCTCACACAGAGGAGTCATCAAATGGAGAGCATCATAATTAAACCCCATTTAGCACAAACTGCAGACAAAATTGTCCTCGGCTCGCGTTGTAATTGATTGTGGCCTGAACTGTTGTGTTAGCAGGTTAATGTTAGGGCTGTTTAATTAGCTCATAGCTTCACATTGCATATAAAGTGACAGAGAATCATCGTGATCTAGAAACGTGTGTGACATTCAAATATGTTTTTTATTCTTCTTTTCTTTAGTCCTTGACTAAAACAGCTTTAATACGTAAGGGTATTCCATCCATGTAAACCTGATGTAAACACAGCTCCGGCAACAACACAGCCAGCAGGACTCGTGCTTCTCTTTCGCTCAGTCAGGCAGGACTCAGAGAGACATTACTTATGTGTAAAAAGTTTCTTGTTCTTCCTTTAAAAGTCATAATGATGGCTGAGAATCTTTAATGGCTCTATTGTGGAATTGCTTAAAGGGGAAACCAAAGCAGGTTGTTTTTCTCTGTTCTTGTCGAACAGTGCAGCCTTCACACAAAGTCTCCAAAACTGTCAAAAAATAAAACTTTTTCTCTTCTTCCCATCATTGCTAGTAAACACTTAAACTACTGAAGCAGTGACTAGGACAAACACAATCATGAGCCTAAAGAAAGTAGTAACAATTATTTTATTAAGCTTTTTATAATATCTAGCTACTAATCTGCAGGCATGGCAACATCACAGACTGTATGGTGAAATACACCCAATAAGCATCTTTATCCTTTCTTAATTCTTTATTTAGAGATGGTTGAGAACAGTTCACAGACAATTAGCAATGTAGTTACTGAACGCATTAAGGGTGTACAATGAAAGTATGCTTCAAAAAACTTATTTTAAACAATATTTATCATATTACTATATCACTATGTACCATCTGTTTAGAGGAATGTGGAGTTGCGTTTATTATTATTTTTTTATTATTACAGTACGTAAGGAGACAAGTCAACATGTTTTCTACGTGTTTTCTACGTCTCAAAGCTAAGAGCACAAATACAGAAAACAACATATATGATGCATGACAGAGATGCATTACATCAGTACACATACACATTTATTTATGGAGAGGGTAACCTCAACGGTATAGTATCCATTCATTTATCAATTCCGGGAAGTGTGGCCATGAAAAACGTACGTATGAGAACCATAATTGCATGCATTTATCCATTTGTAAATGAAGTGGGAAGGTCATTTTCATCCATAATACACATTTTATTAACTACTGTATATCCTCCCAGACCTCTATTTGTGGTGGGTCAGGATGTAGCCAATGTCTAGGAATGGTTTTCTTAAAGGCCATTATACCGTCAACTTTCCCCAAAAAACTAAGTACAAAACTCAAATTTGTGGACAAACATTGTGGATTGTTGACCAGAAATGTCTAATTGTTGGGCAGTCTCAAAATACAGTATGTGCCAATGGTTGGCATCCTGGCTCCCATGTTCTTTCCAGCATTCTGGAACCTCTCCTGTGGATGATGGTTTTTGTTTTGGGGTTATAAAAAACCTGATCAGACACTTCCATCCGAACTTTCTCCACGTATGTGAATTAGTACATTTCCACAGAAATTCACAATAGTCCTGCTACGCTCCATTTGAGCGAAATTGCATTCTTTTGATTTTATGATTATATGATTTTCTTTTTTTTTCTTCTTTTTTTTAAGTCTTTACATAGTCTGGATATCAAACCTTTCTGTAATTCTGATTTGTAGGCTTTTATAAATTCCTTCAGCACAGGTTCATCCATATCTGGTGGGAAAATGTTTCATGATTTTGTCAAAAAAAATGCCGTAATTGTAAATATTTGTAGAAATCCTGTTGTGCAAGGAAATATTTTCTCTCTCCCTTCTCAGTAACTGGAAATAGTGTGGTTATTTCTTTATTTGTCCAGTCTTTAAATCTGGAGTCCAGTTGGTTCAGCTTAAAATCCTGGTCATCAGTGCACCATTTTAGTAGTCCTATTTTATCTTGTAGATTATAATGTTTTTTTTATAGCTTTTTAGACTTTCAGTTGGAAATTAATCCAGGGGTTCTGTAAGTTTCCTAAATGTTTCCCTTAATCATCATTAGCAAGTTTTGACTGGATTGGGCAGTTCTTAGTAAATGAGAGTTCAATGTCTTTCTGTCTGAAGTTGTAATCTTTGTCGCATAGATTCAACAATGGTCTTAATTGAGCTGAGTAAAAATAATCTTTATACGTGGTACTGCCTCATCTCCATCCCTTTTTGGGAGTTGTAATGGTTTAAAGGGTTTTTTCCCCTGCTTAATATATCTGGAGATAATTCTGTCCCATTCAGAAAATTGTTTTTCATCTTGCTATATGCTATCTTATTTTAGCCAGGAGGGGATCATGATTAATCTTCCCCAAAGTCTGAATTTCTTATGGTAGCAGAAGCCTTAAGTATTTCAGAGTAGTCTGATCCCACTTCAACCTTTCAAGACTTTTTCTGGCAGGTTTTGTTGGAGTGAAATTAAAAGTTATTATCTGAGTTTTTTGAACATTAAGTTTATACCTTGAAAATAGACTGAAGGAGTCTAAAAGCTCTATCAGTTCAGCAAATGAATTAGAGGGTTCAATTAAGTGTACAAGTACATCTTATGTGTATACTGCAATCTTCTGTTCTTTCGGACATAATCCACTCAATCCAATCCATTTATTTTAATGTGGGCAGCTGTATTTTTGAATAACATACTTATTTCCTTGATAAACCCAAATCTCCTTTTTGGGACCTTATATGTATAAATACTTCCAGCTTACAGAGTCGAAAGCTTTCTCTGTATCCAGACTGACCAGCAGGGCTTTTAGTGTCTGTCCGTGAATATGATCCATTATGTTAAGTGTGCGTCTTTTATCATGCGTTTGTTCTCTGTGAGATGAAACCTGTCTGGTCATTGTGGATAAGCTATCTTTGCAAGTTTTGAAGTATATCTTTTATAATCAACATTAAGACCTGAAATTGGTTTAAACGACCCTTCGTATCCTTCTTATTCCTTCTTTGGTAATGACAGAGATTTTAGCTTCCCTCCATGATTGTAGGACCTTATCATCTTTTAAAGCTGCATTAAAAGTATAAAGGAGACCTGGAGGGATTAGATCAACTCTAAAAGTCTTATACCATTCTGTATATAGCTGTCTAGGCTGGGTGACTTGTTTGCTTTTAGCCTAGTTATCGCTGAATTTCATCAGCTATCAATTTAGGCTTTTGATCCTCTGATGGAGAGGCTAAGTTTAGGGATTCCAATCATTTTGTGGTTTTTGTGGTTCATCTTTTAAACGTGGCTGTGACTATAACTGCTTTTGATACTTTTTAAAAGCTATTTGAATTTTGCCCTCTTTGTACACTGTTTTTTGAGTCCGGCTCTTTTCTCTGATGAATTGTGTGGAAACAAGAACATTTCAAATCAGCTTCATAATAATTTTGTTCAGTGTAAATCCTTTTTTCCTCCATTTCTTGGGAATAAATTATATTTATTTAATTTCTTCTGCCTTTTAATTTACCTGTAAGTTTTGGGTTTGGTTCTTTTTTTGTGCTTTGTCTCAAAGTTTTTCAGTTCTTTGTTTAGTTTAGATAATCTTAATCGTCTTTCTTTCTTTTTTCACAGAAACAAAAAAAATGTTTCTTCTGATGACAGCTTTTCGGGCATCGCACGCGATTCTGAACTAACCTAACCGTTGTTATTAAATTCAAGGGAGGTTTTTATTTCTGATTACATTCGTAATTTAAATGGATATATCTTAAGTATGCCTGAATAAACACTATGGAGGTTAACTCCATAGTGGTTGTCCGAGGTCATTGTTCATTTGTAGCATTAATGAAAGGGGTGCATGTTTAGATAAGTTGATGTTACCCATCTCACAGTCATGAATTCTATGCGGGCAGCTACATAAAACACGCTTAAAACTCATAGCATAGTTTTAATGACTTCTTGGTAAATAATGTACCCGCCCTGTGGCGGATAGCCATCTAAAATGCACAACCCGCATTTGGCGGGTGTTAATTTCAGACCCTGCCCACAAGGGGACCGAGCAACACGAAGGAAGAAAGAGACAATTCTAAACCCTGAAATTAACAAAATCTAAAACTAAACAAGAACAAATCATGAAACTGAGTTTTTTCTTTGCAAAAACATTGATTGCTTATACTGCTTAGGTCATCAGACAAAATGCTCAATTGCTTACGAAATCAGTTGCTTTTACACAATAAGGGGTTTCCTAACCTTAAGAAATACAATTGAATCATCTGGATGTATTTCCAGATCCCACCTGTGGTTTGTTGTTTTGTAGTTTGGGGTGAAGTGATCCTTTTACTTTCAAACATGCTGCTCCCCATCGATGGGTTTAAAACCCTCCTGGAAATGTAATATCTGTCTCTCCACAGGGAGGCACCCAACAGCTTTCAGAGCATCTGGCGGAACGTCTTGGGTGGAAGAACGTCCAGCTGGGTTCCGCTGTGAAGGCCATATGGCAGGTAGAGTACAGTAACGGCTCACTCAGGGATTGATGAGGCGCGACGCAGAGATAACAGCTTCCTCCATGGGAAAACAGGCCTTCTCCTGCGAATGCACGGTGTGTTCTGCCTGACTGCCATTCTTATCCACAGCCGAGAGACCAGGAAGACTCAACAGAGCGGCTCCTCAATATAGTTTTTGGTCCTACTGGTTATATATTTAATTGTGTAAATATGTTGTCCATACAGGATTACAAATATTTTAATTGGATTTTAGCTTATGAAATACTTATGGACTAAATACCTGATTCAAATTAGTTGGAGGACAGCCATTTTGCTCCATCTGTTCTTTTCTAACAAAAAAAGAACAGCAAAAAAAACTCAAAGCAATCCAAGTATAATAATTAGTGAGAGACAATTGGATCATAAAGAATGTGCTCCATTCATGTAGAATCTATGCCAGGACTTAGTGGAAACATAAATGATAGTTTGTTAGGTTTGTTAAACCAATGCCTTGGCAGTTAAAGTCAAAACATTCCAGATGTCAGGAATTGTTTGGACGTAATATCATAGCAGAAAAAAAAACATTTTTCAATTTGTCAATTAAAGTAAATGATTGGCTTTGGAAAATCTGCCAAAAAGCAAAAAGAAGAAGAAGAAGCAGCAACCATGGCAACCAACCGCAAGCTAACTCCATCCTGCTAACTGTGGATGTTTTTGATATTTCTGAGACGACGCTCTTCCTACTTCCACATCTACCGTGCAGCTCAGGATGAAACAGACTCACGCAGAGTAGATACAATGTTTTTTTTAAGCGACAGGAGCTAATCAGAATTACGTCAAATAGCGGTCCACTTCCGTGTTTGAGCACAGTTGCGTTCACATTACGGACCGTACTTGAAGACACATGAATCGCGCACAAGGCCATCTCTTGATTACGGCATGTGTATGGTGCGTTTTTGTCCCAACTGATCAAATGAATCAAACTTTGGAGTTAAGCGTTCTTAGATTATGGCCCGGGTCCCAAATGTGAAACCATCTCCTACAGTGTCAAGAAAATAAGAGGCAGGTTATTTAAAAAAAAAAAATTTGATTGGTCATTGCATTCTTTCGCCCAAGTGAAAGATATTGAGAGAAAGAACAAAAGAAAAAGTAGGAAGACATCTACTTTCTATACTCAGAGGAGGCTGTAGCATTCCCTGTCCAGCTGACAGGACTCAACCTTGACATTTTCCGAGTCTATCGCAGTGCTAACACATATTGACACAAATATATTCACACTCACATTCACAGCTACAGGGAACTAGCATTTTCCACATCACCTAAGCTGACCAGGGCACTCAGGGAACCCAGACGGACAGCCAGCGGACTTCACACAGTGACGTGTCAGTCACCATATTTAGTTTCAGAGACTGCACCAAACAAAAAGAAACTAAACCAAATTATTATTTCATGAAGAGGACCGTTAAGTTGTAATAAAAGAATAGCTTCTTTGAAACTTCAATGCAACTCCAAATTAGATTGTTTGCACATCCAGTTCGTATGTAGTTTTTTTGTTTTGTTTTGGGGGTTTTTTGCCGTTATGGACACAAAAAGCCACATGACCACACAGGTGGTTTCTAAGACGATTAAAATCTGATTCCTACAGATCCGACTCAACCTGAACATCATGGTCGATTCAATGTGTCCTCTGCGTCACTTGCAACGTAGCATCATTGACAATAGCAACAACAAAGTAGATCCAGCAAGCCGGAAGTAAATTCAAGGCACATTATACGAACTGGTCTGAGCTGGAAGTAAACAGTAAGAATAAAAATAAACATGGAGGAAAACAGCAGCCCTGTATTTCCTGTGTGGGTGTAATCTGGTACCATAGAAATCAATTTGTGTCAGACCACGTCAATACAGACCGGAAGATCGGATCTGGTCACTTGCAATTGTAATGCTGACAGTCAGTTCGTTTGATCAGATTCGGGCGGCAGTGTGAACAAAGTCCGAGGGAAGCTTGGCAAATCTACAGGAGCTGCAACAATGATAATTTTTAGCTCTCACCTTGAGTAAGCCTTAAAGAAAAAGCGATTGATACTGTGGTGATGGAAGATGTGAACTTTTATTCACTGATGGGTTTTTACTCTCTCTTTTCTCTTTCCTAGGAATCAATCTAGAGAGGACAATTTTAATAAATTCAATTTTTTTTAATCCAAAAATATGTAGTGCTTTGACAGTCTCTGAAGATAAGACCTTTCAGTGTTTCCCTGTGATGTTCTTTGGTGGGTGAGATTTAATTATCACCAGAGGCCAACTTAAGCCTATGGTGGAGATGAGTTTGAGAGCAAAATAAGCCAGCATGTAAGAACTCTGTAATTTTTGGTCAAGACTGTGTGTATTGATTGGAAAATCAGCGACCCACAGTAGAACATGTTGCCATAGGTTACTAGAATATCTTCTTCTGTTTGCAGACCATTTTCATTCCTTATAAGGCAATAAAATATCTACATTACAGTTATTGGTCCATTAAGCAAGATATAGATATATAGATGTATTTAAACCGTTTTATGCAGGCTTAATGAGCCCATGAGCAAATGTCTCACATTTAATCATGCTCTTCTTGGTTTTTCAAGAAGACTTTTTTTTGTGCAAAGAATCAAGAAATTTTCCATGAAGAAGTGCGCAAATTGGATCAAAATTAATCACTATTTTATAAAGATATTTAGAAATAGTCAGACATGGGTTCAGCTACTGGAAAAACAAGTCACATCACTACACTTGCATTCTGTGTTTGATTAAAATTGTGTCCAAATTTAGAAACAGCCACACTATAGCATAGCTCTATTTCTGTTTCTGTCTGTTTGAACAGGATGCTGAGTGGGCCACGGTGATGACTGCGACCAACACGTTCAAGTGCAGAGCTGTGATCGTCAGCTGCCCCCCACATTTGGCAGGTCAGTACGCGTTGACTTGCTAAATTAAATTCTCACTGAAGCAGGAGGCAAACATCCTCCTTTCTCACCATGTCCGTCAAATGTGGCAAACCGTGCATCCATGCAGATAAAGCATTGATTTTCCCAAAACCTTTTTTTGGTGTTGCACTGAAACTTGGGTTGGAGTAAATCCTGCCTTTGGCCAGTCCCATGGGAGGAGTTGTTTGGTGCTCTAACTTTCTCAAGGGCAAAAAGTTAAGGCGAAAGTTTTAACAGAGGGCTCACGCAGCACTTGTTATGTTGGAGAAGAGAAAAACACGTCATTAACAACCTCTCTGGGATGGAGCTACCGATGAGAGAAGAACATGGACCCCCGCAGGAAAATGTTCTCTGTTCACACCAACCAGAACGTTTTAATTTAACCAGCTTGCATCGCCTTTTTAAAAAATCCCAAGTTGAAAACAAGGCTTTTTACTTATTATTCATTAAGACTGGGTTTGGTGCTGCTATATGTTGAGGATGGAACCTGGGTTCTGAAGGTGGCGAAGCAAAAGCTCGGACTTGCTGTGGATCTGTGCCTGTTTGTACTGAGCTGGCAACAGATGTGTCAGTCAAAGCCTCGTACGCTGAGCCGTGGACCGGAGCCAGGTTCCTTAATGAGACAGGTTTGAGAGGGGTGTTGAATTATGCAGCATGGATTGCTCTGGCTCGGATGCCATAGTGCCACGCTTTGGCCTTAAATCAGTGTGGGAAGACTGACGGGGACTTTTAAAAGCCAAAGTCAGGCCAGTGATTGAGACGTCGCCTCTTCGAAAAGGAGTCAGGGATAGATTAAAGTGAAGATCACTCCTTGATGTCATCCGTGTGGAATGTTTTCGTTAGAATTTTCTGGAGGTGGGCAAACCTGAGCGGCTTTCCCGTTAGTGAGGCAGGAAAAAAGAGCGCTTAATGCAGCCAGCAGGACAGATGATAATGACTCTAGAGGATTCCAATCCTCACTTGGACACTAGAAGTGAAAAGCAGCGTTCATGTGTCCGTTATTCCAAGTTAGTTCACTTGCATTGAACCAATGAAGGGGTGGATGGGGGAATGCATATTAAAAATTCCTGGAATTCTGGGAGTATCTGGCATTAAACGGTGTCTTCACACACTAACACTAACAACAACAAAAAAAAATTGCTGGGTATGAGCTGTGTTTCCCGAGCATATCACGTTTGTCCTGTTCTTGGCTCCTGAATTTATCTCCCTGTTTATCCATTCATCTTTTATAATGACTCCCGTCACCCCTTCCCCTCCTGTTTTTGGTTGCCACCTCTCCCCCTTAACTCAATGATTTATGAACTGTTTTGGTTTCACTGCATATGAGATTGCCATGCATGGGAAGAATGAACTTGGAGATGAGAGTGCTGGCTTTGTGTTGACTCTTGAAGATATGGCTGAAGAAGTATGTGCATTTTTTAGTTGGTAAGTAGGTTTGCATGTTTATTCATTCTGAGATTGCATGACAAAAGGAATCCTAATTAAGCTTTCTCAGCATGCAGTTGGTGTATAATGCAATTAGGCATACAGGCTTATATTCAGAGATAGTTACAGAGACAGCTCTGCAGTTCCTAAATAAACATTTTATTTCAATGTCTTTTTCTGTCCCACTTCATGAAGTTCAGAGTCTGTGGCACCATATGCTAACAGTGTGTCAGTACGTTTGTATGTGTGTTCTGACCGAACTCTTTAAAGTTGAAGCGCCTGACTCGAGGGGAATTTTATCAAGCTAAAAGTGAACTTTAAAAGCAGCCAATCAATTCCTCATCTGATATCGCTGTCTATCTTCTTATGGAGGAGGAGCTGCCGTAATGACAGTGGGCTTGGTCAGTGGTGAGGAAACTGTTCCATCTGACTGTCACCATCTAGTCCACAGCTTTGCTATCACTCGCAGAGAAACAGTAAGCAGTGCATTAGCATTGATTTGCCAACCAACACCATGAGCCAGGATTCAAGGCCAGTTTTTGCTGCGCTGTGAGTGAAACTAATGGAGCCTAATTGAAGGATTAAACAAAAAGTGGGAGCTGAAGTGATTGTGATGATAAGTAACGCAGTGGGATTTTTATCTTGATGAGTTTAAAATCTATGGAAATTAATTCAGCTTTCCCTACGTGAATTTATTTACATGTTTCCTGATGTGCACTTATGAGTACACTAATATAGTACATGGGCCTTAGTGTAGCTTTGTTCACTTGTGAAAAATGTGAATCTTTTTAAAGGACAACCAGAGATGTTATCAGTTCACTGTGGAGATGTGACATGTTGACACCTTGACACTCATACTGACTTTAAAGAGGACATATTATGAACAATCCTCTTTAACTGTGGTTTTAAACATTTATGTTGGTAACCTGAGTGCCAATTGACCCACACAATTAGAAATAAATCCCTCCAGTCCTTTGTTTGTGGTTTGCATAAGTCTGACAACACAGAAAAATGCTCTGTTTCAAATGTCCTTAGTTTGTGACATCACAAGTTTGATTCTGCCAGGAAATCCCCTCCCCTGGTATCTCCACCCATGGCCTCCTCCACCTCCAAACAAGAGCAAAATGTTTGTGCAGGGAGCTCATTTTATTTAAAGAGACACACACTGGTTTCTACAGGGACACAAACTCCTCTGGTGCTTCATTCAAGCACAACACTTTAGAGCAATTTATAATAATAATAATTTAGAGCACAGGGGAGTGTTTAATATAATGGATTTAAGTTGAAGATCCATTTTATTTGCGGTATAATTCTGTGAAAACAGAACTTGTTTTCCAATGGATTCCCTTTGTTATGTGGAAATAGTTTGAAAAAGGAGTTCCACCCAAGGGCAGCTGGTGCTTTTTTTCTTCTATGGGAGGGGGGGGGGGGGACTTTCTCAGCGATGTACCAGGCAGTCTGTTTTGTTGAATTGGCTTGATGGTTAAATTATAGATAATTATTAAATTATAGATATTGCTTTTATTGGCTTACAGGTTTCGCAACACAATCAATGTCTAAAACATTATATTTTACATAAAAATTAGAAAAAGAATAAATCATATCTTAAGCGAGGAGATGCTAAGTTGGTCGCTTTGTATTTCTGTAAAACTACAACTGTGGCCTTTCTGATCAGCAAACAAAGGAACAAACTTATTTACACGACAAAAGGTAATGGAAGAAAATGTGCCTGCCTGCCCTTCCCTCCGGGTGCTTTGCGTTGATTGGATATGCATGACACCCACAGCTCTCCTTCAATATAACATCTTTTCTTTTAAGGATTTGTCACCTTTGTCATCGTGTGAAAGCTTCTTTAAGGAACTTCCAGTTTGTATAACATTTACCACCCAATTTCTTCTCATCTCTTTGCTAATTTTGTCCTGTACATGCAAACATTGTGTTTTTTTGACACAAACTGCCAACAGCAACCTTCCCTCACGCTAATCCAATTTTGAATCTTTGCTGTGAAACAAACGGCGTCTCTTCAGCATGTAATTACCGTAATCGTTTCTGGAAACCCAAACATTTTCTTTCTCACATCCCTAACGGCAACTTTCCCTGCCATGATTGCATTCATTGTTATTCTACGATCAAGGGTAATCATTTCACCCATCCTAATTTAAAGGACTTGCATTACGTGGGCAGTGAAGTTGTAAATATGCCACGCAGAGGTGCGGACAGAGACAGAATCCTTCTGCAGAGAGAAACCTGTTGGATTCATTCTTCAGTTATCCTCATTCCGGATGCTTTAAATGAGGACGTCTCATTTAATTGTTTCTTGGGACTGATCACAGACATTTCTTTATCTGCTGTGAGACTTGTCATTATGAATTTAGTACTAGTGTTTTGTGCACTATGTTTCTTAGTCTACGTTTACTACTTCGGTGTTGAACAATGAAAGGTGAAGACTCCCTGGGATGGACTAGTACCCTTTTAGTACAATTCTGGAGTGTGGTCCATGTTGTTTTTCCTTGATTCATCATCTCGTCCCATAATGCAGTTATGGGGATTTAAAAAAAAAAACTGCCCAGAAAAAGTCAGTCCTGTAGTGGATGGCTTTGTTTGTGTATCGTATATAGCTCATAAAGAGGCATCGGTAATAACTTCAGTGTTTCATGATGAGTTAAAAAACGTCTATTACTCACAGACGCTTCAAATGTTCAGCTAATACAAACAGCTGCCCTCAAAAGATTGAGAACTTGAATGATCGGATCAAAATACCTGAGTCAACCTGTACTCTCTTTTTTTTTTTTTTAAACACACCAATCCTGTACTTCTTCACTTTGTGGCTAAGCATTTAGCTGGCAGCATTGAGCAGCACAGCATAAGAACTGCATCTTGGGCTTAAAATGTATGACCCAGCTATGACCAGGAAATCAGTGTTAGAATGCTTTTTACATGACAGGGATGAGAAATGACAGTAAGTCGATGTTTTCACAGGTGACACAGATGTTCCATACAGGGCCGCTGCTGTGCAGGTACACTGAAATGACTCAAACTAGACAGAAAGTCAAGTCAAGAAAATATTTCACATGTATATAAGAAATAGTGTGGGTTTTTTTTATTTTATTTTTTTATTTGAATGGATTGCTTTTAACTCCTCGTCTCTTCACTCACACCACTTCACCAGTTTCCTAATCATTCATTTACGAGACATCAAAACCAAATAACTGGGATCCATGTTTGCCCAAAGAATCAGCCTCCTTTTAAGTCCAGCAGAAATCATTAGGTAATGTCCTCCATACAGTGTGTGAGGGAGAGATGGGGGATGGTGTCTTCTGCTTCTACCTTGTCTTCAATTTCAATAAGTGTCAAGGGGCTGCTGGCATAATTCAATGAAAGATCAGTAATGCTACATGCTGTTGGATACCTGACTCAATCTTTCACATTTGGATTAAGTGCTTGTTCCACCTAACTCTGAAGGCCCTATAGATGAATGACACTGTGGGCTATTTTCTTTGATTATTTTTTGTCTGTCAGTCGGTAATTTACACATTCTTTTTATTGACTTTCCTGTAAGGATTGCTGTCTTGAGATATGGTAAAAGAGGTTCCAGCGTCTTCAGCTTAAAATAAAAAAAAAGGAGTTCAGGACAAATAATGTTGTCTGTGATTCTAAAGGAAGTAATTTAATATCCTAACTCAACGACTAAACAAATACATCCCTCATCAGTGGTCCTAAAGAGCTTCCGCCCCCCTTATTCACTGATGCACATTTCCAGTGAAAGGATTCTATACCAATGGCCAATAAACAAGCATTATGCTGGGGTCCAGTAAGCTCCTGCACACGGTTATGTTCGTTTTAATAGGGGTTTATTTGTATGCCATGTCTCTGTTCTTTGTAGGTAATGAAAAGGAACTGTTGCTAACTGGCAGGACTTGCGCATGCAGCTTGCCTGAGTTTCTTTGTGGCTCACGTATGTGAAGATATAGAGTGCTTCCTTTTTTTCTCAGTGAGCAGACATCTTGCAGACCTTGAGAGGTTACTTGATATTTGTTACTTAACTTAATTCAACCACAATTATACACGCGCCCTCTGAAAATCCACCCTGAAGGCTTTTTTTCTCTTGTCACGAGCTTTATCCGTGCCACACAGGTTGCGTGTGCAATAACTTCTCATCTTCTCCACAACAGGTAGTTTACCTGTTGTTTATCTGCCGCCTGAATGATTCTCAAAATCCTATCATCATGTTGCCTTCAAATCCTCGTCTCAGTTCTGTATGACACCAGCCACCTATGTAGAAGCATCGGTATGATTGTCTTAAAGCTATTTTTTTAACTTATATGTAGATGTATGTCTTTAGAATGGAGCTAGTCCTCCAAATAAAACAATGATAATAATAATTGCATCTCATACTTTGCACTGTATTGGTTTACAAGGTTGAAAGAGATTCACAGTGTGACAAACAACTAAACCTCTGCTCCAGTTCGCTTGAGTTATTTTCAGTTTGTTTTTTTTCTTTTCCATGGGTCTTAGCATCACTCTCTATAAATCTCTAGTCAGGAACTGCATCTCTGAGTCATCATCCCTTTGATGTGATGTCTTAATTTGAGTGGTTTTTCATGTTTTCCTTTTCTCGTCCTCCTAACAGTCTGAGACACTGAAAGTGCCTGTGGGTTGTGCATAAAAAAAAGTCCCATTTAGAAAACAATAGATATTTTAAATAAGCCTATGAAACGGATATCACTCGAAGCGCAGGGAGAGAGAACATGGGGTGACAAGGTCAACGTTGTCCTGACTCTCAGGGTGCATTCAGACGGAAAAAAAAGAAGTGAGAGGAGTAATTGTCAACAGAGTTTCAAAGTCGACAGGGAGATTAAGACTGATTTCCAGATGGGTAGACTGAAAGGAAACGACTGTGGGAGGAGCAGTGTTATTAGACGTCAGAGTTTGAATGGTCAAAAACCAGCAGTCATGCTGATTGCTCCACAATGCTCCATTTGAGCCCTTGAGAACTTGCAGCTGTTCTTCCTAAAAGATGACAGAATGATGCACAGAGCAGCCTGATGACTGTCAGATTAGAGTCCTCCAGAGATCAGAACAGATGGGGATTGTGTCGGCTTCTTTTGGAGGGAACTTGCTATAATTTTCTACGTCTGGTCAAAGGATAAGCCGTGTCCTCCTTTGGACTTCTTTATTTATCCTTTGTGGTCAAACTTTAATGCAGGGACTCTTTGATTCTTCTGGTTCAGGATACCGATTAGCAGCAAAGAGATTGCATTAGTGTATCTATCTGTATCTAACCCTTACCTTGAAAAAAACACTGTTGCCAAGATAACAACATAAATAAGAAGTGAAACGAAATGTCTTCATTTATTTTTGTGTATAGCTTCCATCATTTGGAAATGTATCCTGTCACACTATATATATATATATATATATATATATATATATATATATATATATATATATATATATAACACTTTTTTTTTAAATTGAATTTATGCTCGACATTACATACTTAATCCTCATGACAAACACTTTAATCCCAGCTCATCACATATGGACTATTTAGGAACTGATGGATGTTTAAATTCTGGTTAAATACTCGGTGTGAGCATGTTGTATCCTATATTAACATCTCTCTGACTAGACTAATGACTGTCTTCAATAAGTAAGGCCACGAGTCCTGTTGGCTGTGTTACACCTTGTCTACATGCTTATAAAAGCTGTTTTGATCAGGGACTAGAGAAAAGAACAACAGCACAGCCGACTGTTTTTAGATTACAGTAATTTTGTGTCATTTATCTTTGTATATGTAAAGTGTACATTTTATAAGCTAACTGTTTTACCATACAGTCATAAAAAACTATGCTATGAGTATTAAGAGCATTTTATCGAACTGCAGCTACCTGCTCCTCTCTCTGCTGTCATGACACGTCAGCGCAAAACTACACACATACACTCACGTGCAACACGCCCCTTTTAACCTTTAGTGCACCAGCACACAGTTGATCCGTGATCCATACAACCGAGTCAGGAACAAGTAATATGGTCTAAGTAGTGATAAGTACAACTTCTCCTCGTTCAGTGTCACAGTGTCTGTAGCTAACATAACAATAGCAAGGTCCTCTCACAGTCGCTGTAGTCTCAGTCTGTGAACATCTCCACTCAGACTCTGTGAAACAGCGCTGTGTTAGAAACACTGCAGATATAGTGTGTGCTGAACAGTCAGAGATACACACGTCTAATAATGAGCAGGGTGATTATATGAAGTGTCTAAAGTTGTCAAAGATAAATCAAGAGAGAACTTGTTTCGTGGAATAATGATTCATTATTTTCTGATGGATGTTAATTTTTACTCTGTAATATGCAGGGGGGTCTGGAAACTACTCAATTTCCTGATCTAATAAAATGTTTAAATCTGTGAATTAAATCTGTGTTTGATTCAACAGAATGTAATGCCTTCTTAATGAAATGTACAACTACAGATGTGTATTTGACACATAAACACTATTTGTTGTTTTGTCAGTTTAAAATAAATGTTTGGCCGGTGAATTTTTTTGATCTACTCCCCACCTTGGCCGCTGAATGATAATGTTAATTTGGGACCCATTCAGTAATATGTTGAGCATCAGCAGCTATGAGCAGAGGTGGTTGGTTGTAACAAGCAGACGTTACCATGGCAGCTGCAAAGACCAAACCATACGAACAAAAAGGTTTTTAGCCTTGCTTGTAATTAAGAGGTGCATTGGTGTTTTCATGAAAATGTCTGAGTCTTTTTTTAATCAGACTTTTTCTTCTCTCATTTTTTGAAAATAAATTGGCCATAGGCAATTTCAGCCCACCATAAAAATGTCATGCTTTGAACAAATATCAACCTTATGATGGCAACAAGACAAATATCCGGACGATTAGTTTTTAAGAAAGACCAAACAACTCTTTGAGACGAGCCATGCTGCCTGTTTTGTAAAAACTGTCAATTTGTTCTCCCAATATCCTCATAAACCCCTCTCTAAACCCCAAAATAATACACTGGATTTCAGACAAATTCATGTGCCAATTCTTTATTGGAGTTATGCCAACCAAAAAGGAAACACCTGTTAGAAGTTGAAGATAATTTGGCATTTCCCAGGCAACTCTTTTGGCTTTACAGACCGAAATCTTTGACATTCCATGTGCTGTTTGTTATCAAAGCCAATTTTAAACAAGGTCCCCAACCTTGCAGCCACTTCAAAAATACAGGTCTAAAAATTGCTGGATCTCGGAAAGGGAAGCACAAAAATGATCTTATTTTGACATTCTGTAAATGTCTCAGACTGTTCACTCAACCTCTATCTACCCGCCAGCCACAGCCACCTAAAGGCAAACAGAACCTTATTTATGCGTGTACTCCGATGTTATTTAGTTACATAAACTGTTGTCCCATTGAACCTGTTTATCCATGTCATTTTGATTTCAGTATGATGCTGAGTTGTGAGAAACTTCTCAAAAGTGTCACATCAGATTTGGGCATTTGGAAGTCGATGACAGTGTTGTCACTGTAGAGCACTTTCGTGTTCAAAAGAATAATGTGCCAGAATATGCCTCATTTAGTCGTCAATGATTTAACTTGTTTGCTTGATTTGCTTGTCAAATAATGAGGTAGACGGCATTTCCTGCTATCAACTTCGACGGCTGCGGTGTCAAAACAAGTAGTATAATGGATATGACACCACTTGACAGCTCTTATGTCATGTGTACAGTGCTGTCATTCGAACGTCTAAGTGACCATGTCAAATTAGTTTGGAGCCACTTATCATGTCACTGTTTTTCAATTTTACAGCTTTAGGCTCATCAATTTTGTTTAGCATTAAGGGCATTATTTTGAGGTTGCTGACAGTCTCCTGACAGTTTCAAAATGATGTTTCACATCTTCCACTGGTTCATTCGTTAAAAGCCTGGCTTCAGGCCAGATGGTGCTTCACTTGCCAGATCAAGCACTGAGGCAGTCTGGCCTCTCTGCATGCATGACATGCTTTACCTCATATGGTACTGATGAAGTTACTTGACTGCTCTCACATTAGTGAGATGGAGCTTTTACAAATGTAATAGTGCGATTAGTACTCCGCTGCGCATCTGTAGCCGGAGTGCTATTAGGTCATAGGGATTTTTTCAAGGCCTTTTATGCTGGTCAATGACTCAAGATAAAACCGTCCTGATCGATAGACACAGACTCAAGAGTGCCATCAGTCTTCATTTTTATTCCCCTCCTTCATTGTCTCTCTTCAATAAAGCAAAGACGTGTCTTACTCTTTGTACATAGATACTACATCAGGTGAGTCTTGGGAAAGGTGGATTAAAGTGAACTAAACAGAGCATGCCGGGTTTTTTTAGATTTATGGTCTTCTGTTGTTCCCTTCAGCAAAGATCCAGTACCAGCCAGCCCTGCCCAGCCAGAGAGAATTCCTTACCCAGAACATGCCTGTGGGCCACATGATGAAATTCATTATTACCTACCAGACGGTGAGTAACAGAAGATAAATCACAGTTGAACAGACGTTTACATGAATAATGTTGATACCAATACAGAAGCAATCATTCGAAACAATCAGTCTTTGTCATCTTAACAGGCTGTGCAGCTTTTACATATTTGTCATCTCTTATACGGTTTATCGAAAAAGTGATCATGTTGATCATAGTTGCAAGGGGTTGTTCTGTGAAACCGTTTTTATTTCTGCAACATAAGAAACCTTATGTTTCAGGTGTTGATTGTAGAACTCAATGAAACGTTTTGTCATATTAAATGCTTGTTGATATTTACTTAATGCCGTAAAGGCCTATTTGGAAGTGCTGATTTCATGGTAAGCAAGGAACAGTAGCTTCACTTTCACACTTGATTGTGTCGTGTGAAAGCTCGGCTCGTGCGTGGGTTGCAGGTACTCAGGTTATTTTTGATTCATGAACATGGTGTAAATAAGGTGAAGGAATTACATTATGTTTGCAGTTGCAACTTGAATGAACAATGGGGAAATAAACTGGATAAAAAAAAATAAAAAATAGAATAACGAAAGAAAAAAAACTTTTCAGACATTTATGAGATGGAATCATTCTCCCAGGAAGAAGTGTTTGCTTCTATCTGCAGTGCAACAAGGCTTCACAGTCGTGCCACCGGCCG
This sequence comes from Symphodus melops, assembly GCF_947650265.1. Classification (NCBI taxonomy): domain Eukaryota; kingdom Metazoa; phylum Chordata; class Actinopteri; order Labriformes; family Labridae; genus Symphodus; species Symphodus melops. The sequence continues at coordinate 18,248,570 of NC_136706.1, forward strand.
AAGTGAGGGCAAAATATTTTCAAACATGTATTTATTTACCTCCTTCATAGCAGAGGAGGCCTGTGACAGCCTACTGCAGACTGTAGAAGGGAGCAGGAAGGATTCGATTTGTTCAATCTTTTCCACTTTACAACCACACAATTAATTAACAAAATGCTTTCGCCTTGTTAGTAGATTAAATGTGTCTACTGTAATAAAGATAAAATCCGTTGTGCTCGTGCAGACACGTATGAGATCTGACGCCCTGATTTCTGTCCAACATAAATTTGGATCTCAATGAACAAATGAAAATAATGGTCACTAATATGAAGTATTATTTGTCTTGCTTAGTGCCGGCTGGACTCGGTTATATGTCTGCCACATGATTGAAAGTCTGTGTGTACATTTCCCTTCTACATTAAGAACTGACATTCTGACAACTGACTGATGATCGTTTAAATGGGAACAACCACCGTTCTTCCATTTCACAGGCAGCGTCTGAGATACAATAGTTACCCTCCCTTATGTTTTTCAAGTGTACGTATTTCTGGTCCTCATTTATACATGTACTACATTCAAAGTTAAATTAACTTTTGTTGGCATAAATGTCACCAATATATTGCAAATGCATCAAGATCAATGAAAAAAAAGCTTGATTAATTAGGTCATGAAAAGAGTAGCACAGCACTGGAGATGTGGCTGTCTTGACGTGTAAATAAGTTCTGCTTTTAACATTTAAAATGTAATCTCCCAGAAAACAGGCATTGTTCTGGTTGTTTTTGTTTTAATGTGTTCCTTTATCTCTTCCTGCTCTCTTTCTTCTGAGCGTCTCCTCCTGTAGCAGCCACTCTTATTCTAAAAGTAGACTGTGTGGACTTTATTTGTCTTCTAGTTTGTATAAAGTTTAAACAATCGCTAAAGCTAATTATCTTTTAAAGGCCTGATAACATTGTCATCTACTGCGTTTTGGCATCATGCAATACATTTTGAAACATGATTGTTACAAATTTGAAATGGAGCCCTGAGGCTGACTGGGACATGTCGGGCTTTGTGCTGAAGGCCTCAGGACTGTCTGGCTGACAGAAATGGTCTCTTCAGCTCTTGGCAGATCAGGGCTATGGGGTTTCATCAATTTGGGTGATTGTAAAATGTAATTGAACCTTTATCTGTGGGGACCAAGCTGTGCTCTGCTCATATTGTTTGGCTATTTCCTTTGGACATGCAGCATGTTCATACAGGACTTGCAGTGGAAACAGTCTTTGAATGATTTTGGCCAATTTGTCAAATTTAGTATTTGGTTTTGGTCTGAAAAAGGCCTTGCCACAGAGATTAAAGGGTACGAGTGAAAATAAGACATTTCGTGGAAGTTTTTGATCAAGATGGAGATAGTATTACTTTGTACTGATTATAAATGTCCTCTTGAGTTATCTCTCACTCCTGAGCTCTTGTATTTGAAGTGTTAAGGCCAAGGTAATACATTTGTTCCAGTAAGCTTGTGTGTTCAGAGCACCTGAAGAGTTCTTGATTGTGGACCTTCACATGTTGTTATTCTTTTTTAGCAGCTGTTGGCAAATGTGTTTAGACTTGTCAAAGTAGGACAAGCGCAATTGAAAGAGATGTCGGAACAATAACCCACTTCCATGAAGTGTGCCTGTAAGCCACGGATGTAGAAGCAGAATGAACAATACCTTTTCTGCAACTCATGCCAGTAAACATTTGGATTGGGCCACTCACTGTGCTTGACCCCATTGCTTCTGCAGTTGTTCTTTAAAAATATATATAAATAATAAGTAATTTTTCAGCACCACTGGGCATTTCAAAAAGCCCTCTAACAACCTGAAAAGCCACAGAACAATCTTGTCTCCCCTCTGATACTTTTATGTAAGTAATTGAAAGTCTGATTTTCTTTTCTCTTTGACATATTAAGCTGTGTGCCAAACATTTGATTTCTGGATCCAATTATTGTGCATTTTGAAGTGAATCTGGCCACGTCAGTTTGACTCATTGTTGGGTCATTATTCTTTTCTTGCAGAACACCATTAAATGTGCCATATGTACATCAGGCATGTGAGAAAAAAACTAACTACTATGTAAAAAGGCAGTAAGGGCTACCAATTGGAGCTGCTCTCGTCCATCCATTCCTACATTCATATTTACATTAATGATTCTGACTGGTGCCTATGAATTTGTCTCTTTCTGTATAAAGGTTAAAGAAGGGTACTGGTCATGGTCAAAAGCTGCATGTCAAAAAAGGTTATTGTGCAAAACAAAGCTCATGGTTCTGCTGGAAACTGACCTCGGCAAAGGTCCTTTGAGAAGTATTAACAGGACCTTGTAAAAGCTTTCAACCAACCTACTCATGAAATGGACTTGTAATTTATCAAGGGGTCAAAATAGTTGAGACTATTCAAAATATGCAGGACACACATGGTTGTTGTCTTTGTCATGTTCTTTGTCATAATTTTCACACTGTGGTATTTGCTGTTAAATGACCTTGATGTTCTTTCGAAATAGGAAATTGAACGAATAAATTGAAAAGCGATACAATCCTTTTTAATTTCTCAGTGTTCGTTACCTTCAAACTATTCTCAATACAACATTCCCAAACATGTTTACCTCATTTAAAGGGATACTTCATCCATTTGCATGAAGCTGTTTATCATTAGAAACATGGTAGTAGTGTTGAATGGTCGTGAATGATGATGATGCTTTTTGCATCACCGGAAGAAAACTTTCAAGCAAAGAAAAACATATTTTTCTCGTCTCAGGGCAAAATGAGGGCTGGACTCACAACCATTCAACACTACTACCATGTTTCTAATGATACACAGCTTCATGTAAATGGGTGAAGTATCCCTTTAATAGTTCACATGTACTTACAAAGGCATAATACTGAGCTGTCTCTCCAAGGCTTACTGACTTTTATGCGACTGAGCCACTCTGATTCAGCCGTATTATGGATCACAAATCCCACAGGTCGGATCACGTCACAGATTTTCAACCCAGATCGAATCGATGTACCTTCGTCATGAGAAAAAAAGGAAGGACAACTGCGATGCACGCTGGGACACCTTGCGCCGGGTGTCCGTAGCTCCCCAAATTTCTTCATCCCTTTGTTAAAAAGCGATAGTATAAAATGCCTTTTGGTGAAACAACTTCAAGTGGTGAAAGATCTCAAATTCCACGGTCTCCAAAATGATAGCTATTCTGAACACTGTCGTCATACAGCCTTTATTTTCAGAAACAATGGCAGCCATCATAAGGGGACACGGTATCAATTTGCTCTGCCCGGACTCTGCCTTTACATCCTCTTTCTAGCATTCTCTCTTATCGTCTAAGAGTGAGGGATCAGGGGGAAGGTAGACCGTGCAGCCCAAAGTGTCCTCTAACCCTGACTCTGCCTTCCCTCTTGTCTTTCTAACATTCACTCTGCAGACTCTCCTTTGTGTCGTACCTTTAGTCATTTTCTGGTTTGGATGGGGAATTTCTTTGCTGGGCTCTTGTCCTGTGAGAGGGCACAGGTATACTGCTTGTATTTCAGATGCCTGCGCATTTTTTGTCTAATCAATTAGTTTTGAGAGTTGTGGATTTGTTTTTTTTACAATATCTTTCTTGTTTTATTTGTAGAGCACTTTCTAGCCTGTTTTTAAAAAATGCTATTCGTTCAACTGATATGAAATGTTTTTAATCACTCAATCTAAATATAAAACTACTCTGACAGGTAATTTTATGATATCCTTTTCAGAGACCAATCCTCGAGAAACGGCATGTATAAATATTGCGATGAAAGGAGTTGTTGCAACACTGACATAATAATAAGATTAAGCAGATGATGTACATTTACAGACTAAAAATAATTGCGACTGTCAAATCGGCAGTCAAGAGGGTCCACAGAAGCCACTGGTAACAACATTTCACAGAGACCTGCGAGATGAGAAAACTCATCTCCTCCAGGAAAGATGAAAAGTTCATGACGTGCAATTAGAGAGGGCGGAGGAGTGAGGAGCTCAGTGTATTACATTTCCTGTCGTTATAAGCAGCATGACTAGGTCCTGGTCCGAGCAGGCCCGAACTAAAAACCTCTTGTTTTAAAAGAAGTTTTTAGTTTCAAGGCTACTCTTAGAAGTAGACAGTGTGTCTTCCTCCCGGACCGACACTTGTAGATGGTTTCATAGGAGAGGGGCCTCATACTGTAAAAGGTGTACACAAATTTTTCTCCCAATTTTATTTATCTAAAAAGTTGCCTGCGTCTATGGCGCTTGTAGCTTGTTGGTTAGTGCTTGCATCATGTACAAAGGCTATATTCTTCCAAGAGGGCACTCCGTGTTCAAATCCGACCTGTGGCTTCTCTCCGAAGACTATTAAATATGAATGGACATAGCCTGATTGACGTCAGTCATCTGTTGCTGCAGAGGACTGTGGAGGCTTAGTGACGCCATGCTGGATTTTTTCTGTCTCAGCCTAACTTTCAGTCAACCTAACAACAGGCTGAGAGCTGGAGCTTATAAGCCTCCGAACAAACCGTTACATCTAGCTGAGACGTCAATCAGGTCAGTGTGTCCGTGAGGACAGATACTGAAGTGTACCTGAGCTGATGTTCCAGGCTGTAATCATTGAGTATGGCAACCTGAGCATGCATACATCATAAGTAATAATAACGCATGTTATTCATGGGTGCTGATCATGTAACTCAAAGTCATCTTCCAGTAGAATTAAAAACAACACAATCAAACATGAACACAATCAACAACATAAAAACAGCATTTTTTAATCAGTGCACTATTGGACATTGAGCCAGTGGAGTTGTTGAAGGACTGGAGTGATGTGGTCGATGGAGGGGGTTCTTGTGATGATCTGGCCAGCTGAGTTTTGGTCCAGTTAGAGGTCGACTGGAGAGGAGAGAGTTGCAGTAGTTTACACGGGAGGTAACCAGGATACTGACAAGGATGGCGATGCTGTTGGGTGTGAGAGACGGCCAGACATGGTCAATGTCGTGCAGATGGAAATGTGCCCGATGCTATTGATGTCCGCTGCAAAGGAGAGTGCTATCAAGGTTTACACCCAGGCTCACATCGAGAGAGAGACAAGGCTAGCCCTGAAAATTGTTCGACGAATGAACATTGTGAATTGCGCCTGTGATTGTTCAGTCTCCTCAATGAAAGGTAATGACCAGTGGAGAGGGGAGAGAGATGATAATAGACTGGCCACCTGTGGTTTTTACTTCAGAACTTTCACATTAAGCTGAATGCTCAACTACCTTTCTGAGCGAGTCAGAGTGAAGACTTCACAAAGGGAAGACAGATGGTACAGAGCTACACAGCTGCACAGAAACTGCATGTTGTGGACCTTGCTGAATTCTTTATCCAGAGCCACACTGCCGGTTGGATTTAAATAAATAAAAGTGCTGTGCATACAAACTTTTTTAAAAATGCATCATGATTTGCTGATATCTCCCTTGAAGAGAAAGTAAGAGTGACTTTAGTTGTGATAACTGCCATCGTACTCCCTGTCAGAAAAAACGAAATTGGAAGACAGTGGCTATGAACAAACCTTCGTCGAAAAGCTTTAGCTCGAGAAAATGAGACACTTTGATAGCAGACGGCAGCAAATGTCTTCCTCGTATGTAAAAACAGTGAACACTGAGCTGACTTAGCAGTTCACTGGATTTCTCTTGTCAAATCACTTTCGCAAGCTGAAAGCATAAAGTCTATTTTCCTGTCTTGGATTATCTTCTCCAAAATGGGAGACAATCCTAGAAGCATGAGATTTTACCAAGCAAGATCAAGAAGAAGCAGCCTTGGGCTGGGCAATATATCCATGTCTTCACTAACCTGTGACAAAGTTTGTTGGGTTACTACCCAGGGCAACACCTCCAGCTGTTGTTCCCTCTCTGCATTATGTGTCGCCAGAAAACTCAAAAGCCTGAGGGACCCTGCTTATCGGCAAACCTGTCCAATCCCAGTGGTGGATTGTTGAGGGCTGACAGATGACAGTCGGTTTTGAGTGAGAAATTCCATGTACGTCTTCCTGAACAGTAGGCGGTTAACATGACCAAGTAGACAGCTGACACAGCCTCGACGAGAGCTGTGAGCGTGTGTGTTTGTAGAGCTCCAGCATGCTGTTGGGTTTGCAAGGCAGTGCTTCTTCTCCTTAGAATTCAGTCTGAGCCTGAGAATTTGGATGAAGATATGCTGTTTAACTTCACGCTTGTTGATCACACAAATTGGCCTGCCTGAAAGTTCTCTTTGGCAGATGTTCTGAAAAAACCCCAAATTGAAACAAACACACATTGACAGCCAAGAGTCCTAAATGTTGTATGATTCTGAATGCTTTATAATTCAACAGCATTCTCGCTGCTGCTGCTCGTGCCGCTGTTTTTTTTTGGTAGCTCAAGATCATACAGCAAAACAGGTGTGTGTTGTTCTTAAAGCAATGCATGGGATAGGGTTAGCAAGCACAGTACAATGTAGAGAAGTGTTGTTTCTGCTTTTTGGTTTTCTGGTTGTTGTTTTTTTTTTTTTACAATTAAAGCAACATTTATTCATACTAACAATTCAGCAATATAATAAAAGACAACATAAATATTGCACATTTTGTATCATGGCCATTCATTAAATAAAGTCAGTAGTTGTTCAAACAGAATTAAGAGAAATTAAAGGTAGTAAAAAATAATATTTAATTTAATATCAATTTAAAAAGTAATTTAAAGGTCACATTTAAGGCAAAATATAGTTTACTGGATTTTTACACAATGTGTCCCTAGTCTGTCAACAAACCCCCATGTTTTGGGAAAAGTCCATCCTCGTCATCTTTTTGCCTCTTTGCCTCTTTAAATTTAAAGAAAAATGTGTGCTCATTTGGAGATTTTCACTTTGTGACATCACAAAGGGAAGTCACCCCTAGAGTATACAGTATCTGCATTTGTGGATACAAAAATATCTGGTCACAATTCATTAAGGTGTAGCTTTACTCATAGGAATGCATATACATCAGACATGCATATACACTCACAATAGTTATAACAAGTAAAATGAAAAAATGCAGATGTGATTTTTCCAATGTTGTATAATTTAGGTGAGTCAAAAAGGTATAATGCAAATCTTGGAAATCTTGGTCTTCAATAGTCTCCACTGACCCGAAGAATTCCTTACTGACTATAACAAGAAGCCACGAGGTTGCCACTCGGCTACAGAAACCATGCTTGAGGGAGCCAATAACTTAAAATTCCATCAGACATTTAGTTTACATCTGTTGGTCTCGTGCTATTTAAGAAAGCACAGCATCAAATTGTCTTCACATTTTCTGTTGAAATCATAGAACCTTATACTAGATCTTCCTTTTGTTTATATTGTGTTATTGTCAATTCTTTTTCTAAGTTATGTAGTTAAACTGTAGTTAAATGTGTAGACATAGCATACATTTCTTGCATATGGACATATTCTTATAGAATGTGGTGGTTCAGCTGCTGCCGCCTTCAATTCTTTTACTCAGCCTGTACAGCATAGAATTAGGTAGCCTACCGCAAAACCGCTTTTTGCACGGCCTATTTAAAAAAAAACACGGCCTTGAAATAATTGCACGGCTTGACCTAGGCCATGCAAATATCTACATTTAATATTTAATAGACGTGCTTACTACACGTGTTTCTATATGGCGTGCTAAATATCTGATTAGGCTACATTCTAGACCCCGAGATACTTAAACTCCTCCACCTGGGGCAAGGACTCCCCACTGACCCGAAGAGGGCAAACTACCTTTTTCCGGTCAAGAACCATGGCCTCAGATTTAGAGGTGCTGATCCTCATCCCAGCTGCCTCACACTCGGTAGCGAACCGCCCCAGTGCGCGCTGGAGGTCTGGGTTCGATGGAGCCAACAAGACCACATCATCTGCAAAAAGCAGAGACGAGATCCTGTGGTCCCCGAACCGGACCCCCTCCGGCCCCTGGCTGCGCCTAGAAATTCTGTCCATAAAAATAATGAACAGAACCGGTGACAAAGGGCAGCCCTGCCAGAGGCCAACGCGCACCGGGAACAGGTCCGACTTACTGCCGGCAATGCGAACCATACTCCTGCTCCGGTCGTACAAGGACCGGACTGCCCTTAGCAAAGGGCCCCGAACCCCATACTCCCGGAGCACCCCCCACAGGGCGCCGCGAGGGACACGGTCGAATGCCTTCTCCAGATCCACAAAGCACATGTGGACTGGTTGGGCAAACTCCCATGAACCCTCGAGCACCCGCTGGAGAGTGTAGAGCTGGTCCAGTGTTCCACAGCCAGGACGAAAACTGCATTGTTCCTCTTGAATCCGCGGTTCGACAATCAGCCGGATCCTCCTCTCCAGAACCCTGGAATAGACTTTCCCAGGGAGGCTGAGGAGTGTGATTCCCCGGTAGTTGGAACATACCCTTCGGTCCCCCTTCTTGAAAAGAGGGACCACCACCCCGGTCTACCTCGCTAACAGAGGGTTCAGCCAGACGTTCCCAGCAGACCCTCACTACACGTTTGGGCCTGCCGAGTCTGGCTTCCTCCCCTGCCAGCGCATCCAACTCACCACCAGGTGGTGATCAGTTGACAGCTCAGCCCCTCTCTTCACCCAAGTGTCCGAGACACATGGCCGAAGGTCAGATAACACGACCACAAAGTCTATCATCGACCTCCGGCCTAGGGAGTCCTGGTGCCACGTGCACTTATGGACATCCCTGTGCTCGAACATGGTGTTTGTTATGGACAAACTGTGACTAGCACAGAAGTCCAATAACAGAACACCACTCTGGTTCAGATCAGGGAGGCCGTTCATCCCAATCACCCCACTCCAGATCTCACTGTCGTTGCCCACGTGAGCATTGAAGTCCCCCAGTAGAACAATGGAGTCCCCAGTCGGAGCACTGTCCAGCACCCCTCCCAGGGACTCCAAGAAGGCCGGGTACTCCACACTGCCGTTCGGGCCGTAGGCTCTTGTCTTCTCTATAGGCTCGCTGGCAAATGGAAATCATCCTGATCGTTCATACCCTCACCTATGGTCATGAGCTTTGGGTCATGACCGAAAGAACGAGATCTCGGATACAAGCGGCCGAAATGGGCTTCCTCCGTAGGGTGGCTGGGCGCACCCTTAGAGATAGGGTGAGGAGCTCGGTCACCAGGAAGGAGCTCGGAGTAGAGCCGTTACTCCTTCACATCGAGAGGAGTCAGTTGAGGTGGTTCGGGCATCTGGTCCGGATGCCCCCTGGACGCCTCCCTAGGGAGGTGTTCCGGGCATGTCCCTCCGGGAGGAGGCCTCGGGGTAGACCCAGGACACGCTGGAGAGACTATGTCTCTCGGCTGGCTTGGGAACGCCTTGGGGTCCCACCGGAAGAGCTGGAGGAGGTGTCTGGGGTGAGGGAAGTCTGGGTGTCTCTGCTTAGACTGCTGCCCCCGCGACCCGGCCCCGGATAAGCAGCAGAAAATGGATGGATGGATGGATGGATGGGCTACATTCTAATTCTGGCAAAGAATATGTTTGCCGAATACCGGTACTGAAAAGCTTAAGCCTGATCCCGTTTCCGTTTCTACTGCCACCCGTGCCCTATTTGGTAGACGGCGTGTAAGCCGGATGACGATAGCCGCTATGTAAATAGCGTCATATGATAGCAGCTAACCACTAACAGCTATCCACTAACTAATACATTCAACAAAGAAGAAATACGCTACACAAACAAAACCAACGCTGGAAGACATCCAGCAGTTCATCTCCTCTGTCACTGATATGTGACTCTTTGTTACAAGAACTCAATCCAGCTTTGTTTCAGAGAAGGCTGTGTGCGGCAAGTAGAAATACAGACGTAAACAATCAGCTGTTTATTCCAGTCAATGGTTTAAACACGGCGGAGTTCTGTTTACCGACGTAACACGGGAAGTGACGATTCTTTCAACCAATCAACGAATTGCAGTGTTTAGCTCCACGTTTTTGGGTCGGCTTCACATTCACATGCTGACAGATGATTGACTTATCAAGGTCTAGGGATCTATTATTACTGGATGATTCATGTAATATTATAAGTTTATTTATTTGTTTGTTTGTTTTTTAAAGAAGAGAGTGCAGATAGAAGCAGTGGGCCAACTACAAAGGGGTTAGACCAGGGTTTCTCAACCATGGGGCCGCGAGCGCCACCTGCAGGGCCGCGAGGGGATAATATGTTTGCATCTGTGGGCCGTAAGGGCCGTGATCGTTGGCCTGCAATATACTCTCCGACCACCAGAGGTAGTAATGCGCCAGTTAGAAGTAGGCCTACATGGCGAGAAGGAGAAGAATATTTAGTTTAACGTCTACGGAGAAGTCTCAACTCTGCTAGGTGACTACCCTGAGGCCCCGTTTACACGGAGACGCTGTGACAGAAACGCATTGAAACGACTGCACTCCGGATTGGAAGTACAGACCGTCTACACGGCAGTCTTGCCTGAGTGAAAACGATGTAGTTCTCATGCCCGGCCAGTAGTAGGCAGTGGAACTTTACAACGCGCAACACTCACCAGTACAACCACTTCCTCCACAACATCCTCTTTAGCAGCTATTTCTCCCAAGTCTTACCGAAATGCTGCATATGGTCGCCCTGTGCTTGGGTAAAGGTTGACGCAAGTATTCAATGCTCTTTCAGCGGCGACATACACAATGTATCATATCAAGGTTCTGTTTTAAGAGACTACACAACGCGAATAGCTGCTGAAGCACATAGCCGCCGCCTTTGTTGTTTATGTTTGTTATCGACTACTGCGCATGTCCAAATGTATGGGGGGAGGTGTGGTGAGGTCATCGCAGCCAGAGAGTTCGCTCCGTTTCGTTCACATGGCTGCAATACGCCCCCCGTATCAGTTTCACTCCACCCTGGAGGTCAAATTCAAAAGCTTGCGTTTTCACCCCCCGGGCCTGAATCTGAATGGAAACGTAATGGAGAGGTTCTTAAAACGAAAAAATAATGACAGCAACGGGGGCAGCGCTACACAAAACAGAATGCTCTTTTTAATTTCAACAAATCTACCTAACTTCATTGAGCACCTAATTTTATTGCTTTTTTTGCTAAGTTTATATTGTGTTACTTATTTGACAAACATGCACTTAAACATGGTTTTATATGAGCAAAATTAATTAAATGATCTTGTTAACTTGTGCAAGGTTTTATGCATAATTAGCCTATGTATAGGTTATATATTGATTAAAAAACATACAAATTAAGAACAGTATTCATTATTACTACATAGTGACACAAATAGCTATTAAATAAAAATGACCACAAAAGTTAAATCAGAACCATTTACTCGATTGGGCCCCAGACTACCTTGCCCTGAAAATGTTGGGCCCCAAGGTCAAAAAGGTTAAGAAACCCTGGGTTAGACAACATGAACCAAGTGAGTTGCAGTCAAATGATGAAGGGGTGCGTCAGGGGCTGTACAGTAAATTAACATTATCAAGCTTGGGAAAACTAAAATGTGAAAACTAAAATGTGTGTGTTCAAAACCAGTGTGTTAGGGAGCACATAACCTCCGCTCCGCCGTGAGTGACACTGAAAAAAAAATTCACCCCCTGTATTTTTTTTTGCACCCCGTTTTCCCATTTCTGCCTAAATCACTGCTGTACAGAATAACAGCAAGTCACCTCGCCATTCCACGAGCAGCTTTCTGTATGTAACAAAAAGCACTCTTTGTGTTCATGCATTGTGTGTATGGTACGCGTTCACTTAATGAAGACAGAATTTAACAAAGTGAAAAATATTATTTCTGTATGTTATGTCCTCAACAGCTTCAACGGTTAATTACGTCGAAGAAAGGAACGATGTGTTTACACTTCGAGATGTTTGTCACATGTCAGCTTACCAGGGTCAAAGTTGGACTTTTTGTGCTTCTCTGCTGCACACTCCCCTTTCATTGCTAATTAATAGGACATGCTTACATTGGTGAAAGGTTTTTTTTTATCATTGGTGCTTTTTTTTTTTTTTGTCAGAAATCTTGAAGTTTTCTTTTCTACTTTGCAACAGAGTTTCTTATTTATTTAGTTTGCATTGAATCCCAAGTTTTTTTGTTTTTTTCTCAATTACAGGTAATCTTTTTTGAAATCTTTTCTAGTGACCATGAGCAAAACCCTGAATTCATTTGTTTGGTCAAGGATGTTTGCAAAATCCTCTTATCCAAGAAGGCCATTTAAAGCAGTGTAGTAATAAAATGTTGATTTGTTTAAGGTACAGGACTGAGGAGGGCTTTGAGGATCATAGCTTGTCAGTCGTTATCTAGGTTTGTATGTTGTTATTGTATATTTTGACACATTACTAAGTTATGGTATATACTATTCAGCTCCTGTATTTTCTCTGGTAATGGTGGTGTTTATAATATAGGAGTGTAATTAGAAACTGAAAATCAGTTGTGACTAAAGAGATGTGATTAAATCATTTTCGGGCATGTAAACTGTAATATACAGTAGGAAGGATGTCATATAAGGGACCTTGTTTTATTTCTGTATATTTTAACTACATGTATTGCTGTTATTTGTAACATGTTTAAATAAAGACATCAATCATTCAAAGTTAAATGCCATGAAATCTCATCCAACTCTCACCATCTTACAGGTTTCGAGATATTTTAAAGAGATATTTTTACTGCAGAATTGGGAAGAATTGAATGAAAATAGTTTGTGGGATAATTGATTGTTGCTTCACCCATTGTGTCACCCAGTATCTTTCAAGTGCAGTTGATTCTCCTCAGGGAAGGAAAGGCCAAAGGGCTGGAGGTTACCGTTTTCAGCTGTGTTCTGTGTTTAACTGTCTCTTGTTTGTCTTGCAGGCTTTCTGGAGAGAGAAGGACTTCTCTGGAGAAATAGTGACAGGCTCTTCCGTCGACTGTCCATTCTGTGTCACCTTTGATGCCACGAGCTTCAGCGGTAATGCTGCCTTGGTTGGCTTCATTGCTGGCGAGCTTGCCACTCAGTGGAGCCCCAGAGAGGTAATGACTTATTGATGTGATTGCAGATGCTCTCACAAGTGCTAAGATTGAAGTTCTCATTCACAATGACGGATTTCGTCAGTTTCACAATGATAATGTTTTGTCAGTGTCTCTGTGTGTTTTATGGTTGCAAACAGTGGCATGCACTGCCCATCATAGTCAAAGTTGTAATATTTTGGCCTTAGGTGATACCGGATCATGATAAACCGTAACCTGACAGAGTTTATCATTTGTCACGTTTCATTATCTGTAAACAATTCAGAGTGCATCAGAAACACAAAACAATATGAATTACCTTTAAACTGGACCGCTTTTTATAGTAGCAAGCTTGACAAGCTATGACTACTTTACTCGGTTGCATTTACCGACTGAGTGGGTAAAAGTTAATAAGTAGATAAGCTGTGTACTAACTTAAAGTAACCTACTCAGCTTGTGGGACTCGAGCTTCTCACTTATTTTAGACAGTCATGGATCAAAGAGATTGAAACAGGATACACTTCACTGCAGCTGTGTTTAAGTATAAAATATCACACAGTCTTCCTTTAGCATATTGTTTTGAAACCAACAATGTATTTCTTTGGTATTCCAGACTAAAGTCTGATGCTGTGGTACTCTCATTGATTCATTATGCTTATAAATGGCACATTAGCAAACTTATTGATGCATTTTTCCCCCATCATCAGGCTGTTGTTGTATTTAAGATGAGAGTTTACATAAACTGTGGTTTATCTCCTCTAAAACTGTGAGTGGGGTGACATATTCTCCTATCAGGAGCTAATATTGATCTTCCAAGATGGTGGGATGTCACCATGTTTCAAAGCTTAAATCTAAGGTCTGGTAGTTAGATGATAGTAATATTCAATGCCAATCAATAAGTGAATGGCTTTCTGCAGTTGGATTTAAGCATCACAAAGTGATATTAATAGCAATGATGGATGTTTTTAACAAGCACTGTTAACATCTCATGTTGAGTAAAAAGCAATCAGCCAAAGCATTGTCAAACAGATAGTTAGTGTGTTCTACAAAATGCTTAGGGGCAGCAGTGTGAAGATTGCATGTCAAGGTCAGATTTACTCAGAGCGCTTTAAAACAAGCAAAGTTTGTACCGAAGTTAAGCAAACTTCACGAGATAATTTAAGGACAGAGCAATTTTAGAAAATGTTCATAATGTGGAATAAACACAGTGCAGGCATCTGCACATAGAGACAAGAAACCATGCGCACAGTCTGACACACATACTGTACAGTGCATACAGTGCAACAAAGAATGTTACACACAACGATGAAGGCTCTCATCGTGTGTGACAGCTGTATGTGAAGGCAAAAGGTCTTGAGGCATTTTTTAGAGCAGCAAGAGATTCTCCATTATAATATTTATTGGGAGGCTGTTCCACAGTCTGGGTCTCTCTAAACTGTGTTTAATGTGTGGGATGGTGAGGAGCTCCTAATAATTGGATCTGAGAGGTCTGGCTGTCGGGGAATGCGAGTTAGGTGATGTAGGTCGGGTCAAGGCCATGAAGGTTTTTGTGCGTAATCAGAAGATTTTTTTTTTATTGTGCAGCTGATGGGAAGCAAGTACAGGGAAGCTAGTATGGGTGTGATTTGTTAAGCCTGGTTCACATGGCAGGATAATTACGCCCGATTCTCCCCTTCCGATAATCTTAAGGATGCCCCGATCATCATAACATAGTCTTATAAGATCATCCTGCCGTGTGTGGTGTGTTAAGACTGCTCTCATCTGTTCAGAAGAAATCTCAAATCGGGAATATTCAACTTGTTGGATTGTTTTGGCCCAATTTCTCATCATGTGTGGTGTTCCCCGAGCCTGTTGACTGTGATGCGTAGCCAATCAGAAAGCGAGGTGACGTGGTGGCGAGGAAACACTGGGAGCAAAACAACAACAACTCACCTCCATATCATCATGTAGCATGTACAGCTCATGCTCCCGTAGTCTCCACTCCTTTGACCGACGCCTCTTTTTAAAACATGTTTTTTCAGATAAAAACACAACACAAATGATCCCTATTACATCTTCTTTGTCCATTTGTTGACTCTGGAATCACGTTTGATCTCGAGAGGTTTTGCGAGATCGGGGGACGTTAGCGAGTGAAATCTGTTTGTGTGTGGTGTGTTGATCTCGCCGTGTGGGCGCACACCACACACTGTACGACTGAAACTGTAAAACCTCCGATTATTTATCGCCATGTGTGTGGTCTCTCAAGTTTGGAATAATCGACCGACAATTTTAAAATCCTGCGGTGTGAACCAGCCTTAAGTTTCAATTTTGTCTCGAAGGCAGTCTGGAACATTCTGGTAGTTGGAATCGATGCATGGAGGCCTAGTTTATATCAAAATAAAGAGAGTTAAAATAAATGAGTGATATCAAGATACAGAATGCATGACTTTTTTTAAGTATTGTGTTGTATTAAAGTCCTGATTTTAGAAAATATCTTGAGTAGCAAGATGCTGTCTATCATAACCTTTTCGATTAAATTTTTTCATAATCAATTATAATTCAGAGAATTTTTAGGGTTCAATCTTACTGGAAAACTGATGGAGAAGCTCTGTGCAGTGGTGCAATCCATGCCTTTATATCATCCTGACATTTGGCAAGAGCGGAGGCTTGTGTTTGGTCATTGATTTGAATAGGGAGGCATAACTTGGTGTAATCCGTGTAAATGTGAAATGAGAGGTTGTAGTTATGAACAATTTTACCGAAAGGAGGCATGTAAATAAAAAATACGAAGGGTCTAAGGACTTAGACTTGGATGAAGAGTTGTTAATCACAAGGAAGGAAGGAGTATTTTACAACATGACCTGAAACTGAGTACTTTTAACCCTTTTTGGTCACTTTAGGAATGTTCTTTTTAACAACCCAATAGCTGCCTGTTACTGTTTTATTTGATTTTACTTGGAGACTTTTCACTTAAGTAATGTCAAGCCTTCTAAATTATTTTAAATTGCATTAATTATTCGTTTTATTTCCTGTGGTAGCATTAAGTCATTGTGTTTCTCCACTATGTATGTATTCTCAGCATCATTTTGAATGACAGTCACGCTCAATGATCTCTTGTAACTTCAATAACGGTTAATGATGACGCAGAATCTAAACCAGTCGAGGGTTGTTCCAGAGATTCCGACCCAGTGGCATGTGAGTCAAAGTACCAACTGAACTCATATGCAGCATATGGACTGAAGAGAACTCGAGGATGTTCCTGTCGGTTTTAAATAACTGCCAAAATTTGCCTTTAATGTTTCAGAAGGTTGAACTTTTTTTCGAGATACACAAACAAGTACCAGTCCTGTAGACCTTTAAAACCCCAGGATTAACACCTGCAGACGTTGCTTAATTGATTTCTCCAACAAATGTGTTGTTTGATTAATGAAGCCTTGATGGCTATGTTGCAGATTACATTTTAAATATTTTACCAGAAGTTGGGTATTTCCACAGACAACTATAATCCCCTTGCTCTCGCACACACTTTTTTAGCACAACCTGACCTCTTTCTTTTCCTTGTTACCTCCAGTGTTGACATTTTCATTTAGTCCCATTGCGTTCCCTCTACCTGAAAAATAAATAAATCCACCATTGTCTCTCCTGTTGTTTTGGCATTTGGTCATTAGCTTGACTTGCTTCAGCGCTCCAGAGCTGCTGTCTCCCTGCTGTCCTGTGCTGCACATGCTGCTAAATAATTAACCCCCACTTGCTGCCTCACTACTAAACAGAGACAAACAATGCTGCTGTATGTGAGGCAGGAAACATCCAATTTACAATAAGACGCTGTGTGCTATATTAAAATCATTTTAATTATGTGTAAGCTAAGGATACTTTGTTGTTTTTTATTTTTTGCTTGCATAGTGTACCTGTTTGGAATAAACTTGTTGATTTATTTATTTATTGCTTCACAGGTGCAGTTGTAGTTCAGAGGGTATTTTTCTACAATTGAATCGTAATATATTGAAAATGTTTAGTAGACACTATACACCAATTAGGCGCCTCACTTTTTCAGGTCAGGGCCAAAACAGTCCTGATCTTACAAGGGATGTTTTGGCTCTTGTAAGCTTCAATGTGGGCCTTCTCTGATCAGACTTCGTGGTCCAAATGGCCTGTAAAAAACGGAATAATTGAAAGGATTGTGATGGAATTTGAAGGCATTTTAGTTGTCTTCGTCCTCTAGGCCACCTTCTTCCATGTATCTGTAATCCTGTTCCGATGCTCAGATGCACATTGCAGGTGTTATAAGTGGTTCGCAGGGGTCACCTTGGGGCAACCTGACCCGTGTGTGGCTACGCAGCCCAAAACGCAAACAAACTGTAATGCACTGTGTGTTTCTAACACCTCTCTATCAGTCGCAGCATGAACTTTCAGTAGTTTATGCTCCAGTGGCTCTTTTGGATTGAACCACACAGGCTAGCCTTCACTTTATGTGCACATCATTGAGCCTTGGCCTTGAATGCCTTTGAACCACTTTGGAGAGGTTCTGACCACTGCAGACCAGGAAAACAGGAGCGTCAGTTTTGGTGATTCTCTGACTCAGTCATCTAGCATTTAGAATTTGGACCTTGTCAAAGTTACTGACTTCCTATCCCTTGTATATTTCTGCTTCCAACATCAACTCTGAGGATAAAATGTCCACCTGCTGCCTGACATATCCCACCCACAGACAGGTGCCACTGTGAAGTGATGATGACTGCTATTCACTTCACATGTCAGTGGCCATAATGGTATGGCTTTTCGTTGTAAGCAAATATGCAGCATATTTCAAAAGTTAATTAATTGCACATTGAAGGCACTTTGGCGCGCATGCTTTATCTTGCCTTGTTTTTTTTTTTTTATCCTTGTATTTCTGTGAGGGGAATCAGATACTATGAGGTTCAGGACCAAGTTGGACTGAGAGCAAACAGAAAGTGACATGCTGATGAATCTGTCAGTATGTTTCATGAAGATGTTTTTGTCACCATGCACACAAACGCAACCAGGACTGTGTGCTTTCCATGTTTTTCAAATTGAATGCCGGTTCCTGTGACAAGCTTGGATCCGTTTTTAGAATAGGCTTTCATATTTTAGCACCTTGCAGTTGCATTTGTGAGTTATGAGCCGGTGTAATGTGAGTACCAAGTTGGCACAGGCTGTCCTTTTGTTTGCAGGGTGAAGACAGGAGAAAAGCTGTTGTTTCCAGTCTTGTCAAATACCTTGGTCCTGAGGCTGCATCTTTCATCCACTATGAAGAAAAAGTAAGTGGTTCATTTTCAAATATCTAGTGTAATAAAACAGTAATGGTTTGCTTTAAGGCAGTATTGAGTGTTGCCAACATTTCAGTCCATTTTTTTCACCAGATACAAAACAGGGAGGCTTTGTCTGCTCTGAAGTTGTCAACATTTGTCAAAATACATTAACTCAGATTAGGATTACATTTACTGGATAGTTTAAACTAAGTTACTTTGGCAAAAACAAGTGTTTAGGCTCCTGTTGGGATTTTTTTCAAACAATGTAGTTCCTCAGCTCTTCTTCGAAAAAAAGCCAGACTATCTGTTTAAATAACATGTACGATGTGGCTTACCTTATTTAACGTGTGCGTCACATAAGGTACTGTACCTTAAGTAACTGACTTTCATCATGCAACTAGTCCTGGTACTAAACTTTCCAATGATCATAATCATACTCTTTATTTTTCTTTTCTTTTTTTTTTTTCTAAGATTTATTTTTAAGCATTTTTGCGCCTTTATTATAGAGGAAGGACAATGGATACAGACGGAAATCAGGGAGAGAGAGTGGGGATCGACATGCAGGAAGTGAGCCACAGGCCAGACTTGAACCCGGGCCGCCCGTGACGACCATAGCCTTGATACATGGGGACGTGTACACTAACCACTGTGCCACCAGAGCTCTTTTTTGTTAAAAAGTTCTGGCGCATAAACTTAACCAACGAGAAATGTTTCAAACGTTCCTACATCGGTTATGAGCTACTCGGGTCGTGGTACTCGAAATGGGTTTTGGTCTTAAGACCAGTCTTGTGACCGCTTTTTGAAAGGTCTCGGTTTTGAAAGCATTTTTACTCGGCCTTGTCTTGTTTCAGAATGGGTGGACTCCAGATTTTAAATCAAGACAAGTCAAGACCCCCACAGACAGGCTATGTTTTGCTATAGTTCAATACTATTAGCTACTCAAGAAAATCAAAAGGCAAGAACAAGAGCTTTGTAGTTACATGTGAGCACAGCTACAGGGATTGAACATATAACATGCAGCACACATCCTAGTTTTCTCAGTCATGCCACATGCATTCAGAATAGCTGCTTAGTCAATGCCTGGTGTACCAATGTAATGGACTTACATTGGTACACCAGGCATTGAGGGGCTGTGAAACAGCACATGAGTGAGACTAGACTGCTTTTTTCTATTCACTGTTGAAAAGCAAGAGAGGACTGGACATTGCCTTGAAGATAGATAGATAGATAGATAGATGGATAGATAGATAGATAGATAGATAGATAGATAGATAGATAGATAGATAGATAGATAGATAGATAGATAGATAGATAGATAGATAGATAGATAGATAGATAGATAGATAGATAGATAGATAGATAGATAGATAGATAGATAGATAGATAGATAGATAGATAGATAGATTTCTGATACAGTGTTCAGAGTCACAATTAGCCTGATTTTATGGTGGCCTCACAGGTACTTAGAATTAAATGATACCAATTGTCTTTCATTTTTCAATTGTTTACCATTACAGGATGTCAATGATCTGTGAGACCTAAAGTAAGTATTGTTGTCTAGAGCATACCATATCAATGTTGAATCATTCAACATTTAGGCAATAAATGTTTCAGTTGGATATAAATTCCCTACCATTCTCACAAACAATTAAAGAAAGGGCAGCGCCTTCCCTTAAATTCATTATGTTACGTTCACTGACTTATCGGGTCCTTGGAGATGGGACCTGCTAATAGCTTTAATGTTATAGACAGAGGATGTAAGAGGCCACAGTTCTCAGCACTGACACTTTGAAAGACCTTTGAAAGTAAATTCTATATTGTAAGTCACCTTTACTGTTAGTCTCAACAATAAATAACTGTTCTGGTGAATTCTGTGTCGGACCTGGTGATTATCCAAAATCAATAAACTGTGATAGGTATTGTATCGGGGGGTTTTGGAAAATACCCAGCACTAGTATATTGTGTGTTTGTCGGTAATAACCTTAAATTAAGTTCGGTTAGATTTGGGTAATTTTTTCATTTTATTTTTATCTGCTGTGAGGAACTTTGGCTAATTTGGTAATCTCTGAGTCTAAGCAGTGCCTCTTATCTCTTTGCTGATCCTGTCCTGTAGGTAGCATTTTGTCACAAAATGTTGTTTGCTGACGGTCTTGTTTACTTTTGTTAGTTTCTGTCATATCCAGCGAATAATGTCTCACTGGAGCTTTAAGCTAGGATTTTTGAATTTTGCCATAAAACACTACTTCATTCATTTCACTAACCTTTGTGTTCTCATAGGATTGGGCCAAGGAGGACTACAGTTGGGGTGGCCCAGTTAACGTCATGGCACCCGGTCTGCTAACATATTACCATCCCAGTTTGAGGAATCCATGTGGCAGGTAATCACCGCGTTGAAGACAAACACACCACAGAGTCACCTCTCCTCTGTGTTCTATGTTATAAAGATGGGTATATAGAGGGATGTAGTAAGGTAAACAGGCGTGACAGTTTGTAAAACTTTGACATAAATCTTTTAAAGGACCAAATGAAGAGGTTATTATTCAGTAAATAGTATCACTCTGCACTAGATGACTGGAGGGGAGATACTGACTGTAGTTGCTTGATGCATTTGCTATTTTTATACCACAGAAACAATGTCTGCACTTCACCCTGCCAACCAGGTATTACTCACTTTCAGCCAGTGCCTACAGATCATTGACATGAGTCGTGGGAGTGATTATGCCTTTGCACATACATATTAGTCAGGTTCCAAAGAAACGGCGAGAGGGCAGGAGTGGTGCTCTCGCAGGAAAACCTCCTATAATCCATTTCAGATGGCCTGTTCAGGGATGCACAAAGCTGAGCGATTGAGAGCAGAGAGGTGGGGAGGGGGATCCAGGTAATGTATTACTATAATGACATTAAGTCCACAGGGAGCAGAGGAAGCTCATTACATAACGTAACTCAAACAGCAGCATGAAGCGGCAGCCCTCATCCACATTCATTCTCCGTACACCAAATGGATCTTCAAGGACATGCTTTGACCTTGACACTAATGCTGCACGTGTCATGAAGACGAGCCTATGCTCGGTGCTTTATTGGACAGCACAACACATTTCAGGACTGTCTAGTTATTTTCTGTTACTTTATTAGGGATTGCATGAATTTTAATACCCCTCTGTGTGTGTTTTTTTCCCCCTCTAAGTGTAATTATCCTGCCATGCCTGAGTGGTCAGTATGTGAGCTTTTTACAGATAGGTCCTCTCTTCTTATGCCGAGGTGTAGTGAGGAAAAAAAGGAGGAGAAAATGTTGAGGAAGAAAGAAACCTGCAACGTGTCAACCGGTATTGTGCAGTATGTCCACCCTTAACTGCTCCTAAATGCACGCAGAGCTCTTTTCTCATCTGAGTTTTTTATGAGCATGTTGATTTTTATTTCCAAACAACAAAATTAATTGTTTATGCTGCTTTTCTTATTCCTTGGATAAATAGAACCATAAGGGAAGGATAGGATAGGATCTAAAATCTTTTACAATTGTGTTTTTGTTCAAACCTCAGTGGACTTGTGTGTCTACAGACAGAATTGGTTGCACTAGCAGCATTTTTTTATTCTATAAAAAACCAACGTAGTTCAG
The DNA here is from genome assembly GCF_947650265.1 of Symphodus melops. NCBI lineage: Eukaryota > Metazoa > Chordata > Actinopteri > Labriformes > Labridae > Symphodus > Symphodus melops. Next base: position 18,270,351 of record NC_136706.1, read on the forward strand.
CATTTTATCTTTTAACATGTCGTGCTATTCCGACGCTTCTATTCGAGGGTTCAGTTTTTAGGTTGAGATCTGTAGCTTTTTACTGGACACAAAACCTTTACATTACTTTCAGGTGGTATTACCTTCAATAAAATCCAACATTGAGCACACAGAGCTAAGTAACTTTCTTGCAATAGCAATAATGAGTGTTAGTGAGCAGCGCTCTGAAACAGCGGTTGTTACCTTTCACATATCTCAGATTATCCTACTCCAATTATTTTACCAGATAGATAGATAGATAGATAGATAGATACTTTATTGATCCCGAGGGAAATTCAACCATAGGAAGTTAGAAAACGGTGAACGGTGATTCATAGCAATCATTGCCTGTTCTTAGAATCCCTTTGCTGCATAGCAAGGGGGAAATGTAATTTGTAAAAAAGGGTCCACTATGTGGTTATTCTGATTGTTATTTTCAGACCTGCAGTTCAGGTCTTTTGAGAATGTGAAAACGATGTGGAAAAAGAACGGCTTGATATCAGGTTGATTCCTCAGCGAGCCTTTAGTAAAGGAAGCAGAGTTACAGTAGAAAGACAAGGTTTATAGATTTATACCGCTCTCATCAAAAACCAGCTGAAAGTTATTCTGGCAAATAACATACATGCAGACCACCTGCGTTTACACTTTGCTGAAATGGGCAGGCTTCACCACAAGATCTCCAGTTGAATGACCATTTGCTGTTGCCGTGCATGCACCCTGTCCACAGTATGCAGATGATTCTCCATTTTAATTGTAATGCAAATATTTTGATTGTCAGTCTATCTAGCGTTGCTATAGTTACTCTTATTTTTGCTCTGCTCGCTGCTTGGCTTGATTACAGAACTGCAGAGAACAATTCTGGGCTGACCCCAAAAGAGTCTGCAATCGTTGGGCTACAAACAGCAACCAATGTGGACCTCATACAGTGTAGTATTTGAAAGGGATTAGTGATACTGAAACATCGTTTGGCCAGTAAACTGTTTCCATTTTATTTCAAATAAAGTTGTTACATTTGGATATTATTTATTTATCCGCTGGCCTCTGCTGCTCTTTACGCAATCCCAAATGTTTACCACTCAATAGCTTGACTGCAGACAGAAATACTAAAAGGTCACTGAACAATATTCCTTGACCTAAAACATGGCATCCACTGGACTTCAAGACACGTGCATGTCTTTACAGTGCACCAACACTATAGGTTGCTCTTTTGATTCTGTTTCCATGTTTGTTTACTTTATGGCTGCAACTATGACCAAAGATGACGTGTCTGTATCTAACAACAAGGAAACTTTTGGGAAATATGCATTAAAACAACTGAACAACTTTTTTTGTATATTAGAATTCCTCAGTTCTATATATTCAGCTTCAAAAGGTCAATGCCTGAACTGATTTCAAGACAAAACTTCATAGTCAAATTATATGAACAGACTATCCTGCAAACATCTACTGCACACATCCTCCGTTGGAAAGTTGTAAGTGCAACCACACTGCTTGTACAATTTTCAAGAAACAGCCTTGGGAGGATCGCTTCCTGCCAACAGTAAGAGTGTGATATGCCAAACACAGGCCAAAAGCAAAGCATCTGTTTATACAAGTAAAATCCAAGGGAAGAAAGACAAAAACAAATGTGTGATGGAAAAGTAAGCAAATAATAAGATACTTGTGCTTGTCTTCAACAGAAGCACGTCCTCCTATGGCTTCCAGCCCCATTGGAAAGTGAAGATCCTGACTCCATTCAGGATGTAGTTAAAGAAAGATATCGTGCCAGAATAGAGGTGCTGATCATGCATAAAAACGACCTACTGTAATCTCAAGAGAAGTCTCAAATAAAAAGTTTGCTGACTTCAGTAAAGTATGAGTAAACAAATAATATATGGTGCTGTATATAACACCACTCATGCACAAGGGGATTATCATTATAATATAAACCGTTATTCATTGAGAACGTTTTTCAAAATCGAGTTACAAGGACGGCACTAATACAACAATATAAAAGGCAGTTTATAAAAGAAAAAAAAAAATAAAAAATTTAATATTGTAAGACTCAAATTTCATTCAAATTCTAGTGAAATCAGGATAGGCTCAACCATAAAAGTATGTCCCAAAAAAGCACTTTAAAAAGGTTACTGAGTTGTCATGATTTTGTATTTTTCTCGTTTTGTATTCCAGAGTTAAGATTTCTTGATGTCGTTTTAGTTCTCATTCTTCACTTGTGTTTGTTTCCTTTGTGTGTTTCCTATTTTAATCTTTAGTGATTACTGGTTTGTCATTTCTTATTCTGCCTCTGTGTGTTTCCCTCCTCTTTGATTGGCCTTAATGGGCCTCGTTCACTAATGTGTACGTAGAATTGTTCTAACTGTGCATAAAAGAAGTGCGTAGGTAGGTAGGTACAGTAGGTAGGTGGTCAGTCATTTGTGTCTGAGGGAGTTCTTTTTTTTTTGCTAGTTGCTGTCTGTTTTTTTTCGCTTGCTGGTTTTCTAGGTTGAACATTTTGGATATCAATCTAGTGAGTTTTGTTTTCCTTTTTTGATTAATTTGAAACACATTGGTGTAGAAGACCAAGGATCTGAATGTACATTTACTAAAAAGTCATCGATGTATCTGGGGAAAAACGCCATGGAGAGCTTTTAAAAGTAACCAGTAAAACCTTAAAACCAATCCTAAAACTTACAGGGAGCTAGTGTAAAGATGCTGAAACAGTCATGATGTGACCATGATTTCTGGTTCAGTTCAAAAGCCTGGCAGCTGAGTTGTGCAACATCCAGAGTTCATCAGTTCTGGCTCAGGCTGGAAAAAAAAAAAGCTGTTACACTGATAGAGGTGTGATGAGATAAAAGCAATTAAGAATGTCTCAGTGTATTCAAAAGTTGAAATTGATAGAATTTCTGAATATATTTCTGAGATGATAAAAACTGACTGTACAAGATTTGTTGTGTGCTGCTTAAGATTCAAGTCACTGTCAAACCAGACAACCAGGATGATGCAGCATTCCGGAATACACAAAGATTAGACTGTGAACAGAGAATCACCGAATATCTTTTTAAGAACCCAGCAGCACATAGAAAACTCAAGGGACTGTGGCTGTTTCCACTGGAAGAACTGTCCCCAAGGACTTAAAACTTTAGAAGTCAGTGTATTGTCAACAAAATTAACAGGGATTAAATAAAGTCCCAGGACTTTACTATACCCTAAGAAAGATATTTTCTATATCTATGCGTCGCACTTTCCAAAAGTATTCAGACTTTTTGGCGCAGAACATTTCCAATTGGTTGAGTCCTCATGGCATTCAAAGGACTGGCACAGAAGCGGTGTGGTGCATGCAGTGCCAGTACTGTAGTAAGTTTGGCATAATGTGGACCAGCTATGCATGCGGAAAATTGAGTAGTAACCAATTTGTTGCCTACACAGTAGATTTTCTGTACACAAAGTGATTTCTTAGAAACGGGTGAATCACTTAGAACTTGCAGACTCATCCAACCCCCAGCCTCCCACCCGAGCTCTCTTATGCCAAGTTCACACGGCATGATGATTAGGCCAATTTTGGCCCCGATTCTCCCCTTCCGATAATTTCTGCTCGGAAGGACGTCGGAACCACTTCGATCTGAAATCAGGGATATTCAACTTGTTGGATTGTTTCGGCCCGATTTCTCATCGCATTGTGTCCCCCGAGGGGAAACCAGCACGAGCCTGTTGACTGTGACGCGTAGCCAATCACAAAGCGAGGTGACGTGGTGGCGAGGAAACGCCAGGAGCAAAACAACAACAACAACTCACCTCCATATCATCATGTAGCAAGTACAGTCCATGCTCCTGTGGTGTCCACTCCTTTGACCAACGGCTCTTCATTTTAAAACGTGTTTTTTCACATAGGAACACAGCACAAACGATCGCCATAGCATCTTCTTCATCCTTTTCTTGACTCTGGAATCATGTTTGATCTCGGGAGGTTTTGTGAGACTTCCCGTCTGACAGGGGATGTTAGCGAGTGAAATCTGTTTGTGTGGTGTGTTGATGTTGCCGTGTGGCCACACACCACACACTGTGCAACCAAAACTGTGAAACCTCAGATTATTTATCGCCATGTGTGTGGTCTCTTAGGTTTAAGAAATCGGTCGACAATTTTAAAATCCTGCCGTGTGAACCGGGCATTAGGAGCCAATGAAAGCTAAGTCATGACAACAAAGTGCTACTGAAACTTTATGTTATCTGCGTTATACATTACTGGTATATACATTATTTAGATATGGTGCTGCAAAATGCCTATATGTTGACCCCTGCATGCGATAATAAGGCTGACAAATTAAACAAACAGGCCCTGCACTGCAAAAGACTATTTACGTGTGGCTAGCGTTAGCAGTACTGGCAGCACCAGCTTTATGTCCTCCTTGCAGGTTTTGCACACCATAATGACTTGGTTACACATTTCTCAGAATTGCATGCCAGTTTAACCTGACGAAGCTTGCATAGATGTTGATGTCAATTCTCTTGATCAAAATACTTTAAAGCCGCACTTTTCCTTGCCTTCATTGTTCTTGTTTACATCCTGGTTGTAGAGTTGGAAAAGCGACCCATTAACGGGAGCTACAAACATTCTCTGGCTACAGGACCAGTTAGTTGCGGGTGGCTGTTCTGAAGTTTGAGGATATTTTTCGACCAGCACCAAAGATATAATAATAATTAATTAAATTGACTGCCTATTTGATGCCGACGAGTGAAGGTGATAATTTGAGCGTTTAGTCGACTAAATCGAAACATCCCTGGTCATAACTACAGTTACAGTATATCCGTCAGACAGTTTTTAGAACACTTCCCGAGCAAACAGACAGATAGCATTTCATTGTATTTTGTTGTGTTCCAGAAAAGGCTTTCAGTGTAATTAAATTCTTAAGAACAATGACGGAATTGAGGAAACGCTTTATTCTACCTCGAGTCAGAATGAGCATTTACAGTCAAAATCTGGAACACTTTCTTTTTAAATCCATTGTATTCATCTGCAGTTACAGTATCTGATTCAGCCCACTGGGAAATGTGATTAAATGGAACACAGCAGATCAGTTAGTATACAGTGGAGGTCAAAATATAATATATAATCCCAGTCGCTCAGAGGGATTCTTTTGTCTTTGCTCCTACATTTAGAGATTAGATTCATCCCATACTTGCACACAACTAGAATTGCTCGTTTGAGACTGTAAATGGTAGACCACTTTATTCTCATACCTTCTACCCTTAACAAGTGTTGCATTTAAAAAAAAAAAAAAAAATGTATTCTTGTTGCAGGCAGGCCCAGGGGCGTCCTTTTATCTGCAGGCTCAGAATGTTCAGTGTCAGGGAAGTGATTACATTGTGTTGCTGTTAGCAACATTAGATATGGTATAGCATCCTTGACAGTCCAGCTAGAATCCACAGAATGGTGAAAACAGCTGTGAAAGTGACTGAACACTGTTTCCTTATTGCTTTGAACTGCTGTCAAGAAACAACAAAGATATATCAGAGACCCTTCATGCATTTTGTACCCTGAATTTGAATTTTACAGAGCATTACCGAGCCAGCCAATCAAAAAAAATAATTGTATAAACCCGTACATTAAGCTCTTCTGTTTTCCAAGCTGTAATTACAAAATTAGATCAGTTCTTACTGATGTAGCTTTAAAAGAATAGAAACACATAAGCTCTTAGTCTTAGATCTATGTAAGAGCTTAACGACTGCAAAACAGAAACCTTTTGCAGTAGTTAAGACAAATTGCAAGTTTTGTTATTTCGTTTTCAATGCTAATATTAAATGTTACATTATGAATATTGTTAGACACTGTTGATGGTACATTCTGCAGCACTCAACATGTTCATTAAGGGTAAAGCGCTGGCTCAGAAACGATACGCATTCAAAACTAGCCCTGCCATATTTTTGTTTTTCCTTTGACAAACTTGAATTTTGTCAGGCGTTGTGATTAATTCATTGCAATTTAATACATATATCATAAGAGAAGCATTGTATCACAGGTGGAATCTTATCACCTCTTTACACAGATGCACGATGCACACACAACAACAGCGTGAACTAAAGTGCCACTTCAGGACCTGCCAATTCAGTTAAGACACAATGTAGTGCAATGTTTAACCAAATATTAACCGATTTCTGTTCAGATTGATATTCTTTATTACACTTTATGTTGAAACAGTGTTTTTACCTGCTGCTTTTGGTCTCATTTTCCATGTAGAAATGGCTATAATAGCAAATCCTATTCAGGTTAAATGAGCAATGATTTAACCTATTTTACTAATTTTATAAATACAAAAAGTAGTACAAAAATAGCTAACAAAAGATCAAGAGCAACAAACTTCTCTTCAATGCATTTTTTTTTCTCCAAAAATTTCAACTGGTCAACATGATCTGGCCTCAGAACGTTTCTCTGTGCTTTCACTATATCACCAGCAGTATTAAAAACTCTCCCTGCTCGCACACTAGTGCCTGGGATGCACAAGTAATGTTTGGCCAGTGTTGAAAGAAGTAAACATGAACTTTGACTTTATAATGTTTTGAGCCCCAGGTGAGTGGCGGCCGAGTTTTCGAACAAACATGCTGTTTAGGCCAGAGACTCTGGCAGAGCTAACGTCACCTTGCTGCTGCTGTGCAAGAGGGCCATTCAGCATTGCTCTCCTATGGCGTCTCATCAGATGGCTAGAAAGATTTGTATTCCCGTTGTATTTTATTGGAGTTTTACAAACTATGCTTACAGCGAGCGTCTTATCAAGGACATTTCTCTTCATGCAGAAGTCGGAATGTTTCCACACGCTGGAACTTAAATGCGGCTTGTAAATTCCTCGCTCACCGGGACCTTTCACACCCTCAGCCATGCTTCATTTGTTGTTGTTATTGTCTTTCTCACGCTTGACAATAACATCACGCGCAGCGAGGGAGAGCGAATCGGAGTAACTTTTTTTTTTTTTTTTTTTTTTTTTTTAATTAAACTATAACAAGTGCTAAAAATACATCTATAAAAAGTTTGCCCCACTTAAATGCAGTGTAGAAAGTCTCAGTATCGATACATTAGATTTTCCCCACAGACTGATTTTTAGATCGATTTATGTCACTGTGAAGGGCAACTTGCCGAGCACTTTTTGATGTAGTTGGATTTTAGTAATATAAATCAATGAATAAGATTAATCCTTACACCACTACTTAAAAAGCACCATGAGAAGAAACATTTAATGGGAAATGTTGCAAATCATGTGAACATAATGTGGACATCTGAGTACCACAAAATCCGATGCTTAGGAACACCTTACATACAAATTTTTTCCTTCCGTAAATAAACATCTTGGAGCGTTCTTTTGATTAAAAGATCCATTTATTCAAGTAAATGATGAATCAGGCCAGTACTTCAGATCTTTCACCATTATGCCAATTGCACAAGTACCGTTCAGTCGCGAGTAGAAGTTTAAACTCCTAAAGCAAAAACAGTTGGTACAGAAACTGCAACAATCTGTCAACAATGACCAATGTATGACCAACAGTTGTCAGTTGCTTAGAAAAAACTCTTTGTGGACACATTTTCTAAAACAAGTGGTGAAACATGGCAGAGGTGGGTTTTTTTCTTTAAATGAAGGCCATTATCAGTTGATCTCCATGATGCATGTTGTTATACAAATTGTGCCATATATATTATGTCTGTAATTTTGTTAACACACAGGACTCCTGCAGTATTTAAAGCACTCTTCATTGTGTTGTATGCTATTTGTCATGCTGTTCTACTATCTGAATATGATTTTTGGGTATTGTCCAAAGTGAACTCAGCTGTCAACAGCATCACATAACAAACGTATATTCACCCCCAGAATCAATTATTTCTTGCGTAGTCATGCTTTCAGCGGTTCAGTTTCACTTTAGTCTTATCTTAGTATAATCACGCAGCACTTGTTTTTGTTTGACAAGCTTTTAATTTCCTCATCGTGATGATGCCACTTATTACCACGTTCACTGCCACCTACCAGCTATTATGCCTGACACTTTAATGGTTGTGTTGATTGATTTCTTCCTACACAGCTCCTGCCTATTTTATTCTTGATTATCCTACTTCAATACATTGCAACATTTTTCTGACATTATTCGTACATATTGTACATTAGTTATAATGTAGTCTTTATAAACACTGCAACATTCATTCTCAATGACAGACTTATCAGCACAACAAAACAAAGGCGCAGACAGTAAAGGCTTTCCACGCACTGACAGAGTAGAATAAAAACGATAAAGAGAAGAGGTCCAGTGACAAGTGGTTGTTGGATTTTAAAAGACTATGTACAGGAACAAACCCTCACAGATCACCAAAGTACTCTTAAATCCCTTCAGGGGATCAAGTGAGACGGCTTCTGTTCCTGCAGAAGGGCGTTCCAAGTGAAGGGGGCAGAGTAAGAGAGGGACTGTATATAGAATACACAGAGATCTTTGCGTTTATTGAATTCTTAGCTGAGTCACTGCTGTATAAATCCCTCATACCAGAGTGTATAACGTCTGTTGCAGTGTATGGTGCTGCATTTGGTGTGACGTCAAGCTTCTTCAACAAATATTCTAGGGGAGCAATTTTTAGCACTGTGAAATGCAGCATTCATCAATTCCTGGAGACAAATTAGGCTGCAAGACCTCTTAGTGTATAGGCAGCTGGTGTGCATTAAGAACTCCAAAGTGTTGACATGTTGCCAAGAGGCCATTCACTGTGAGGTCTCCAGGTCTCGAGTATTCTGCTGATGAGGCTCTCAGCCTCATCTTTTAGTATCGGCTGGACTGAACAATCAAAATGCTTGTGAACATTTCTCATTGAAGCTACTCGTCCCAACTGCTGAAAAGAGCCATCAGTTTGTGACGGTCTTCGTCCTTTCCTGCTTTACAGCACCAGAGACGTCTCCAACAGGACTGCTGAGATAACTTGAATTAATCATCAGGGATCCAGGGCAGATTCAAGGCGCTAAGGGAGGGGGCTTCTCCATTATTCTGATTGGTGGTCAGTGGTTGGAGCAGGTATTGAAGAGAGTAACAGAGAGACTCGAGAGAAACATGATGTGCTTTTGAGCACATGGGTTGAATCTTTTATACGTGTTTACTATGATTTGAAATGTAGTTCAGGTAGTGTTTTGTGTCGTAGATGTTCTGTACATTGATGTGTAGGCAGATCAAATTGGTTGGTACAAACCAGACCCCTAAGCAGTTGAGTCCAATAATCCGTCCTCACTAAATCCAGGATTACAGTTATCTGAAGATACATGTACCTCATACTGCTTACATTGCTGTGATGTGTGATTCCTGGTTGAAGAACTTCAATATGTATGCAGGCACATGGAATTACAAACAGCTGGGGCATTGGTAGCCGTGCGGTTAGTGTGCGTGGCCTGTATACAGAGGCTTTATCTCTCATTTGAATCGGACCTGCCCCTTTCCAGCATGCTGTTCCCCACTCTGTCTTCCAGGTTTCCATGTCTATCCACTGTCTTAAGGCATAACAAGTCCAAAATGAATCTAGAAAATAATTACAAATGGTTAAAAGGGAGCATGCCGGTGGCGCAGTGGCACTGCACGAGCTCCCATGTATTGAGGCTAAAGTCCTCGTGCGTCCGACCCGTGGCAACCTTACCACATGTCTCTCCCCACTTTCCGACTTTATCCACCATCTTATTGATTAAAGGCTATAAAGCCAAAAAATAAACCTTGACAAAAAAAACAAAAAAAAAGGGAGCATGTCATCCAGAATGCCAGAAATTAATTAAAGATTTGAAGAAATCCCCGCTTTCTGTGGAGCCCTCAAGCCTCCTGGAAGAATGCCTCTTTCATCCATGGAGAAGCTGTGACGGAATCCTTGAACTCACCTCAAAGGGAAACTGAAGAGCACAAGATAACCCAATCAAAGTGTCCATCCGTTCCATTAGAACATGCCTTCACATTTGATATCTGTCAATGGCTGCAGAGCAAAGGCGAGGGAGTCCTTAAATGCCACGAACCTCTCAGATCTGCTCAACTGTCTCCGAAAGGGGTAACCCACAGAAGGCCAAAATTTGACTAACCCTCCCACCCGACTCTGACACACACACACACACACACACACACACACACACACACACACACACACACACACACACACACACACACACACACACACCTACACACACACACACACACACACACCTACACACACACACACACACACACACACACACACATACACACACACACGAAGTAGCTGAAGGACACTTGATGAATGCACATAAATCTGTGTGTATGTAATAATAATATGTAAGTAAGTAAAGTAAAGTAAAATTTATTTATATAGCACTTTTCGCAGGCAGGGGCCACAAAGTGCTTCACAAACAGGGTTTAAAACATCTCAAGCAACAAACAGACAGTACAGAGACCATAGCAGCCCTAAAAGAGACCAACCAAAAGCCTGGACAAATAAAAACGTCCCCAGTTGACTCTTGAAAGTGTCGGAGTCACATTGAACGAGCATCCAATAGGCCGACGTGGATTGACGTCTCGGAGGTAGTGTCCGTGTTGCGGAGCGGGACTGGACGAAGGCACATCCAGCGGTCACGTGAGCTCCAGCTGGTCCACGCTAGAAAAGCCGGCATAAACACGGAAGTAGGCGATGGCGATGAAAACCCCTGACCATGGCTCCAGCACTGTGAAGGGTCCAGGACAGTTGTTGAAGTGCGGGCAGGCGGCAGCGAGGACACGCTGGCGCACACGTGTGACAGTCTGAACACATGTTCAGACATCTTATTGGACACATCATCTTATACTCGGTCAAGTTCAGGGTCACAGACTCTACAAGTTCAGAGTGACCTCTGCTATAACTTACAGTCACTCACTCCCTAACCATGACAGCAGTTACAGCTGCACTTATAGGGTTGCCGTTGCCGTTACTATCACAACCAAGGTCACTTTGTTGCATGGTAGAACTGGCTTAGCAATACACTCTATTACATGTTTACTGTTTATGTCATTTCCCCTCATGAGTCATATATAAAAAAAATATATTATTTGAGTCTTCTGAATCTTGCCCGTGTGAAATCAAGAGGGTCATATAGACTTTTTGTCAAAGATGTTTCTCAGAGATTAGACCATAGAATTCTTTCTATGAGATATTTGTAGACATAAAAGATCAGACCATGAAACATCTCAAATACAGAATACAGTGCTTCTCTGATGTCCAGATGTGTTTGGGTAAACAAGTTTAGGTATTGTATTAGACAAAAGGTACCTATGCCTTGCTCGCACATGCAATCAATTTATCAAAACCACTGTAAATTGTAAGCATATAAGCAGGTCAGTGTTGCTGGAAGTGGAAGTTATATAATCATGTTTCTCTGCATCTCTCACTTTTTTGCAGCTGTCTGAAACTCTTTTCGATGGCCAAGGACTTTAGGCATTTTGCAAAGGAGCTAACCTGCACTTTAAGTTCGCTGGTGTGTTCACACTTATAAAAATAAAATTGGAATTCATTACCTTCAGCTCTGCAGCCATTGTCTACAACCTATTTAGGGCTGGCTGTTGGCAGCAGTAGTAGCATGAGTAACTGTCACATTTCACCTCAAAAGCTTTGATTCCCGTGTGGGTTTGTGTACAGTACGTATTAGAAAATAGCAAAAGAGAGACCCCCAAAACACACTCATACACAAGTCCCCCACAGCCCTCCCCCCCACCCAAAGTACCCCACAGATAGACAAGAACTTGCTCATACTGTAACAAAGACTTGAGAATTGATGGTGTCAGTCTAACATTTGCTATTTTCTGTTTTAGCGCGGTGTCGTTCTGCCACCCAGCATTCCAAGTTGGCAACATTAAATCCAACAGCCTGTTCTGATGGAGAATGGGGTATCGTGTTTGAAAGAAAAGTTCCGAAATAGAGCTGTCATCGAGTGTTTGGTTAGAAATTCCCCAACTCTTTTCGGTTTTTTACTGTTCGGGCAAAGAAGTAGCCAACCTGCACTTTGAAATGTCCTCTATTTAGTGTGACTTCACACTGCTAAAAAGAGTTTGGGATTCTTCAGCTCTACAGCCATTGTCTACAAGCTCTTTGGGACTGGCAGTTGGCAGCAGCAGGAGCATCCGCTGCCACATTCCACTTTAAAAAAAAAAGAAGAAAAAAAAAAGAAACACACACACTCGCGCACAGTTTCCAGTGTGCGTGTGTGTTTTCCAGTTGTTTTTTTGTCATTGCACTAGCTCTGTTGTCTATTGTCTATTTCTGTGAAAAAGCCAGTTACACAATCAAACCCACAACTCCACCTTCGTGCCAAAGACGAAGCCCTAAAGGTCTTCATGCTCCAGCTGAGGTTGACTTTGTGACAGTTGTGTGCGAGTCCTGAAGCACATGCTGTCGACGGATGTTGACAACAAACCTGGCTCCCATGGTCATACGTTTTATTAGACATCCCAGACTTTGTTGCCTTTTTCATGGAACAGACATAAAGGGGATGATGAGCAGCATCATTATTTGGCTTTTCTTTTAAAAGCTTTGAAGACGCTCAGCCTAATTTGCTGAGCATGTACTTGCAAATTTCAGTGCACAAGACACACGAAGCGCCTGAGCCAACAGAGAGTTTTGAAAGGCCAAAGCTTAAACTGTATCAGTTAGTCAAAGTGGAAATCTCATCAGCTAGAAGCTTTGACTTTGTAAAACTTTGAATGTAAATGAGCTGTAATAGTTTAAAACACTGAAGTTACTCTAATAGAGACTAAAGAAAAGGAACACTAATACAAAGCTTTGATTGTAAACGATGACAAACTGATTCTCTTGATTTGCAGGATCCATTGGGCAGGCACAGAAACAGCCACCCAGTGGTGTGGGTACATGAGTGGTGCAATACAATCAGGTCAGCGAGCTGCTCTGGAAGTCCTGGCTGAACTCTACCCGACGGAGCTGACCCAGGAGGAACAGGAAGCAGTGCGGCGTGGTCAAACTGTCAAGGTTCCTTTCCAGAAAAGGCAATCATCCTGGTTCAAATACCTGCCTTCAGGCAAGACTTTGGTCATTTCTACAATGACTATAAGTGCAGCCGTCTTGCTGGCTCGTCATCCAAATGCATTGCTAAAGGTTAAGTCTTACATCACCAATGGATTTTAAGCAACCAGGCAGGGTATGTTGATGTGGTAACAACTTTGATGAATCAACCTGACAAACTTCTCTGATATTGAATTTTATTGTGACGTAAGATGAGGGGTTACTGTATACATTCCCTCATGACTATGTGTCCTTTTAAAATGTGTTTATTAAAGAAAGACCTCTTTCAGCAGTTCAATAGTGTTCTTTGTTTAATTTCCCTCCAAATGACTATGATAAAACGTGTGTCACATCTATTCATTATTAAAATAGCTTATATTGTTCCAGATCATGGGGCGAGGCGTTGAAGGCAGGGTCTGCAATTCTGGAAAGCTAGCCAGATGTGAAAAACAACATCTCCTCTGGGCTCCTTCTAAAGAAACTCGCCCTGCAACAGAGCATAGAGAAGACCTCAGAATACCACTTTTAAGTTTGTTCAACTACTACCTCATATCTCATTTAGTAACACGAAAACACTGAACATTATCACAGTGAATGTTGCAGTCAGCCATGGGCAGTGGTCATTTGGTCTCTCACGGTAGACGTGGAATACCTCTGGCGACGTTGAAGCACTTTGAGTTCAGGCTGGTGCATGGCAAGGGTAGATAACGCACAGGGATCCAAGGAGTCATTTCATTGGTACTTTGCATTCCAACCTCAAAGCAGTGATTGGTCGTTTATCCTTGTTTTTACTCACAGACGGTTGCTTTGCTTTTATGTGTTTTGCTTTCATGCAATTTTCGGGTTTTTAATTTCTTTTCATCGTTGTCCATATCTGTTCTACTTTGGTGGTTGATCCTTTCTTTGTTTCGACATCGTAAATGTTTCCTTGTAACACTTTGCCGAGACTGGCAGTACACTTCTCCACGAACCAGAGTTGTAAATTGAAGCATTAGCTCTATCCACTCTCTCGAGTGGCTTCCTTAATAGTAAAGACTGCTGTAAACACAGCAGACTAGATCACAGTAGACTGCAGTAATTGTTCCCTTTTCTTCTCCATTAGAATAAAATCTAATTCATGTCTTTAGCATACCCATTTAGCCCTTTAGCATTAAACAACAGTTGAAACATAAATAAAGGCTGTGTTTTTTATTGCAACCCTTCAGACTGATTATGTTGTGTTTAAGCCATGTTGCAGTGAGAAAATGCAGTTTTCCCACTGCATTGCTGTGCTTTGTGTCCCAGAGAGCCGTAAAACCAGCTTGAGAAGCTTGGAGCAAAGCCACATGGGCTTGTTCGCTCCCACAAAATCACCAACAGACATTCAAATGGGTCTAAGATGGATAAACCGGTCACACAACGATAATGCAGCAAAAGTGATTTAATCGCTATCACTCGATTGCACTGTTGATTGAAAGGATTGTGGTCCGTCCCCATGTCCCTTCTGGAGAGTATCACCAACACCCACTGGTCATTGAATGCTCATCTGATTCCACTGGCGCTATGGTTTGCTATTTGTCTTTGTTATCTCCAGCTTGCACTAAATCAACTGCCTGGTCTCCCTGGCATTATTTAAGCTGGTCCAGGCTGAATTTAGACCAACCCACATGTGTGGGTGTTTTCCACCATTTGGTCACTTTTTTTATTATCCTGATACCAACTCAGATTTCTGTACTTGTTGTGTTCGCTAAAACTGAGTACTACTCCGTTAAATGGCGTTATTGGATGTCACATAATTAAAATCGTTGTTGTATGGCCTGGATTGCTACACTACAGGAACGCTAACCTGAAAATTGAGGACCCCAAAACCTAATTAGGTTTTGTTAGCAATAGGGTAGTAATGAGTGAACTTAAAAAGAAAGGTGACAATATTTCTCTTTAAGGTGAAAACTGTCGAACAAGTTGCAGCTGATCTGTGGTTAGTTTGGATTAAATTAAAGACCATTTTTCCTGTCAAATATTTTGTCATCCAAGTTTTATTCATAAATGTTCTCAAAGTCCCATCTCGTTCTTCATCACATTAGGGTTGACTTTATACAGTTGTTCCAAGTAGCAGCATTCTTAAAGTATCTACCTACTTATCAATACAGCTGTGCTGTCTACTTTCGACATCAATATTTTTTCGGGCCTGAAAACTTTAGATTTCATACCCATACACTGGCTGACAAACTGATATCCTGGATTGACCACTTTTTAAAGACAGTATCAAAGAAATGTTAATTATGGAATTATTATTGGAACCATTTCAGTTCCTAATATGACCTTTTCTTTTCTTTATTCCAACTTGACCCCCACGTGAGGTGCAGGGATAAGGACTCTAGTGTGGCTAAGAGTTTCCTTCATACACTATATGTCATCGCCAGCTTCAGGCATGCAGTAGAAGGCCATGTGGGGAGTTGTCACTGTGCCTTGTCAGTTGCTGTTTTGTGATTTTTGAACACAATCTTGTTCTGTGGTTTGATGGTGAATGCGTGATGACTGTGAAATGCTGGCTCAGCTTTTAAAAAGCCACAGAGAGAGAGTAAACTTTATTTCCCCAGAGGGGGACGTTTGTCTTTGGCACAGCAGTGCTATGGTCCATTGCTTCACATGCAAGTTGTTTGACATGATGTTAGACAGCTTCACAAAACAAAACAGAAAAGACGTTTAGCATTATATGTGATAGTGTCAACGATGTGAAACAGTGCAAGGCCAAAGGATGAGTTAGAAGCTATACAGATAGTACATTACCAGCCTGTGAATAGAATCAGGAAGTTAGAGAGACTGCTTGACATGGAGTTGTTCCCAAGTGAAGGGTGAGCGGCATTTATGAATATTTCAGCTCTTAAAAGTTTCAAGGCTGAAAACAAAAGCACTTTAATGAAAAATCTGAAATGACAGAAAGGCATCATCATAATCACTTTTGATTCTGCACAGAGGAATATGTCTTCATACATTTTGTGTCATTTATTTCATTCCCTATATTTCCAATAAAGGCTCTTAAGTATAATTACTGTAGCCTATATAACCACCTGCTGTGCCACTTTCTTTGCAATAAGGACCAACTTTAAAAAAGAAAAATCATACACTGCAGTCTCGCGTAATCAACAATCACAAAGAACTCTTTTCCCAGAAATAAAACCAGTCTTCTTTAAGGTATGTTATATAACACAATACTCTCCTTAAATAGTATAAAAACCTATCTTCAGACACCTGTATGGATGTCATCTACTTTGTATTTTATATAAGAAGCAAATGAATGTGTCCTCACACAACGCTGTGCCCCAACACTGTTATATAAACCCTAACACCTTCAATTTGTGTGTAAAATTAAGGCTAATTTGTGGCATCTGTAAAGAGGTGAACATATCTGCTTTCCTGTTGTCTATTGTTATGAATGTGAAGCTGTGTGAAAGTTGTCCAGATACGATTACATAAAGGCTGAGAGTTTTTTTCCCCCCTGCACACGATTTAATCAGTGCTGTAGAGTTGCCATTTGCCTGAATATGCTCATGCGTTTGCAGATGGTAACACAGAAGTTTAAATGCAAAGTAACATTTTTTTAAAGGATTTCACATAAAATAGAGACAACAGCAACATCAAATTCAAGCCATGTCCAACTTAGACCCCAAAAAGCGTTTTTAAACATTATGCATGAAACAGTGCATTTAATTTGCTTCCTGTTGCTGAAGAAAACGTGAGATGCAAAGTCAGACGATTAGGAAGATATTATTTCTTGCAGCTTTTAAAAAAAAAAAAAAGATTCCACTGTAGTCCTATCTGATAGACATCTTTCTATTTAAGAGGAACAAGTGATTTTGAATCGATTTCCTCCATGATTCACAGACCTGCCTACTCTATCCAACTAGATCAAGTGGTTCTGGTGGGTCAGGACCCAGAGGTGGGTTGTGCAGCCGTTTATTCAGTATGAAGCACTTTTGAACCGTTTTTGTTTTGTTCAGTTTCTTTCTCCTGTCACATGTTTTGTACCGACTGAGGTCCAAACTGCACAATTCTTCAGAATATAAATCTCATTGGTTGACAAATATCCTACATTTATGTTGTGATTTTTCATGGAGAAGATGGTTGTGGGTCCTTAGGCTGTTTCTGATGGTTTGGTGAGAAACCCTCACCCTGGTAACCTGCTGGAGGTATTTTTGTCGGGCTTTTGAAGTGCCATAAAAGAGTAAATACTGATCCTGCTGTTGATGCCCTTTTACAACCCTGTCCATCTTTCCTTGTGCAACAGCTGCTCTCATGGTATCTGCTCCATACTCTTGCCACGTCCTTATGTTTGCCAGAGGTGAATGTAGTTTGGAATGTATGCTGGTACTGTTACCACAACCTTCATCACTTCATATTGTTCAACTCACCGTTTAAATGAGTTACAGAGGAATCTCTGACTGTCACCGCACACACAGCTCACCTGAGGTGCTGTCTGTGGGTGTTGTTGGAATATAAAAAGGGTGTAATAAAAAATCACAAATTATTCTGCTACACATTTTGCTTTGAAGGTTTTGCAACAAACATTTGCCTGCCAAAACCCTGCGGTAATGGATATCAGTCAGCTGCAGCACGCTGACGGTTTCTCCCGCTCAGGTTAATCTGAAAGATTTGATGGCCTGCCCGCAGGACGGCAGGGTCTTGGGGGGGTATTTTCTTATTATCATGATTATTTACACTTTACACATTTTAACTTGTGTTTCTAAATATTATGCCATACATTGCTAGACAGCTACGCTTCGAGTGATTCAGATTGTGTAATCTATTTCAAGCCACCCAGCAGCCACAATCTAGGCATCTGTTTGACCACCAGGAAATAAACAATGATTTTTATGGTCTCTTTTTCTGTTATATTTGAGGATTAGCTGAACTCAACTGATTATAATATTCTGACAACAACAGTCCTGTTACATCAGCAAGGATCAATTCGGATAAAAATCTTACCAATACATCCCTCAGTGTTGCTTCAAAAATTGCCACCACTATCCCAATGCCCCACTTTATTTCCCTAATATTCATATTCATGAATTTTTGATTGAAATTCATGGAAAAACCACCCCCTGACTAAAACTCCATTTTAACCAATTTCTGTTTTCCATTTACTCTTCCAAGTCAATGAGAGCCTGAGTTGAAAGAAGGTGTCTTTCTGCTGTGATGAATCTAAAGTCAATTCAATGCAACTGTGACTATGACTCTATGAGTCTTTTTGTAGCTAACGAAACAAGATCATTACTGTACAAGGACACTAGCAGAACATAAAACTAGTGAAGAATCAGCCAGCAAGGATAAGGAGAGTGAAAATGTCTTTTGGGGGTCATCCTGCTTTTCCTCTCCATTTCACCTTTGGTCACTTTCAATTGCACCGAAGCAGGTGAAATCAACTGATAATAACTTGTAATGAACAGATCGATAGCCTTGAACTGTAACTGAATGTAACGGACTTGGTGTCACTGTAAACTGCGATGAATAAGAGTTGCTTTAAATTTTGTATTCCTATTTCTTTGAACAGGGTTTTCACTTGTCACATGATCCTGGACTTCCTAACAACACCAAACTAGAAATTGTATTCAATGTAAAACCTGTCTTTTTTGGTGCAGGTAGACTCCAGTACCGTCTAGCTCTCTTGTCCTTATTTACGTTAGTCCCTCCTCTTTTCAGTTGTTCAGTCCAATACAATTAAATAATTGAATTTACTTCACAGAGACGCTCGTCATTACAGCCTGCCACAGAAAACTCCTGTGGCTCAATGTGAGGCGTGCACAGCAAGTATTGAAAAGCCTTCTGCGTACTCTACACAGGTACAGTGTGTGTGTGCCAAATGATGACTTAATTAACCACTGAATGATCTTTTTATATGAGCATCACATTTGTCTGGGTCAAAGAATTATTTCTGCTCCTTATCACTTGGAGGATCGAGCATTGCCCTTCAGTCTGTGGAGGATCATTCAGGCGACACACTGTTTGTCACTGTTAACAGAGAGATGCAGTCCATTTACTTCAGTGATGTGTCTGAGGGTTGTTACCTACAGCTTTACAACAGACTGCAGGATGAATGATCTGTTGTGTTCGCTCTCAGTTAAATAAAGATCTTATTTCAACTAATCAGCGTTTTACTGTGATAGATAGGCTCAGACGTACAGCGAGATGTGTCACAGAGCACATTGTAGACAATTGCACTATAATGGCAATAATTATTAAATTGCAAAAACAAAGTAGCGTAAGAGTTAATTAGCTAGCATCATGTTTATGAGGTTACTTAAACTGTCTGGGGAGTTTGTTAAACAATAATATACTGCATTTCCAGTGCCTCAACTTCAAATATATCCTTTTCAAATAAGAAATGTTTCCTTTTAACATAAACATTTAATGAATCATATTATTGTAAGGAAATCTGTAGTTTTATTTTTTTTCAACATCTTTAATGACATGGGTTTAGTTGTTGCCACAAAATGATTAAGAGTAGCATCATTACTGTTGGTTTCATTAAGCAGTACTGGTATCAGTAAATGTATGGATAAAATCCTAACAATACCCATCCCTCGTAAGGTATGTAAGTTACAAAGGTACTTGTGAACTGACTTACTGTATATCCAGTCGCACAGCCTCTCTTCTACCAGAGGATTAGTGTAGTGGATTCAATAAACTGCAACGAAATACTTCATGACGCTTAAAAAAATCATTTATTCCAAATGATGTGATCAAGGGGATAGATGATTCCTGCAATTATGGTTTGACTGCAGTTGGTTGTTTTGTTATGCAAATATACCAATTGCTACTCCGTTAATGTTGGCAAATTTTTAACTTATGGCCTCTTCTCTTTGCCAAAACAGCTCTCCTGCTTCTCCTGCTGAACATACATCAGGATTTTTCAGCCGTTCTAGGAATTTAACAAGTTAATTGTGCAGCTGCATTTTCAGCTGTGATTTAGTAACTTTAGGGTTTAAGGCCAACTTTCTTTGGAATAACTTTCTTTATTAGTCGGCAGCATCATTTTGCATGTATTTCATTTTGAAATAATCAGATACAAACATACTTTGCATGGTGGATGATTTTTTTCCACCAGTGTTCTAGTTCTTGCCTTCATCTTTGATGGGGGGGGGGGATCTCAGTGCTTACCATCACTGCTGCTTGTCATTTCCTTCACCTCATTCAGTAGCAGTTTGCTTCCTCCCTTCTCCTTTTCTGTGTCAGAATACCAATCTATGTAGGCTGCAATGTAAGAAGAGTTTTACACAGACAGCTTCTGGTAGTGTACTTTTGGCAGTTTACTCGCCGCTGTCTGAGTCACTCCTCCTGCTAAGCAGCCGTGTCAGTGCCATCACAGCTGGGATGACATCTGCAGCGGAGGCCTGTGC
Source organism: Symphodus melops (assembly GCF_947650265.1). Taxonomy (NCBI): domain Eukaryota; kingdom Metazoa; phylum Chordata; class Actinopteri; order Labriformes; family Labridae; genus Symphodus; species Symphodus melops. The sequence continues at coordinate 18,290,733 of NC_136706.1, forward strand.
AGAGCTGATCTCTCTGGTCAGCTGCTCGAGGGGGGCGAGGAGGTTGATCATATTTTGCAGTATTCCCCATTGATATGCTGTTAGTGTCACCTGGAGGTCAAAATCAGCACCATATGCACCCTTGCCAGCAGGCTCTGCATCATAAAAGAATTTTAATTCCACCTGGTTAAAGCTGTTACAGCAGCGTCCTTTGCTCATTCTGTCCGTCTTTGAGTCAACTGAATGAAAGTTATGAATACTTGAAATGCACAACTCTTTTCTTTCTTTCTTTCTGCTGCACTGACACAATGAGCTGCAAAATGTGTGCTATACACGGCATACTTGAAACATCTGACTCCATTACTGTTTAAGCCTGTAACACCCCTTGTTGTAAAATTACAACGTCACCTTTAACCATCCTAAAAAACAATCTGTTATATTTTATCTTAGTTTTTACCACATTTACATAGTCATTGGGTCCTATTGTTCAGTCTCACAATGCTATTGGATCTTACATTTGTTTACAAGTCACGCCTTCTGGCCATGAACTCACACAACCTCTCAAGGTTTCCTTCGAACAACAACTATTTGTTTCATTGGACTGGATTCATCAGATTCAAGTAAGTAATGTCTTTTATATTTTTTTTGGTTGTTATTACAATGTCTAGAGCATGTACATATGTAGTTATTGTGGAATAGATGCATCAAATTTCATTTAGAGCTTGTTATATAATTGTTGCAATTATACAACACTGGGTGAATGTGGTAGTCAAAATAGCTGGCTTGTTGCAGTGGGCTCAAACAGGTTGTATTCCCTCCACTACACCACTGCCTGAAAGAGAGTATTTTCTTTATACATGGATATTATACATTCTACCCTTCTGTTGTGTTATGGTCAAGTTTGACTGATTTAAAAGTTTTATTTCTAAAAAATGTAGTTAATTTGATCAGCCTGACCTAAAATTCCATGACTTTGTCCACAAAGAGGATATCAACAGACAATTCAGTTCTGGGGAAAGGAATGTTCCTGAATGTGGGGTGTGGATGTAAGTGGGGGTATGCATGTTTTCCTTTTAGTATGATAATTAGAGCCATTAACTCATTTACATTCACATTTACATTCAGGGTATTTAGCAGACGCTTTTGTCCAAAGCGACTTACCAGGCAGACAGTATTGTCTGCCTCGAAAACATTTCTACCCTGAACACCTAGTCCACCACCCTATTCTATTCCTTCAGGTTATGTACTACAATATATAAAACATATATATATACACATGTTAATTAATTTATATTTTATTTTCAGAATGCAACCAGCAAGGAGAGAGCCACGATACTGTGTGCGGGATGTCATTGAAATGGTCCAAAATGGAGAGAGTGAGGTGGAAATGGAAAGCAGTGACACCGATGAAAGCGATGAAGACTCTGATGAAGATGTCTGTAAAGAAGTGGACAAAGAAAACCAACCACCCATGGACTGTCCAGCTGATAATTACATGGACATCGAGCCAAAAACAAACAAACACACCATGTCCCGTGACAGGTATCGCTGGCTGAAAAAAGATTTCATCAGTCCCAACACTGATTTTTCTGGTCTGGATATCACAGCAGATGACATTTCCCTCCACACACCATTGGAATACTTCCAGAAGTTTGTGTCCGAAGACATGGTTGAGGCTCTGGCACAAAACACGAATGAGTACAGCTTTCAGGAGCGTGGAACATCTGTAAACACCACAGCAAAGGAAATCGAAAAAATGCTTGGCATGTACCTGAAGATGGGCCTGGTACAAATGGCTGGAACCCGTATGTATTGGGAGACAGAGACGCGGTACTCCCCTGTTGCTGATGTGATGCCACGCAACAGATTCCAATCCCTGTTGACGTCATTACATTTTGTAAACAACATGACAGTATCTGAGACGGAAAAGAAAGACAAACTATGGAAACTCAGACTGTGGCTTGATTCATTCAGAGAGAAATGCCTGCAGGTGGTACCAGAAGAGCACAACTCTGTGGATGAGATGATGATTCCTTTCAAGGGGAAATTCAGCAGCATCAAGCAATATATGCGAGGCAAGCCAAACCCATGGGGATTCAAAGTGTGGGTGAGAACTGGGATCTCTGGCATGATGTGTGACTTTGATGTCTACCAAGGCAGTGTCAACGGAATACGAGCCAAATCTGAACTTGGATTGTCAGGTGAGGTTGTGATGAAACTTGCTTCCACACTTCCAGAAGGTCAGAACTACAAACTGTATGCAGACAAATATAAGTTCCCCATCAAATCCCGTCGCTGGTACATGTACATCTTCTGGCACACCATCATCCTCGCTGTGGTCAATGCCTGGCTGCTCTACAAGCGGGACTGTAAAGCGCTCAAGATGTCTAGCAAAGAGACAATGAACAGGAGACAGTTTCAGGCACAGCTAGCATCCTCTCTCATCCTGGTAAATGCAACACTTCAAACTCCAAAGAGAGGACGGCCATCTTCAGGCAAAGGGAGCCCAGCAACACAGACAGTGACATCAGGAAGCCCTCTGAATGCTCAGAAGAGGCCATCCAAGAGATGTGCACACCTCCCATTGGATGTACGCAACGATCTAGTTGCCCATTTCCCAAGGAAGACAGGGAGAGGACGCTGCAGACACTGCAATAAAGGATACACCAACACACAATGCAGAAAGTGTGATGTTCGCCTTTGCTTTACAGACGACAGGGACTGTTTTTGGGACTTTCACCACCAATGAAAGTCTTCATGACCAATGTCAAGAAAAGAAAAAAAGAGGGGGGAAAAACGTTTTTAAAGAGTTTTATCTTGTTTAATATTTTTTATATTTTTATTGTTTTTAATAAATGACTTCATAAAAATATGACTAATGTGTGATTATTATTAATGTTATACTGTTAGGGGGCAAAGGAAGCAATCAACCCTGCAAATGAACCCTTAGTTGTTCTGAATTGTTCAGACAACAGAAATTCTGCTCCCAACTAAGTCCAATGTTGCAATATTACAACATTTCTCTAAAAACGTACATACATTTTTTTTTTTTAAAAACTCTTTAATTTCTGCATCAAATGCCTCCTAAAACAACATCTGAAAGGTCAAATATTTTTTTTTTAGGTTTTTCTATATTTGGGTCTTACAGGGTTAAGCCATGTTGTGTGTTGTCTCTCACTGCTACTTGCTTTTTCTCCTTTGAGATTTTTCACATTACAAACGTGACATCCAAGGCGGTTGCGATTGCAGCCTCAGTGTGAGATCCTCTGCACTTTTGTGAATGAAGGACAGCCTTTTGAAGTTCAAAGTTCCTGTCTATCCATTGTGCTGTGAGGCTCAGCATGCTAGCATGGATAACAGCAGACGTCCAGATGTCTGTGGTAAAAATAGCGATTAGCTTCTCAGTGATGTTGTTAAGCACAGCTTAGAGCTCAGGTAAGGCCACATCAAAAAAAAAAATAACTCCAACTGGGAACTTTGTTGTAAGGCTCCAAACAATCTTCAGAATATGACATCTTCAATGAAAACCTCTCATGTCCAGAGCAAAACACTTCATCGGTTTCTGTGATGATTTTTGCCCTGAGGTGGTCTGTATTTCATGGTTTTATTAAAGTACTGAAGAAGAGGCTTCTTGTGATTTTTTTCTTTCTGCTGCTTTTCAGTTGGAATGATGGTTCTTGAGATGTCCAAAGTTCCTCTTCAAATCACCGAAGCTGAACAATCACTGCAAACAGCAACTTTCTATATGTTTCAGAGAATTTACCCTTTCACATCGTGGGCATGTTTAGCATGTCCCTCTCTCATGATGCACAGACATACATGACGTAATCATGATGTGCTGCATGCATGTCACCCTCGTCCAGGGAGACATGACGTGGACTTCAAGCTTGTCAGCTCGAAAGCAACGGCCTATTGTTTTATTGGTTTATTATATCAGCAGATATCAGCATGTTGGCAGATAGCTGAAAGTCTAAAATCCGCAGAAATGATGCTGATAACAAAGTGCATCCCTAATATAATAATTCTGTTTTTTTGTTTACAATGACAACAAACTGCTAACCTTATTGTTTCGCAGTGAAGCTATCGCTTATGCTGCAACGCTCCGAACATTTTTGAAGTTGATTTTTTTTCTTCTTTGCAAAAGAAGAGGTTTATTAAATGGTCACTATTATTCTGTATGAAAATGACGAAACCCAGATGTGTATCATTATTTTGACATGGGTGCTTTTACAGGGAATATTAGAAAATTCCCAGTGAAACAAAAAGGCCAGGTCGTGGTTGTTGACTGTGTTTACTCTTGGAGAGAACACTGGATGAACCAATCATTTAATGAAAACTTCCCAGAAAAAAGGAGATTAAATTGTTATCACTTGATTGCACAGTTGATTCAAAGGATTTTTGTTGGTCCAAATTTTGCCTCCAGTGTGGATCACCAACACCCGCTGATCATTGAACAGTAGTTGGTGCCATAGCTTTCTATTTGTCTGTGTTATCACTGTCATGCACTGGATCAACCGCCTGTCCCTCTGTGTTTTGTTTTTTGTTTTTTAATTTAGCCAGTCCAGGCTGAATCAAGGCCAACAACACAAAATCTCTACATACACTGCAGCTCCAGAACAAAACTGATTTCAATTCAGATTTCCACATGAGGGTCACTTATAAAACAACTGCATGGACAACACGGTGTAAAGTCTCTGAGATCACTGAAATAGTAAGTATGACAAAGCCACCTGACAGCAAGGTAATATTAGCAAACAATGGCTAACATTCATGCATACAAAATTAAGTCTAGCAGGGTCAGCAGGCTCATGCAAGAAAAACATTGCCTCTGTATTCTAAACAATACTCTGTTAAAGCCAAGCTTCAGCACCAAGGACAAGGACACAAGACTAAACAAAGGGAAGCCGAAAGATTTGAATGTGAATACCATTATAATCAGAGCAGAAGCAAAAACATGCCAAGAGTTAAAAAATAAGCCGATCAGAACAACTGAAGGGGACGAGTGCTGGAGTTGAGCTGTGCGCTGGTCTTTCTATTCATAGTGCACTTTTGTTAGACGCACAAAATGGGCCTCTGCAACAACCTCCTGTCATGATAGTAAATTTCAATCAATCAATCAATCAATCTTTATTTGTATAGCGTCAATTCATAACAGGCGTTATCTCGAGACACTTTACAAAAGCAGGTAAAGGACCTTACTGTTTGTCTGTTAACATTAACGAAAGAGCAGTTAACAAGACCATGCTCATCGTTATGTTTACAAAAAGCAGGTAAATCACCTTACTTATGGCTATATTACAAGAGCCCAGCTTAATTCTTCATAGCGTGGCAAGAAAGAACTTCCTTTTAACTGGCAGAAATCTTCAGCAGACCCGGGCTCATGACGGAACAGCCATCTGCTAAACTGTGCTGGGCTTGAAATGGGCTGGGGGAGATGGGACAAGATGCAGAAAGAAGAATATTTTAATTTGAAACAGTCTCAATCCTTGAAGCATTTATGTGAACAATTAGCTGATTGTTTTTGTATTAAAGGACCTTGTGAAGCTGTCTTAATTTTGTTTAGTTTTTTAATTCCTAAACCATTAACATTAAGAGGGGAGGAGGGCCGCTAACAAGCTTAATGAGACTTAACAGGTTGCACCTGGGAGTTAACGAGCTTCACTTCAGCTGCAAGGAGGATAGATGGTTGTATGCCTGATGTGAAGCAGTTGACGCTAAAGCTTGATGCCTTTTCTATACTTTTAACAATAGCATGGTTTTACAGCTTAGGGGTTGAATAATAATTTATGTCAATTCACTACTGAATACATTTTAATCAATGCCTTCTGTGATAAAATATATGCAAAATATTCTCGCTACCTGACTGGAGGATAGACTGTGAAAAAAGCTAGATTCAAAAAAAGGGCAATATGTAACCTTAACACCTAACATTTAAAATAGGTACTGCAGCCTAAATTTAAACCATTAATAAGAGCTGTCTCCCCGTCCCTTCCACCCATGAGCTGAATGCACTCGCAGAAACCTTGAAACATTTCTGCATTCTAACTTCTCTTCATTATTCAAAATAATCTCCTATATTTATCCTAGTTTTATTTGTGGCCGTAGAGCTTGAAGAAAACTTTCAAGCAAAGAAAAACAATTTTTTCTCGTCTCAGGGCAAAATGATGGTTGGATTCATGACCATTCAACACTTCTACCATGTTTCTAATGAGACACAGCTTTATGTAAATGGGTGAAGTATCCCTTTAACCAGCTGTGATAATATTTTTTATCCCTCTGGTTTTCTGCTTAAAGCACGATCTCCTTACATCCCAGATCTTTATTGACATTATGTTTCCAGCCACAGCCTGCCACATACCTCAGTGTTACAGCTTTTACTAGCTTTAACGAAAAACAGCTGAAAGTTAAAAGGGCCACTCCGTGCTTGTTCTGATGAGATGCGAGAAATTGCAAGTTCTCCTTTCTTATTTCGGCTGTAGTTACAGTATGCTCCTCCAATTGTTAAAAGAGGAATGCACAAACCCAGCTACATCTTATTAAGGTCAGGTCTAATTAGCAGTAAGTTTAAAGCGTGCTTTTTGTTTTCCTGATTTATATGTTCACCTTCTTAGAGTTTTGAACGAGCAGATAGAGGGTGCTTGAATTTTTGGTATCAAAATATCAAAAGTTTCCACTTTGGTGAAAGTAAAACTTTCCAAACTAAAAACATCATACGCATTCAAAGTGAGTGGGCACAGAGTAGCAGTAATCACAGGTTGAACCTTATAAACACAGATGGAAAGACACAAAAAAATCTACTTCAATACAAGGCCAATAATACTGCTGCCTCAAATATGATCTCACGATCTATGATCTCATATATGGATCTAATTTCCGAACGTGGCACAATCTTTAAAAGAAAACACTTGCTTATAAAATAAAAATGTAATTTTTTACTTCATTATATTAAAAAGTCTTATCTTGTTCCTCCCAGGAGACATGCCGGAAGGATGTCGATGAGAGGAGATTAAATGGCAAAAAATAGGACAAGATTATTGAGGAAGGACAAGAGAAGATTGTATTATTGTATATTTCATTTTTGGCCTCTTTCATCATCTTTGAGGTTGTTTTAGGAGTTAACGAAAGGTTGAACACATAAGTATGACGAGCACAATCCCATAATGTGATTGATTTAGATATGTAAGTCATTGAACACTGAGATGAGGCTTCATCCTGTCATGATTACGTCCAGATATAAATGTTTCTTTGGTATAGGAGTTGCCGGCCACTCGGTGGGGAGGTGAGCTCAAGCTGCTCTGTGAACATGTGAACAGCATGTGAGGAAAACACGTGCTCGCCTTCACTCAACTTAATTTTGTATTAGTTATTTCTGGCTTGTGACCAGTGACCCCTAAACTCATTTCTCTGTGTGTGTGCTGGGACAAACTTCAGCCTCTATGAGACACTGAATAGATGGAAGAGAAAGTGTAGACCGATGGATATTTATTTATTTATGAATCCTTTTCAATAGAGAATCCTGAAAAAACTTTGGGACTAAATACACTTTTTTTTCTCTCTAAAATTTAAAGGTTAATTAGAAACGCATCATAATAAATTAAAGCAAACATTGTCCTTGCAAATACCTTACCACTTAATTATTTAGATATTTAATTTTGACGACATTTGGATAATATCTGTTTTAATTTACTATTCTAAAAAATGTTTTAATTTTAACTCAGGGCGTTTTCACATTAAGCATGTATGTGTGTTGTACCGTGCCCGAGCACGATTCCTCCCCTCTTCCCCTCTCCCCTGCTGCTCTGTGTTTATATTGTGCCTCAGTAAACTTGTGAGTACACAGTCCGACACAACAGGTGGCAGTATGTACAGTACATCCTGCTAACAGTGGATGTTATTGTTCTTTCTGAAATGCCAACAACCCTTTTCCTACTTCTGCATCTATCGTGCAGCTCAGAGGATGGTTAGCATTGGCCCGGGCTGTGCTAATCCACAAGGACACATGTAATGTGATCAAGACCACCTCTTCAAGCGGACCAGAGCACAGTGCCTGATTACCTGTACATTTGCGTTCACACTGATCAAATGAACCGAACTTCAATCGTCCTCCGCCTTTTGCTGCATTCATATGCTGCTTGGATGGTCCAAGTTTCCAAGTTGACAAATCCTTCTTCCAGTGTGTTGTAATGGGTCTGGTGTTAAAGGGAGGGGTGCCAGAATCAGTCTGACAAATAATAATACTTTACATTTGAACAAAGAGACCTTAAACCCGCACAAACAAACGTGCACAAACAACAGGTTCAATACAATTCTACATTAAATATATACACCAGACACCAGTTCAGTTTTCATTTGTTTATTTGAAGTTCAATGAGGACAGTCTATTCCATGTAATCCACCACCCGTTCTTTCAATCCGTGAACAATCCAATGTATAAATGATCCACTCCAGGTTTTACCACGGATTCCCACCCTCCCGTCAGTAGAATCTGAGGTTAGTCAGGGATGACATGCCTGTCACGAAGCTCGTTACTCAAGAGGCAGCGATCATGGGATTTAAATGGCAGATACTTCCGCAAGCAGGTAAGAGTATTTTAGTTTTGGTGTGTTGACGTGTCTCTTCAGCAGTCACGAACGCAAGTGTTTGGAGGTGGGGTTTTAAATCATGCGTTATTGGATGATTGGTGCTAGGTGGGCGTGAACGGCTGGATTTGTGAATGAATGAACTAATTGATGAATGTTATTGTTATTGTTGTTGTTGTTATCTTCTTGTCCTCCTGCAGGTCTATCCCTTCCAACGCAGTAAGCAGGACAGGGGTTATTGGGTCTTCATCAGAGTCCTCCAGAAACATTTCTAAATCATGCTGGTATTCCCGTTTCTCCAGCTCTTGAGCAGTGGGATAGCAGGGCTTCAGCTGGGAAATGTGTACAACCCTCAGGTCCTGCCCAGAATCCTCCAGAACCACTTGGTAGTTCACTGGTCCTACCTGTTCAACCACTCGATAGGGCCCTTGCCATTTAGGGGCTAGCTTGACAGTAAAGGATTTTTCGGCCTTGGAGAGGGGATGGGCTCGGACCCAAACTCTGTCTTGTATCTCGAAGTCCATGTCTCGTCGGGTTTTGTCAGTGTCAGTGTTTTTTCTGTCTACGCTGTGCAGAATCTATGTTTTTATTGACAATGTCATGTGATTTTAATTAGGTCGGAAAATTGTAGTAACAGTAAAAGACTGTGGATGCTATAAAGAAGATCAGTGAAACTTAAATGTTAAAAGTTATATTTGAACAAAAATGGATCCGCATAAATGAATTACCAAAAAGCATAAGAATGAAAAAAACAATTTTGATATGAAGTCAGTCACTTCAGATCATTTTCGAGTTTTCAAGATGATTTTCCAACTCGATCCAAGATCACACTACAGGCTGATAAGTCAACACTTTTGGTGTTTTTGAGAGTTAGTGTAGATGGATACTTGGCCAATTGTCTTGCCATTGGATCAGATTGATCTGGATAGTCTGTGTGCTGCTTATATTCAAGAACAGATTATGAGATGCTTGTTTTAAAATGTACTCACCACTGAGTTGCTGCAGGAAGTTCTCATTGGATTTTGCAGCCAATGTAATGCTGGAAGAGAAGCCAGGTGTTAGGAATGCTACTCCAGGATGAATTGATTGACATTGTACAGTGGCACTGTCTTAATCACAGACTGGAGCTAGCTGTGGACCAAGCGCTTGCTACAGGGGGAACAAACGATTTCCATGCCTTCCTTAACAGCCTGTATTTATTCATATAGCCAGTAACCCAAAAACAAACGGAAGCTGAGTAAATATGCTTACAACCTACACATCATACTCAGAAGGATTGGAAGAGTGTTCGGTGTTTGCTGGGTAGCTTCTTCATGCAGAGCAGTCACTGCAGTTTGGCACACTTATCTAGCCTTGGCATAACATTTCCGAGAGGCATCAGAGGATGATACAAGAAACAGTAAAGTGAGGGCCAGATTTAGAGGTCTGAAGTCTAAGTTGTGTTCTGTTAACTTCTGGAAAAGTCTTGCACTGCTGAAAGATGTTCTGACCAAACTGAAGAACTTCATTTTATTCTTGATTCTTCATGATAAATTCTTCAGAACAGGAAGACCACACTACCAAAGGCCCATGAAATCATGGCAATGTATGTCAAACACATTGAAAGCCTAAGTGCAGGACAACATTCAGTTAAAGCTGTAACGCTCGGTCCCTAGCCCACCTCGTTGAAAATCAGTTTGTGACATCACAAACCCATGATCCAAGCCCATTGGCTTGTTGTAGCAAGCACAAGCTCCCAGTCGGACTGATTGTCGCATTCCCAATGTGGTTAAAGGAGCGGGACATATCCGAGAACAAAGCCGAATGACTGACCAGTTATGAGAGGGCAGATTGGCCGACCAATCAGATCAGACTTGGCACCTGCTCATTTTTTTTGTTTTGTTTTGTTCTGTTTTCTGTTTTTTGTTCTGCGCGCGTAGAGCACCGCAACCAAGTCAGCCGTAGGCAGGAGAGAGAAAAAAAAGAGACGCAATGATTGAATGCGCGAAACATCACCATCTGACCAATCAGCGGTCAGATGGGCCGGCAGGCAGTTTGCAGGTAGAGAGTAGAGAGAGAGAGAGAGAGATGGTTTCCAAACGTCAATAAGATTCGGGAGCTAGCAAAAGAAAGAAAAAGTCCAAACAAGAAGAAGCTCGTGTTTGAAGGTGGGTATGTTGTTGAAATAAAAAAGAAAAAAACTTTGTGGCATTTAAACATAAACTGCTGGCATGTCTGCTCGTGCTAATCATGAGACAGAAGAGATGATAATTGTGTCTAGATGTGGACTGGAGATTACATTTTCAAGCGGCCCTGATGACCATTTATTAAATGTCTTGTTAACTGAATATATTCAGCTTTATTGAAAAAAATTAGTTTTCAATTGACCAGTTGGTGGTTATATGTTGGCTCAGGTTTATAGCCTATCAATCTATACTTTTATTGTTCCACTTTTGATCTGTAAAGTTCTTGTTCCACTGTTGATAGAGGCTGTTCATTTGATTCATTAGTAATTGTAATTTTCTATTATTGTTATGTTCTTGGAAGGGGAGCCCCAAAATAAAATCCAGCTTAGGGCCCTCACTTGGCCTGGGGCAGCCCTGATCAGCAGTACATGAAAATATACACTTTTTTCGAACATTAGCGATTGTGAATGTACTTTAGACACTTAAATTAGATATGAACCCCAAAAAGGGCATAATATGGGACCTTGTAAGAGTAGGCAGATCTCCCATCATTTATTCTGCACAGTTTATTCAGTGACAGAGAAACTGAAAGGAAGACAAAATCAGTAAAAAGATCACAGGCCAGTGTCAAAACCAACAAAAAAGAGGCTTACAAGAGCTTCATAAATCAAATGCAGTCCTTAACCCTGATAAATGGGACCATGACAATACTCGGTGTGGAGAAGATGAGGTGAGGGCTTTGTGTTATGTCCTTCATCTCAATGAACAAGAGGCACACCTCGGGTTCATTGAATCCAAGGCAAGTGGAGGAGGAAGCATTCCCAGCAGGATGAGTCGGTTGCTCATGGCAGTGGACACGCTCTCAGCAAGCAATGTTGAATTTGAACGGGGGTTCAGTACAATGAACAATATCCTAACTGAATATAGGAGTAAACTGATTACACGCAATGCAGCAAATGTCCTTTTCATAAGCTTAGTTGAACCACTGTGCATGCTGTGGGAGCCACTGCTAAAGTGAAGACATAAGGCCACTTAAGTTAAGTGGCATGGCTCCCCATCCTTCAAAAGAGGATAACTACTCCAGGCGTCTTTGGAAACTCTTTTAAGTTTATTTAATTTTTGTACATATGAGATATGGTATAAAGATATTTCACTTAAAAAAAGTGTTCTTCAAGTGTTCAAGTCCAATGTTCTGAAAATTCAAAGACAAAAGGCAGCTGCTCAGATGTTAAATTTAGCTGGTTTGAATACAAGAAAAAAGTTATGAGGATTTGTTCTTGTTTTTCATATTTGCCTGTTAAAGGTTGCACCTTAACTATTAAAACAAATTGTTTCTATCCACAGTGCCACTTCTTTTCTTCTACTTCATATCTTTGCTTAAATATCTTCTTTTTTTTCTTTTTTTTTAAGAAGGCCTGAATCCAAGGACAGTCTACCAATAACCCTGTTCACACATATGGAAATATTCCGAAAAACTCTAGAGATTATCCGGAGGTGCTATATGTGTAGCCAGTCCGGAGAGGACGCAGCAGCAGATCCTCCAGAGAATTCACCTCGAGACAATGGGAGGGAGAGGGAGATTTCTACAGTATATAGTGACTGTATGTCACAATATAGTATTACCTAGTCACAAAACAAAACAAAAAGAGTTGTTGTGTCACAGTTCTTTCTGTAATATGTTGGTGTTGTCTCCCTGCATAGTTCAATCAGTCTATTAGTTAATGGCTCAATCAACTTTTTGAATGAGGTCAATTGGGAAAAACACAAATTCTTAGCTTAAACTGAAACTAATCATGGTGTTGCTTTACATCCATCTATATTTATTTGTAAAGTGCCAACACTGTTTTAAAGTTACCACTTGCGGTTCTTGAGGCAGACACTATGATTTATATGTCTTATCTGTGGTGTGGCGATCCCCCTCCACCTCACCACTGGGTGTTCCTGTCAGAGCTCTGCTGAGTTGTTCGTATTACAAGGGTTGTGTTTGCAAGGATCATTAGATTTATGAGCTGCACCTGGACTTTGTGTGCTCCGTACTTGTCCCCATCTCTGAAGGCCAGCATGATGATGGCTGGTACCCTGATACTAACAGCGCCCCATTATACAATGTTTTTGTTGAATTAAATCACTTATGAAAGCCTACCTTCGTTGTCTCCCTGATTGTCACAGCCTTTGACCAAGCCTGTGGCATTTGACAAACAATATCACAGAAATTCAGATGGTTTGTTTAAATCTAAAGTTGTCTATGTAATGCTTGTTGATCAGTTACTCTGTTTAAGGTAGATTGTAGACATTCAGCAGATCTGGTTTATCAAAAATGACACGTCACGGGAAATTAAAAAAAAAAAAAAAACTATCAGCTCAGTTTGAGCATAGTGAAAACTGCAAATCCTTAAAAGATACATTTATGGAAACAAACTAAATAAGATCATTATCTTTTTGTTTACGTAGCATTTGACTGGTTACCTCCTCCAACTGTCTACGCAGAAGTATTCACTGGCACACCATCATGGTATCAGTCAATAGGATTTGGAACTCCCGACATTTTAATGAATTAGCCTATTACATTTTTTCTGCCATCCGTATTTCATTCAAAAGAATCAATTTAGGGTCTAATTTATACTTAATCGGCTTCTGCTATGAGACACAAATCATTAATTCTAATGTCTTTAGTAACACTCTTTTTCTCTAGAAATAGCCAGGGTGTTATCTCTTTAAGCATCTCCAATTTAAGCATCTTATAAGGTTGATCAAACAAGCTGGTAAAGACAGAAAAATGGAAGGCAAATATGCACGCAATTCTTAAAACAGATAGTTTGATCTTTGGAGTGTGACAGGAAAAACAAATAGATGGTGATAGACATTATTTTCCAGCTCTCACAACTTTCAAAGCAGGATTATTTTTGTGAATCATCTGGATTATAACCACCCACACCTACATCTTTTCCCATTTGAAAGTAACCCCCCCTTGAAACATCTTACTTTCATGTTGGTGTGTTGTTGAAGCCTCATAACACTGCATGTCAGGCCTTGCTGTTAGGAGAGATGACACCACCTCATTCTGGTGCTTCTCTCCTGCTGGGTCTCCCTTTTGACTCTGTTTCTGCTGCTTGTTCTTAAGCCTTTAAATGGGCTGGATATCTTGGAGACCTTTTAAGTTAGGCTCATACAAAACCTTTTTTTTTTTTAAAGAGAGCTAAAGGCTTTAAGGTTGCAGGCCCTGGCCTGTGTAGAAGCATCCATTGAATCAAAACGGCAAAAATCCTCCTTTATTCCGCAGGTCTGAATGGCTTCATAAATGGATGGAAATGGATTCATATTTGTGTTGTGCATATGACCAGTTGTTGGTCAACTAAGGATTATCATATTTGGTTTACGGTTTGTTGGTGTTATATTTAAAAAGTGTTTATACATACACAACACAAACATCTTTACATCTACCATCATGATCTTTAATGATAATCTACCTGAATAATGAATAACACACATTGCTATTATAAAATGTTTCCGTGGGCTACTCATGCATGTTTGAATAATTCTAGTCCCATTTGAAACATCCCAGCCCTTCTAAAGAAATTCAGTCCTGAAGTTAATTGAGTCAACATTTCAATCACACTGTCATGTAGAAATGCTTTAGACAGCCATTACTCTGGAGAGTAGCAGGAATGTCACTGAGCACTACAGCGCTCGCACTCACACACAAAACTGTCTCGAGGCACTGCTTCATAATATATACCTCCAGTCTGCATGTTTATCACAACCTCACATGTTAAGATAAAACGGCAACAATTGAAAGGATGGAAAACAGAAGGTCATTTTGGTTAATTGAGTCATTATAGCTTCAATAAGACATTGAACGATTGATGCTGTTACTCAATGTATTTATTACAGGTTTTGCGTAAAGGATAATTGGGGGGGGCTGTGTCTCAACTGAAAGAGTCAGTCGTCTCTCAACTGAAAGGTAAGGGGTTCCATCCCCAGCTCCATAAACTCTTAAAGGCCTTCAGAACATCGCTGTATGAAAATTATCACTTCAACAATAATTGATTTTAAAGCTGAAGATTTAAAACATTTTATCCTGGAAATGTCTTTAAATATGTCTGTTTAATATGTTTAAGAAGTCCCAATGTAATGAACAAAAATGGGAGGTAACACTTCCATTCAGTTCAGGCAGTAAAGCCCCTACCCAAGTCCCTTAGTTCACATCACTGGCTTCAATATACCCAGTGGACCCCAAAGGGGCAGTCTCTTTGGTACCTTAAAGGTGTAGTGTGGTTGGCAAGGTAGCATGTAGCGCAGTTAGCTTGTTGAACAAGCTAGACTGCAAGCAACATTGTGCTTCTGAGTCCTTTTGTGAAAGACAAAAAGAGAGGCTTCTGTTTGAGGACTATTCAACTCTCTGAATTGTCACTTCAAGCAAGAAGGTGGGTTTTCATGAACTTGTTGTCAACAGAGTTTTCTAAAGAGGAGCGTAGCATTAGCAAGGATGCCAGAAACCACTGCTCCACTCAAAAAAGGTAAGTGCTCCTGCTGAAGTGCATTATTATCCTTGGCTATGTTTGGTTGGTGTGTGTTATCAGCTTGTTCTGGATGTCATGTGGGTGCTTTTCTGCTTAGTTGGGCTCTGGGACTAAGTCCTTGCTGTGTATGGACTTTTGGTTCATGTTTCTCAGCTGCTTTATGGTGCTTTTATTCTGTTTATGTAGGTACCTATGTTTGCATCTGGGCCAAAGTGTCTTTTGGTCAACCTTGCAAAGAGGTGGAGCTGAGGTGGGACTTAAGCCTCCAGGTAAACAGTCACTATGACTGATGCCTTAAAACAAAAAAACAATCTGAATTATTTTTTGAAAATGAACGATCGTACATTGTGTATCAACAAATAAGCTATTCAAAGTTTGTTTTTGTACCAGCCTGTAATGTTCATTTCTGCTGTCAAAGGGTGTTGAATGGAATTTTATCGTTTGCAATTTTTTTTGTTTGTTTAACATTGGGTACTTCTTCTCTGTCTTCTTTTTAGCTTTTTTTTTTCAAAAACCTACTTATCACAGAAATGTTACAAGCCAGCGAGAGCGATGTGTCCATGTGTCAGCTTACGTTACCAGCCTTTGTATCATTGTTTGATCTAAACTGCTGAGCTTCTGTTCAGTGCTTCTCTTTGCAGCATTCTTCTCTTATCATAGATTCATACCCGTGTACTCAAGGTCATCTGCCACTTTTCCAAGCTACGTGGCATTTCATAAAAGAGACTATCTGCTCCAAGGCATGAATTTCAGATTTTAATATCCGTAAATTGATTATCATCTCCTGCTGACAAGTCTTAGCCTGCTGCTGCATATCAGGTGGATTTTACAATACAGATGAATCTATCAAGGTTCAGGAGGATATTTAAAGTGTATTCCCCGTCTCTATGTCTTGAAGTGGCAGCTGCTGCTGACCTTTATGTAGCAGTAGACCCCATGTTGTATATTTATAAAGCTATGGGTCTTTAATGCTCATTTGTCAGTGGGTCAGTGTCATCAAATTATTTCTTGTTGGATAAAAGTCTCTGTCCCTCTATTATGAGATGGCTGATGAATTTACTCCCTGTTGTGCTCATTTGGGGAGCGCTTGTAAATAATGTCAAAGGCAATGAAGTGGGGTTGGTCGACATGCAATGTTACTTCACCTTTAATCAACGTCATCAGTTTCTAAGGAAAAACAGTTACCCTGAGACCACACAGCATCCCTGTGCAGTGTGTGCACCCCATTCTTGCTGCACCGGGATTTTATTGCGTGCGATGGCACACATCATTACCCTTCTGAGGCTGCTTGTGAAGCACAGCACAGCTACGCAACTCAAAGACGCTGGATTTGTGTAATCACAAAATCCCAGGAGAACGGAAAGACCATGCCAGAATAAAGGCTTAAACAGCATACAAACAACAGGTTCCTATCCAATGTTAATTCGTTTTTAATTAGGTGTCTGTTTTGATGTCAAGCAGATATAGTAATGTGATGTGATTGGGAGTGGGAACTTTTTGAAATTGACCAGATGTTTTGTGTATTCTGATCTTCCCAATCTACCTCAGATGAAATCAGAGTCGTGAAGTATTTTGAGCGGAGCATAGCGGAATGGCGCTTTTGGGTTGCCCCTGACATGTCGCAGCCTGAGCACTGGAAGTTATCTAGCCTTGCTTTGAAATATAGACTGAAGCCTTCTCTGGTGGGTTTGGTATGGAATTTTTGTTAAATGGATGTGTTGGAGGGTTAATCCAAATCACAGTTGGAAGTTTTTCCCAAAGACGTTACAACAGTGTGCCCTTGCAAAACCTCTTTCAAAAACGGTTGTTGAAGTGATAGAATATTAGGCCTTTTTCTGCTTATAATCAATGTGTTTACTGCAATAAAGTTTCATCACCCGGTGCAAAGGAAAGGTTTGATATTTACAGTTTGAATGATGTTCGCTTACATTTATATTACACCAGTTATTTTATCATGTTTTATTCCAGGTTTGTGTGTGTTAATAAAACTGTCATACTTTTCAGTAAGGTGTTTGTGTGAAGAGGGCTTGCAGAAGTGAGTGCACATTCCAACATGTGTTTGATGCGGCCCTTTAAACTGAATCACTCACCAACTCAAACATAGGTTTAGTTTAAGGCCCTGAACAGTTAATCACTCACCCACTTTTATATAGGTTGAGTGAGCCTTGATTCTTAATTACCTAAATTGTCTTCTCCTTAAAAAGAATTAGTTACTAGACGAGATGTCAGGTTGTGATAAGAAACAGGACAGGTAGGATGTGTCTTCCCGTACAGAAGGTGAAAGGATTCGGGAGTAGATGCACCAATGAGAGAAGGGGAACCACTCATCCGAAGACGCATAATTTGGAAGTTGCCCCAATCGGAGGATGGAAACCGCACATTCTTGAATGCATAATTTGGTTAGATAATCTCTGTCTAGTGGATAAAAGGGTTCAGGGAAAGATAGTCGGGGCTCAGACTTCGTGAACTGATCCAGCATCTGTCTGTTGTCAGGGACGCGTAGTGTTGAACCCAGAGACTCTGTAACTTCTATTCTTGATTCATCGGGTTAATAAACTCTGTTAACCTGAAAGCGACGCCTCCAGTCATTCCTCTCATCCCATCAAAAGAATGCGCAGAGATTTGAGGTAATTATTTAGAGGAGTCAGATTTATATTAACAACATTTAGGAAAAGGATGAAATAGCAATTTTTATCCTTCAATAACAACTTATATCCTTCAGAAGGCAGCCCCATTTTCTATTTTGCAGCATTTTCTTGGGAGCATCTCTTTTCTGCTTCTCTAAATTGATCTAAGTTGGGCCACAAAAGGCACTTCACATCATCTGTAAATAGAATGTTGAAATGGACTTTCAGGTTGTTTTGATATTTCACTTGAATACATTGGAGTTCTGTTTGAAGTTGAAGGCCAGATTTCCCATTGACTATACCCACACACTCCCATGGTTGTATACAAAGAGGTGAATGCAAGACTTTTTGAGAAAAAAACAAAAACATTCTAAACTCAATTCAGTGGTTTTGATTGTGTGGTGTGATGTGTGTGATTACTTCGGAGGTACTTAGTATTCATATGTATTTTCCCATTTGCCAACCCCAGTGTTACTTAAAGACGCTGGAACTTGGTGCAGGAAGAGGGGAAATGGACCCTGTCCAGCAATGGCCTTGGGTGTTTTATAACCAAATGTTGTATTGGACTGTTGAGTGTGGTTTGCTATTTGAACTCTTTACTATTTCCTAAGAGCAGGTCTTCACTTCAATCACTCCTACCTTTCCAGTCATTATTTCTTACTTGCCCCCCTCCCTGTAGCCTGGACTCTAGCTCATATTTATCCATAAAATTATGTCCATGCAGTTTTTTAAGGTCTATTAGTTATTTGTTCCTATTAAGTCGGCTACCCAACAATGTCTTTTGTTGTTGCTGGCATAGAGAAATGTTCACTAAACTGCCGGATTTCCCCAAAAATAGGTTTTAGACTCATTTTTTTAATAATCCATCTCAATTATTGTTCACATTCCAAAATAAAAAAAAATAAAAAAAGTATTATTATAAAATAATTATATAAAACATGCAGTATAAAGTAACAGAGCTGTGTTGAACACACTGTTGTCATAGAGACAGGACGGACGTGCAGCACTTTTCTTCTCAGCGCACAAACACTTCATGCAAACATTCCGGGGTGCACAGCTTTCCTGCCCCGAAAAAAAAAAGGCTCTGTCCACAGAGCCTAAGGCTTACTCACAGCTATCTCTCTTGTGTCTCCCATTTAGTTTGAAAGGCCAACAGTTGTTAAATTTGACAGAGCTTGATTATGTGTTCTGAATAAATGCTGAAGATTGGGACATGCTTTACAGGTTGCGTTCTCCTGATCAATCAAACACGAACAACAAAAACATTTCTTTAGTTTCTATTGCTCTGGGGGATTATGTGTTTAAAATCAAGACAGAAACAGGGGGAAGCATTATACCAAGCAGTAGGCAGTGACAGTAGCAGATATGATTTCGATGATAACCCTGCAGTCCCAAGTCATGAGCAGATGGCTCAAGCACATGATCTGTTGAATGCAGCTCTGGTGTGGGTTGCGAAACTACTGATGAGTCTGTTTTGACGTGTGTGGATATAAATGGGTTGCTATTCATTCTGTGATTATGTTTGGTATTTCAGCTCCTAACTATTTTCACTCAAGCAGCTGTCGATTAATTTCTCTCAAGCTTATTAAGTGAGCACCACCCAGTGAGTTTCACTCCGAAGCAGTTTTCACATGCACTCCTGATAATGTCAAAACAATTTCAGGAGAACCGCTTCAGAAATCCCCCTAATCTGGTCATCAACACTTGTACCTCACAGCAGGAGGCTATCCTGTTGAGACGGGACCGTAGGTCTTCTGAGGATAGACGTGACGCACAAAGAATGACGCAGAAGTAGCGGATGAAGCAACAGAGCAGGGTATGTGCGTATGTTGGTTCAACACTTTTACAAGCAACATCCGAATTATGATGGTTGAGTAGTTGAAGAAGGAACAGATATCATGTTAACGCCTAATTTATTTTACAAATGAAAATAGAAGCTACTGGTTCAAGCAATAGTGAAATGGAGGGATCAAAAGGTGCTCCCCCTGGAAATTTAAGCATCAAACACTTTGGCAAAATAAATTATTTATTTATTGTCTCTTCATTTCATAAGAGGAAAATGATTTCAGTCAATAATAAATATCTGGTACTTTCCGCATGGATTTTAAATTTCACATTCTATCAAATTCAAAGTTTTATGGCTCACATGTAGCCTGACGATAATCGTGACAGACACAGAGAGAAGTGTACCTCTTTACCCAAGATGTATTCTCATTTTACAAAATTAGCCATATTTTAACTTTCTATGTTTTTACTGCTGTTAGAATCTTTTTTTTTTCCAGTCCACTTTATTCAAACTATTTAGGCCATGCCTGTACAGCAGCAAAGCAAAAAAACCCCCACAAAAACACAAAAGCTCCTCTTCTCTCACTTTTCTTTCTCTTTTGTTGTTTTGGCCGTGGGTTTACTTATTCACAATGTTCTGTAGCCATCTTGGAATACTGTGTTCCCCATAGAAACAACCAGTGGTGAGGGATTAGGTGGAGTCGGCCGTTCTGAATGCAGTAAAAACCCTGCAGAGTCTGCTATATGATGCTGGAATGAGAACATGGGCCTTTGTGTAGTTCAACATAATCAGAATATTAGCAAAAGGGAAGAGAAGAACATACTGATGAACAGAAAACACCATGCTGGGGTTTAATAACATGTTATAGAATATAGATTGAGCATGCAGGCTGTGGTCAAGCACAGATCACAGGGAATAAAAGTCTCTACTCCCTCCCACCTGTGCAGGGGGATTTGATCTGATTATGTCCTGCTGTGTTCTCACATCAGCTGCGACTTTCTGCGGAAATATCCTGGTCGGAGAAAGAGTGAAAATGTGGCTGACTGCATTCACAGGTGCAACTCAGCAATTCTGTGCAAGTGTGAAAGCACTACAAGGTACAACATATAAGAGGTTCTGAGTGATTAGAGAGCATTGCTAAAGCTGCAATGCTCACTTGTCCTGAATTAGACTTCACGTTGGAATTGTCAGATCAAAGTGACAAGCTGAACATAAAAATAATGTTTCATTGCTCAGTCATCCACAGCCAGCCATTAGTCAGTTATTTGCGGCTCATTTACATTGTTGTGTTCTGCTGATGACTCAGAGCCAACTGATTCTCTTTTTAAATGTGTTTTGGATATTAAGTTATGGATGGCAGAGAACTATTTTACAGCTCAACCAGGACACAACTCAGGTTTTAGTTTTTGGTACAGGGGTCCAGAGAGAGAAACTGAATAACAATCTCCAAGTACTGTCTTCTAATCCCTGTGAGCAGGTCAAAAATCTAGGCGTTATATTTGACACAGACCTCAGCTTCCAGCCACATATTAGGAATGTAAAACAAAAATGCATTTTATCATCTAAAGAACATTTCCAGAGTCTGACAGTTTCTCTCTCAAGCCAATGCACAGACTCTTATTCGTGCTTTAATCAATTGCAGAGTAGATTACTGTGATGCTCTTCTCTCTGGTCTTCCAAAAAAAGAACATTTCTCAGTAGTAGCTTCTGCAAAATGCAGCTGCAAGACTGTTAATAAAGACCAAAAAGAGAGTGCACATTACACCGACCTTAATATCTCAGCATTGGCTATCCGCATGTTTTAGAATTAATTTTAAGATTCTTTTATTGCTCTTTAAAGCTTTTGATAGTCTTGTTCCCACTTCTTTATCCTTTTAACTTATGAGCCTACGAGAGCCTTCAGGTCTTCTGGAAGTGATCTTTTAGTTGTTCTGCATGTTCAAACTAAAACTTATGGTGAGGCATCTTTATATTATAACCTACCTGGAGACCTGAGGGCAGAACACAATGTAATCAGTTTTAAAAGCAAACTTCAAAACCTACTTTTGTAGTCTAGCTTTCAATTGAATCTCATTTTATCTCTATTAGTTTTATCAAATTTTCCACCTCCTGTGTTTCTTCATTGAGAATTAATGATAGAGTTTCTTCGGTCCATCAGCCCCTGTTTTAATTATTTTACCTGAGTTTTTGTATGGTGGGGTTGATTGGGGGAGTCATGCTGTTGCTGTTTGATTCATTATGATATAAACTTTGTATTAAAGGTGCTCTACAAATACAGTTTGATTGATTGGTTTCTTAAAAGCAAGGACCCAGGATAGCAGAAAGAGGAGAAACACTTCAGTTGAAGTCGTTGTTTCCTTTATGCATTTGCCAACCAGGAAATCTTCAAAGAGAAGTTCTTCAACTAAGTCTGCCTTAAAATCATCTCATCAAGTTTTCCTTTTCTCTATTGTTTGATTTTGAGGTTTAAGGATGTCTGCCATTGATTGACCATGTGTTGAAGTGTGCTGTAAAGGCTGACCATCTCTTAACTCATCATAGATTTATGAGATGATCTTATCTATGTAATGAAAATGTTCCCTTTCTAAATGTAAGCTTTTCTCCAGTTTCCACATCGAAAAAAAAATAAAAACAAATGTATATTTATATATATTTTCTTACACAGCCTGTTGTGCATGACTTTTTCGCTTCAAAGATTTCCACACACTTTAAGCTATCCCTGTCCTCTAATCTGTGGTGGCAGATAGAGAAAATATGTGAATGTTGTGTTGTCTGCATTGTCATCCGAGGGGCTTGATAAATCTTACATCAGGGCATTTTGCTTCTAGTTCAGCATCTTCTTCTTGGGGCTCTTCTGTGGAAGTGTTATAGACTGCCAACTGTTTGGACTCGGGTCAACAGGGAGCCCTAGCTGCATGAATTATGCATGGAGTCTGCTCGCAGGCATACAGCCCTGTCTGTGCTGCCACAACACATGCAGCGACGGAGACAGAGACTGAGTTACGGAGAACAGCAGCAGATAAGACTGAAACACAGAAAGGAAAAGGGGGACACTGAAAAAGTTGTACATGGAATGTACAACATACACAACATAGAAATAGAGCTTAAGACACATTTTAAAGACCAAGTTCACTCAATGGCAATGTTTACTTTTCTCTTTCAGACCTTCGACATTATGTTAATTAGTATAATCAATACTCTAGTGAATTATTTATTAAATGAACACGTATATTGAGTAGTCCATTCAGGTTTAGGAACAGTATCAAAATAAAATCATCCACATGTCACAGAATCTCCTCCCAGAAGATTACCTTTAAAACCGACGTCTTAGACGACAGATGTGGAAGTATATATTTGTTGCTGTTTTAGTGCCATGAAAACAAAAGTAGCTCTGGAGTTCTTTAAACAAATGACGCTAAAGTCCCTCTCAGACTGACGGGACAATTATGAACCTGTCAGGTGGAAAATGTACAAAAAGGAGTGAAACCAGTCTGAAGGTGATGATTTTTCCAGTTAAATAGATACGTCCAGCCTCTCTGAATCAAACCCTGATGAGCGACATTGTGAGACAATCAAGAGGATTTTTGTTGTTGTTTCGTTTGTAGGATTTGAAGACGACTAGAGCCTGAAGTTTGTTTAGCTTGTTTTCTATTCTATTAGTATCATAGAGCAATTTGCTTTGTTTGAATTCAACCTGCAGAGCCAAAAAGGGATGACCGTGAGACCCTCTGTTTCTGGACATTTAATTCATGTTGTTTTTGTTGCAGCAGTGCATATGGACCCCTACTGCAAATGAATGGCTTTGTATTTCTGAACCCATACATGTGCATTGCGTGTCTGAGCTAGACACTGAATAGCACCACCAGACAGCTGGAGCACCGAGACCAAGAAGGTCCTGCAGTAATAAACGAGTCAGCGCAGGGTAATATAATGTATGATGGTATAAAACTGGATGTAAACACTTCAACACAGGTTGATATGTGCGTTTGTTGTTCCTAACTTTCAATATGTGTTTTATTTTGAAAGCCTGATGTCTTAAAATCGTTTGTGTCTGACTTCCTGTACTGCTCATTCGTAAACTGATGCACCAGCATCTGGCTAAAGTAGAAGCCTTGAATATCTGCAGCAGAGTAAGGATGGGAAAAGCAGTTCCTTAGAATCAGTTTAGTGAAAGATTTAACCGTATTGTTCGGTGCTTAACCGGAGCCTTGACTGCAAATCACAACCCAATGAGTTGAAACACGGGCCGCATGTTTAGTTCTGCTCGCGATCGAACTTGAAATGACCCTTCATAAATATTAAGCCAATGAGCTGAGACTTTGGTTAGATAAAGCGCCTGAAAGCTGCTATGACAGTCACATACATTTAAGCAACATCTTAATACAATGGTTTCCAGGCAATACTTATGACTTTAAGAGAACATGAGAGGGAGGGGCGGGTTCGAGCTAATCTGGCAGCAGGCGCTCCTGACTGTTCTGTGTAGTGTGTTCAGTACACGAATAGCTGACTGACTGATGCCGAGGGACAGACAGAATCAGAGCTCCCACACTATGTTCAGTGAACGTGAGAATCTCCAACCCGTCCCACACATTGTACTGAAACACAATCGAATTGAGAGCGTCGGTAGTGGATGATAAAACAGCCCGCTGAGTGAAATTAAGTATGGATATATAAACCGTTTGCAAACTGACAGTAACACATAATTGTTAATTGTAAATAAAATGTTTGTGATATTCGAGACATGAGAGGAGGATCAAGGGGGCGGGCTCGAGCGACACAGGGCTCCCTTTCTGCGTTGTGCAGCAGTACGTTCCGTACACAAATCGAATGACTGACTGACCAGCAATAGCTAGGAGACATGAGGGGAGGGCAGGCTTGAGCGACTCACTCTTCTTATTATGCAACTTGTGGAGAGAGAGACACTCAACTGAAGTTGAGAAATGAACGACTCTTGTAAGAGAAACGGCTTATTCTGCCAGGTTCCTCACCGAGCCACAAAACAAAGTTGATTTATTTGACAAACTTGTTTTCTTTTTTTATGAATTTTGAAAACTGTACAATTATTGGGATATTATAAAGCACTGAACACGAGGTATAGCAAAAGTGAAACAGATACTGAACATGAGGAGTAAAAAAAAAAAAGACCTTCATTCTCCTCACAAATAATTCGGTTGAGTTTCATTTACCCATAAAATGTGGTTCTTTTGAATGAATCGTTTGAGAACAACACATCGCTATTGCAGAGGACTTCAGACTGCCGGAGCTGATGCAGCTCAGCAGAGCCATGCACAAATTGTCTATGCTAACACTGGGTTCAATGTTTGTTTCTGGTGGAATTTTGCCATGTAGTTTATCTTATTTCATTTTAACAGAGTGTAAAGTATCAGCATGACTGGTTAACACAAGGGAAAGTAAGAACATTCTCTCTGTACTCTGGTTGAACTCAGATTTTAAAACAGATGGGGTTGAGTAGGGGAGTAATGTGAGACACAGATTCAAAAACCTGACCAAGAGCGTCTAAAAAAAAAAAAAAAAAAAAAAGTGAGTAAGGTGTGAGTGCCCAACAGAGAGAAAGACAGGATTGGGAGAGGAAGCGAGTAGAAGTAGGGGCAGATAGGTTGAAGGCAGTATGCAAAAACGCCACATGGAAAGTGAGGCAATTTGACCATCTGGACCGCTCAGCTGACAGCTTGACAGGTTTGAGCACGGTATATACATGGAGAAAATTCACCAAGCATGGTCCCCCCTCCTGAGATATGCAACACATTACACAAGAAGCGTAATTAGAGGTCTAGTGGGGCCCACACTGAGCGCCACGGTGAATGGAACGGTCGAACAGAGATCAATGTTCTGCTCTCTAAATTAATGAGGCTAATGTTGATGTGACAGCCTCGTCACCACCGCTCTGCAGGGAATACTGTACGACACACTCCAACAACCAAGAATGCAGACTTGGGAGCATGATGAAGAAGGAAAGCACATGCTCGCACTCAGAAAAACACCCACTGTAGATAATATCACATTGATCTGGAACACAAAAAATGATTGATGAATATTTTAATTTGACCAATTCATATTGCTCACCAAAAAAGTTATTTTCATTATAAAACATACTGTTGAAAGTGAACAAAGAATACAGCGGCTTACTAACTATTGACAAATTCAAGGGGGGGGAGCAAAAAATTTACAATAGAAAATTACCATTTCCTGTGTAGAAAGAAGGTCGAAACAAACACAACTCAATGCATCTGAAATATAAAGAAGAACCCAGAACGGATGAAACACAAGCACACTTAGAAACGCGCACAGCAACAACAGCAGTCTCTTCAAGGGGGAGAGACAGGCGAATATTTTAAGGGGAGTGTAGCATGTTTTCCAACATAAGTCTCTGAATGAAAGCAGTGCTCAAAGTCCTCTTACAGACAGGATCTTCCCAACAAAGACTGTCCTTGCGTCACTGTTTGTTCACAAAGACGTACACATTACACACATGAAAGAAGAAAAAGCCAATTTGGTAAAAGAGCACTGCTGGATATGAGGAAAATTGAGGCTTCATTATATATTTGTTGTGGATTTTCTTTTACTAGAACAAATCCTGGATCTGTAACAATCCATGTTTGGGAGAGCCAAAGGCCTAACAGGCTCCATTTGGCTCTATGGTATTTGGCGTTGAAAATGGCAGGAACACATATTAATAAAGTACAACATTAACAACATTATAATCTCAGAAATTTTAACCCTTAGAAGGAGCTCTTATTTGCTTCTGGTTGCTTTCTCAAACTTCAAATACAAAGTTGATATCCGAGGTTTGATTGTAACTAGAAACAACTTCGAAGAAAAAAAAGAAGAAGAAAAAAAACAACCAAACAAAAACAACAACAACAAAAAATCACAGAGTCATTGGCTGGGGGATAGCTTGTTTTCCACTGGCAACTTCTCACAGGCTTCAAACAGTCTTCCAGCTGCTGACTTGATCTCTTGATTTTCTGCTGACTTGATGAAGCAGATTCCTCATCACTGACAGGTGCACAGTATAACTCAGTGACTCCTTTCATAAATGTTCTGCTCCAGTGAGGCACATTTACACCATCTGACCCCTTTGATTAGTCTTTCTTAAAAAAGAAAGGAAAAAAAGCACAAAAAAAAAAGCATTTAAAGATGACAACATGATGCCTTGTATTAATCAAATATTGAAACCCACTTTAAATTAAACACAGCTGTGTGAGCATAGCATTCAAGATCCCGGCCGTCAGCGCATTTTCATCACTGATTCTTTGCTCGGTTTACACTTTTTTAAAGCCTCTTAAATTATTATAGTCTCCCTGTGTTCGAAACAATGCCATGTTGTCCTCATGGAGACAATAAGCAATTACTGTCGATACAATGCGCTTCCATTTTGGTTAAAACCATCCATTAGTGCTCAAGAGTCTTTTCCCAAGCCTCGGCTCTTTCCTGCATTTTCACAACTATGTGTGTCAGTAGTATCTGTGTGCTGATGAAGCCGGATGGAACGTAGCAAAGCTGATGACCAAAGACCACAGGCCAAAAAACAGACTTTATAAAATCTTCAGAAAACTTAAAAGAAAGTATTATCTCTTCTTTGTCTTGGCCGGTGGTTTCCCTTGTTAGCATGGAGGCAACATTTTAAATGCATCCTTGAATGTTTGAATTATGATGGCTGGATCCGTACAAGTTTTCTGGATACGTTTTTCTCCTGCATCTCTCTTTTAGCGTGTTGTGACCCAATCCGAAAGCAGTTCCTGTTTGGGGGTTAATGGATGGTCGGCATATCTCCCAGCCAGGCACCAGGTAGGGGGCGTGGACACGTGTACTCATTCTGCTGGAAAGAAACAAAAAAAGAGAGTGAAAAGACGATAACGTTTGAACCGTTTAACAGCTGGTGTGTGCAACTTACAGGAGGTGGTGGTTACAATGTAAAGTTAATTACAGTGCCCAGTGATTTGATAACGGTACAATGGGGCTGTGACAGTGCCAGCAAAGCAAATTAGGGTAGGCAATTAAGCACATGATGAAATCCCACGTATATAGATGGCTTAGGAAGTCAAGGTGGATTGACTTCCCTAATGTCTCACTGAGATTAAACTAAAACCAAAGACAGAGGGCTCTTACAGTCTTAATATTTAACATTTTAATTAAACATGAATTACTTACAAACTTATTCACTAGAACCTTTTACATTTTTGGACATTCTGTCCTTTAATGCCACATTATTTAATATAATAGATATTTCAATTACTCTCCAGTTGAGTATTGATTGGTGCCTGAACAAGGGCCGGAGCACTAACAGCTTTTTCTTTATTTACACAGTAGTCATATTGACAGACTGCAGGTTGGGAAAAGTGGTCAAGTGAGCTGTAAGGTTTCAAGGACTCAGGACACTACTACAATTTATAATAATTCCATACAGAACAGTACTTGATCATCTGCATAATTGCAACTTCATTAAAACTGTAACGCATGGTTCGACTGGTTACTTTGAATAATTTCCGTCGAAGTAAATAGGCTCAATTCTTTCACATAGCATCATTTTGTCTGTTGAAAGAGAAAAATTAGAAATCATGGCGAGTGAATGAAAGACCTTTAAATGTCAGTGTTTTCCCACAGGGTCAAACAGAGCTTGTTGAGATGTTGTTGCAAATTAGTAAGAGATTTTGACATTTTACTCTCATTTAAGAGGCACAAGCTTTGCATTGATCTTCACTCTAAAAGAGGCCGAGCCACACTCAACCCACATATCCAAGTTTGCCCCTGAGCATTGGCTCTCTGAAACCCAGTGCTTTATGACTTAACCTTTTAAGACAGCTTATTTGCAGCTTGGCTACAGGTTATTCCACAACACCTTAATAATACAAATGCTAAGAGTTTTGCCAGGCTAAGCAATTTCCCAAAGCTTTCAAGATCTGCTCAAATTTATCCCAGCTCAACTTTCTGCTGCTCAAGCTTAGATTGTTGTCAGTGTGAGGAGGATCTCTGTAACACAGGGCTCAGACGCGTATGCCCAGAGCGGAACTTTTATATAAATGTTATCAAACAGGCTGATAAGACTTCACTCAACTCCTTATCTACCTCTCAGGTGGATGTGAGTGATGTGAAGACAGCTGCACAAATTGTCATGCCTTAGACAATTTCGACAGAGCACAAGAACAGAAACAGCTCACAGAAATAAGCTCAGGCTGTGCTTTGCACACATGCACGTCAACTCTGATGCAAACACTGAGGCATACAACGCTCTGAACATGCAGGCACACAATCCTAGACACATCATCCCTTGGGAGAGGTGCATAAAGAAGGGATTCAATAATTCTGTCGATTTTCTTCCCACTTTGACTTTTGTCATCACATTGAATGATCAATGATATTGACAGGTTTTGCCCAACCAGGACTGGTAATGGAGCATGCTTTGTTGAAGTATGAAAATTAGAAGAAATTGATTAAAAATGATGTTGTAATTAGACTGAAACACAATTGAGCTTGGTAAAATTTTATAATGTTGCTGCAGTGAACATTCAGCTAAATTAACATTATTGGACTAAATCCAAAACCAACAACTGTTTTTCCTCCATTTTAAAATCACAACTTGATCTTCAATTTGATATTGAATGAGTTAGCATTTGGAGGTTTTCATATATAGTTTGAGTAAATGGATTTCATGTATAGACAGCATGTCATAGGACTCCTCAAAGCCCTATCACAATACTAGTCACATTCAACCCTTAACTCCCACATTCATACATTGATGGTTGCTGTTGCAGGGTGTCATTCCCCACTACTACTATTCACTATTCGTACTATTCACTGTTCTGTCTCTGTGATGAAGGCAAAAAAAATAATTAAAATGAATTACTGCAATTTATCGCTCAAAATTGTTATTTGTACTCAGTGCTTTGTAGAACTTGATTTGATGTTGTGTACGGGCAAAGACATTGAAATGCCATCAATTTGAAATTACAGTCGCACCTCCTACTGATTCAAGAGCTGTTCACATATCTTGTTGTGTGACTGCAGGGGTGCCGTGCTTATAGAACTAGAGTCACTGAGACAGCTGCTGTAGGGCTCATTATGCTTTATTTGATTTGTAAAAGCCCCCAATTTTGCGACAAGAACAAAACCATAACTTGCAATTTTCCTGAAATGTTTTGTTTCTTGTTTTGCTATGCTTTTGTTGCTGTCATAATGTTTTGTCTGGGTTATTTCTATACGGCTCAAATGTTTGCGTCATGGACAAAGACATCTGAGCTGTTATTTGCAAAAACTCATATGGGTCCTTGAGAATGATTTTATTCAAGTGTATGGTCCAATTAGATTGAAATTCTCTCTGTCACTCACACCTCTTTAAGCTTGCTCATTGTAAACAACCATTGGATGTTTGATGGCTTTCAGGCCTTAGTTGGAGACATTGCTTTCCACACCACAGGGAATTAAAGGACATGATACGTACAGATTTTACCAATTCTCATCACTTCCGCTGCTGGCAGTCAGCACTGAACTTCTGCTTTTGAGGAAGATTTGATGCTGTACCGACATTAGGTTTTGTCATCTGTCACCAGAGGCATGCTCTCTTCTACACCCTCCCAAAAATAAAAATGAATGGGCGGAAAGGACTAATGCCAGGACTCCTGGATAGGTCATATAGTCCTCAAGGACAACAATCTTTATGGATCTGAATAAAGCAGTTGTCCTTCCTTACCTTCCTGGTAGCCTCTTAAAAGGATGCTACTGCCATGAATATTCAATCCAAGTGTGTGGAGATCAACTCTAAGGCTAGCCCAAAGACATTTTCTTGGTTTAAGAGAAAGTGGGAGTTACGAGTTGCTGGCAAGGGCCCAGGATAAACTTGGCAATCCCTTTTGGTCAGGGGTCCTTCTTTCCCACAAATGCAGGATATTAGCGATGTTGTGCAAGGGCTGCTCTCGGTTAAAACCATCCAAGATCACAGAGAACTTCTGTCAATGGGCCACAAGGAATCTCTTCTACCTCAGAGCCCAAATCATTCACCCCTCACAAACCAAGTTCCCTGTGGGCTAATGTAATGTTCAGAGACAAGTCAACCAGCCTACAAATTAAAATGTGATTTTAATATTTTTTGGATAGATAAAGAGATTTGGTTTGCATCATTGTTCTTTGTGAATCTCCTTCCATCCAATAACAATCAAAACTTTTGGTCCCCCAGAATGAACTTCTAGTTTGGAGAAGACAGGGGCCACGGGTGATCCTGGTGGTTTCAGACTTCACATTTTTGGTTTTTTTTTTAGTTGTCTTGGCATAATATGTAGCAGTCACCCAATTGATTCCCCTAAAGCGCTGTCATAGGACATGCTGTTGTTCTACTGTTTGACATACATAGCCTCCAAGTGAGGATGTGAACTTCTTACTTGGGAGGGACTGGTTTGTGTCTTGCATCTGCCCTTGGAAGTAGAGGACACAAACTTGAATGATTTAAAATGCTTAATTATTGCTGCACACTGAATTTAAATGCTTTTTGTTATTGATTCCTTTCCTCTTTTGGGCGAGTGTATGTAATGAGAGTTCTTGAAATCTTAAAATTTTATAAAATTTTTATTCAATCAGTATGAGGTCAAGAAAACTGTATCCCGAAGAGTAATAAAGACAGGACTAGTATAATTGTCCTTAAAGTCCATTGACTATGCATATGTTTCCATATGCAACCCACAAATTATTGTCTTTAAATGACTGATGTATTAGATTTTACTGGAAAGAACAATAGACTAGAATAGTATTTTATCTCAGTGACTTTCCTCATTGGTTTCTGAAGCAGAACTTTAAAGCCATAAAATCCAGCTAGCTGTTGGTGGTCGCCATATTGGTTGTGAAGTGTCTCGCTAACTTTCGGTCAACCTAGAAACCCAAAAGCCTAACCAGGGACAAGGATTGCAAAAAAGCCATGGCCAAAAGTCCTTTTATACAATACATCTGCTGCACTTTAGTTAGATGGTAACATGTATTGTCCCTGAAGAATAAACTGAAAACAAACCCACAGACCCCCTGGCAAAAGGCTACAATGCAACCACATTTGCAGTCAGTTCAGCCTAAACCGTAATTATGAAACTTATTACCATTAAATGCATGAATTATAAAAAGAATCACCCTGGCACATTGTGTACCAAGAAAGACATGAGCTATTCAGAGGAAAACCATTTTTTGAACTTAAGAGTATACATGTTTATTATTGCTATCATAGCACCTATTATCAACACCAATACAACACTCTGAGCTTTGAACTTCACACATTATTTTGATGACTGTCCTCTTACTGATCTCAGCCACATTTTTGAAGGGTTTGTGTGGATGTCAAATCTGAGAAAGAATTATGTAAATGTTTTTTTCTTTGCAGTGGAGAAAAAGAAAATCCAGCTAGCTGTTGAGCATCAATCCAAGCTATAGGCAACAATAGGCCTCAACTCTGTATATGCATGTCATTTTATATTTTACCCAAGTTGTTGCCGAGAGTATTCCAATTATTTCTATAGGGTTAATTACAAAACAAAACCAGAACGCCAATAACCAAAAGGTCCAGCATTATGTATGCTGTTCCCCTGCTATGTACAGATTGCACTTTAAAAGTGATCACTTCTGAGACTAAGGTCAGGTCTTTCTAAGAACACAGGTTCCATGACCAGAGCAGCCCCTACTTTCATCTGCCTGTTTTTAACACCTTTAATTGTTTTTAATTAGAGGATTAACTAACAGGATACAAACATGATGTAATTAGCTTGCTCTCAAGTCAGGACAGCTGGAAGTAACACAGACATATGCCTGCCATTCTCAAAGGAATCACAAGAATCTTACTCTACTCAAGGCTCCAATTACCCCGTTCTAGCTCCCTACCCAGCTGTCTATTCACTCGTGTGAAGTTGCATGTTCCCTTCTCTCCCTTAAGATCATGAATATGGAGGCAGACTATATGAACTCCACTGATTGTTCCAATTCTTTTGTGAATAGTAAAATTATTGAAATAATTGGAATATTCTCCACAACAACTTTGATAAAATATAACAAGGTCTGAAGAACCCAGTGTCTCTTTTGTGAGTTGATACGTGTGCATATGTTTGTATTTAAATATTGGCATTAAATTCACACGTCATCAAAGGAGCTCTCAGCAGCCATGGTTTAGTTCTAATCCTTATGTATGGGTTAGACAAAGCATGGCAAATCAAAGAGGTAAGCATGTTAAGAGAAGTACAATAATTATACATGGTAACACTTTGCTGGGAGCGATGTGTAAGCCCTTGATCTTCAGAACACAGATACTTAAACTTTGCCTCTTGCTTTCTGAGACACCAACACACACCCAATCCTCTGATCAATAAAAGCTAAATAACAAATCTCTCATAATGAACAGCAGTCATAATTCATTTTTGTCTGTTTTGTCGGTAATTGTCATAAAAGCATTATTTAATTACACAGGACAAGCATCTGTGGAATTGGGTTTGACTAATTGGGATCCTCTCTTTGATGAGGCAGTGTCTAGTGGTAATAAAAGGTAAATTAATGGACTTGTTGCTAATGGTCTGACAGACATTCATTAATGGCTCCTCATTGTGTTTTCAGACTGGTCAAAGCAGTCATGCCTCACCTTAAAAAAACAAACACATTAATGAGGCTGTGTGTTTATTAAGTGCAAAGTCATTTACTTAATTGTCTTTATTTAGAATCAAACCTTTGGCTCTTTTCCACAAACATTTGGAAGAATATCTCATATTAGTAATAATTCAAAAGGTAGAGAATGACATTCAAACTAAATAATTGTTCTGCTGAAATGCACCCACACCTGTTTTGAAATATTTATTAAAAAAGACTATCAAGATTGATATTGGTGCTGAGGGCAAACATATATGAATGTATAAATCTTGACAGTGCAAGTACAAAATTTTGCCCCCAGTAATATTTTATGACTTGGACTAAAAATGCAAAAATTGCAATGACAGCAGCCAGAAACTCAATATGCTCTAAAATTGTGACCTATTCTTGCACCCTGTTTGATTGGCATGTAACAGTGAGTCATTGTGGCATCTAAAGGACGTACCTTTTTATACGGTATAGCTTGATACACCAAAGACCATCTACAGGCCGATGGTCACCCATTTGTTCAGGTACCTTCCTCTTTTCAGTCTTCAGTTATGCGTACTTACCATCACCTACTTTGGTTTTAAGAGCCATAAGTGGCAACCTTTAAAAAAAGTGTTGCATCTATATTGCTGTAGAAAGGACTTCTTAACCACAGTTAGCCCTAAGAAAATGACCTACTTTATTGACTATAAATTTAGTAGGAAAATATGAATTAAGGTTAAAAGGCAAATTAATAGTTGAGGTCATTATTTCACACAGGGGCTAATGCACAGATGCTTATTTTTACAACGTAGAGTTGCCCCCTGATGGCAATTGAATAAAAACTCTGGCGAAAGGGGTTCTGCATTTGCTTCACTTTTGAAACCAAGGGCCTTCTTTTAATACAGCATATGCCTAATCTGAGAGAATCTCCTGACAAACGACATCAGCAAAGCCTGCGTGCCTCAGTGTGGACCGCAGAACCTGCCTCGTAGCTAGGATGAGGAGATTCCCCATGATCCTGAGGTCAGCGGGAATCAGTGACGCACATTAGCAGAGAGAATAAAATGTGCTTTTCTTCATTGTTAAGACTAAATTAAATGCTTAGCTCCTGTTACCCTTCAGATTTGATCATGTACTGTATAATCAAATCAAATCTGTACAGACAGGCTTGATAGAAAGAGATTATGTGGTTTTAGTAACACTCCGTAAAAAGTACCTGGGACTTTGAGTCCAAGGAAATTACTTTTTTCAGTGAGTCAAAGGTTTCTTCAACTCAATGTTGTCTGATCACAGTCTAAGAAACACAAATACTGTCTCAATTCAAGGGCTACCTCCTTCCAAGGGTACATATGAAGACTGATTGCATCATAGCAGCTTTGAAGGCTGTCCGATTTTAAAGGCTCCTTCTAATGGGACCAATAAATGAGTACGACAGCATCTGGTTATATCTTTTAAGACCCAATATACATTGCATGTCCATTTAAACAGGATGGTTTCTAACTTTTACACTTGTGAATATAAATAATTGGTTTAACTCTGTTGAAAATGTAGTAATGAAAATGTTTAGGGGGAAAATGGAGGTGACACAAACAGGAAATCCTGCAGTCGCATTTAAGTTTATCCTCAGCAGCTTTCAAAGTCAGGTTTTCCTTGAAGGTATGTCCCTGGCATGAGGCACACCTATGGGCAAATGAATATGCTGACATGTCAAGACATTTTTCTAATGCTTTGCTGACTTGACTAGTAAGAAATGTGGTGGATGTGCATGTGCACATTGCATGTGGCAAAAACAGAAATGTATATAGTGCTACAAGGCCCACCCCCAAAGTCCCTTTACTTTCAGAGTACTACCTTCCGAGAGGGACCTTTTGGGGAGTGGAAAAGTGTTCCCAGAATTTAGTTTCTAGTCATGGCAATGAAATGATAATGAAAAGTGTATTCAATGGGAAAAATCGCTGCAGTGGAAATGGAGCATTTTTGATATTCCTTTTCTTTTTTCTCCTTCCAAACTTGCCGAACAAAGATATTACATACTGCTTAAATGCAATGGTGTGTTTACCACCCCATTCAAATTGAGCCAAGGTTGTGCACACAAACCTTTTTTTATCCATTTTGTTGAACGCCTGATTCACTTAAGAGAAAATCAAAAGTTATCCATCTAAAATGTAAAATGGATGGCAGCTGGATGGAGGGAGTGTGTTTCCCTTCAGGATGCTACAATCAATGGAATGCTCGCTGTTGAATATATTGCATGTTAAAAATTCACACAATAAGTCTGTGCAAAGATAGCTAATATTCCCCTCTTTTTTTTATTTTTTTTTTTTAGTGTGGATCAATCTAAAGTGCACAGTAGACACATATGGTGGGTTTCTTTTTTTTTACTTGTGAATTGTATTGGTTTCAAAGCTTTCAATATGATGCAATGGGATTTGCCAGCTTTCATGTAGTCCAAAAAAGTGTTGGTTTAAAAAAAGAGCATATATTTGTCTTTTCATATATCCTTGACTTTAAATTCTTTTTTTATCGTTGTGAAATGCAGTAAGGTAACTCCCATATGAGAGAAAGGAAATATGTTTAACAGAGTCTGTTTATTTTCTATGCCAGTCCTGTCTCTGACAACAAGAAGCACATTTTAATATAGGTGAGGACGTATTGACCCACATGTGTTTGGGCCACTGAGACCAAGTCTCTCTTGCAAACATTATTTGAAGTTAAACCAAAAGTGATTTAGTATGTGTATAAAGCAAAAGATGCAAACTGTGGTCTAAAGGTAGAGCTGGAACGACTCCTGCTGAATTCTGATCTTGTGAGTTGCAGCTTGGAGCAAACTGAAAATTTCCCTGATGGAAGCTCTCAGCGTGTGTGCAATATTGATGTAAGTGCATAAGCATTGGTGTTTATCTGTGCTTAAACATTATGATTTATGATGATTGTGATTTATGCAGGTAATGGATGGTCGCATTAGGAGCCACAGAGCGACCCTCCCCCCTAAAGTCTCTCCCTGTATGTATCATGTGGTGCTCGATAAATTCTCTTCACAAGTTTAGAATCCAGAAAACATAAATCAACACAGCAAATATATATATATATTTTTTTTTACCCAGAAAGGTATGTTCTACTGGCACATAATGTCTATTCCCACTACGACCACGCCAAATTAACATTTTGTTAGTTGTGTAATTTTCTTTCATCTTGCCTTACTTCAAAAACATGCGTAGGTTTAGCAGCGTTATTCGTTTATGCACGGTGTATTCTTGCAAGATGACTGACGAAGTGAAGTGAGCAATGAGCATCCTCTATGTCGTCCAACTCTGCACACACACCTCTCACAAGTTATAGCTGCTAGTTAACCATACACAGCGTACTGTGACGGAAAAGAATGTCAGGCTTCTGTATGCTTCTCTTGTCATGGGCAAAGTGCATTAGAGCGTGGCCACTCTGGCTATCCGTACCATACCGTACTCAAGCACGATTGCCCCGCCTGGCAATCCGAACCGTGCATTTGCAGTGTGACCGCACCCTTATAGAGATATTGTGTTATTTTACTGTCAAGCAGTTTTTTTTCCTGTTTCCAGAGGCATTGAGGAGACTATGTTAGACTATGTTATTTCACTAAAACTGTGCAATATGCTTATTCACAAAATGTTGGACTATTACAGTATAAATTTAACAATAATAAAAGAATTTGAATTTAGATTTTCTCAACATCTCATTTAAAAATATCAGTACTTGTTTGTTTATAACCTTTAAAAACAAATTAAATATGATATGCATCAAAATTCTACAACTTTAAGAACTTTGCTGTGTTGTGCAAAGTCGATAATCAAACTGTGCCCCCTTTGGAAGATGAATGAACAACATGTCTTTTAAGCCTTGATCAATTTAAAATAAGGTTTCATCACACAAAGCTCCAGCAATAATCACATCGGAAATATCGGGAAACGTGTACTACAACTATACAAGTATACAAAAGTGTTGTCTCCAACACAGCAGGATATTAAAAGATCCCTCACATTTGAACTTCTGAACTCTACTAATTTCTTCATTTTCTGTGCAGACGTGTTAGCCTCAGCAGGTAGAGGTACGTTTTCCTTTGCTTTTCTACCACAGCTGTCCTCCAAGCCTGCAGGACACTTTACACTAATTAACTTGTTATGCTCATTCTTTTGCCCAAACATTGATATTAAATAACATCGCTCTCCTTCACCTTGTATATTCAGCTTGAGAAAATCTTTAGCAAATATATTCATGATAAATTATGGAAAAGCCAAGAACCTAAACCAATGCAAGGTGGTTCTTCTATCCTCTGTCCTTGTTAATCTGCAAGAAGTCCATAAACATGACTTATAGCTCTCTGAAATAATTTGATTTCCCCTCTGACCATATGTGTTCATTTCTCCACAGCAAAGCAGGACAATTTCCTATAAAGAATTTCTGTACATTGGTGGTATAAGTCCGTCCATCCATACTTTCCCACCTCATTGCAATCACTCAGCCCTTGCCTGGAGCAGGTACAACTTAATCATGGACACGGTGCTGCTGTGGTCTGGTGCAAAGTGATTATGAGTGAGTATGCGCAGCTTTGCCTAGAGAGGGGTCTCTGTTGCACGTGAGGCATGTGTTTCCAAAAACAACTGCATCTTTCAGCATCCCCTCTTAGAACAGTTGTCTTGGAAGTTAGGATCATAATTTGACTGTATCACACTATTGTGTCAGTGTCAGAACTGGTAAGTATTTTCCACTTGTTCTTTGAGATACCATTAATAAGATCATCTCTCCAAGCATTTGGTGTCCTTGGATTTGGATCATCTCAAAGCAGACAGTTGACCTTGATAATCCATACCTCGACTGATTCTGTCTAAAGCTGACATCGATGGCCCCTTATGTTGTGGTAATAAGCTTCTCGTCTGCAGTTATTTAAAGCAGCAAAAGTTCAAGTCAATTGTGTCCCATTTCTTTTGCCCTTCCTGAAAAAAAGATTAAATTTATCTCAATGCTGCTCCCATCCTGCACATGCACGCTTCGGATTCTCGACAGAGAAGTCTTCTCTTGAATCCTTACAACTGGCTAGCCTACAACTTAGCACCTCATACTGAACCTGACTTCTGTCTGATGCTGTGTTTATCTTTAAAAGGTGATATAAGGACATCAGTGTTCAATAAAGACCATTCTACAAGAGGTGGAAAGTCCTTTCAGTTGTTGCTTTAAACAGTGATTCAGGAAAAGTTTATCCACCAAGCAGCAACCTCCATTGTTAAAACATCAAGCCAATGCTAAATTGACTAACAGACAGGTGCATGCACCAGCACAGGAATGAGTCCTAAAACCCAGAAGTGAGTTACCATTTTAGAGCCATG
The DNA here is from genome assembly GCF_947650265.1 of Symphodus melops. Lineage (NCBI taxonomy): Eukaryota > Metazoa > Chordata > Actinopteri > Labriformes > Labridae > Symphodus > Symphodus melops. The sequence continues at coordinate 18,329,336 of NC_136706.1, forward strand.
GGTTCCTAACTCTAAAAGTCTATGGGAATTTTGAATGGGTTTGTGGTTAAACGCCTGAAATAAGGTCTGTGGTAAACAAAAGCTTAAGAGATGTTGACATGTTGTTAGACGAGATAAACTACGTTAGCTAAGACCCCCACTTGAATTTTAAAGTTTTTACGCAAACCTAAAACGGCGTTTGACATCAAGTAGCACTTTTGAACGGTCGTGTATCCTGCTCTCATTTTCCCCTGAGACAGGAAGGGGTTGTCAGAGTGCTGCTGTCGAGGTGCATACAGTTAGAGGTGGTGAAACTACATTGCTAGTTCCTCATGTTTTCGACCCAATGAAGCTACAGACCTTTTACAGATGGGTGGGACCTCACTTCCAGAATCTTAAAGCATTGTTCGCCATCTCGCTAGGAAGCTATGCTAACACACTCTTTGGAAAAGGTTGAGAAGAACTGACAATAATGAATAAAGTATGTTTCAACTTTAAACTGATATGGATGAAGGGGATTTTGAAGGTCCTTGCTTTGAATCGGATGTTCATGACTATCTCAATGAGCTGAAATATAGTGATGAGCAGTTGAGGTAGCTGAGATTCATGTTTCAACAGGTGAAGTATTTAAGAGTGCAGAGGGGGGGTTTTTTACCCATAGAGATTCCCATTAAGAACAATAAGTAGTACTGACCTTAGCAACAGCAAGAATACACCATGGGATTATACAATTAAGAATTACATCAAACAGCCACTAAGCTGTGTTCAAGAACATGTGGTACTGGAGGATATGTCATGATTCATTTGGTCTTGTTTCGTACCAGTGTATCTTGTTTTTGTTAAACTGAGCTCTCTGTGTCTGAATCGTTTCTTAAGGGTTTCTCTCTGCCTTTGTGTGTTTCCCTTTATTTTGATTACCCCTATTCTCTTCGCCTGTATCATTTGTCTCACCTGTGTTTGATTGTTCTTTGTATTTAGTCTCTGGCTGTGTCTGAAATCACTTCCTATTCACTGTATGATAACAGTAATTTACACTTTATTTATTCTGCTGGGGGAAATTTGGTTTTACACTCGTTATATGTTGAACATGCTATACACACATCGGCTGAAATACACATACATGCACAAACAGGATCTTATGGACATGGACATTAATGGAGAGAGTGAGAGGGCTGCCCACAACGAGCGCTCCTGAGCTGCCTTGCAGACTGAACTACTGCCAGCTTTGGTGGCAGTAGTAGTGCTGTCCAATTAATGTATCCCATAATGCACTTTGAAAAGTAGTGTATCCCCAATGGTCACACTCCGAGCAATATATACCATCATGCATTGCAGTTAAAAAGATTTTTACGAGCGGAGAGTCCGCGTACCACCGGTTGGGAATCACTGATTTGAGACACAGCCTCTGTGTTTGTTCGTTGTCGGTTTTTGTCGGATGTCAGAGGTTTTCCTATCCGTGTTCTTGTGCCAATATCCCTGTGTTTCTGGTAGAGACTTTTTGTGTTCTTTTCAGGTTAGAGTTTTTGTTGTATTTGGACTCTCTGAAGTAAGTTTTTTGTTTTTTGCCCAGGGTTAGGGTTTTTTAAAAAAGTAATTCCACTCTGATAAACACAATTAACTGCCCTCTTTGACCTGCAGAAGACCTACATTTCATCAGCATTCAGTATTTATATAAAAAGCACACTGAGTATAACACAGAAAGACTCCAAGGACAGTTGAGACACCAGATGGTAAATTCCTATATTCTCTTGGCTCATGTAATTTTTTAGCTGATGACCTAAAGTATGTTCAAACCCCTCTTTTTTCCCCAAACGTCATTTATGGTGCAGTCTGAAGCTGAGCTACAGGAGGGTTCTGCTTTTTCTCATTAAACAGCTTTTATCTATTTGGTCTTGTAAAGGCCATTGACACATTGTGATAAATCATAGCTGTCAAGGTACCACAAAATGAAAATGTTTTGTCTAATTTCCTTTGTTTAATTTTATTTATACTTGGAAAATTGAACCAATAGTTCACTGACACACAATAATGAGTTTCTGTATCATATAACTCAATAATATCTTAGTGAGAACAGGAGTTTTTAATGAGAATTCGTGTTCCTTTAGTCAGAGACATTTCAATTAATCATCATTTTATAAGCATGAATAACTCATTCCCAAAGAGACTCAAGAGATCCAAGAGTCAGCGATGTAGTTTCAAAAAGCAGAGTGCAAAATGTGCAACTTCAAGTCTGCTCAGCTTTTGTTCAGTCTTCCAAAAAATACTTTTTAATATGGAGAATGTGAGAAAATGTCCTTTTTTTTTTGGTTCTTTCATGTCTTTACTTCAGATGCTGAATCAGTAAACATCATTGTATAGAATCAAAATCTTTCACTGACTTCATGAAATACATCTCAGGCTCGTCTGGATGCAGTACAATGCATTTGATATGATTAAGTATTCTAGGATTGTTGTGAACACTTGTAATGTTCCATTATTTTCACTGGACAGTATTTTGCACTCTGGTTGATGGGAAGATATTTGATTACCATCAGTCAGCTTTAATTTAGCCTTTCAAACAAGCCGTGGCTTATGCATAATGCAATGCTGTGGTAGTTGCTATACTGTAAATATGATTGTTTTCGATAATGAATGTTGGCTATTCAAAAGTGTAAGTGAACAGCGCAGTACTTATTGATAACTTTCTAATGTCCATGTAACAGTTGGCTGTACAAATAACTTAAACTGATTATTGTGAACCCTTTCATGCACAGTGAGCAGCAATTTGAAAAGCTGTGTTCTCTTTAAATGAAGAGGTGTCTGTTGACTGATTTAAAATGAGCCACCATGGATGCTAATGACATGTCAAAAATTCCATGTCGCTCAGGTGTAGCTTGCAAATCTGCAATTCCAGAAGACCAAGCAGTTGGTGATTGAATGCATCATCAACAATGTAAGCAAGGTGCATACTAGATGAAAATCCAGCCTGTTTTGGGCCTTCATCCTCCATCCTACAATCTAAAACTATGTCCTGATATCCTTTAAAGGTTCTAATGCTGTCAAATCTTGACAGATTTACTTGTGGTGGGGCATAAATATTGAACATGTATTTCACATTTTAGTTTTAAGATTAGGAAAAAACATCTAGATTTTTTTTCTTAAAATCAAGATTCTATTTGTGTGAATAAGTATTGATAATGCGAATTTCTCTGAATACGTTCAGAGACAGTTTGGTTACACTTTGTAGAGCCGACTTTGTTGTTAGCAGACTATGATCTATTCTGAGAAGCTATGACCATCTTTGAAGAGAAGCGTGTCATTTGAGGTATTCCAAAAGTATAATGTATGGCCTCAGTTGACAGTAGAATGAGGAATTGTTCTTCAAATAGAGGGTTGACATTGAAAGAGTAAAGGTGATGTGATTCTCCAGACCATAGAAATATCCAAAGTGGGAAGGAATTTATGACACCTGTTGTACTGTATATAATGGCTCCACACTGATCATTAAATGATCTATCTTTCAGCCTGCACAGAGTCTCAGTGTTGTCTGTTAGATTAGAACTACGGCCGTGATATGCTGCGTTAATATTATCCAGTCTGTTGAGAGATTCAGCTTTAGGGACATTTATATTATTCAACCCATCAAGTATGTTGCATGATTTTTACACCGTTGACACCTCTATATTGTTATGGCTACACTGATTTAGGTGAAGACACTAGGGATTGCTTGAGCACTGAACTCGTCGGGCGTATACCTACTAAAAAGTGGGATTGTTCTAATTTTCTCCTGGACCTACTTCTGAGTTTTACTTCAAGTTTTTTTTTACTGTAGGTTACGCAGTAGGTTACGTCGCCTCAATAGCGGTCAGTTGCATAGAATAGAGCCTTGGACTATTCTTGTCCAGCAAGCATGCCGGGGCCCCTCTTGAAACTTGTCGCAATGATCATAACAGGCACTGCGTGACTCCATCTCCAGCTTTCCAGAGAGATGAATAGAAAACGTTAAGCCTGTGAACCAGTGGAGCTGTACGGTAACTAGCTTAAAATGAACAAATGTTTAAAAAAGAAATATATTTAAAAAATATATGCACTTTTTTCTTAGAATCATGTCCTAAGAATTAACAAAGTAATGTAAAAAGCATGCTGTGCTATTTAATAATTCCTTCATGGAGCAGTTGATTTACTGTCCATCCGTTATGTTCTTGGTTAAATGTGTCCTGCAAGTGAACTGGAAACGTATCTGTTTGTCATGTAAGGTTTGTTTAGTAAGTATAGCTTGTTCAGCCAAAGCTTATTATTGTAAATCTCTCAACCTTAAAATAATTTCCAGTGTACATCATACTGAGTTGACACATATTATTTTTATTTTATTTTAAGGGTTATCTTTTCACTTCAGAATTGTTTTTGTAACCCTTAAAGAATCCCACACTGTGCATCCATTATCCAGCACTTTTAGTGACATCAAAATAGTCAGAAATATTCATACAATGAGATGAAAAAAATTGACTCACCACATTGCTTCTTTTAAAAGTGAGAGTAATACTCATTTCACTTTTTTATAACTTCGCAAATTGGTGTTTGGGTTTGTTTTTTTCTTCTTTTTTTAATGGAGCCAAAAAAGGCAATAGTTAAAGTTATATCAATTATACCTTCACTCAAAGCTCTTCCAAGCAGTGTTTAACTTCTTATGAAAGTGATCAGATATACAAAGACAAACACCACCACATTGACTTTTTCGATGAAACGTTTTACACCTATTACTTGGGACTAAATGATACATTGGGATACCTTTTTAAAATCAATACCAATGCGGACAATATTTATCTATGACAAACAAATATAATTTTTTTTTTTTTTTAACATCCGCTTTGGCTACTTTTGTTCAGCATCTGTATCTGAAGAGGAGAGGTGTAAGACATTACTGAAGCCAGTGAAGATTTTGCAATGGCATAAGAAGGGTGTAGAAGCGAGATGAGCACAAAAATGACAAGACAATAAACGTATCCAAATATCGCAATAAGCACAACCAACACGATGCAGCACATAGAACAGCTCTCCGTTGAGAAGCTTGAGACACCCTAAATATAACAATAACATACACCCAGCCATCCCCAGCAGACTGTGTTGTCTCAATTACCGCCTGACACCCAGCCACCACAATAAGACTGTCGTCTCAATTACCGCCTGACACCCAGCCACCACTATCAGACTGTCGTCTCAATCACCGCCTGACACCCAACCACCACTATCAGACTGTCGTCTCAATCACCGCCTGACACCCAGCCACCACAATAAGACTGTCGTCTCAATCACCGCCTGACACCCAGCCACCACCATCAGACTGTTGTCTCAATCACTGCCTGACACCCAGCCACCACCATCAGACTGTTGTCTCAATCACCGCCTGACACCCAGCCACCACCATCAGACTGTTGTCTCAATCACCGCCTGACACCCAGCCACCACCATCAGACTGTTGTCTCAATCACCGCCTGACACCCAGCCACCACTATCAGACTGTTGTCTCAATCACCGCCTGACACCCAGCCACCACTATCAGACTGTTGTCTCAATCACCGCCTGACACCCAGCCACCACTATCAGACTGTTGTCTCAATCACCGCCTGACACCCAGCCACCACTATCAGACTGCTGTCTCAATCACCGCCTGACACCCAGCCACCACTATCAGACTGTCGTCTCAGTCCCAACCTGATACAGAGCCACAATTGAATCTATCATATTTTCTTTTGTGTTTTTTGTGGATGTTGTGATCACCTGTAAATTGTTTTTTAAATGTGCTTTATAAATAAATCTGACTTGACTTGACTTTTTGTGCATGCCTAAATTTGATGAACTTTGAAGTTCTTCACCATACTCCCTATAGGAAGGCGAAAACATAGCCTGACCCCAATGGGATGTTTGATTGTTGAAGAGCCACTGAAGAGGACTTCACTTACATGTTTTCGAAGAAAAATCTTTTAGCCTCTATGGTAACTTGTTGCCTCCAGGCAACATAGCCTGTTATCTTTTCTTCTCTTTTTATAGAATAAGAAACCCAGATAATCACCTACAAAATGTCTTAGTCATCTTCATTGGTTATTAAAGAGTAATTTGATAAACTTTATATCACACATCATCAAAAGTATCATTGGAAATGACAAAAAATTGCATGCTGCCCAGAGACAATGCACTGTAATGGAATCACATGAGGCCATGCTTGGTATACTGTACTATCTTAGAATATAAGAACATTTTATTTGTAAGAAATAGAGTGAGAATGGTTTTAATGTATTTTCCATGACTACGATTTATATCTGCACCTATGATTTGATGCAAGCCCCTATTCTATGGCGCTTGGAAGGCAAAGGGTATAAAGCCCTGGAGGCAATGGCATGATCGTCAGGATCAGGTGGCATATATATATACAAGTTCAGAGTGAGAATGGGGAATCTGGCGGCTTGATTGGCAGGCTTGATAAGAGGTCACTGGCCTGTTTGGGATGAAAAAAAGGGCAAGGCAAATACCCATGTGTGCAGTGCTCGAAATGTACCACCCTACCAGTGTGAGTAATTGCTTCCTTAAGTTTAATAAGCTATGATGTGCATATGTGAGGAAGGTGATTTCTTGTGTATGTGATTTGGTAAATGCAGCTCCATAAGGTCATGATGAATTTTAATGTTTTACTTTAAAATTACAAGGATTGTAATTGTTTGATATGATCATTTGAAGAGATGATGATTTGGTTGAATTGTATTCCACAATGGTACAATGTTGGCTGAGCGCAACAAGAGGATATCTTCTTTATTGATAATATATAATGCATACCATGGAGGGTTAAACCACCACATGCATTATTATGGATTTCTGATATTATGATATTTTTGGGAATTGAAAAAATCAAATACTTTCTTTGAGGATCAAGCAAGAAATTCTAGTCTAGGATCCTTCGGTTGACAGACCTGCAACCCTCCACTGTCAATAGCTCGTAAGCAGAAACACCTCTATTACCAGATGAGAGATAGCAGTCTTTCTTTCATTACTTCCTTTTTTCTTTGTGCCTTTCTTTTTTTTCTCCCTAAAACAAGCGTTTTTCTAGGGTGGTTTCGAATTCATAGCAATGTATCTTTAATCAAACTTAGGCCTAACAGATTTTTAGTGCCGTTACAGATATGAATATTAGGGAGAGAAAATTTCTGATACAATATTGCTGATATCTCTCTTAGATCTTTCTTCAGTGTGTAGAAAGAGATATACACATCTATTGTGTTGATCCCTCAAATGCAGTTGTGAAACACTTGGTCATGGTCACTCAACTGGAAAGTAACCAGTTGAGACTCTGCTGGACCTATGTCCAATTGGCCAATTTATTGGTCGGCTCAGGTTAAAAAAAAAAAAAAGTTACATCCATGTAAAACTGTACATATTTTGTCGAAAAGAAATTTCATTGTAAAATGCTGCAATTCAGATTTCATTGTACACGCTTTGTTGAAAAAGAAATACAAAAACTATAAAAAACATGTTAACACTACTTAAACATGTGAACATGAACTGGATGAGGTCTGTAAAACAGTCCAGACAAACCACTTTGTCCACAGCGGTCACCAAGTTCCTCAATTTGTGTGCAATATGAAATTATAAGCTAACTAAAGTCCGAACTTAGCCCGCTAACAAAACAATGCTGGTCCCTGGTAATCGAAGCCTCCATTCTCTTCAGAATAGCAGAGGTGTTGCCAAACAGCAGTTACATTTGGGGTTTAGTGCAGGGCGACATCTACTGAATCTAAAAGCCTGTGGAAACGCTCCAACTATTTCTACTTCTGATTCATGTCTTTGAGAGCAGAACTACTCGACTTTCTCACTTGTAGTTGTCAAACAGTCTCACTCGTGTGTTGTTGTTGTTGTTTTTACTGTAGTATTGGTTGAAACAGAACAGCATTGGATGGCTCTCCATCTGGAGTTAAGTTGAGCCTGATTTTTGTATAAATCCAAAGGAAATTTGAATTGATCATATTTATAATCTGGCTGACAGAGACACCGTATTACTTCTCATCTGTATTTCATCCCTAATACCAGACGCATGAAATGACTATGAAATGGGGCCAAATGACAAATTTATACCTATTCATAGCACTATTTCATCTCCAAACAACAATTGGTATCCACTCATTCCATTCATGTAATCCTTTCACTGAGGAAAAACAATTTTCTCACATACTGAGAACAGGGAATTTGCATGTGAATATAACGGAGAAAATTATCTGAAATCACAGGATACCAGACTCAGAGTGAACGCTGTCTCATTCAGATTTGGTTTTGTAGTTATTGAACGAGGGAGTGGGATGGGTGTTATTCATGCACTTTTCAACCCCCACAAATCTGACCTTTTGATAAAAAGGCTGCTCATCAAAAGATTTATTTTTCAGCCTGATAAGAACCAGGGTTGTATTCGACGAATTGTTTAATGAAACTGCCTCCCTACAACTTTAATCTCGGTATTCCAAAAATAGATGTGTCACTTGTCGTGTTTCCTGGACTGCAGGGGCCAAATGTGCATGATCCCGCGTTAGCTTCCTGGCTTGGATCAGAGGGGATAAAACATGACATCATAAAAACTCATATTATGCAAAATTGGATGACTCTAAGGGTTTTTTGGAGACATGGTACGGATATTAAAATGCATCCAAATACATCAGAGGTCTAGCTGAGCGCTATTAATCCAACAAAAGCAAAACACAGTTTTGTATTTGAGCTTCCAGGCCTCCAGTTTTCTCATTCTAAGGCCAAAAACGACAAGCCCAGTAAAATAAGTTTAGTGTTGTTCCATAATTTTCTGCCAAATAAATGTTTCTTTTTTACTTTACTTTGCACAAAACCCTACCATACTCAAGCATTGCCAGTAAATCAATTATTCCAGTGCTGTGTTTAATGTCCTTAAAGACTTTAGGACATTATATGACATGTTAGTGTTGTCCAATTTTATTTCTAGTTGTGACAAAAATAATATCATGCAGATGTTGTTTATATGTAACTTATCAGCTTTGACTTTGGATGATACTACTGCTATAATAGGTGCAGGATGAAGCTGTTGACGCTGATGCTGGGTGTAATTGAGTAATTAGCACTTCTACTGCAACTGCTAATGACAGTGTTAGACTGTCATTAGAGGTTACTAAAGAGCAGGTGTAATCTGACATTTAACTAAAAATAGCATGCAAATACGACCCACAACCATCAATGTGATACCTTTTCAAAAAAAATGCCACGCAAGAAACATTATAGTAAAAGTTCCAACTAATCCTGGAAACTGGAATACGCCCCACCAACTCCCTGGTGAAGTGAAACACTTTCAATATAGAAATGGAGAAAAACCATTGAGACATCGAAGGCCTTTTAATAGGTTCCATCTGGACATTGTCCTTCTCGATCCAACATTACAAAAACGATAACCTACATGGTTTTTTTGCCACTATGTGGAGACATTTTGTGTGATGTCTGCTTGCTCCACATGGATTACTATTTTTCATTCTGAAGGTAGAACGTACACGTCATGAGTAAAACATTTTAAAAGACTACATTTAAATGTATTCAAGAACACTCAAGGGTAAAAAGGCCAATCTTGCTAGGTAACCTCGATTACAAGGACTCTCCACCGCAGAAAAACACAAAATTTAGGTTTTGTAAGATGTCTTTTAGTGTTAGTTTTTTTTTTTTTTTTTAAGGATTATTTTTGGCCTTTTTGCCTTTATTGATAGGACAGATAGAGTCGGAAAGGGGGAGAGAGTGGGGAGAGACATGCGGGAAAGTGGCCACAGGCCGGACGCGAACCCGGGCCGCCCGCGCGAGGAGCAAGGCCTCGCAACATGGTACGCGCGCAGTCGCTGCCGCTGAGCTATCGGCGCCCCTTTTAGTGTTAGTTTTAAAGTGAAATATTACATGCTGCCATAGAAGCACGATATGAAGCCAAAGAAAAAAAATATCTAAATAACTCGGGGCTTTCTATTTAATTAATCGAAATTAATTGCATTTTAAGTGCATCACAATATTTGTCCCAACACTTCTCAATCGAAATGAATTTTTTTGTGTGTTTCTGTGTGTGGCAAATTGTGTATAACAATGAACTGCTTTGATACAATCCTGCATCGATTCTTGCATTAAGTAATGACGCTTTTCACCATTGTTTCCAATCAACAGTTCCCCGTTTCGTGTAATGAATGCAGGAGAGAAGAATGCCCACGACTAATCCAAGGTCACATTTTCAGATCTCTTATTGGAAAACAAGATATTGTTTTTCTACAGAGTAAAATTACTCTGGTAATTATGGTGTCCATAGTCAATGTAGAATACACCATTTCCAGTAGATGCAGAAAAAATGTTCTAGCGAACAGCCATTGAATCATACCATTTATGAGCCTCCAAGTCATTTTAAGACACAGTATACACCGAAACAGGGAGCATGTTATGTGCAGATCTTAATCAGCCTTCAGATGTGAATTTAATATTTTCAATGGTCAGAACTTGAGAAAGAACAGATCACTTTCTTTTCATTTGTTCCTCTGGCATACAGAGATGCTCACTTTTCAGAGGCCATGCCATTTTTGCTCTTCAAAAAGGAGTGGACTTCGTGGGTATCTGTGGCTGTTGCCTGATTCCACCAAACGAATAATGTGCCAATAGGGCAACATTGCAAAATATGGTGTCTCCACTAATGTCTCTGCTTCTTTCTGAAAACCACTCTTTAATAATTCAAATATTTGAAGAAAAACTGTCAGAGCATTGTGAAATTAAATTCAATGTGTTAAGAGTGGTTAAGAGAAAAATGTCAAGGCAAGCTGAGGCTATCAGATAGAGATCAGAATGGCAACTCAGATTTAATAAAATCAATAATTTGTCACAAAGCAGATAAAAGATGAGAACATAAGACCAAAGATAAAAGCACTAAACTGCACTAAAAACACATTTTCAATTGAAGTGAGATAAAAACATCTTTTCAGTGCAGTGATGGTGGACAATCAACTGTGTAGTGGTCCTATTAAAGTATAAACTACTAACAAAAGGCTTCTATTGACTAATATCGAAAGGCACAAAGAGTTAGATATGTAATTACACTTTACATCTCTTGCACTTAGCATTCAGTAGAATTTCAGACTGACTGAAGAGCGTGAAATAAACATTATTAGACAGACATCTGCATCTTAATCATCATAATAGATATAACTGGTTAACTGGTCATATATTTCAACTTTACTGCAGCCCTGCTTTCTCACTCAGCATGGGGGAGATTTCATGTAACATTTCTCCTGATAACACATTATCCACCAACCCCATAGGAATATAAATTGCAGCTGGAATGGTACGGTGCCTCCTTCCTTTTCTATTTTGATTCCAGCTGTTTTCCTGTAGCTTTTATTTCCAATCATTGTCTTAACTCAGTAGGCTCACAGTCGGCTATAAAACTGCAAATGAGGTATCAAAGGTGCTACAAGGGAAGCTTAAATAAGACGGATGGGTTGATGAGTGTGTGTGCTCAGTCCCTGTAGGAATAGAACGTTACATACTAGCTCCTACTATTGATTAATTTTTATTATGGATTATTTTTCAAGATTAATCATTTGGCCAAGTGGTTCCCGAACCTCAGTGTTTGAGTTACTCCTGGTCTCAACATGAACTTTCAGGGTTAGTAAAAGGGTAATGAAGAAGAAATGACATTCTACCATTTTTAAGCCATGCCAGTATTGAGTCCGTCCATCTGTCATTTGGACCTATCTGAAATGTCTTTATATTTATTGGATATTTCTCCGTCTGGAAAAACTTTTGCAACTCCCTATGGCAATCATCAGCTCAAATTTTCATTTTGCCAGATTCTTCTAACAAGAATAATTATTATCCAATCAGCTTTGCAGAGCTACTTGCATAGCTTGCACTCTTTTCCTCCCTGAGGTGACAATGCATACAAAAGGTTTCTCGAAAATAAGACTGCTTAAAGGGATAGTCCTAGATTTTCAAATGTATTTTCATACTAATACTAACCAGTAAAGAAAACTCACTGCACTGAAAAAGAGGTTAAAATTGGTCACAATTCTGTTTAGCTCATTAATGTCTATTTCATATTTAAGGATGAAAATATCAATGTTGGTTTTTAATATCCTGATGAGCTGCAGCTAAGAGTGTAATGTGTTACTAAAGTTTTCCATCACTGGTCTACAGACTTGTTCTCCTAATAATGGTGAAGAAATATCATCTTATTGTTTTATTTATATTTTACCTGTATGCACTTCATTAGGGACCCCAGGGAGAATAGCTTGTTGCTATGCTAAAACTAATGGAGATCCAGATAAACAGAAAGAGAGGAACTCAGGAGAGCTGGATTGACCAGTGTACATGTTTGACAAAAAAAAAAAAAAAAGAATCAACTGAACTGTAATGTAGCATGACGTTAGGGAGGCAGGGCAAATGATGCACATCTGCACTGCTGTCTTTGCTCTGGGCTAACTGAATCAAAAATAACAATGGCACAATGTTTTGTCATTTATGACTGTCAACCATCAGCAAACCAGGATTGTATCTTGAGTCAGCTAAACCCCACCCTCTTAACACCTCTGACAAAACAGCACATCTGTGATCGATGGAGCAATGCCTCCGAGCTAGTCCATACAGGCAACTCAAGCACGGATTTTACACTGAAATGTGTCATCGACCACAATCACTGACAAATAGATCTTCACAAATGAATGGTCTATTACAGCTGAACGATGTGCGGTCTCTCCTTCTACTGTCACTGCCAGCTCTGCCCTGCAACAGTCCTGCACTGTTGCATGCAGCTCTTCCACCACCCCAGCATCCACCTGTAGACTTTGACGAGGGAGGTTATCACATTAGTCCTAAAATCCTTGCATATACCATTATTCTGTGAGGGGTGGAGCACATGCCAAACACAGACAATGTTGTTGCAAAGACAATTTCAAACCATTAAAATCGTGTGCTGTCTGAATGAAAAGGATTATTTTTTTCTATATTGACCATTCGCCAGAAAATGTCAATCAAAATTCTTAAATGCCTGAGGTGACGTCTTCAAATTGATTATTTTGAGGAACAGCCAAGTTGATGGAATTACTATTTGTATACAGTTGACAACCACATGAGACACAAGCAGGAATCATCACAATGTAGAGGTTTTAATTGGAAAAAAAGAATCAATTAACGATCAAAAAAGTTGCTGGTTTGGGGTGCAGGTGACCTAGGGGTTAAGGCGTTCTGTAAGTTTCCTGTCTGAATCAATCTACTCAGTCCTGCTTGATGCCTCCTTGCAGCCAGCTCGGTCAAAAATAGAATTACAGCATATTTGAAACGGAGCAGAGCATATTGGCTCTGCTGGCCTTCTCTGAAGACGGACCATCGTGCATTGACGAGAGTGTCGGCGAACAGTGCCGTAGAGCAAGGCACCAACTGAATGTGAAAAGTGTTTGCCTTTCTACTCAATTTCCAACTCTATCCACTGTCCTATCAAATAACAAAAACTGTAAAAAAATAAAAATAAAAAAGGAATACTTTGACTTGTTCATTAATAACTCTGAACATTTAGAGCAGAGGATAAGAGGATACATCTTTCACTTTGAAAGGAATGGGGAAGACGTCAATGTCAGCAGGCTATCTCATTCAGATCAAGGAATCTAAATATATTTAAGTGAAACCTCTTGAAACTGACTGACATATGTGCGACACGTCACTGGGGGTCAGAAATACAGTTAGTCATTTTAATGGTTCCTAAGACAAAAATATTGGTTTAGTCAGATTAATAAATCCTTTGGTGAGGGTTGATCATGTAACAGCAGTTGATCTAGTCCAAGTCAAAATAGCAAACCTTTACAACATGTAATTTCAAATCTCCTCTGCCCCAGTCATTTCCTCTCAGAGCTGCAAGTTTTATAACCTGTTTGTTTGCTTGTTAAAGTTCATTCCCTTTCGCGTTTCTCCCAGGCATTTAAAGCATACATTTAAAAAAAGAAGAAACAGCATAAATTAGCATTTTTTTATGAGAGAATCCCCTGAAACAATGCTTATTTTATTTTACAGTCCATCTCAGCACAGATTTAATTTTTTAGTTACCGTACGCTCTATGTGCAAAACTTGCATGGATGCACTGTCTGTTGTGACTTTGTGGGAGGGTGTGGGCAGGTGTGTTGTTCACTTTCATCGTGGGGTGTTGTAATGTCATGATACAGATCAGTATCTCCACATTTGAGCATTCCTGCCGGCGGTGCAGTTATTAAGACTGTAGAAAAATAAGATGTTTGTGTGTTTTTTGACAGAACAAATGAAGGTGGGTGGGTTGATGCTACTGTTATCTGCGGATGAAATATACAGAAACTGCCAACGCCTGTGGCAAGAGGAAAAGGATTGGGGAGCGGGGCAGATACAAGATTATAAAATTCAATTTAGGGCAATGGAGGGGGTGGATCTTTTATATAAGATGCCACAGAGCTTCTTTTCCCCCCTCTCAGTCGAAGACACAAACAAAAGCGCACGATCAAAAATATTCTGTAGAATCCCTCCTCTGTGTTTTTGTTGTGAAATCCAGTAAAACGAGAGATCTCTGTTTGTCTTAGCTGCAGGGCCGAGCCGAGCTTCGGATGCTGCTAATAATATACCGCTCATTGGGGTTTGAGTCGGTTATGACTGTATCTCTCTGCAAGTGGATAGGGGAGAAGTGCCTGGAGTAAAGAGCAACGTTTACACCATTTTTAGTCCGTGCATCATCATCCAGCTCACCCTCTGCAGGGAGGAGTCACTTTTGACGATGACCCAGCAATTGAGGGAAGAGACCATGAAATTGCCCCCCTGAGATAGTTAAGAGGTTGTTGTCCCGGATAAGTGGAAACATTTCTCACTGAGGTGGTTTGCAGACATTGTTGCCCAGGCAGGTGTTCTGGTGTCGGCATTTTTTAAAATGATGATAAATTGAGATGTTTTTCCTTGTTTTCTTGACTAGAACAAACACTTGAGTGAAGCAGAGAGAAACCTGTGTGTTGGCCTCATTAGCCCCCATGTTGCCATTAATAGCAGTTTAGTTATTGGCTGACAGCAGCAGTATAATGCTTCTCACAGGCTAGAGGTAAAATCTGGGAGTAGAGACACTGCATCGAACAAAAACAGAAAGCTCCCGATAAACTTTAAAAGACCTCTTAATAATTCAATCCTTTAAAACTCTATCTTGCTTGATAACAGAGATGATGAATTGAATAATTTAAGGCTAGCGAGGATTCCATGATGCACACATTAAAAGCTGCTGTTTGTGCCTGGGAGGGAGAATTTGAAGGGATGCGAAAACGTGGGGGAGCAAAGGACTTAACTGGAATATGAGACCTTCTGTATATTCATTGAGATCTCTCTCCGCGTGCCTGCACTTAAGCTTTAAACGGTTCTGTAAAACTGATGAGGTGAAGGGGAGAGGGAGCGGAAAATGAATGTGTTCTTCTAAATGTTTTTTTGGGCGAATGCCTGTCAAGTGGAGCGGAACTGGAGGGAGGAAATTAGCCAGGGGACATGCAAAGTGAGCGGTGTTGGTTGGATGTGTGACATCCCTCTCTCTCCAAAGCCATCTGAGGAGAGAAGGTGTTCAGGCACTGTATATCTCCGAGAGGGAATAGAGTGCTTGAAGAAACACCTGAGAGAGAGAGAGAGAGAGACAGTGAACTGGCAAATCAGATTTTTCTGCAAAATAAGACAAAGAGGACCTTGATTAGTCGAGGTTGGTTTATTTAACTGCTTCTGGGATTTTTCTTTCAATAATTTCAATCCATTTACTCTCGTCTACTACTAGATAAGTTTTTATTTCAATTAAACTATCTCTTATACGGATTATCACTCACTATGAATAGGTGTATTGATGTTAGGACATTATAGATAGGGCTGTCAAAGTAACAGCCAAAATCAATGATCATGATATAGCCATCATGGAGGCCACCATCACAATTGCACGTGAATTCACCTCACCCCACCTCATGTTCAGAAAAAATGGCTACTGCACTGGTGCCTAAACTGAATATAACATAGCCCCTTTGGGAACATTTCAGCTCTCAGCTCAGTGAATAAAGGAAAACCAGCTTTTTGAATGATGCAATTTGTGAAATGTGCGCCCAAAAGATTCCTGTGATACGAGGAAAAACAACGAGTTTGAGCTCTCACCGACCAAACAGTATCTGGGCTGCATGATTACACTGTTTATTTTTCTTAACAACAAGCCGTGACAATTAGTGACAGAAAAAAAAAAATATTCTTGCTACCAGACAGTGTGCGAGCAGTGCTGTTGACAGACGACAGCGCCTGGTGCTTAAAACAGAATCAGCATCCTGGCAGCAATCATTATGATCAGAATCACCTCCTCTTTAGCCATTTGCCTCCAAAAAAAGCACAGGACAAATAAGACTACCTGTACAGTTAGATTTGTGTAAAAGATGTAAATATCCAAATCAATATTTTGTGTCAAATCATTGATTTTCTTAATTAACAGCCATGTAAGCAGCAGAGCATTGATAGTGCGTGGGTTGTTATGGCAGAGGAAGCTCTTCAGGGTGAGACAAGATTCCTGTTTCAGGTCGTGGTCCTACTGAAGGTTCCATGCTGTTTAAACAATATGCATTATCACTTACTGTACTTGATAAGATCTTGACAATCAGACATTACATGCAGTCTCTTTAAAAACTCTCCATTTCTCTGAAGCACTATCGCCCTCTTGCATAAATGTAAGCAGTTAGAAAAGGGGACGCAATTTATCAGTAAAGTCAGACAGGCAGAGGAAACTGACCAACAAGGCTGGGCAGTTTGAGTTACATTCAGTAGACTTATGTTTCACTTTTGATCTGATGCTTTATTATTTTACTTTCCTCATCTGTGTTGTGATAACAGTGGATGTCAACACAATCTACACAACATAAAGCCAGATGTTCCTCACTGCGACCATTTCACTGCCAGTGTGAAGGATACTGCTAGGACAGATTACTGTGTCCTTTCGCCTACATATGTCGTGTGTTTAAAGTTCAAACTTTATCCCTTAAAGTCTCCTTCCAATCACGAAATGAATTTTGCTTATCCACACTTGACTTTGAAGAAATAAAAAATAAGTCTAAGGCTATGTAAGCAGCTCAGGGAGGCTGATTGGATGGTAATTGATTTGCTGAAATCTGATCATGAAGCAAAGCATCTTCCAAAAAAAGAACATTTGAGCTGATGATTTCACAAGAGGAGACGTTAGGAAAACATCAAATTGATTGCCACATATCGTTCTGGATGGTTCTGTCAGAGGACACTCAGTTCCATTAGACAGGCCGACATTTTTTTTTGTTTCCTCCCTCTGATTTGAAAAGTGGTAAAGCAGTCTTCACTCACAAACATTGATGAAACAGACAGATTTAGAACAGGAGGGCTGGAGTTGCACTGCTTTGCTTCATGCTGCTGTCACGCTGTGCTCTCTTACTTTCACATTTCTGCCCTCCTGTCTCAGTTAGTTTTGTGTTTTGTGCTCAGTTTCGCACGCAGCTCCTGTTGTGTCCGCATCGGTCTTTGCACAATGAGAGCAAACACTAATAATGCTGGTTATGGTTTGCAGTTCATTTCATAAGCAAACATCTGACACAACACACCTTGTAACGGAGGGACACTGTGTCACAACTGCAGTATCAAAAACTACAGAAAGCACATTACACACTGTACGTGGTGTTAAAGGTCCCATATTATAGTTTTTCTGGTTTGAGATGCTCTTTAGCGTGTATTCCAGGTGTCTTGGACATGATTAGGCACAACCAATTCAAAGTCTATAGAAACACAGCTTCTCCTACGTCTTCCTGTCAGCAGTAGCAATAGCCGCATAAAACAATCGGTCCCTCTTCTCCCTCATTGAAAATGTGTGTTGTGACATCACAAGACAGAGACGTCATTGATCCAAGCTCATTGGCTCGTTGTAGCAATCACAAGCTCCCCTCGGACTGACTGTGACATTCCCAATATAAAAGGGGCGGGAAATATATCCGAGAAAAAAGACAAACAACTGACCAATTACAAGAGAGCAGGTCGGCCGACCAATCAGATCAAACTTGGCACACATGGGGAACCTTCTTTTCTTTTCTTTTTTTTAATTCATGGGGGATTCTGAGCTTTATAAATATAGGTGGATGAGAGAGCCTGGACGGAGCTGCAGAACATGAAAACAGGACACTTTTTTTTTTTTAACATTAGCGATTGTGAGCGTACATAAGTAGACACATAAATTACATATATGAACCCCAAAATGGGCATAATAAGGGACCTTTAACTAGAGACTGTAATTCCTTTAAAAAGTAAATAACAATATGCTCATATTTATGTTACAGGCTTCAAGCTGTTGAATTCACAACGACTTGTATTCACGGAGGTTCCTGCTTGATGTAATGACAAAGCTTGTTAGTCCCTGTGGGAAGGAGGTCAACCGAATGTGCTTCATGACAAAGTGATATCAACAATAATGAGGCCCAAACACATAATTAGCTTTGCAAAATCATGGCACAGGAGTTTTATTTGTATTAGGATGTAATTGTTTTTGCAAGATAAGGACAAAAGTCGCACTCTTCTGCTGAACCTTTTTTTTTTTTAAATAGGGTAGAATTTCAGGTTCACAAGGTTTTCTTTCACTTTCACATTTCTCTCGGCTGAAAACAAATAAGCAGAATATCAACACAAACCTTACTGGTTATTGTTAAGTCAAGGGCACCAGTCATCATGATCTGAAAAAAGATTGTTACAATGTGTTTATAATAATATAATAATAATCTGTTCAGACAGAAATTGAAACCCCTAATTAAACTGATTTCATTTTAAGACAACAAACTTTAGTGGCCATAGAAATGATAGCTGGACCCAACAAAGAACTCTTGTTGGATAAGTTTGAATTACTTTTTAATACTGTTTTTTTTTTTTTAGCTTTTTCTTAGTTGAGAATATGAACTTGCTGTTTGAAGTCAACCCTGCTTTTATTTTGAAATAAATTAAGGACCTTCTTGTAGATCGAAGGTTCCGACATGAACCTAACCACAGAAAAAGAGACTCGTTCCACATCAAAAACTGATGTAAAACAGCTAAATTCATAGTAAATAAAAGTGAAATGTTTGATGAGCAAGGTATTACTTTGGACACGTCTTTCCTGTTAACTGTGGGAAATATCGTAATTAATGTAAGTACTTAACCACAACAAAAAATATTATATCAGTTGGTTCAATTATTAATCGATCTTGATATTTTATGTAATAATTGCATCACAATTGTGGTACACATATGGCACAAATACCTTGACCCACCTTGATCATGTTCAGCAGTTCCAACTCTTAAAGAGCCAGTACACTCACACAGCACACACACCATGATTAAAAACAATCCCATTCACAAATGCTTAGTTTTCAAAAACATCTTTGTCCACACAACAACGCAAAACGCACTGTTATGACTGTCAACAACAATGTCCTTGGGATGCTGAAATGTTCCCGTCGTTCCTCTGCAATGACCATTTAATTTTACAAAGTTGTCCATTCAGGCACCCCTGCCTGTCAGTCAAGGGTGAGCAACAACATGGTTCCGTCTGCTATCTCACTGACTCATGTAAACTAAAGTGACAGCGTCACACAATATCATCAAATGGAGGAGAAAACAGCGCAAAGTGTGACACTACAAGCACAAAGCTCAGTTGTCCCCTTCTACACATAAACACCTTAAACAGAGTTTCTGAAAATCTAAACCCGAGAAGGAGTTTTCCTAAAGGTGTGATTTCAGTGAACTTAAAAACCCCTCCGTTTTCATAAATACCTGCCATGTAGTACGTGTGGACTTGGTTGTTTTGGCAGTTTTATGTTATTTTGTCATAAAGACGCATTTTGACCAGTGAAAATGAAAGTACCAGTCTTTCCATCGTACCAATAGATTCCATTTGTGGGTTTTTTCAACTTTAGAGGAATTTCTGTCAGACCATACATGTTAAGTATAACACTATAATGAAACGCAACTTATTTGTACTGAACTGTATTTTCCTTACAACATTTTCCTTAAATCGTAACATGTCTTAAAAGCAAACAAAACCAAAGTCAGGAGGTTTGCTAATCCAGAATCTAAATGCAACCTTTCTTCTATCTTTACTCCTCATGGTACAGTACATGGTATAGTGACTGAGTCTGTTTCAAGCTGCCGATATCTTAGTATTTTACATGATGAATCTCTCTTGTCACACGTCGCAGCTGGCGAAGGGGTTAAAGCCGAAACTGGGTTTCTATTCAAAAATCAAATCCTGTCTTTCTTTTGAATCTAAGAAGAGGCTGGTTTCTGCCACTTTCAAGTCTGTGCTGGACTCAGTGGAGGTTTTAGATATGCATGCCTCCTATAAAAGCTTAGCCTGCTCTGGACTTCCTGTATCATGGAGTTCTGAGGTATATCACTAATCTTAAATCGCTCACTCACAACAGTTTATTGTATGCACATGTTGGATGGACGTCTTTGACCCCACACAGACTTTAACACTGGTGTATTCTCATCCGCAAGTTTATCTTATGTCTACTTTCTTCATACCCTCTGATTTGAATCAGTCAGGAGAGTACAGGACCTTTTCTTTACTGTCTGTTTCAAACGATAGAACTGAACTGGGAGAAAAAGGTTTTGTAAGTTTGCTGCTCCCCTTTACTTGGAACGAATTACAAAAAAGAGCTGAGACTCACTGAGCTGTTCTCATTGAATGATTATAAGAGGATGTTCAAAGACTTGGAGGTAGACACACCAGGCTGTTCATGTTCTTCCTGATGCGTTTGTTGGCGATCTTGACAAACATCTGCTGTTTAATTGTACGATGTATCGCTTGTTGGTTGTTTGTTTGACTGTTTTGGCCAAGACATGTAGAAAAAAGATTTTTAATCTCAATTCATTTCTTTCTTGGTTAAATAAAAGCATTGGGCAATAGAAATAGTTAATGTGGTTTAAAGCAAAAGAAATGAACAGACTAAATGGACTGCAGGTTGTTCTTCATGTGCAAGTGTCTCTAATCAGAGACAAGACACTGTTACTGTGTGTATTTTTACATGGTGCGTTTGTGCAGCTGTTAAAGCCCACTGACAGCTCAGAGGTCATCGACTGATGTCCTTATCACATTGGCACATCACTGCTTGTTTCCTCATGTCTCAACATGCATTTCTGGTGAGTGGGAATAAGACGCAAGGGGGGGGCTTCAAGGACGCAACGGAAGACGCATGGGATGTTGGCCCACCCTGTGTATCAGTGCAATAGTTCAGTCATCCACTCGCCGATGTTAGTCTCTGGGTGATGAGGTGCTTTCATCTGGGAAAGCTACTTATCAAGTTCTCAAATCCAAAATGTGCAAACACTGTCCCTCTTTGAAGATTAACTCGTCCTCTTTTAGAATCTTTAAATTGATAAAAAATGACAGAGGGCCAAAAATCTCAATTTGTATACTTTTCAATTAATTTTCTTCACCCCCACATGTAAAGCCTTGTTATATGCTAGTCACACTGTCAGGATTTTAATATCAATTATTTTTTTAATCTTGGATTTGAATGTAATATAATACTTGTTCAGTCCTACCAGATATATAAACAATTAACTGCAGTAATTAGCCGACTGTGATGTTCTGTTTATGCCAGCTCTGATTGCCTGTCAGTCACATGGGGACGACTTTGTTGCCATTATTCATATTTGTTTTGAAATAGAAAGCTATCAAACATTCAAATTTGGTCCACGAAGAAGAGATTAACTTTATTCCCCCTCCATCTCTTCATATTTATATTCAATTCACACATATGAACTCAAATTGTCACTTTCAGGACATTCAGGTCCTGAGATTTTCTGTTATTGCATGTGTTCCTCCTCACAGCAGCTGATTGTCTGTGTCTGACGCACAAGCTGAACTAATCCAATTGGTACAGGTGAGGGAGTGCAGCTGGGTAGCCCATGCAGGAGTATTACTATGACGTGTGTCAGGTCTGTTATGCTATACCAGCCCAATAGTAAAAAAAAAAAAAAAACAGGGCAGAGGCAACTGAGGTGAGCATAACTCAAAAAAAATGTTTCAGCCTATTCCAGTAACTCTTGTATTCAGGGGCACCAGTTTAGCTCAGTTAAAAAACAGGCACCCTGTGGACATCAGTGACAGTCTTTGTTGCACTCAGTGCAGCTTCTATTTTAGATCCTGATGCTATTTGGTGATTTCATACCCCGCGCTCTCTCGACACATTTCCTCTAGTTCATAGCTGTCATATTCATTAAAGATCCTAAAAAGCCACAAAACAGATAAACTGTTGAATTCACACATTGGCTCACTCCTGACCGTACATAGACTTTTTTTTTATTACCGGGGCTGGCAAAATTGGTTGTTCTTGTTTAAATAGGCACATTTTCAGGACCATCTGTAGGATCACCGATTCTATTGAGGTTTTTATGCATGCACAAAAGAGCCGCATGTGCACTTACAAACAGCTACATTACTCACCCAGATCTGTCCTTGCATTTTATTGACACATTTTCAGGAGTGCATATGTGAATACAGCTTTTGTGAGAAAAGCCTACAATTTTAACCTGAACTAAATGTCTGATAAGACAGAGTTAATGATAACCTCTGTTTGGGATTAATGAGGCTTTCATGTTGTAATCTCCAAAACCTCCAGGAATAACGGGAGAAGGTAGCGTGAACCCTTTCCTGGCGGGCTTTGACACAATCCAGTAAATCAGTGTCTCCCATGACAATACCTCACTGTTTCTTCACCACAGCAGGGTAAATATGTGTGTTGGCTTTTGTTCTTCAATATTACCATCCACAGGGACTGTTGGCACTGTACAGGCCCATAATAAAAACCACAGCCAGCTGTGTTGGCCAGCAAGATTGTCCTTTCATCACACTAAACAAGCCTACGCCAGCCTCTCAATTATTGAACAGCTGAAATAAGAAACAGCGTAGAAACCACCTCCCTCCCAACAATCAACAGACTGCTGTTGACAACCTGCAATGGTACTGAAAGGACAGATTGTTTTTTAGATGATGAGATTTGGATTAAGGTTATGTTGAGGGAGAAAAACACTGATGCTGATTGTTAGAGAAATGTTGCCATGTTAGAGGAGAGAATCAGAACATTGTTTGTGTTTTGCAGCAAATTGCAGTCAAGCTTTGTTCTGGTGCCAGATGTATGACTAACATAGCACGGACAGGGCTGCACATACCATTGCCTGAGCCAAGGTCTTGGAGCGTTTTCTGTGCCTGCTTTAAAAGTCCTGAAATAAACCAGCATAACATTGTGTGAATTTGTTTATGATGTCTACATTGTATTCATCATAAAGCGTTGCACTAACCCCAAATTGATTACACATAAATGACAGTTTTAGAACATAGCTAATGTTTTTTTAATAAACTTTTCTTTTTTTTTTGTAATGTTCTTCAAAGTAGCTAACCTAGATGCCACATACCAAATCCTGTTAGGACTGTGGAGTATAGCAATGGGCAACTATTGGATCATAGAGGCTCTCTGTGAAATTAAAATTGATATTGGATACATACTGTGGAGAAGAGCATGCTTCAAATCTACAAAACCTGATGAAATATCAAAGCACTGAAAAAATAACTTGAATGATCAATGTTTACGCAGAGTTATCAATCTCTTGCAAGACTTTGTTCTTGTTCCACAAACAGAACAAGCCCTAGTTTTGCTTACATTCTGCAACTTCATTTTTGATCTCCGGAGATTAGTTCAGAATTGGGCAGATGCCACTGAACCTGCTCAGGGACCTTGTTTAGTGCTACATAACCAAAGGTCTTACTCTTTGTGTTTTTACTAAATATTAGATAACAATTGACTTCAATAGTGCAATAATAACTAAATGATCTCATCTTGAGAAATATGGCTTTTGAGTTAACATTGTTGTCAGCCCTTCCACTGGACTGTAGAGTTTGAATTGCTCCATCTAATCAAAGAGAGCACCAACTCAGTGATTGCTTGATTAGCTGCTGCTCTAATAAATAAATGTGCATAAAGATTGAAAACACAAACTTTCAACCCTGGTTGACCCATTGCAGGATAACAAAGGTGTGCACCCATTGTTTAAAGGTTCAATTTTTTCTTAAAATTACTATAAGGCTACCTTTATTTCTGAGTTTTCCAGCCATTGATTGTAATTGCCATGGTTTATAAATATTCTCCTTATCACAGTGGAGGGATCCACATTTAAGCCACATCATAAGCTTTGGGATTACTGTAGTGCCTCGCCTCTGGGCAGATTAACGTAACTCTCCCCCACACAACAGGGAGAGTGCTTTATTCCAGAGAAACAGCCTATTGAAGGGCAGTTACAGGGCACGTCCATCCAAACCACCAACCCTTTTAGACGTCTTAAAGGCACCATGATGCAACTCTGCATACTTTTCAATGTGATACCAGAATTAGAAGAATCCTGATCAATAACAATGCACTTGATCCGTCCTTGCAGTACATTTGCACAAATTGATAATGTTGCAACTTTCAAACTGATTAGAGTTATGGCAATCAGGAAGTTCTCCTTTTCCCACCCTCCCCAAAACACACAAGCAGATACACACAGACACATAATTGCACACACAAAAATGCACGCGCACACACACACACACACACACACACACACACACACACACACACACACACACAAAACAAACGTGCTTAAAAAGTTGCTTAAACATGCATGAGCCATGCCATGCAAGAGGTGAGGTGTCTACAAAACAGTTAGATGTTTTCCAGTTATTCACCATCCTTAAGAGTACGACACATGAGAAATTATTTAATTAAATACATTTTGTTAAAGTGATAATTTTAAATTAAAGTTAACTTCAATGTAATTTCATCAAAAACCAGAGAGAACCAGAGAGAACACTATTTGGTATTGTGTCATTGTAACAATGTGTTCCTCTGGTCTTTAGTGGTAGATTTATTCCCCTACATCAGAAAAGCTTTCCATTTTCCACTTCAAGATTTTAAAAGTACAACCTGAATAATTGGAGACATCTAACATCTGAAGTCAAGCATGTTATAAACCAAGTGTCAAGGGAGCTTAACTGTGTTTTAACAATAGCTTTTTACAGGGCATATTTGATAAAAGATTTACCTCTCTGTTGGGTCTTTGTGTTTTGATTTTGAGTTTTTATTTTAGGCTGATGCGATGGATCATACCTCACACTCCCTGGAGCCAGAAATTGTGCAAGTGCAGGAACCTGTGCCATTGCCTAGCACCTCCAATGCCTCCGGTGTGGCAGCAGGGTTGTAGCTCATGTAATACTCTTGGAGCTGGGTGCTCAGGTTCTGCTCTGGCTCTGGACTCTTTCTGCGATGCTTCCTTCCCACCATGGATCGTTGCTGCAGCAACCTTGTTGCACCTGGATAGCGCCGCCACATCACATAGATAATTGTCAAGATAAGGGACATGCTGAAGAAGAGTGCAACGCTGCCCACTACCACTTTGTGCAGAGTCATGTGCTCTGTCTCTGGGGGTGGTAGGTGAGTCGGCCTCGTGCGAGCAACTGAGTCTCTTGGATCTTTGCTCAAATGACCTGGATAGGTAGGGTGAGGAATAGGTCGAGGTCTGAATGGGGGGAGAGGACCATAGTTGTGAGTTAGTGGAAAAGGTGGCGAGCCACTAGTAGGTGCAAATGTTGGTTCAGCAGTGGCTTCAGAAATGAGCTCTGACATAGGAGATGGGGTTTCAGTCAGAACATAATCAGTTTCCTCACAAATACCATGGTCCCTTGTGGCATCCATAATTTTTTCTCCCTGCAGATACTTTGGGCTGCTGCATATCATGGTGGTGTCTTTAGTACCCCGAAAATGCCTCAACCATGCAACTAAAGGGCATATGCCAGTTCCACAATCCCACATGTTACCAGCAAGGCTGATGGAGGTCAGTGAGATCCATGCTGACACCGCCTCCTGAGACACATTGGACAATTTGTTGGATTCGAGGTTGAGAACTTGAAGATTGGGTAAGCAGTGAAACACAGCTGGATCCAGGGCCTGGATTTCATTTCCAGACAAGTCAAGTTTTTGAAGTGTATACCACGTCCACGGGAGGCCCTGGTTGACCACCTTAATACGGTTCCATTGCAGGTAGAGTGATCTCAGATTTGCTAACCGTGGAAACAGAAAAAAGTTGATTCGGGAGAACTGGTTGTGTTCCAGATGCAATTCCATCAGCTTCTGTAGTCCCAAAAAAGTAGTGCGGGTAAGAGCCTTGATTCGATTGTAGCCCAAATCTAAAAACTCCAAGCTTCTGCACTCCAGGAACGCTCGAATAGGGATGTTGGAGAGCCCATTCGAACGTAGATGAAGATTTTGTAGTTTTCGTAAGCCATGGAATTGACCTGGCTGCAGGTTTTCCAATTTATTGTAGGACAAGTCCAGACTGCGAAGGTTGGGGATTCCATGAAATGTTGAATTGTGGAGGGATTTGATCCTGTTGGAGCTCAGTATTAGCTCTTTAAGCCTGCGGACTCCCTGGAACGCACGACTGTCAACTGTTGAAATCTGATTGTGGTCCAAGTATATCCAAAGAAGCTGGCCAAGGTGCGCAAACTGGTATGGTAGCAGGGAGTGAAGTTCATTGTAACGAAGGGAGAGGCCTTGGCAGCCTATTGTGACATTTTCTGGGATATCTAAAAAGCCGGCTGAATCACAATGTACAGTTTTCCCTTCACATCGGCAGCTATTTGGGCATGTGCGCTCAACAAAGCTGAACAGCAAGGGAGCCCGCAGAAGAAGGAGGAGAGGAAAGAGGAGGTGTGTCAGTCGTCCATCACACAGCAATGGACCTGTGAGGGAATATAAGATAAAGAGAGACAGAGAGAAGTAAATAATTAATTTCATCCATCAAAGATCAAGTCACATTATTCAGCATCCTTTAAAGTGAAAAGGGGTTCACAACCGTTTGAACACATTAAAAATGTTAAAAGACATTTCCAGATCTTTGTTACAAGAGCAGAGAGTGGTTTTATATTATCTACTTCAGTGGAAATTAGAAAGTCATCTACGACCAGCCACTCGACAGCCATTGTAATTGTATCAGCAATGTCTCCAAACCAAGATGGCCAAGAAGACTCGAAAATTTGTGTAGCTCAGGAAATATCTTCTATAAAAGAGTTGACAATGCAGTTGACAATTATTTTAAAATCTATTATAAATTAAAGCATTATTATCAATACTATTAAAAATATTTGACGTGGAGTGAAAAAGTAATTAGTTAAAAAAAAAGTTATTTTCTTCTTCTTCAAAAAAAAAGTAAAGTATAGTAATAGAAAGTATTCTAGCATAACACACTCTCTAGTGGACATGCTCTGTATTTTGCTCAAAATTATGAGTGTTGAGAAACAAATGGAATCACTTCTCTTTAAAGGTAACGAATGACATTTGAAGTCTATGAAAGGGTAAAATATAAAATCATTAATATGTTCCTCAAAATACTGACTATTATAGAAAATTATAGTGTGTTCTAAAAAAGTTGTAGCAGAAATCACAACATACATTGCATACAACTCTTTGAAGCCATCCTTTGATCACAAGTAACAACTCTGGTTTCAGATGTTCACCTATTAAAATTCAGAACAATTAGCAATTTGCATTATGTATTCTTGTGAAAAGATTCAACCTGCTGAGGATTCTATAGCAAAAACATTACGTCCCCACTGCTAAGAAAAATAATAAATCTCCCTTTCCTTAGAAGCATGACCCAACCTTGCCCTGTGATATAAAGATTTTACACTCCATCATATAGATGTTTTATGTTAAAAAGAAAACATGGGTTATTTGCAGTGCAGTTTTTCAGAACTCTCAAGTGTTCTGCCCGTTGACCTTGCATTTTTTGAAATCCTGCCACCAAACGTGTAAAGAAATGCATTTTCTTCCTTTAAGAATGAATGTGCAATATTTGACACATGAGGTGTCTACAGTGATAAGTCTACAGTATACTAAGTAGAGTCTGTACAGTCTACAGTAAGTGAGAAGTGCGAGTCCCCACTGGTTGTGTTATTGTCAGAGCTGTGTTTACATAGACAGGACAGCCAGCTCCCCCCAAGCAAATAAAAGCTGTTTTCAGTCTAAGACGAAACCTCATTTTATTTTAAACCCAGTCTTCAATCTTCTCTTTTGGGGAGCAGGTAGCCAAGTGGTTCAGTTGCACGCCCCGTGTACAGAGGCTATACTCTTTGTTGCAGCCGCCTTGGGCTTGAATCCGACTTTTGTCCCTTTGCAGCATCATGGAATCGCCCACTCTCTCCTCACAACATTTCCTTTCTCTCTTCAGCTGTCCTATCCAAAAAGGTAAAATAACTTTAATCAGTCTTATCTAGGTTAACGGTGCTCAGATCTTGAATGTTTTAGCTGATTTTAAGATGTGTGGCCTCTAACTGTCCAATTCAGTCACCCCTTAAAAGCACTTTCTAATCAGAGTTTACCTTTGGTCTTTTAAACCTTATTATCTTTTTATTATTTTTTTATCCTGCTATGCAGAGCCAAATACATTAAATGTGTTACTGCTCTAATACATTCTGACTGTTCTAAATGTCAGTTCTAAATGTCAGGGGTAAAATCCTTGACCCAGGGCTACCATCTGCTCTTACTCTGAGTAATGATGAGACTAAGGATGTTCATATCTCAACACTGCTTTCAAATCTTCTGCTACCTCCCTGCAGGCCCCCTTTGGACTCATGTTTAGTTTCTAGGCAGCTGCATTTCTGTGCACAGCTACAGATCTGACAGACAAAGGCATAGAGGGAGGGATGATGTTAATTTTGTTTCGCCAAAGATGAAAGGAAACATTGAGGAGATGTCTGTTGCTGTGAGTTACAAAGGGTCTGATATACAGCATATATAGATTGTACAGTACCGGTGTGGAGCTATTGCTACTGCTAACAGGAGGAGGTAGGAGAAGCTGCATTTCCATAGACTTTGAATTTTTGCAAATAGATGTGCACAAGACACCTGGAAAACACACTAAAGATCCTATAAAACCAGTAAAAAAAACATATAATATGGAACCTTCAACATGAACCTAATGTAGAGAAGGCGGATGTGTTCTGGATTGTACTTCTGTACTGTTTCCTCTTTGCATGGTAGAGTTATAGCTTGCATTAAATGACTGTTCTGAATAACTGTGTTTAGACAATGGCTTCCTGAAGAGTATATGCAGCAGTGTCTACGAAAGAATTTTGTTTTTTTATTAATGCATTGTTGCCCGAGATCACATGCCACTACATTGGTATTCTGCCTATTTTAGTTATAGCATACTGTAGACCAGGGGTCTCCAACAGGTAGCTTATGGGCAGGTTTTCAGTAGCTCGCCTATAGGTTGACTGACTGTTCAAAATTTGAATAAAAATAAAAAAAATCTTAGGACAGTAAATGCACTTTTTCTCACTATTCATAATCTGACCCATAAAAACTAGTACAGTAAAGTAGAAAAGTTTTCTTGGACAGTGACATGAATTTTCAGTAACCTAGCTAATTATTTGGCACAATAAGTAGTGTAGAATATTCATGTTTTGTTTGTTTTTTTTGTCTGACTTTAATGTGAATTTAAGATTATTGATAAGCATTGGTTTATTGCAGTTTCAGACGTGTACAAACATTACCTTTTTTCAGCTGATGTTTGCTATCTAAATAATTGCAAGCAATGTGATGCAGGTAGCTCTTGTCCACTTTTATTTGTTCAAAGTAGCTCTCAGATGAAGAAAGGTTGGAGACCCCTGCTGTAGACAATATAATCAACCAAATTATTTGCAATTTTAACAGTTAAAATTAGTCTTTAACTGTTGCACTATTTTCCAGCGTAGTTTTTAACAGGGAAATGCACTCCTCCCTTACTTTGCTTCAGAAAGACTCAGTTTTTCTGGGATTCTCTTTTTATACACGACCCTGTTACCAGGGGTGTGTCCATGCTTTACTGACTGGGGTGGCCAAACTGGAGCACTGACTTATGCAGGGGTCAGTGTTAGTTCAATGCACAGATATAAAAGAATTTCATTTAAATAACCTTTCTAATGCCACTAATCTAACCTCATTTTATGAAACCTAAAAGTGGCTACATATATCTTCTTGGCCTTTAGAACCTTAAGAACTAGACTTTGTAAAAAGAAAAAAAGACAGAAATGTTGTTAACAAATGTCCAGCTTCTGACAAGGCCGATAGCCAATCATAATTTAGGATTTTTGAGGTCCCCCTTCCAGACACGACCATGTATGTTACTAACCTGTTGCAAGTTAACAATATTAACTGAGATTAATCAGGTGGGTTTTTTAAGCATTAAAGCATTTTCTCATTTTTGTATATCATGTTGTCAGCATGACACTTCGAATCAGACATGGACAACAAATCTTTCAAGTTCAACATGTGATATTTCACAACTATTTTAATACAATTTGCAATCAAATATGAGGTTCAAATGTTTTGGAAATCATCACATTTGACACAATGTCCCAATATATCAGGAAATAGGATTGGATGTTTCTGTTCTGTTTTTTTGTTGTTGTTTTGTTTTGTGTTTTTACATAAATGTGGCTCCTAACATTTTACTTTGTATCAAATTTTATTTTATTATTTTTATTGTATGAAAGCTAAGACAGTGGAAAGATATAAGAAATCAGAGAGAGAGAGAGAGAAATATGCGGGAAAGGAGCCACAGGTCGGATTTGAACCTGGGCCGCTCGCTTGAAGGCTTGAATGGCTAATCTGTACATGGGGCTCACGCACTCAACGTCAAATAAAATGTATATGTGATGCTTTGAATGTCTTCTAATGCAGCACCTTTGGTTATCCTGGACATAAATATTCATAAAGAACACCTATCTTTTTATATGTTGCTGATAAGAGAAAATATATGGATGAATTGGAAACCATATTCCTCCTTACTCCAGCATTAGTATTCATTTATGCCTGCTTGATATGATGGTATCAAACATCACAAAAATTGACCTGATTGTATGTGCATAGACTTTTTACATGCATGTCTACTCTTATCCTTGGGGTATGTTACTGACACAATGAATGTTAATGCTCTCAACTGAAGCCATGATTATCCAATTCTTTATCCAAACATCCTCATGCTCAACTTAACCTGAACTTACTAAAAACAGCAGCCCGAGACCAAGACTTCATCTACCGACAGTCACTGATACATTGATAGAGCTAGAGACTTTTGTCTTAAGTGTTCGTTAAAATATCTTGAAGGTAAAGTGAAGTGCAAAAACATAAAGCATGAACTCGAAACAACTCGAATTTGGACAATCTTCGTAAAATACATTTCTAGCGAGTGAAAAGCAAAAACACAGAAAAAGAAATGCATCATATTGCTGGTAGAGTGTGCAAGTCAGTATACATAAGTTTTGGAAACACAAATTGCTTCCCAGAAGAGTTTGGACTGACAGAGAGAGAAACAGACCAGAGGAGACCATAATAAAGATGGAAGAGGGCATAAATTGATGATGCAAATGATATATTTGCACATTGTTTGTATCCTTGTCACGTCTTCACAAAGTTGTGAACGAACAGTAAATCATGGATGCATAAACCATACTGTACATTATCTTTAATGATGTTAATAGCTTTAATATATAGCCATGCTCTGAGACAGATGTATTTTATGTCCAGGAAATTGCTTGTCATTTATGTATGCTAACCTGCTGTCCCTGCATAGTTTGGCAAGTTGTAAGCAGAGAGCACATTATTATGCATCATTATACCACTACTTGCTGAGTGCCAAACAGCACTGTGACAGTTTCATGCTAAAGTGGGTACCAAACATGCACTGTACCACATCATCGCCTTCATCACGTACCGCTGGTTTGTCACTATTCTCTTTCTCCATGGGCGTGCTTTTTTTGTTGCCATCTAATTGTCAATAGGAAAAGAACAAATGAATACCCTGACACTTATTTAGACATTTTAAATTAATTTCACTTTTTCTCTTGCGTAGTAGTCTCTCTGTATAAATCTCTTCAATGTTGCAGTTAGTAGGAGGCGAAACACAACAAACAGCCAACACTAATGTCAAAGTTGGCTTGTATTTTGAGCTGTATGTTTTCAAAATGAATTGATTAGAAATAATGCAGTATTCATGTTTTAAGTGATTTGCTGTGCAACATGAGAATCAGAATCAGTTTTATTGGCCAGGCATGTTTATCACACAGACTGTGCTCTCTCTGTACAATGTAAACATTAAATAATGACAATTAGCTACAATTATAAACAAGTAATTAATGATTAGTATGACCAAGATAAACTAATATGACTTGCATTGCTGCAATGCAATCTATATGAATTTGTACCATTAGGATGGGACCACTTTCGAACCAAATACCTTCACCTCCACTGTACACAGGGGGATGTCCAGAGTGCTGGCAAGGACAAGGCCCTCCCCCCTGCAAAAGTTAGTTCCCCTGATGGGCTAACGCAGTCAAGGAAAGTCTGGACATGCCTCTTGCTGTTCAATCCTCGGAAGTTATTTATTTCTGTACAGAATTGGAAGATTTAAAATGTATGCCTCTGGATCACCTTAATGACAGTGGGATTAAATTCAGATAGCAAATGTTTAAGTGAGTGTTGAACTGTAAAAATGGCAACAACAAAAAAAGCATTAACGCCACAATGCAGTTACTGTTGATGGATGTGATATTTTTCACTTTATGCTACCTTACAAAAAGACTAACTGTCAAGCTTTGTGTAGCTTTATGCTTAATGACTTTATTAAAGTCAAATGGAAATAATGAGGTCAAATAATAGTATGTATGCCAGACTGCAGCGGGAGAGAAGAGCAAAAGAAAAAACTCTGCAGCCAAAACAGCAGAAAAAGCTCAGAGAAAAAACTTGCTATAATGAGTATCTGAAAATGAGTGGAGACACTGGCTATGTGAAAAGATGTGCTATAAATAAATCCCTTGAGTCCTCCAAGCAATAAATGCACCGCCACTTCCATCACTAGGTACTCAGTGAACTGGCCAAGCATCCATGGCTCTGTGCACAGTCATCAGTTCCCTAAATGATAATCCCGTTGGAGCATTTTGAAGCGTCTGTTGTGAAACCCCTTAGAGGGATCTCCCTATGCCGTATCACTAAACCCTAAGTTTGGGATCGTGCATGCTTGAAAACATAACAAAAAGATGAATAAAGGATTTGTATGTATTTTAAAAAAGTAGAACAATAGCTACTGGCTCAATGACGCCTTAGCGTGTCCTCATCTTTATTAGCACACAATGGTTTAGCATAAATTTCTGCATTGAAAGGAAAATGAAAAGAACCCACTGGTCATTCAGCAGTAAGTGCTCATGTGAGGCATTACAGATCAGAATGAAAGTAACAGTTTCTAAACTCTCACTCGAGGGAAAGGAATCGCTCAGGCTTTACTCTTTATTCAAATATCAGAATGTGGAAGAGTCATGGTTGCACTCTTCACCTCTGTTGTGGATATGCAAGTATAGAAAAAAATAATAATTATGGAGAGAGGCTAGTTAAGGCACGTTTCACATAATTTCTCCATAAATAATTTTAAATGCTTGTTTCTGAGTCTGAAACAGCCTGAAACAGTCATTACCATCTTACCGCCGTACTGCAAAGGGATCTACAATGACTGCAGAATGCAGAGCATTTACACATGTGAGGATGTTAGCTGATCTGTTAAGTGTGTTTTCATGCACTAGATGCAAATGAAGGCATGCATTTTCTTCTTTAAATGTCATGATTAGAATGACAATACCAGTATTGTCAGTGTGCAGTTTTTATCCTTCAGTGCCACTACTATAACATTAAATTGGCTAATTTGTCTTCAAGTTGACCCAACACATTTCACATTCTTTTATATTTGGAAAACCATTTTGTTACTGTAAGCTGACCTCTTGATTAGCAAGCTGTGGGCTTTAAAATAATATATTATAAATCCAGGGTGTGTGCAGGGATTTGTAAACTGTGCACACAATTCACAAATCTGTGGGCACAATTTGCACATCCAAGGACATGGATAATTAACTTATAGGCTGTTTGAATAGACTTACAAACAGCCTTTTATTTTTACTAACCTGAGCCTTGTGGGGTCTCATGACTTTCGGGGAAGGAAAATAAAGTCTAGGACAATAGTATAATAAAGTTGCAGAGTCAGTATCGATGAGAAAATGAGGGGAACCCATATAGTTGTACTAAAAAGCTGAAGCAATGTTTTTTGTTTATTAACAGGCAGCAGGAGCAGCAGATTACATTTGCTACATGTGGAAAATAGTCCATCTGTAGTGGCACTAGAAAGCAAATGTGTGAAAGTGTTGTGTTTGTATAGTTTAAGAGGAATGCAAAGCCAAACAAAAAAAATCATGTGGTGAAATTTGAAGAGCCAGTAATTTAGTGAGATTTGATGAGATGGATGGAATATTGATTTAAAATACATTCGGGACAGACTGGACAGTTTCATCTGGATGTACTGACACAATCTCTTCCCACAGTTATCTGGAGGGAGACAAAACATAAGAAACAGCCCAGGGCAAAGCACAAATCTGCAGGCTGTGGCAAAGCCAGAGAGCCTTCAAATAAGTGGTGATAAAACATTTGTTTGTTCAGCAAAAAAAAAACTACCCCAACACTGCAGAGAGCTGCACCAGTTTTGCAGAAACAATGTCTTTTGAGATGCCAATTTTTGCTTTCATCCCTCGAGTAGTCCTTTCTATTAGATTTCGCTGTTGATAATCTGCATCTCCATTGCATTTTGTTCTTTGATTTTTCTTAGAAAACTATTCAACCACATTGTAAGTAATCCTGACAAGCTGTCCTTAATAAAGTCACTGCTTGATTCCACAGAACACGTGCACTGCGTGCCGTCCGCAGCACACCCTCGGAGTAGATTGCACCCTCTCTCGTAAGAGCGTCTTACAAGCTTCCCAGAAGTGCCACTCCACTGTACTCTTCTTTAAATATGCACCAAGTTTATTTTACCCCGCCCACATCCAGCTTAACTCAAGCTAAACAGAGAAGATCGACCCAGACAGGAAGTCAGACATGGGAACGCATAGATCATCTGGTCAATTTCAATATAAAACACCATGTGCAGACTCCCTCAACATAAGAAGGGCAAAGTTAGCTGATATTTGTTTGATATCAGCTATTCCCATGATTCCCATATAATTCAGTTGTTCTGCTATGATCCATCTGCAATACGTTTCAGTGAAAGTTTTACTGGGTAAGACCCATGCAGTCGGACGGATAAAAAAAAAAAAACCTGGCAAAAAAGAACCATCGACTGTATGAAACATGGTAGTATCAGTGATGTCAAGCACTGAAGACTTTTGACCCGGACAATAACATATTGAAAATGCTGCCTCAATCTCCATTTTGGTCAACCTAGAAACAGGCGAAGAGATGGAGCAAAGGTGGAGCTTAAAAGACAAGAACTAGACCACATTTTTCTTATGAACCAGCCTTTAAACATGTTTATTTCTATGTTTTAATTATTTTTTTAGTTTGTTTGACAGGCTTTTGCAGCAAGCCTCAAGGATGCTTAAGAAATTGCAATTTTTTGCACTATAGCTTCATTTGTCAACACGAGAGGCTGCCGCTTGCACAGAACAAGAATCAGGGTTATGCAGTAAGCTGTAAGAGTAGTTCACGGTCTCTATTTTCTGTGCTGACAATCAGATTGACCTGAACATAAGCCTCAAATTCATGTGCTATCTGGTTTAATTTAGAAGCTGTTTTCCTATCCTGGACCTTTCCCCAGTTTTCCTCATTTAACACATGTCAAACTCATCTTTGTAAAATAAATTCAAACCCTCTCTTTGTAATTTAATATGTAGGGTTTGCCATTTTTTTCAGTGAAAGAAAGCCTAATGATAGACCTACCCTACTAATCCATAGTGGATGCAGAGGTAATGTATACGCAGTAATGCTTATTTGTATAAAACACTCAACACATTATTAACTGTAGCTCAATAACAATTTTGATTATTTTTACAGAGCTAAAGGTTACCAGTATCCAAGAAAGTAACGAGTCTTTACATCATCAGTTTGAAAAAGGATAGAAATAAATGAAACTAAATCACACGTAAACTGAGAACCTTAAAATAAAACCTTGCAGCCACGCTTCAGGCAGGTTTTTTTATCCCTCTTGGAAGAGATTTGATCTTGTTGAAAGCTACACACATCTGTTTACCTAGCGCTCGCTTCTCAGTAGAGCATGACCAATCTGAGCCAGAGGGTTTCTAAGATATTATCTCTCCCAGAGATGATACATCTTGGAGATTTGAACATGTTGTACAGCAATAAAGTGCATGCAGTACTGGTGTTATTATCACCAAGGTTAATCTTATCCTAACTACTTTCAAGTCCTAAGCCTGTTTTTTCCACTTATTTTAAACAATGATCAGCAGTGGATTCTCTGGAAGGCTTATCGTTATACACTCAGACAGATTTATTTTCATCATTGGCCTTCTATGGATTGAGCCTGCAGTCCATTTTTTGTTGTTGTAAAAGAACAGCAATTGATGAATTGTTTACTAATTTACCATGAACTTTGACCTGTGAACATTGTCTTGCAAAGGGGTTACAGCATTTTGAAGATGAATTTGTACAGTTTAAACCTGCAGAGTTTGCAATGTGTAAACGAAATACAAAGATGATTAACTGTTTGAACTGCACAAAGGAAACCCCTTTCTCTTCCTTTTATTGTGTGCAAAAAAACAATGCTCAGACACAATTAACACCAGCTTAAGATGCAACTGTAGCCAATAAACATGAATTAAATTACAAGACCTGTGCTGTAGTGTCCCTCTGCGCTCAACTACTCACAGACTGGGAGCAGTTTGCTAAAGGTGTCCTCTAATGTTCACACTAAATGTCAAACAAAATGAGCTTGCAAATGCACAAAGTAGAAAAAGTGAAATGATTACATCATTTCCGAAAAACCTCTCTTCCCTCTATTACCTCACCTACAGTTGTGTTCGAAAGGCTACCTTCCCCCCTCCCCCATGAAGACAGAGTGGATTCTGGCAGACCTAACAGTGTCGGCTGTCGTCTTCCTTGGCCGTGCGACAAGTTGATATTTCATTTGAATGCACGGTGCTCTGAGCACTGATGCAAAGGCTATTACCCAGAGTGCCCAAGTGGGTTGGCCAACAGTGTTTAAGGCTGAACGCTGGGGCACTTCAAAGAAATGAAAAGTGCGCTCGAAAACAAAATATATCTACTATTTCTTATTAAATGGTTTTCTGAAGCACAGGTTGTGCACATTTAAAAGAAAGGGGTTCCTTTCCTTCCTTTACCATACTTTTAGCAGTACAAAGAAAGCGAAAAAAGGACATTGTAGCATTTATAGTAGAATGATGTTTTCTCATTAAGCGGCTGTCAGGAATTTTCATTAGCTAGTGGAAAAGCAGTAAGTCATACAGTATGTC
This sequence comes from Symphodus melops, assembly GCF_947650265.1. Classification (NCBI taxonomy): domain Eukaryota; kingdom Metazoa; phylum Chordata; class Actinopteri; order Labriformes; family Labridae; genus Symphodus; species Symphodus melops. The sequence continues at coordinate 18,366,732 of NC_136706.1, forward strand.
ACTCTTTATGGATTTTGTCTTGTTTGTGCATTCGGCGAAAATGTCTTATTTCTGTAATTTAACCAGTGAAGCACATTTACACTGATTCTTTTTGGTGGAAATGGTAAGAGGAAGCTGATTAACAACTTCATCAACTCATCTGACAAAGCCATGGTTGCACAGTTAACAGAAATGAAAAACAGCTTTGTTGAAAAGTTCAGTCTTATATTCAGCTAAAACACTCCTCACGTTTTGAGGGCTTCATATACTGACATGATATTTCCTCCATTCCCACTGCCACCCAAGCAAACTGTCTTTCCCACTGACTCGGTGAGCCAAGGGTTTTTAAAGCGTGTGGCGTGTGATCGAGCTTAGGCAAGCAAAACTCTAGTGCAGTACTGCATGTGTGATATATTACATTATTGAGTGTGTTCGCTCAGATTTAAGGCACATAAAATTAAAAATACTTTCCGGGCACAGAAGTATGTGACATATTTCCAGTCACAGAGCCCATCATTCGACGGTGATTAATTGAACACATTGGTGTTACAATATTGAAATGAAGTACCTTTTACACACTTAAAACCCATTATTTTACACCCATTAATTTGAAAATGGGGGGGTCAGCTGTAATTTTGGCAAGCAGAAAAAGCATGAAGCAGTATAAAAGTGGTGATTTACGATAAAAGCTTATTTTACTGCTTCTGGAGCTGCACACACATGCATAGATAGGAGGACCAGCGAGTTTGAACTACAAACTATAGAAAAACAGAAAAAGATAAATGGAAATTTCGAGCGTGGCGGGTTTATATGACACCAGTAATGGCAAAATACTGCTTAAATGGGGCGGTAGTAATCCATTCAACATATAAATGAAATGAACAGTCAGTTATGTTAGCTCAGTTATTCTGTCTGGATTTGTGAGGGATGTAGTTACTAGGGTCTAGTGAGTCCATGACCTACTGAAGCGTATCAGTGAAAAAGGGGAATGACAGACAGATTGTTCTGCTTTCCATGCCAGGCCCCTTTTATAGGAAAATGAGAATGGCATAAGGTATTACCTCTTAAAGACCTCAGGCCATGATTAGGTGTATTGATTCACTTACTCTAATCATTTACATTCCAGATCAATGGGATTAGCAACATAGGGTTTATAGAATTCTTATTTATCCACAAGAGAAACTGCCTGTAACATACATTAGCTTCTCACTGTAAGTGCAGTGCAGCCGTGATGGACACCATGTCTATTGATTGACGTGTTTATCATTCACTGTTTGCCATGGCCAAGGTAATTCTCATTACTGATTGGATGGAAGGTATGGGTAAACTATTAGGATGCCATTGTTGTAGTAGTTGTTTTGTCTGTAGCTTTATATAAATATGTAAATATAACATAAATGTAAAGAAAGATACAGTTTGATTTAGCTAAGTGCTTTAGGCAAGCCCAGTTTAAATAACAGTAAAACTACAAGAAAACACTATGTAATGATTAAAATGCTAATTTGCTAATGGTAATGCTAATTTTTTTTTAATGTTGTGCTCCTTAATAAAATAAATGTTCAGACGAAAGACAGACTTATTTTCATTAGATATAACTGCCACAGCAAAGCCAGCAGCTTGTAGGTGAGGGACAGCTGCAGTAGAAGACAGTAATCAGACTCTCCTAAAAATAAAATGAATATTGAAGTGTTTGGTAGATAGTGGGTGAAAGAGAGCAAAAAGGATTTCTTTAGTGGAGGCTAAAGAAATCTTTCATGCTCAATAAAGGCTGTCCCCGTAAACCTGATGTAAACACGGCTCCGACAACAACACAGCCAGCGAGACTCACTTCTCACCCGTGGCAGACAGTCATGACTCAGAGAGACATTGACCAAGGACATCCTTGACTTCTGCTGTATTTCGGTGAACAATGTTGCATATTCTGCCTTTCAGCCAAAGGATGTCAAACCATACAAAAGCATTTTTTTCATCAACTTCAGCACAAAAAAGTAAGACCTAGACCTTGTTATATTAGTAAATGGACGTATTTTTTACTTACATTTAAAGGTATTATTTGTGGAATTTTATGACAATGTGAACATTCAAATATTTTAATTATTAAAAATAAACTTAACCAATGTTATAAATGTTTTTCGTTGTATTACTTCAAATATTTCCAACAGTTATCAAAGCCAGAGAAATCCGTAATTTTATAGTGGTAACAGGACTTGACTTGTCGCAGCAGCCACTGTAATGAGCCTCCATGACCGACACAAAATGTTTTTTGTCGGAAACATAGGATGTCAAACATTTCAAAAAGCGTTGCATAAGGAACCGTGAGCTGCTACTGAAAGCAGCCGTACTGTTACTGTATGTGATGCTGTGATAAGAACGTCATGCAAATTATACGCGGATACATCGTCTGCAAACATATTCTCTTTCTCAGGCCTGAATCACTCCCATGATTTCCTGCCAGCCTAAGAATCATCTTTTTTTAGTGTTTTGATTGAGAGTCCCATGGTGGTGGATTTTACATGTGAGTTTAACAACCCTCACTTTTGAAATGCTGGAATCGTTTTGACAATTACATGAAAAACAATAAATGCCCAATGAGATGTTTATCACAAACCTGTATTATTTCTTTAGTTGATTGAATGAGATTGTTTTGACATCACAAACCCGAATGCACATCACAAAGAAAAACAGGCGGAAATGCAATCACAATCGCTTGTCTCACAGCAATCAGTACCTACTACAGCTTTTTTGCCGAGACCACTTAGTTGAAATGTCAAGGGTGTTAAATATGATTTGCAAGGATGGAGACCTTTCATAAAAGGCTAATTGGTTATTGTGCGTGTTGCCTTTTTCACACTACTAGGTTTTGTGTTACCGCCTTAGCTGCTCGCTATAGAAAAAATGTGTCGTAATGAGATGTGCTGGATGGAAGGTCAGTTGGAAAAATGACTTTTTAGAGGAGCGCAAGCCAAACCATTCCGGTCTGGTGCTTCCAGCTTGCTCTCAGCTGTAGTGCTGTGTGATATTTCAGTGACTTTGAGCTTTATGAATATTCTGTCTTTTTTTTCTTAATTCAGTGAAAGGTAGAAATACTGCAGTGGTAGGAAATACAAAAATCATTTTGTTCAAACAGCGGGCGCTGCAGTCCATCTCTGGAGCGTGCCACCAGCGACAGACGCTCTGCTCCATTTGAAATACGCTGCAGGTCTATTTTTTGACTCAGTACGGTGCAAGCACACGTCATTTAGACAAAATATGACAACCTGGACAGGGCGTTATACCATGTAAAGCACAAAGCATCCGGTCAATTTCAAAATAAAACGCAATATACGGACTCACGATCGTATTTATCATCACTTTATCAACATTATGCTAAAACAGGCATCAAACAAACAACAGATCATCATCAGAAAGACAAAGCAACATGTTATTTGCACAAATTAATTCCTTCTTCATTCCTGTGTGATCTTGTCATTCTCATGTGGTGTGTGTACAGCTACACATGGGTGTGCCCCGCTGCACTGTTCTTCCAGAAACGGATCCAGTGGGGAAGGGCGTGCGCTGTCTGATGGGGCAAAACCCTGGCGCTGACGGACCGCGGTGTGTACGCGTGAATCGGCGGAAACCACTGCAGTATCGTGCAGTCCAGAACTGTTTCAGTTCCAGTTTAAAATGGCTGGTTCCAGTTTGAGCTCTACAGGAAAAGCATTCCACATCTTGATTCCCTGGACAGAATTTTGAAACCACAAGGGCCTAAAAACTTGTCAGACCTTACAGTAATGACCAAACTTGTCTTAAATTAAGTTGTAAGCATGAAGCTGGAGGAAGAGTACCAAAGAAAAGCCCAACTGTGCTGTTAATTAGCACAACAGCAGACATTAAGTGTGATATTGCTTTTGTACAATACTATAAAAAGCCACATTGGACTCGACTTTTTTGTAACTAAAATTACAGTTGTAAGAAACAATAGATTAATTTACATGTTTTTACAAGAAAAGCTTTTTATATTTGGTGCATTAATTATGTTATATGAACTAACAGTAATTAATTTCACGTAGTTATAAAGTAGCAGTACTGTTGCACTCTAGCAGCACCCATGGAATACCTCTTATCCAATTAAATCGCTTTCTTATGGAGTTACTGTTCATCGTACAATCTGCCACCTTCCAGATGTGAATCGTAGCACCCAATAAATCTGGCGTAGCACTGTAAGTGTTCCGTCTTGATCCTCACAGTGCTTAACATCCAGACCCAGCAAGTCAAAAAGTGACAGCTAAAACCCTTTACAGGCCAAATGTATCTCACTTATATGGAACTCCACTGATGCTGATGCCTGTGGACCCTGACACACTCAAATGCACACACACACACGGAACTTTTTCGCCTAGAAATCTGTGCAGGATGGCAGAGAGCTGCATTGATAGATGAGTGTTCATGTCAAAAGATCAGCACAAACTGAGAGGTTAAGGCTGGTCACAGTGAGACAAGCCTGTTGTGAAAGCTGAAAAGCAGACATCAGAGATGTCTGCTTTTCAGTGTGCGCGTGCGTGTGTGTGTCCGTTATTTGTATGTGTTGCATCCTGGTAATTAAAGAAGCCAATCAATTCAAAAGTGTGAAACACATTTTTCATCAGAATTCAGCCCTTCATGCCAGTAAATAGTCGACCCCATTGTGTTTCAATGTCATTTATTTTTTAAACCAGCTCTATTTGATCTGACTTTAGAAAAAAAAATCTAAAGTATGTTTGTCCAAAAAGAATGTCAACATCAAATTGGCCTTTGACATTGCTGCTTATAACTAATAGAATTCGTATGAGGGAAAACATAACGGTTGAGAACATAGTTACCAAAAGAGTTACTCAATAGAAATCCTAAAAGTGTCATAAAAATGTGTTACATATATCTACAGATTCATTTTTAACCAAAATCTATCTCCATTAAGGGGCACAGATGGCCTAGCAGTTCAGTCACATCCCATTTTAGAGGCCATAGTCCTCCAAGCGGGTGGCCCAGGTTCAAGTCCAGGCCTGTGGCTCCTTTCCAGCACTTCATTCCCCAGTCTCCCTCCCCTGTTTGCAATTCTCTCCACTGTCTAATCAGAAAAAAGCTCAAGTCCCGCCTAAAATAAATAAATAAATAAAAAATCTACAAGTTGCATACCAAGTTCTCGTCTATTTTGGTGTTTATTGTTCTCTGTTTCTTGTATTTCAGTGAATCTGGTAAAGAACTTCACCTCCAAGTGTTTAAATGTTGTGAAAAAAGACAGAATAATTACATTTCTTCGAACCAAAGTACATTATAATTATATCCACAGCCTTTCTACGCTCTGTACTTCACCCAAAAGACAGTTCTCAGGAAGCAAACTATGGCCATTTGTTAAAGGGGTCTGAAGACCTTCTTATCCAAGACCTGTCTTTTGTTAGAAGTTGGTAGAGGGATGTGGCATACTTTCATGTAATGATAAGGATTTAGCATTCTTCAGATTGTAATGTGATGCCAGTTTGTGGGGTTTGTCAACCCACTGTGCAGCTTAAGTGTCAAAGTGAATCAATAATGAAGGTTCTGAACTTTAACTGTGATCGCTTATCATTTAGTCATGACAATTTATCATTCAGAAAACATCATTTCAAACTAAAACATGTAGATGGAAGATCACAATGTTGTCATTTAGATTAAATGAAATGTTAATAATTGATCTGAAATATAAAAACTGTCAGTTGTACAGAATCTAGCCAACCAAACGTAGGCTGCAGTGTGCTTCATTGCCATACAAAGTAGATAATAAAATATCACGTCCTTCTTGTTGCAGTTTTCTTTGTGTGCAGTATTTACTGCCAGACTTCTCAGTTGTGTGTCTCTGCCCATATTTCACTGCACAAGTTCAGCGTGCGCTACTCATTGTTTGAGTCTTTCAGAATTTCAAGGAAGGAAAAAAAAAACAAAACAAAAAAACCACGAAACAGATGGAAAGTGCTAACTTGGAAAAAGTGTCACTATAGAAGATAGCCCAGCACTCTGCACACAAACAATGTGACAAATAAAATGAAGGACCCTAAGGTATAGAGTGAGGGCGTGCGATGTGATGCTCTTTTTTTGTGACGGTTTAGTGGTGTGTGTGTGGGTAGTGGTGAAATGAATATGTTTAAAACTTTTGAAAAAAAAGTGCCTGATGGGGACTTTCATTCTGCCTCAGAATCAGGAAACATGCCTCACCCTTACAGCAAATCTTTTCAGCTGCAGCCTTAGGTCTTTTGCTTTTATTTTGTTTGAGTACCAGTACAACATTTTCATTACAGCATGGTACATGCTGCACACTGCAGCATGGCTCTGGAAGAAGACTATAGGGTTCAACCAAATCATATGTCTTAAATGTGCAAGATAGAGGAACCCATCTTTTAGAAGAATGTACTTTTTAAATTTAATTAAAAAATGGCAGTTTGAATATGGTAATTAATTCAAAAAGTTGAGAGACTTGCTCCAAATCCATTGTCTAAGACTGCATAATGGTTTCACAGACAGCAGTAAGGAAAAGTTGGAGCTTTTTCTGCCAGCGGTGAGTATCATTGGATCCTCTAATTATCTGCCCAGTTATAAGCTTTAAGAAGTGGAATGAAAAGTGTGTCCACAGGTTTCTATTTGGAGGGGAAAAAAGGAACAAATTTAGCTTAGGTTTTGCAGGAATGAGCTCGATGGACCAATTACTGTCTCTGGCTGCGCTAAGAAACTGATGGATTATTGAATAAATTGAAGGTTATTTGAGCATAATTGTCCTGTTGTTCTTGCCCAAGCAGTTCTACTACAGCAGGCGATCGAGTTCAGTCAGAGACCATGGGGCTCATGCAGTGTTCACAATTACTCCTGCATTACATTACCCGGGGTCTTTATGTTTTATCAGCTCATTACTTGTACGATATTTTATTCAGTTTTATTGTTGTCGGTAAAAGAAGGGTGTTTCAGAAGTTTTGCAACTTGAAACACTGATTAAAGTCTATTTGACCACAATAGGACACAAGTTTCCTCCTACCTATAAGGCATTAAAAATGATCATTGTGAATAACTTGAGTAAACACAGAGATGTTTATGGTCCTTTAAATCTGGACTCTGGACATCAGAACAGAGAATATAAGACACCTTGTTATTCTGGCTTTTAATTAACAGGGATTTCTGCTGCTTGTATCTTACTATTATTATTTTTTGTCTATACAAATAATTGGTATTCTGTGTGTTCTATTCTGTACTGCCTTTTCTTCTGTGAAGCACTTTGGGCTGCATCTTTTGTGCATGATAGGGGCTATATAAATAAAGCTGAGTTGAGTTAAAGCTGAGTTTAAATCAATTTTGAGATTTAAAAAAAGCAGTTTGAAGATTTCATGCCAGTCTGTCTTCTGTAAGTGGAAAACTTTAATGTTTTAAACTGTTTAATAAGTGAAACAAGCAATTATTTTAAGATTGGGAATGATATTTTAAACTCTAATTTGTACTTTTAAGTAAAATACTGAATAATCAAACGTCTCCTCACAGCCCTCAGGCATGACAAAATCCTATTCCACTTCTGTGAAGATGTTTGGACATAATTTTAATGTGGTGCCTTGTCATTTTCAAGTAGAAAACTTCTGCTTAGAAGGTACCTACCCTTTATCACCATTTCATCTGTACGTGTTTCAGTATGAGGAAAACAAGGCATTGTATGAATAGTGGATGCATACAGTATGCTGAGAGAGCTGAAGTAGAAAATGAGGACAAACAAATAAATGCAAGCACTTATTTTGGCTTATAATTGTGATGACATAATTAAAACTGTAGCAGTGTGTGCTCATTAGTTGCAGTAAGCTGCTCATTATTTGAGAAATGCTTCATTTTTGCACAGATGTGAGTCGAATTCATCCCTGCAGCCTGACAGCTTTTCGAAACATTAAGGAATAAACAAACGTAACAAAACGGTATAACAATGATCTAATTGCCTCCCTCTGCACCTAATATCAAGCATGCCCTGTTTATGTGTGTGCACACCTGCATGGGTGCACTTGCCTGCATATACATAATGATCCTTCAGTGAGATAATTCTACAGCAAAAGTTGCACTCAAAGAAGGGCTTGAAACATTGTGAGACTACTTGAAAGTCCACATCGTTTCATCGCAAATTCAGTGACAATTCTGAACACCCACAGCTCCTTTGACAGCACCCCCAACAACACGAGGAGAAAAATTGAACGCAAAGCCCCTTGCTGGAACAGTGGTGTGGGTTTCTGAGGTTTTGGAGCACCCACAGTCAGTAAAATGGAGGAGGTGATAGGCAGTGTGGGATGAGATTGTAGGTGCCCAGAGCTGTCAGGAGAAGAGAGGAGGTAGAAGAAATAGGACGGAGTCAAAACATGTCAGAGCTGTGATTTGAAGGACCGGAGGAAGCTGAGTGAGGGGGAAACATCTCTAAGATAGATTTCACCACATGTTGTCAATGTAAAGTCAGAGCTGTGATATTTTAAATCAACTTGTCATTTCAGCTTCAGTAACAAGGAAATCATGGGAGCTATTTTAAGCTTAAACTCACTGTGCACAGAATCGCATGTCGATTGATGCAGATTTTTGATATTAAAATTTCAGATATCTGAGAGTATTTTTGTCCCCCAACCCTCTTATTAAAAAGCACGTACACTCCCGCCTGCATTTTTTTTTTAAATTCAAGCCGAGAGAAGAATCCCCTTTTAGTGATGAGGTCAGTCGCTAAAGCAGAAAATCGCAGAGAATAATGTGCAGAAAATACACAAAGAGCAAAGCCCTGAAACACTATATTTGATGAAATGTTCTTATTATCCACAAACTCACAGATGCGTTAAGGATGAGAAACGCAACCCATGCTGTCTAAGGAGCATAAGTGCGCTCAACTAATAATAGTGCAGACTCCGGGGCTTTTCCTCTGGCGGTAATCGTTTCAGAAAGAGACAGACTTCCTCTGATTACTTACCCATGATGTCTCATCGGTGCGTTTCCTCTGTCCTCCGTGGCGCAATCCGCCGCACAGATCACGACTTCTTTCGTGCTTTTTTCTTGACAATACCTGGAGCTCCGCTCGCCTCTTACGCTGGGGTTGACTCGCCTGCCTTCATTCTAAAAAACAAAAAACTGTCTCTTTATTATACAAAGCTTTCAAAGTTTGCGCCCATGCTCCCTTGCGCAGCGCAACTTTCCAGATCTGTCACAAACAAGCGTTCCATCAATCCCAAAATTGGAAGTCAAATGCCTGGATTTACAGGGTCTTCTTGTCCAACAGAACCATAGTCTTGGAACTAGGTTCACGATACAATAGAAGAAAGATTGACACGTAACACGTTGCAAAAGTTAATAGGTGGAAACGCGCTGGGTGCCGCGGGGGGGTCGGTGCAGAGATCGGTTCAGTGACCGGAGGCGGCAGGTGTCCTCTGCGCAAACATCCAGCGGAGTGGAGACACCAGGCAACGATCACAGGCAGAGAGGCTCGGGCACTGTCAGGGTCTCCTGTGCAGTGCATCGAAGAGCAGGTTCGCGAGTGCGCGCTCGGCTGTGTGGGGGACGCGTGCGCTCGTGTGCAGACGCGCGCGTGTGGGAGAAAAAAAGAGAGAGCGAAAGGGAGGGGGATAGAGGGACAGAGTCAGAGAGAAGGCATTCAATGCAGTGTTTAACAGCTGCTGGCTGATTTGGTCGAATGTGATTGGGCTTTTGTTTTCTTATTGTTATGCGTGATCCATCTTCATCGCCAAAAACACAAACAGACACATGCGGGAGCTTTGCTCCCCCTTACCAAGATTCTCTTCTTTAAGTCCATTATGCAGGTGTTGTGGTGGAGGATATGCTGACGGCTATATGTGGTCATCGTTATAGCATGAGTGGGAAGTCTGCTTTATCCCACCTCCTGTTGCATAATTATTGCGGCTGTGCTAAATGCAGTTTATTTCGTTAGAGACGGGATAAGGATGAAAAGGCTTTCCAATAAATGTTTTGAACTTGTTCTGTAACATTGTAATCTCTCAAATATTTTAATCTATTTCTCTCATATGGAACCATCATTATTCAAACCAGAGGTGGGTAAATTGAATGAGGCCTTGGAATCTATATTTAGTGTTTTAATTGTTTAATAACCTGTTATTAAACTTTTCCCTATTCAAAAGAATCTTCATGCAAATGCCTTTTCTTATTTTGGTCTCAGTTAAATCTACAGTCTAAACAAAACTTCAGAATATTTAAAAATGCCAACACTCTTTTAAGGGTGTTTCCAGGAGTTGAACATTTTCAGTTAAACCCCCCACCACTTCTGTTACAAATGTAAATGTTACATTTTCTGGGATGTGTTGGTTGTGCTGTCTTCTTGTACATGAATATGTGTGCCGTCCCCAGGAGCCGATAATACACTGCAGAGATGTCTTTTCTACAATTAAAAGCAGTAAGATGATGTCTCTGCGGGCAGGGGGAACGTAATCTTCCTCACCTTCTAACCAGCCACGTCACATATACTTTTTGATTCCTTTTAGTTTTGTATTGGACGTGGTATAGCTGAATGAATTGTTTATTACTATAAGCTTGTTTTCTTGTGTTTTTGGTTAGTTAGGGAGGTGAATTGGTTGTCTTTTGTTTTCCTTGATTTATTTTGGTTCAACAGTTAGCCTCTGTTTTGTTTGTTATATTGAGGCATCGATTGTCCATGAAGCATATTCTCAGTTATTCATAGTGTCACTAATATATCCCTGCACATTAGATCTGTATCTAAAAATATATAATAGTCTGTGTAAAATGTTCTAAGAATTAACTATTTCCAGTGGCTGCTTGGTAAGTGCAGTCCAGCATCCTGATGAAATTGAAGTGTCAGGTAGGTGCTCTGACCATCTAGCTTTTCTTTTCATGCTGTGCTCAGACTTTAATTCTGCATCATGTCAGCGCACAGTCGAGCATATACTCTAATTTCATAAAAGCCTGAAATACTGTCAGTGAATGCCACATGACTCGTTTGTGTTAATATATGATTGTGGTTACTATAATTGCACTCCCCATGCAAAGAACTGAGTAGAAGATTACATTTATCAGCAGGTCAAGAAGCCTGCTGCTAAAGACCCACATTTGCTTTTTGAAGGCAGAAAATGTTGATTGTATGTAATGATTAATTCAGAATTCATACATTAATTTTGTCTACATGTCACATACTTGTGGTAAAATGCATCTTTTTTTGAAATTGTAATTTGTCAATTTTATTTCCAATGTTTTTCTTTCACATATCAGACAGCTGAGCGGTCTCCCCAGAGGGCAGACAATTTAAATCATCTCTCAGAGAGTCTCATATAAACTCTCTCCAGGAGAGTAATTTCTTTAATATGGTGATTATTAGAACTGTGTCTCTTCAGTTAATTTTCAGGAGCAGTGTGAGTGTGTCAGAAAGCCATTCAATAGGAATAACTCAAAGATTGCAATAAACTGAGCATCAGTGTGTAACATCATGTTAACTGAAAGGTTTTTTTTCTGTTTTGTGCAGAGCAGCTGCAGATTTCCAGCATTGTGTGGTCATACTGACAGGATCACAATATTATTTTATGGGTCAGAGCTCCTTTGATGTCAGACCTGCTCTGATCCTCTGAGCCAGTCACTAACAATGATACAACTTTTATTTTAAAGGATTTCACCTAACAAGCCAACCATTTCCTCTCTTCCAGCTGTGCTCAGGATTCAATGCCTCAGCTCTTTGCATTTGTAACCGCACTATTGAAAAAGCAATCACACAGTGCTGCATTTTTAGAACTGGAAAATAGAATCTGGTGATGGCATTTAGTGAAGTGTAGCTCGGTCATGAAAGGCACTTAGGGCATGCAAGTGACAAGAGCCATAAAACTAATCTAACAAGCACAAGGTGCTGCCCAATGGAGGTTTGGCATTGGCCTTGTCACTTGGAGCCACGGTCAAGGAAGCAGGGTTGTAAATCAGCAGAGCTGCGGAGATCCTTTCGCCTCCTGTCCCCGTCTCCCTCCTCCTCCTCCTCCTCCTCCTCCTCCTCCTAGACCACAGATAGGACCTTGATGCCGTTGGTGCCAGTGTCAGCAAAGAAATGTCAGGTAAATACTGGAGGAAGAGGAGGAAGGCCACCATGAAGAGAGGGAGCAATGATAACACAGGGGGGGGGGGGGGGGGGGTGATGCCACTCAGCTAGCACGCAGAGGCTGCTGAGGCAAAGGGGAGTCTTTGCTTTTGAACATTTACAAAGAGCTTGTTTAATGTTACACAAGGGGTCTGTGGGGATGGCGTCTGTTATGTCATCGAATGCTAAGAAACAATATGTTCCAAGTGCAATTAAAAGGCTTTGTCCCAGTCCTACTCTCCACATTCAAAGTTCTTCTTCATATTTCCAGTTCAAAGTGAGGTATTCACGTCCCTGTAAAATCTCACCTCAATATGAATGTCACACAGGGAAATTGGTGTGATCAAGTCGTCCCACCTCCATGCTGGCATTATTAACAGAGGCATTAAAGGGGCAAGACAGCGGAGCCAGCGGGGGAGACCAGCTTTCAGTGTGCGTGCATGTCTGAGTGTGTGTGTGTGTGTGTGTGTGTGTGTGTGTGTGTGTGTGTGTGTGTGTGTGTGTGTGTGTGTGTGTGTGTGGAGCCCCTGTTGTGTATTCACCAGTCAGATTTCTGCACCATCATTATTGCAATGTGAATTCACTGTGACAACAATAAAACCCGACTGGGGAATCAACTACAAAAGCAGTTGAGCTTTGTTGTGCCCCATGTTGCGGAATTGTCTAGAGTCCAAGGGTCTTATTTTACAGCGCCACATATGCACTCACGACAAACACTTTGGACCAGGCCCTTTATAAAGTTTAGCCTTTAGAACCCCTGAACTATGAGGGTTCCTGTGGCCCAGTGTTATGGCTTCAATTTTTCTCTTTTCAGTGTTTCTCTTTGTTCTTTGGTCTGCTTTTGTCTTGCTCTGCTGGTGAGTTTGATTAACAACAGTGTGCACCTTGTCTTGCATGCTGGAAAACCCTGGGGCTGACTACGGAAAGCAGATGCATTTGGAGAACGGAACGCTGCCTTGCTGCTTCTTCAACAGGGATTTGTGCTTTTATGGTGTTGACTTTTGTTTACTTCTTTGTTGACCCTCGTTCAGTCATTCACTGGGTCAATTTGTGGGCAATTGTTCACCCCATAGGGTTGACTTAGGGCAGGGTGGAACACATGAAACAAAGTGATTTCTTTTATGGGTCGGTATGGCTGCAGAATTTCCTGAAGGACTTGTACAAAGTTCATAGCTAAGTTGGTATCATCTTTCATTTCTTCATTTTCCTCACTTCTGTCTTCATTTTTTTGCACAAACAAGTCATAGACTTGACGCAGGATTTTTTAGATATTAAGGTAACTCCAGGCAAGGCCATTACAGTTAATGATAGCCAACAAAATAAGGAAAGCTCAAATGTTATGATTAATATCTCAAACTAAATTGTGTTTACAGAACAAAGTAAAGTAAAATGACATTACAGAGAAAATGTTTGTTTTCATGTTTGACACAAACAGAACGCCTTATGGCCTTATGGTTTGTCTCAGGCATGAAATTTCATGCAGAGGTTGGACTAACAAGTTTGTGTGAACAAAATGGTTTGATGTTTATTTTTCTTCTGGTCCTCTCACGTCTTGAACTTTACAAGAAGAAGAGTTGCTACCACTTTTTGTGTCTGTGCAGGTCTATACGCTGATGTTTTCTTCATGTGTGTCGTACATTCTCTGGACTCTGTGAATCATGATGCTCTCAGGTTCATCATTTATCTTAACTCCCTCACTCATTACTGTTTGTTGTACGAATGTGCTGTATGGATTTAAACACTGGCTAATTTATATCTATGAATCTATTTTAGGTGTATTTCCTTCTTCGATTCCATGACCTTTTCAAACGTCAGAAATGAACTAGTGGAAAAGGCATTTCATTTGGCTATTCCCGTAACTTGGAATGACTGCCAAAAAGAGCATAGACTTGATTATATGATGATTATAAGAGGATGTTCAATGATATGGAGGTGACTGTAAATGGTCTCCCTGATGTGTTTGTGGGCAATCTTGACAAATATTTGTTGTTAAAATGTATTATTTGTGTCCTTTCGTGTCTAATAATCTATTTTTTTTCATTTGTATGTGTTGCTGCTGGTTGATTGTTTGACAATCTGTAAATTATTCTGGAGCCTGCACCCACTGACCAATTAGATATCTTGATCACATAGGTAGCAGATCATGAGAGGGAAGGAAGGAGAGAGAGATTGACAAGCACTTTCAACAAAGACTAAACAAACATTGCAGCCTTTGACTTTTAAGATGTATATCAAACATTTAAATGATGTTTTAAAATTCATTTTGTAAACCCCAAATCACCCTCGTATGCATCAGGGATTGTAGCTGAATTATTATATCTTAATCAGTCAGACATGCCAGATATGAGAAAATAATTAAAGTAAGTAAATAGAGTTTTATTCAGGTCCATTGTGAACTAAAGAGTGACAGTGATCCGCCTCAATTAGCACATTCTCGCAGTCAGGGATGTTTTTCCCCGGTTAGTTCTTCCTGTATTTGTAATTGTAGTCTGAATTTGTTATGGTTTTCCCTGAGTTCTTAACACTCTGCTGTTGGCAGACCTATTTACCATGGAGACTGGTAATATGAAGCTGACATTGCCTCTCTTCTGTGACTGCACTCGCAGAAACCATGGGTTAACTTTTCAGGTTGATGTAGTGTTTTTAATTGATTAAGATACTAATATATTCCTCGGGGGACCATCTTCCGATTTAATGAGCGGTTGGTAGTGACTTAAAGAAAAATGTGGTTAGAAAAATTATGTGATTAGAGAATTTGGTATAAATAAATATCTCCTCGGAGTGACTGTGTTGACAACGACCCTTCCTGGACTTTTCTCCCTCGATGTCGAAGCTGTGACAGGATCTTACGTTCATGGTGTTCAGTCCAACTTCATGGTGGTCCAGCATTTAAAAGGTACCGTTTTGTCGTCCAGAAATTAAGCCGGCATGATTGTCACAACAATCTGGTAGAAGTGATGTCACACAGCAGTGCAAGGGTCACAACAGCTGAAGCAGGGTGTCGGTCTCATCGGCTCCGAGTGGATCAAAAATGGATTAAAATTAACTAACTCAAAATCAAACTTGTTTGGCCAAACCAAGTTAGACTGAGTCAGAAAAGATGATGAATGAAATAGTTAAGAAAACGACGTGAAGTTACGTGTGGCTTAAAAATAAAAAGACATCTTAGAGATATCTTGAGAGAAGTGATCAGACCAGCAGATCACCTTCTTGAGAATCAGAAAGACGAGAAAACAATGAAGACAATACTATGAAAACATAGAAAATATAACCTTACCCACTTTATATATTGATGATAACATGCAATATGATAATACAGAGTCTAAATATATGTTTAAAGTTGTATGTGTCTTAGAAAATACTGACCACAAGGTGGTCTTTTAAACACTTTTAAACATGTCTTACTTAATTTGAGCAATTTATGAAAAAGAAAATCTAATCAAACTGTCCCTTTTAACCTGACAAACATAGATATGAAAACCAGAAATTAAATGGACATTTATTTGATACACAAAGTCTTTTAGTCTGATGAACCTAAAAGTCTCTCTTTCAGTTTTATGTCTTCTTGAAGATTTCCAGGTCCAAACAAGAGGTTCCTTCTCAGAGATTTTACGATTTTAGTTAATGTTGATTAATTCACAGAAAGGAGGTCTTCTGACCTGGTCCCAGTCAATTGATGTGTTCATCTCAAAGGTTGTTCATGGTTAACTAAAAACAATCTGTTGGTTGCTTATTTGGAGGTGAAGTGTCAAAGAACACAATTGTAACTTAGTGCCTCCACAAGAGAGTTATAGGAGACTCCCCTGTGGCTTGGATGTGCCCCCCAACAGGATGTTGTAAAACTCTCAGCTGCAGTCTATCTGAATTGAAGAATCAGTGGATAACTGAGAGAGTTGGTTTTTCAGTCCAGTATCCAATGTCTTCCTTATATTGATAACCAGCCTTGGTTGCCATTTAGGTCTCTGAGAAGAAAGAAATCTATGCAGAAGTTTATCTGCAAATGACATCTGGCCTTTTTTGTTTTTGGCATACATACAATATTTATAATGTGTTCATGGCTTGTCATCTATTTTCTTTAGTTGCTTAGTTTCCCTAAAGGTATGCAGTACATCAAAACTAAAATGTCACAACCCTACATTCATGCTGGAGAAAGACATTAAGTTCTTTTGATTCACTGGCGATGCACTGTTTCCAGGCTATATGTGTCACTGTTGTGTGTCTCTTTTCGTCTTCTTATACCATTTCACGTCATAGATGAATTCAATGCTCGGCCTGGGGCCACACTGGCCATCTGAGCATCATCTGATGGTGGCCATGCTGAACTTCTGCAGCTGGCTCAGACACAGGGTCCACACATCATTGCTTTTAATTTCCAGCCTTTCTCGTCATACAGAATTGAGATCGACTAGATTTGGAGCATTGCATCTGCATGAATGCTACTTGTTCAGACTGTGTGCCTATATTAACATGTCTGCATTGGTGCTAAAATGAAATCAAGGGCAAGCTTGACAGCTTGCAGTTTGACTATACGGTGTCATGCACAACATGCCTATCCTCTAATAACTCCTGAGGTTTGGTGCTTATGGTGGAGATTGCGAGTAGGCCATAGAGTGCTCTATACAATGACTTTTTTCTGTTGATGACATTATTTTATAGATCAATGGCAAAGGTTTGGTTAGGTTCAGGTTAAAGGAATTATGTTTTGGGTTAAATTGTTCACTTGATTAAGCTAATAAGACATGTGTTGCCTTTCAAACTTAACCACATTGCCAGGGCTATAGGAACAGCTGTTCTTAAGAAGTTAGATCAATTTCTCTCGGCTACCAAACGTTTTTTCCCTCGTGGTATCTATCTTTTCTTTGTTACCGTTAAGAAACTAGTCGTAAAATGTTATTCATGAATAAACATTTTCAGAGCATGGCTCACCCAATTGGAGAGCTGAATGTCGATTTCCTCCATAAATCCTGAGCCCTTAAGGTCTTTATTGACAATACCCGGAAAGTCATTGAATGCACAAGTTGGGCTCAAAAGGGTATCAGTAGAAATTGGGCTTTGCCACTTCTTCTACAGTAAGTCTGCAGAAATGCCCAGTTAAGCAAAGGGTTCATAAAGGGCTCATATATTCTGAGTGAGAACGACAGCCCTCAGCCCACACAGACTTAACGGGAATGCGTCTCAAAGTCAATGAGAGTGTGAGGGTAGACATCAAGACTGGGCCCACCTATCTGCAGACATTGCAAGTTCCGCTTACCCATATATTTTTGTGACAAATTCTGCCCACCAATGCGTAATTGTTACAAGTTTCACCCACTACAATTATCTTAAAGGTGTATAGCCCTGCAATGGCATTTGCGGCTCGACTTACTTTTTGCCTATTCTTAATACGTTATTCTGATAAAAAATGTGTTTGAGCTTTTATATTATGTAGTCATTGTTATTGTCATTATAAATTATTTAATTAGCATTTATTATTATTAACATGATGAATGCATGTATATAAAATGAACATCAAAATTGACTACTTTACATTGAATTAAAAGTAGGCATATGCCGGTGGGGGCAGAGAGCGGGGTATATCAGTGGTGAAATGTCCCCAGTCCTTGAGGACATGGTCTTTGTCTTTTTGACCCAATTTTTTAAAAGATGTTTCTCTTGTCCAAAACACCAACAGATCTCTTCAAAATGCAAATGATTAAGAAATCTCCATGGACACTGACTTGCTTGCAGAATAAAGTTATTTAACAGGAATATCAGCATCATACAGACTTGCGATGGACAGTCTTGGCGAGGCATAATGTCGAATGTTTGCCCCAAACAAAGGAAATACACTCATATTTGTATCAAAATCTTTTAAACATCGGTTTCCTAATAAGGAGTTCGACTACACTTTTCTCATGCATCCCTCTTACTCTGTGAACTTCCTGAACATCCTTTTTGGCTCCAACACAAACGCTCCCATGTCAAGATATCTCTCAGATTTATTAATGTATGTAACACAAAGGGCAACAGATGCTGTCAGATCTATGTCCTGCACCAGCCTTTTTCCTTATCAACCCACAAGCTCAGACACAATGAACCCAAATATGCAGCTGCACACCCAAAGGCAGAACATTTTGTTTCAGTAAATTCAGATACCTCAGGGGCGCAGAGGGCAGGTGAAGGCAGAGCACGCAGATAATGATACTTTAAAAAATCATGCTAGTTTTTGAAAATTACCTACCCTGCCTTTAAGTTTGTCTGAAGAAATTAAATGAGCCCTGGTTTTCTAACAAAGGAGATAATTATCTCAGAACAGTCAGTTGCATTTTTAATAACTTTTGACAATAATTAAGGCAAATTGTGCAAGCCACCACACCAGTTCTAGTTTACCGAAATGAAATAGGGAAAGCTAGGTATCTTGATACTTCTGAAAAACGGAGCGGAAATCGATTTTGTTTTAAAATATTGTAATTTAGAAGTAATTATCTTCTTTATTCAGAAACACATTTCTTTCAAAATGTAGGTGACCCAGCTGTGATTATATGTGCTTCCATCGTTCTCTTTTTCTTTTTAATACTTTTCTCTGGGATAGCCTACAATATTGGCGTGGCGAAGCAGTGGCCTACTGGTAGGACAACAAGATGTCCTGCAGTCTCAAACGCATTATCACTAAGGAGCACGCGCTGCATTTCTGACGCTAATTAAAGAGTTAATGAGGCACAGGTGTGGAGGTGAGCAGCCTACTGTAGGGACAGTAGCCTATACATTTGGGTCAACGCGTTTAAAGCCTTTATTGTGTTTAACTGGACACCTTTTCAGCAGTTTGAGACCTTTCCCCTCGACATTGGATCGGATATTGGCATTTTTTTCAATTTTGGGGGGATTTTAGCAACTAGACAAAATTGGAGACAAGACGCGCAACGTTACTCTCCGGAGGAAATGAAGCTTGTTAACAGCTAATGACCCTTGCAGCTTGACTTGCAGGTAAGCTAGCTTAATTTTTTTAGCCTTGGAAACTGCTCTTGCTCTTTTTCTTTTTTTTTTGCTTGTCTTGATTTCTTCCCTTTATTAAATATTGGAAAAATGAACCCTTTTTATAAACAGTTTGGAAGTTTGGTTTGGTAGTCAGCTCAGCTGTAGTGAAGTCATGCTTCGTGATGAAGTCATACTTTCTACAGAGCAAGTTCTCTTTTATCTGCCTATTAGTCTGAATGTCCAGGGTAACATTTACTAATAGCCTATTTAGCCTACAGTAGATCCCACTTCAACTAACTCCACTTTGACTTTAAGCACATATGCTGTTTATTTTGATAGGCAGCTCTGTCAGACAATTGCCTTGGGCCTTTTGCTTTAATGGACCTTGGGCATACGTGATGTGTGCATCATAAGTGAGGTACACATGTGTTAATAAAGTACCCAGCATGTGTAAAATCGCATCAAAATAGAATTGATTGTGAAAATAATCCCCAGGGGAGAATTTATTCCCCACCCAGTCCCCCTGCAATGTTCAAGGCCCTCAGAAATACCAACAATGTAGCAGGGTATATGAAGCAATATTCAAACAGCGACTTTGCAGATTACTTAGTGGTTAATGGCATACAATGAAAATGATTTGTGGCAGAAGAACATATTACACAAGTAGTGAGCATATTTGTTTGTGTTTATAAATTACAGCTGGCACAAATTGAATAACCAGTGTGTTTAGATTTGGGAACGTTGAGTTCTTACTATTCTCAGACATAGGAGCAAGTATTGCTGGGTTGCCTGTGTGTATTTTTATTTTTCAATTTCAAATTTATGCTTCATATTGGTCAATGCCTGCGGTCTCTAAATTACTGAAACTGCCCCTGGTGAATAGTGTCATGTTTTTAATGAACAGAGCAGACATGATAGGCTACTTTTATTGTGTAGTGAGGTGTGGGTGACTGGATATTGTTAAGTATTGGACTAGGTGGTGCTGATAATTGTTTAATCGATGCATAGCGATGCCGATGGACAATTGAAACATTGATGGGACATAATCGATGCTGATGTCGGTTGGAAAAAAACAAACAGCTTGATGTGGGTGATTTGTGCAGCATTAATTAAGTTTATTTAACTTACTGGCCACAGTGGTGACTAGACAAAATTAAAGTCAGCTAACTCCCTTGTGAAAGAAAACGATGTAAATTGACTCCCTGTTCTGTGCTTGCTGACTTTATTAGCAGAGCAGCTGGTCCTGCACGCTCAGACCACAGGGCTCGCTGCCTCCTCATGTTTACAGTGATAGTCTGCTGGAATTGCTTGGCTCTGTGTCTCTTTAGCTGACAGGGATTAGCATCATCATTACAGCAGGTATACCTGCTGAAGGTGTTTAAACTGATGACTTGCTGTCTTTAGTCTAAGATTGTTAAAAGAAGGAGGCTTTGGCTTGTGGTTAAATGAGCGACTCTAAACACAGCAGTGATTCTCAATGATGCTGTCAGGACTCAAAAACGTGTAGCTTTTTATTTATTCATTTATTTATTGGATGACAGAAACCTATTTTAGACAAGTTCTTCAACGTAAAAGTTCTGGAAGTGAATGCTACCTTATTGGCTTTTTTAGTATTAATTAAAAAACAACAACAAAAAAACCCCATATGTATCAGAAAACGAGTGTTTTCAGCAGTAACAACTTAAAACAGCTCATCTGAAATAAAAATTCTTTTGAGGAACAAAACAAACCCTGAACCAACCTCACAAAAAGTGTTGGTTTCTTCTAATTCCACTGCATTGCAATTGCAGTGATGGAAGAAAGTCCAACCTCCTGTGAATTTCTGCAGGATGCATCATTAACATTAACAACAAACTATTATAGTAAAGGGATTGAATAAACATTTGATGCACTTCATTCTCTCTCTCTCTCTCTCTCTCTCTCTCTCTCTCTATCTATATACATAACCACAAGGTTAAGCCCTTTCATTTTTTGTTAACTTTAATTGGACCTGATTTCAGAGAGTCTGACAGCTCCTTCAGCACCCATACGCCGAGGCTTTTAGTCGATCTCATTTTGTACAGGTAGAATGGAGATTTCAAACTCACCATTGCTCTTTAAATACTTCCACTCACAGTCAACTGGAGTGTGAGCAGCACCCTTTCTGTTCTGTTTGTGATTAAGACAGAAAAGTCAATCTGTGTTTCATTCTCTGAGGACGCCAACAGATGTGCAGCGTGGGAAAATTAGCCATTTCATCAAACGTATTTTCTTTCTGCTGTGGGGGCGCACACAAAGCTGAATTTTATGATATTTGGCTCCTGACACGTTTTTATTTTGAAGTTTTATGTAGAAAAGTGGACCCAAGCCCCATCTGCCCTGCCAATTCTGTGATGCAGTCCTCCGTGTGGTTTTACAAGTCTTTCCATTCAAAATCACTTAAGAAATGTTTGTAACCACCACCGTTAAAAAGGTGTTCAAATGAGTTTCCTCTCTTTCTATATGACATCTATGTTTTCACCTAGTTGAACCTTGAAATATGCTTGTGTCATAACATATGGGGTTAGGGTATAAGATACATATAAGATATAAGTTCTGCCTTTCTGCCTTATTCTGCCCTCACATGCATGGTTTGATTTTATCTTCTGTTGGGATGATTTCAAATGTCTCTCTTCACAATGCCTGAACCGCTTAAGCTTTTTGTAAACCTCAAACAGCCAGCAAAGTGCATTTAAGTTGTTTTTTTTTTAAATGAAAGATCAAATGTATTGCAAGTACATCTTCGCACGGAGGGCATTTCTCCAAAAACTGCAGAATGATTTTCGAAAAATTATCATTTCTGTGCTACTTGAAACCATGATGATCAAGTTATCAAACTCATAAAGCAAAATCGTGCTTTGGACAAATTGATGTAACCATTAGGGGTAGGACTTTTTAAAGCGTTAATTACAATAATTGATTACAAGAAAATAGTGTGTTAAATTTTTAATCACAGTTTGACTTATAAACCGCGCGGAACTGTTTGTCATAGGTTTGCGATAGCTCCACGCTAGCTCCGCCACAAATGCAAACAAGAGGTGTTTGCAGCCCAAACTACACCAAATGACTGGCTTCAGGACCAAAAGTAGTTATTCAGTGTCTGATAAACTTACAAATTCACTTGCTAAATTGATTGCTCTGGACTGTTACCCAATAGCCTATTAGTGAGAACATAAGGGGTTAGAACAAGTGTGACAGATAACTTGTGATCCAACTTTCCAGCTGCTGTGCAGAAAAAACTATTTCAAACAAGATCCAACAGCTTTATGAAACTGAGAAGCAAGTAAAATTGGATGCATTGCTTTCATTCATCCACCAAAATCCATTTAGATTGAGAGGTGTTGCTTTTTAGGACAAATTCTGTGATGCACTTAAAATGCAATTAATTTTGTTTAATTAATTAGAAAGCCCTGAGTTCATTTGTTTTTTTTGTTTTTTTTTAAATCAAGTCCCACCTCTCGGAAACATATTTAAGCCTGTAAAAATAGTTGAAACAAGCCCTTGGATGGACTGATCTGATTTCACCCCATTCATGTTGAAATAACACTTAATGCTCAAATGATTTTGAGAAGAAGGGCGCTCTCTCCTGATATTTCCGCTTTCATTGTTCTGACAGTCAAAGTTGGAGTGGGGTTGTCATTAGAGTAGGGATCTGTGCATGATTCTGTTGTTGAATTTGTTACAAGGTTAGTCAGTGGTAATGGCCTAACTTTTGTCATATCTAGGACAACAAAATCTTGTAATGTGAATAAGAAATGTAGACGACCCTACTGATGTAAGCCATGACTGTCTGCAGTGATCAGGGAAGAGTCAGCACTCAAGAGGACTATGTTGGATTATAGATGCAGAATGAAGACACTCTCTCAAACTGTGTTTAAAGTCATTGCCAAAAGGAAAGTGCATTTGTAGGGCATGGTTGTGGTTTTTCTCAAGGGGGAACTTATTAGATGAAATAACATGATTAGATTTTTAGCCCAGTTATACCACAGTTTGATTAAAGGAAAACAATATTTAGCTTTCTCACACATGAAATAGCTTTCTTGTGTCACTCTTGACCAATCAAAGAGCAAAGACTTGTTTAAAGACTCTCCATTTACTGCTAACTCAGGTCTTCAACAGGGAAAGGCATCTTCAGTGAGCATGAGATGAGCTGTGCAGCCACTAGACTTCACTGACGGGCCTCATTTATCTGAGGTGACTTACCTCATGTGTTTTTTTTTTTTTTTTTTTTAAATACACTTTTGTGTATATATACATATATCTGTGTGTGTGTATGTATAGTTTGTTTGTGTGTGTATTCAAATGGAGAACAGCATCTTCAGTGTTTGGTAACAAACTGAAACACTAACGAGGAGCTTTAACTAAGGCTGAATGATTAATTGCATATGCGATAACTGCAATGACATTCTGGTCGCGTGACATGCAAGCAAAAAGGAGGAGGTCGGGAGAAAAAAAAAAAAAGTGAGGAGTCGTCTAATAATGGAGGCAGCTATTTTGCACATCAAACTCAAACCTCAGGCTCAACAGATCCTGGCACTGCGAAAACTTTAGTGTCAAGGAGGACCAGTGTGTGGGTTGTGTGGCGCTATGTTTAAGGTAAAGAAGATGCTGCACAGTGTCAGATATGGTGCAGAGCCTGTCATGCTACCTCACGGGGGAATACATAGGCTACGTCTCAAGTCCCTTATTTGCAGTCTCTTTGGCTGAACCAGAAGTAGTTCCAGAGCTGCCATGTTGAGGATCTCTTATAGCGAATGGAGGAGAGAGGAGGCAGATCCGAGCAGCGATGACCGAGGAGACACGAGAGCTGACGGAAGTCTTTTCACTGACAGACACGCCCCTTTCTCGGAAATCACTCATTGATTGGACGCTGCACAGGATCAGACTTAAGTGAAACTTCTCAACATGAGCAGAGTTTAATACCGGAGAAAAGACGGACATTAAAAAGACGCAAAACCGCGCGCTGGACATTTAAACAGATCATGAACATCAGTGAGTTTGTAAAGAGCCGGTCTGTGATGAGCTGGGATTAAAAAGAGTCTGACGTGAAGATTAACAACCAAATATGAAGCTCTATAACTTCTATAAAATCAATACATCCTTCTTGTTCTGTTCATCATCCCTCAGACTGTTTGAATGTCTGATGATGATGAGGATGACAGTTTGATGAAGAGGGAGTCTGTCAGTCACAAACACGTTTTACATTCACACTTATTTATCTTCAGAAAGTTTCATCATTTAGATTCTACTCAATCATTTTCGGTATTCCTGACACATAAATCTGTGTTTATAAAATAGAGAGTTCATTGTTGAAATACAGGCTAGGCTATGTCAAAACTGTATAATAATAAATGGACAATTCAAAATGAAATCTTTTAGTCAGTAGAAATTGTCTTCCCGGTTATTAGTAGACTGCAGGTTGTTCTTCAGGTGTTTGTTATCAGATAGACTAAACAGTGTGTGTATTTGATGATAAATAATACAGTGCGTGTTTGTGTGGACATAAACGGCTGTGAGGATGATTGACAGCTGAACGTGATCAGCTGATGTCGCGTCATGTGACGCTGTCGAGGAAACAACGTCTCATGTCTCTTAAAGCTGATATCCTCTGTCCTCTCTCCTCGGCTTCATTTCCTCTGTGCACCTCTGGTGGGCGGGACTAAGACGCAAGTGCAAATCTTTATTTGCACCGAGTTGAGATCAGGCCATAGATAAACACTTAAAGACATGTATGATAGTAGCATGGCTAAATGCCAACAAACGGCATATCATGTAAGCTGAACACTGACCGACATGTTTGTAAGCATGACTCCAAACGTAATTTAAACTGCAAGGAGAAGTCACTCCACCTAATAACAGAGTAAGAGCAAGCCAGGATTTACGGCTCAGATAAATGCACTTAATTAAGCAGTACAGCAAGCCCTCCTGCACATACTTTAGACAGGGTCTATTACCATTATTATTACTTGTAATAAATAAAATGTAAGCACAGAGTTGCAGCATTTTTCGTTTTTATTGTGTTGACTTCGAACAATAAGAGTCATTAGACTGAGATGGCTTGTGTTGATGAAAGTTGATACATCAGATGAATACTATGCAGTCAGATCAGTCTCAATATTCACAAATGCATACAGACTGATTCACAAATGTTTTTCGTTTCACACACACAAATAGATATAATTCTAAATAAATGTAAAACAAATTCATAAAAAAAAGATTTACAAACCTATTTTCAATTCAGACACAAATGGATATTCTATATAGATGTAAAAGAACCACAAACAAATATTTTTTATTTATATACAAACTGTTCTGTCTGCATTACAAACTGTTGGTCATTTGTGAAAGTCGCTGCATTTGTGTGTGAGATTTTTGAGACTCGCCGGCTGTGGTTTGATTCACAAATGCCTGTTTTTCAACAGACAAGTGTCTGAATCCCATCAGACGTCTCCTTCCTATTCAATCACAGTAATGTAGATTTGAGATTATGTTTTAATTTGATCACTAAACGTTACATCTGCGCAGAAAACTGCAGGACAATTACAGAGGCTTTGCATTCATTCCATAGATTTAGGTAGCCTGCCGCGAAACCGCTTTTTGCACGGCCTATTTAAAAAAAACACGGCCTTGAAATTATTGCACGGCTTGACCTAGGCCGTGCAAATATCTACATTTAATAGACGTGCTTACTACACAGGTTTCTATACGGTGCGCTAAATATCTGATTAGGCTACATTCTAATTCTGGCAAAGAATATGTTTGCCGAATACCGGTACTGAAAAACTTAAACCCGATCCCGTTTACGTTTCTACAGCCACCCGTGCCCTATTTGGTAGACGGCGTGTCAGCCAGATGATGATAGCCGCTATGTAAATAGCGTCATATGATAGCAGCTAACCGCTAACAGCTAACCGCTAACTAATAAATTCAACAAAGGAGAAAAACGCTACACAAACAAAACCAACGAAGAAGACATCCAGTAGTTCATCCACTTTGTCATTGGCATGTGACTGTTTATTACAAGAACTCAATCAAGCTTTGTTTCAGAGAAGGCTGTGAGCGGCGAGGAGAAATACACACGTAAACAATCAGCTGTGTATTACAGTCAATGGTTTAAACACGGCGGAGTTTTGTTTACCGACGTAACACGGGAAGTGACGATTTTTTCAACCAATCAACGGACTGCAGTGTTTAGCTCCACCTTTTCGGGTCAGCGCCACATTCGAATATGCTGACAGATGATTGACTTATCAAGGTCTAGAGATCTATTATTACTGGATGACACATGTAATATTATGAATTTATTTGTTTGTTGTTTGTTTTTTAAAGAAAGTGCAGATAGAAGTAGTGGGCCAACAAAGGGGTTAGACAACATGAACCAAGTGAGTCAAATGATGAAGGGGTGTGTCAGGGCAGGGGCTGTACAGTAAATCAACATTATCAAGCTTGGGAAAACTAAAATGTGAAAACTAAAATGTGTAACAATGCATCTTATTGAACAGAATGCACAATTTAGAGACTTATTCAGTTTTCTTCAAAACCAGTGTGTTAGGGAGCACATAACCTCTGCTCCGCCGTGCCGCGCCGCCATGAGTGACACTGAAAAAAATTTGCACCCCCTGTATTTTTTTTTTGCACCCCCTGTTTTCCCATTTCTGCCTAAATCACTGCCTACAACCATGTGTGTGCGTGCACATTAGTACTCCTAAGTTACTATACGTAATTATACTACAAATGTTTATTCAAGTAGTAGAAGTACCCATCTCTACTTTTAAAGTGTTATGTTTTTGTAATTGAAAAAGAAAAAGTATTAAAGCAGTGCGATATTTATCATGTAATGTGGTAGAAAGAAGAAAAAAGTGTGTTGGCCCTTTTAATCCTATAAGCTTCTTGTTTTTTCTGATTCATAATTTAACAATACGAGTAGAAAGCTTTGGCATCAATCCGTGTGCTGCGTAACACTTTAAGTAACATAAGTTTCTTGTGTTTTGGGATTTACTAATAAAGATATTTGCTGGCCAAATTCATAAGTCAGAATTGACTTGCTGACTCTTGAGGCACAGATCAGAGGAGACAATAGAGTTAGACATTTCTGACCACATTCAGTATCAAGGATTCAATCCGATTGTGTGGATTTTTTTCATCAATCCATTTTAAGAGGTCAATTGCTAGTCAATTGCTAGAAGCTAGTTTAAACTAATATATTTTAAGTATGTCCTGACAAAGGCACCTACAGTATTCAACAGATACTTGTCAATGCACTCTCAGTTCAGAGAAATGAATGAATGACCTGTTAAGGTAAGGCACTTGATACAAGGTATTTTATTACCAAGCATGTATTTGACAAATAAAGAACCTTGAACCTTGAACCTTGAGAATGCACAATTTAGAGACTTATTCAGTATTCTTCAAAACCAGTGTGTTACGGAGCACATAACCTCCGCTCCGCCGTGCCGCGCCGCCGTGAGTGACACTGAAAAAATTTTGCACCCCCTGTATTTTTTTTTGCACCCCCTGTTTTCCCATTTCTGCCTAAATCACTGATTTATTCAGATATTTTAAATATCAGGGTCGTTTAACATAGATCCACCTAGATACATCTGTGACGTCGAGGAGCTTTGAAAGAACAAGTATTTCCAAACATCCTTGCAGATATCAGGGGCTTGATCTTCGAGGCATAATTTCATATTGATGTTTAATGTCTCCATGCCGCTCTGTTTGTGATGGTCAGAGCTGCAGCTGAAATAGAACTTGTCAAACTGTTGTACTCACCACTATAAAGAGTGAGAGCAAAACATTCAGAGAAGAAACGTGAGTTTTTATAGTCTGCTCTAAGGTGAACTAATAATGGGACAAATATAATAAGACCCAGTTTGCACGCTTTAGTTCTCCCCGACTTTTCTTTATTATGCCTTTTTGTCATTCCCGCATTTGTTGCAGCATTGATGTAACTTTAGTCTTTGGGAGCCTGTTTGTCTTAAACATACGTATTTATATTGTTAATATAGGTTGATCAGAGTTTGTAGATATGATGATCTGCTGACAGCAGACGCAGTAGTGATTGTGATGGGTTAAATGAAGCTCACTCTGCCCTTTTATGTGACACGCTCTCAGCAACTCTGAGTTTACTTATCAGGTTGATTACCAGCTTCATAGGACTGTTAAGCGCAATCTCTTCTGTCAGGGTTAGTGAAGCCAGATAACCCAAAGAAACCCTGGGCAAGTGGAACTCACTTCGAAGTTCAGGCCCCAGAAAGACCTGTTGAGACTCTCAAAGCTGTCCTTGGTTTCTCGATGAAGCTGAACTGTCTGACTAATCACAGAAATTCCACCATCGATAACCAAATTATGTTATGACAAGTATTGCAGATTTACAACGCTGGACAACATATCAGTTAATATACAACTGTGATTAAAGTAAATATAGAAAACATCATTTAAATGAATCCATACATCTTCTATGTCCTAACATAATAGCACCATAAATTGTAAGCCAGGCCTTGCAGTAATACATTTTTGAAATGTGGATTCTATCAATACCAAATTCGAAAGTAGTGTAACAGACAACAGCTCAGACTGAGTCCCCTGGTCTTATCCATGTCTGTCTGAGACTCAGAGTAGCATCAGCCCAGCGGTTTCAGACTCTGTGATCAAAAGTAGTTAGTCATTTGACATAGGGTTTGTGCTAGGGCTCTATCAAAGCATAACAAAGAATGACTTCGAGGCTGGCGGGGAATCCAAGGAGTGATTCTTTAGGCTGCTCCACCCCAGATGATAACAAACACAGAGTTAACTGTGGTCAAGGAGAACAGGCGAGACCTGAGGAAGTGGATATTTTCTGACGTGACAGATTTGTGTCTGTCATGGCGGCTCTGTGACAAGACATGTCACGTTACAACTAATACCATTAAGGATTTCTGTGGCTTTAAAAAACTGTTAGTATATTTTTTTTATTTAACAAAATAAAATGAACAATATAGGTTTAGTCAATTTGAAGATATAGATCTTCAAAAGTTTCTAAAGGTCCCCTCTTTTCATGCGGTTGACTTTATTTTATTATGATAGTGATATCAGGAAATGTGGCGTATTCAGTAGAAGAGGAATGAAACTTTAAACTACACAGACTCAGTATCTCCTGATCAAAACGTGTAGTGACTTTTAAAAACATCTTTCTGGTCTCCTGCACAAAAATAATTTAGATATCTTATTTGAGGGGGAGAATGGGGATCTTAGTGTTTGAATATGTGTTAATATAAACTCAATCTCTTTTCAGACTGTAATACCATGGCATAAAGCAACAACAACAAAAAACACAGTTAATCTGAGGTCATAACGCCCACCTGTAATACATACACACTACTGCTCCTCTTGATCTCTGCCTGTAGCACACATCTCTCCACTCTCCAGCCTGTATTTTGACAGCACATAGTGAGGGAATTACCGGGGATTTTAAGACCATTTGGTCTGGGTTTTTATCATCAAATATCTACAATTTCAGCTTGCCATTAGGGATGGAAATTTACTGTTATCTCTGCAGTCGAGTACTCTAATTACCTAATAAGAGTACTCGAGTACTCGCAGATTATTATTTGCATGATTATTATTTTTTATCGCATCAGACACAAGATTTTTTTTTATGCCTGTAAAATGACAAACACCCAGTAAAATGCCTTTATGCCTGTTATTCCTGTAAAATGACATAAAAATACGATATTTAAAGATAAATATAAATAAATAGCCAACAACAGAACGTGATCGTCATGTCACGATAGCAGCGTTGGCTATATACTTCATGCTGTGTTGCTGAACACTCTCAAAGAGCAGCCCCGTACCTGTTGTTCTCCGTGATGGTAGCTTGTACTCCGGCTCGTCAAACACTCTGAACTCTCTGAAGCTCCTTCTATAAAACTTAATGGAAGTATATCTCTAGTTACTGTTTTGTTAACAGGTAGCAGGCTAACGATGTGTGCTAACAGCGCTAATGACGTTATGCGAAGCTGCCTGTTCCGGTCTTGGCTGTTTTCCAGTTGTGTTTTAAGCATCAAACTAATTCTATTTCTTTGGTATACAATTTTAACGCCACAAATCTTGCACTGAACATAGATTTCATCGTTTTGTCATCACTTTTCTTGACTGACATGTCGCAAGTTTAGCAGACAGTTCTGTAATTGTTGTGCTTTTGCTTTCTGTCTGATTTGTCCCTTGAGAGTTACCGTAGCTGCCTATTGTTTTTGTTGACATCTGGCTTGTGTACTGAAGCTGAAGCCGTGGCCGGATAAGCCATACTCTTGTTTCCCGTTCATTATTTTCCTTGCTAGTATATTCAGTGAGGTGAAAATAAAAAGCTGAGTTACAAGAATAACGCCGTATGAGCCAAAAGCAGCACTCGCACAGGTGCGCAAGTAATGACTTGGAACTCGAATAATTGAGCCAGTGGGGAGTACTTGAGTGCTCGTGCCCATCCCTACTTGCCATAATTGCATCTTTGTCAAGGAAAGCGTTGTTGATGAACATTTCTCTTCATGTTTTCTGTTCATCATTAAGGCATTAGGCATTCGACCGGGTGGAATGCAGCTATTTATTCTTTTCCCTATGAAAATTTGGCTTCGACGAGCTCTTCATTTCTTGGGTGAGGTTGTTTTACAAATCACCACAAGCATGCATCTTAACAATTAGGTCCAAATTCTTTCCTTTAACGTGGGGGACACACCAGGGTTGCCTGTTGTCCCCCCTTCGCTTTGCCATAGCTATTGAGCCCTTGTCTATAGCATGAACACTACATTCAGATATTTAGGAATCAACTTTTCTTGAAGTATATATTACTATTTGACAGAGATTTCTCTGTACTAACGACAAAAGTTAAAGAAGGTCTTCAAAAGTGGAACAGCTTGCAGATCACCCTCGCAGGCAGAATACAAAGCATTAAGATGAGCATGTCCCACGTTATCTGTACCCATTTCAATGTTTGCCTCGGTTCTTCCCGAACTCATTCTTTCATAGCATTGACAGTGTGTTTTTCTCTTTTATATGGGGCAATAAACCTCCGAGACATCACAAATACTTTACATGACATTACAGGGAGGTTTGGGGTTACTGAATTTACAATTATATTACTGGGCAACCAACATGCAGAAAAATGTACACTGGGCCTTCCACCCTGAAATTAAATTGTGCCGACTAGAATCACTCTCATGTGTTACTCTTCCTCTTTAAAGGTTTTGGTATGCCATGTCAATAGACTTAAATCCACACAGTCCACAAATAATCCAATCGTTATATCCACTTTGAAAATTTGGCAACAAAACAAACACATTGGTTGGAACACACTTCCCCATAATACCCCAATAAGTAATAATGAACTATTCAAATCGATTCTCGCCTTGGGCTAGGCAAGGTCTTAGCATGGTCACTTAAGTTGTACATGACCTTTTAACTCCAGATGCACCTACAGCCTTGCTGAAAATAAAAAGAGAATGGGGAAACAGAACTTGGCACTTTATCTGATGATTGGTGGAATGAGGCTCTGGAAGGAATAAAATCTGCAAAATTTCAACTCATACAATTCAAAGTTGTTTATAGGTTGCATTACAGTAAGTCTAGACTTGCCAAAATTTACCCGGATATAGTTAACAATTGTGATAGAGAATGCATAGCTGTATAAAAATGTATCTGATGAACATCAAAATATATTTAAAGAGGAGGCATTCATGAAAAAAAAGTCCTTTTATGGTGTTAAAATATTCTGGGGGACCCCCAAGAAAGACATGTTAAATAGACTGAACTTCTTGACACAGTTTTTATGCTTTTACAAGTCATATACAGGGACATACAAGAAGGGGTTGAACTAGTCAGTCACTTTCAAATTAGTCTTCAAGACCAGTGTGTAAAATTGTAATAAAACTGTGATTATGATCCTGCCATAAAAAATCATGATATATTTATCCATAGATGTAATGATTGCTAATTTAGATATGAAAATGTATAGCTTAAGCAGTTTGAAGACTGAAGAACTGTACACATGCTGAGAAAGAAAGTAGTGCTTGTTTGCTTACAATATTTGTTCTTATTTACTATTATAATTCAGACCTTTACAATATAAACATATTGCACTGAGAAAGCTAACATTTCAATAACAAAGTGATTTGTTGTTGTCATAACTCGGCCCCTGGGTAATGGCAGAGTTTTACCAAAGAAAACCAGAAGTTTAAATTAAAAATGTTTAAGTAAGTCAAATCCAAGAGTTATGAGGTGTGTGGATGTGTGTGAAAGCATTATGTGGTGTGAGGTGTTGAAGAGTGCCCTCACATCAGAACTAAAGCAATAAGTGTGCAAACGCCAGCCAGGTTTAGGAAGAGAGCAAGAGAGGCACAGGAAGCTGGGCTTTTTTTAACCTGGGTGGAGAAATGGGCCAAGGGGCTCCAGATCTAGCAGGATAGGACATCTCCATGGCACCTCAAAGACAAGACAAGACCTGCACATGAGCACACACCTCGAAGCAGCACCAACATCAAAGTTACACATGAATGTCAAGCATTTGATTTAACAATTCATCTCCACTCAACAGCCCAGCTTTGGTCAAAAGCTTTGTTTAAATTGTATGTTTAAAAACACTTAAAATGAAATCAGGAGACTGTGCTATGATAGGGTGACGAGCTGGGGCACCCAGATGAACTAGAGATTAAACCGCTGCACTTCAATATTAATAGCAGCCATTGGATGTGGTACAGGCATCTGATAAGATTCCTCCTGAATGTCCCCCTTTGGACTTTCAAACCAAATGGTAGACCCAGAAGGAAGGATGTGGTAGGACAGCTGTACTAACTTGCTTAGCCTGCTGCCGCAGCCAATAGGCCAAAGATAAGTGGAATGGAATGGTTTGATGGTAAGCTAATTAAATGATGATTCTTCAGGGAGCAACAAGAGCTTTATGAAGAACACATACTTTGACATTAAGATATCTACAAAATGTATTTTATAGTATTTAAAAATTGACTTTCACAAAGAGGGTGCATTTTCTTGGAGACATGAAATGTATAGGCTGTGGTGAAGAACCTGTGTTGTCATTATTTATAACTCCGGTACACAACCTGAGGCTTGAGGCCCTATATTTTTTCATAAGAGTAAATGATGCATGTAAAATGTGACATTAATTGTGAACATGCACTTCAATTATTCAGTAGTTTTTAGAGGTCAGCCATGCAGAAAAGGTCACATTATCATAATCAGCCACCACTCATCCCGCCCAGTGAAGTTTCATCAATACAGAGGATCGACAGCAAAACATAATTTTTGAGCATGATCTCAAATTAGTATGCAGCTTTCGAAGCGAACAAATATGAACATGTTACTGTGGTCCTGTAATTTCTGGTTCACTACAGATACCAATGCAATGTATGCACTGATAAGTTAAAGCTCTAAATCCTTAGTCACCTTTGATCTCAGAAATCACAAGTGAAGCACTGCCCTGTATCCTGAATGTCTTTTGACTGGGACCCAGGAAATCAGTCTTTTACATGTGGAAGACTTGATATTCACCTATGTTTTTAGCAGCAGGGCTGGTTTGGCTGTCATGAATCTTGCAGACATACAGGGGGCTAACAAAGGCCCAGGTGGCACACTTTGAGCGTGTAAGCCCTTCCCTGAAAGTGAAACAGAGCTGTCTCGCTATATATTTCTTATATAGATGTATTACTGGAGCAGAGTGGATGGAATGGGAACTACAGTGAACGCTGATGTGTTCCAAATCACAAAGCATGATTGTGCTCTTTCATGAACTGTGCCGGACTGAAGCACACATGCTATAGTTTATTATTGTTATGAAAACAACCAGCTGATGTCATGCATGTGAGTTCAGATAGCCTACAGGACAAAACAATGACAAATTAATTATGCACACTCAAAACCAACTGGACTGGGAGGTCTATTGCAGGTGCTTTACACGTGGTTAATGACAGTGCTGTGTGAGAATTAGAAAAAGAGTGACGGACACCCAGTGATTTTAATCATGACAGACAGTCTTCACATTTTTTCGTCATTATTAAAAGAATAATACTAAAGATGCTAAATATTCGGTTGTGACCTCCGGTTTCTCAAACATCTATCCCATTGAGAAGACCAATGTTTATCCTGAGGATTTATGTATCTAATGTTCCCGAAAACAAAGGTCATAATCTCTCTATACATTTTTGTGAAATAGTCTAATTTTTGTTGTTAGTTTACTAGAAGGACACTGGCATCTTGTTTTTGAACGTTGACCAATCAGAGGCTATGCAATCAGTTGATATTTTAGTGCTACTGAGACACACTAACCCAGCTCAAGCTGACCAAATAACACTCTGCTCAACTGTCTGAGTTTCACTTTTACAGCACTGAACCATGGGGATAATAATCGTGTGGCAATTTAAAGTGCCAATGTTTATTGATTCCATGTTACAACCCTACAAAATTACATTTACTTTAAGCCCTGCATAAGCAAAGGGCCAACTATGTGGGCTTTTGAAGGGTGTTCGGTTGATGGTGGATAATGTCTTAACTGGTGCAAAAATATCGCTTTTCCGGCTAAGAAGACAAACTGATCACTCAGCTGAGTGAACTGGACTCTGCTCTCCCAGACTTGCTTGGCAGCTTGACAAAACATTTGACTTGAAACCATTTGAAACCCTGCTAGCCATATGTGTCAAAGTCACTGCTGACATTTGTCTTCCAGGCCCTTGGTCATTAAAGCAAATGTGTGCAATGAGGCATTTATAAGGCTCTTTAATGCTGGTGGCTGTACAGACTTGGGCAGGTCTTAAATCAAGCCATGAAGGAGAACTTCAAATATGATAGCTTCTGTTATGACAGTACCCTCATGTGGACCTATGCTAAATAGATGTCTGGGGACACTATGGCAGTTAACAATTATATATAATAAATAAATAATAAAAATAAAAATGTACATATACATTTTTATTTTTATTGCCCTTTAAGGTGCCAAGTCCAGGTCCAAACTTGTTGGGCTGTTTGCATAGCATAGTTATACTGACAATAATAATGGTCTGTTTCATGTTATGTATTGTTCAGGCTTAGCAGACATGACTCTCAAATCTGCCAAACCCTGCAGAACATCATTGCATTTCATGTGCGCATTTCTAGTCCTGCCTGAGAAGATCAATACCAAGACAAGAGCTGCATCATGTGTGGCCATTTTCAGAGCGGAGAGGGGCAAAGCAAACTGTGCACCTAAGCTAGCCATTATGCATCCTGAAAAAATGAAAAGTAAACGAATCATAATTATTTAAGACCACTCAGATATTTCAGGTTGGATAGCAACTGATGCACTGGGATTTGTCCCAAGGCAATCAGTTATTTAAACTTCAAAAGATCCTGTAATGTTTACTTCAAATGCTATTAAGGCAACAACGAAAGAATAACTTTTACTACAGTACAATCTTACATTAGTTTTGTAGTGATACAAAACAGAGTGTCATTACAGTGAACACTTCAAATGCTTTATCTTTTTAGAGATTAAAAATGTAATTAACACACGGGTGCCAACACACTGAACTGCAGTGCATTTCATTCTCTTCAGTGATAAACATATGTATGCAAATTCTCGTTGACTGTCTGAATCCCTCTGTTTCTCTGGGTTTTCTCAATCCCTTTTTAGATTGCGTCTCCACAAAAGTGCCATAACTAAGCTATAGCTGTCTTTATGCCTTTGAACCTTAATATTTATTCCAAAATGTCATAATATTGTCCATTCACGGTGTGTTTTTGAGTTGCTGAATCGGCAGTAGCTCAGTCCGCAGGGACGTGTCAAGTCCAAGTCTCGATGTGGACCAAAATATAGCACTTCTTGAGCACTGCCGAGGTGCCCTTGAGCAAGGCATCGAACCCCCACCAGCTCAGGGGGTGCTTCCAGTGGGGGCAGCTGCCGCACTCTGACATCTCTTCATAAATGCATGTCCACATGTCCTGCATGTGCGTGTGTGATTTAAGGCCTGTGTGCGCGTGTGCATGCATGGCATGTCTCTAAAATAACAGAATGTGAACCACAATTTCACCCCTGGGGATTAATAAAGTATATTAAATTTAAAAAAAAAAGGCACAGTGGGAGCTCTACTTGCACACAGCGCTGCACTCTCCTGCTGGCTCAGCTGAGCCAGTCTCGCCCCCTGTAAGGCCTCTGTTACTACTTCCAGAGATGATACAGAGGGGGTATCAATTTGTTCTCCTGTTACACCTCCCCATTAGCCATTGAAGGCTAAATGTCAAGAATGTAAATTGCACCTTAAAATTGCAACCTGAATAGAGCTTCTGTTTCTTTTAATTTTTTTAAAAGTTTTTAAATTTTACGTTAATATACATGAACACATCCTGATTAAAACATGTTTTCTGAATATTTTAAAGCATCTGACTGGGAGAAATTTTCTCAACAGATAATAGACATTACTTTTTATCTTGGTAATAAAATACCTTGTATCAAGTGCCTTACCTTAACAGGTCATTCATTCATTTCTCTGAACTGAGAGTGCATTGACAAGTATCTGTTGAATACTGTAGGTGCCTTTGTCAGGACATACTTAAAATATATTAGTTTAAACTAGCTTCTAGCAATTGACTAGCAATTGACCTCTTAAAATGGATTGATGAAAAATATCCACACAATCGGATTGAATCCTTGATACTGAATGTGGTCAGAAATGTCTAACTCTATTGTCTCCTCTGATCTGTGCCTCAAGAGTCAGCAAGTCAATTCTGACTTATGAATTTGGCCAGCAAATATCTTTATTAGTAAATCCCAAAACACAAGAAACTTATGTTACTTAAAGTGTTACGCAGCACACGGATTGATGCCAAAGCTTTCTACTCGTATTGTTAAATTATGAATCAGAAAAAACAAGAAGCTTATAGGATTAAAAGGGCCAACACACTTTTTTCTTCTTTCTACCACATTACATGATAAATATCGCACTGCTTTAATACTTTTTCTTTTTCAATTACAAAAACATAACACTTTAAAAGTAGAGATGGGTACTTCTACTACTTGAATAAACATTTGTAGTATAATTACGTATAGTAACTTAGGAGTACTTATGTGCACGCACACACATGGTTGTAGGCAGTGATTTAGGCAGAAATGGGAAAACAGGGGGTGCAAAAAAAAAATACAGGGGGTGCAAATTTTTTTCAGTGTCACTCATGGCGGCGCGGCACGGCGGAGCAGAGGTTATGTGCTCCCTAACACACTGGTTTTGAAGAAAACTGAATAAGTCTCTAAATTGTACATTCTGTTCAATAAGATGCATTGTTACACATTTTAGTTTTCACATTTTAGTTTTCCCAAGCTTGATAATGTTGATTTACTGTACAGCCCCTGCCCTGACACACCCCTTCATCATTTGACTCACTTGGTTCATGTTGTCTAACCCCTTTGTTGGCCCACTACTTCTATCTGCACTTTCTTTAAAAAACAAACAACAAACAAATAAATTCATAATATTACATGTGTCATCCAGTAATAATAGATCCCAAGACCTTGATAAGTCAATCATCTGTCAGCATTTTCGAATGTGGCGCTGACCCGAAAAGGTGGAGCTAAACACTGCAGTCCGTTGATTGGTTGAAAAAATCGTCACTTCCCGTGTTACGTCGGTAAACAAAACTCCGCCGTGTTTAAACCATTGACTGTAATACACAGCTGATTGGTTACGTCTGTATTTCTCCTCGCCGCACACAGCCTTCTCTGAAACAAAGCTTGATTGAGTTCTTGTAATAAACAGTCACATGCCAATGACAAAGTGGATGAACTACTGGATGTCTTCTTCGTTGGTTGTGTTTGTGTAGCGTTTTTCTCCTTTGTTGAATTTATTAGTTAGCGGTTAGCTGCTATCATATGACGCTATTTACATAGCGGCTATCATCATCTGGCTGACACGCCGTCTACCAAATAGGGCACGGGTGGCTGTAGAAACGTAAACGGGATCGGGTTTAAGTTTTTCAGTACCGGTATTCGGCAAACATATTCTTTGCCAGAATTAGAATGTAGCCTAATCAGATATTTAGCGCACCGTATAGAAACCTGTGTAGTAAGCACGTCTATTAAATGTAGATATTTGCACGGCCTAGGTCAAGCCGTGCAATAATTTCAAGGCCGTGTTTTTTTAAAATAGGCCGTGCAAAAAGCGGTTTCGCGGCAGGCTACCTAAATCTATGGTTGTAGGCTCCAATAGTTCTTAGTGTTCCCTGTGTTTCCCAGCTTTTTGGTTTTGCCGACCTGAATCTACTTAGTAAGAAATGAATAGATTATACACCGAGGTATAGCATCTCAAGCCACAGCTTCAGCTTTTTTTTAACATAGACGTGTGCACAGCCAGCCTGATCACAGCACAACTTAAGCAAGTACTGTACAAGTGAGTACATTTAAGAATCAATGACATCTATTGTTCAGTACTGAAAACATGTAACTGTACTCTTCACAAATAATACATTTAACTTTTCAAATAAATGCAGACTTACAATAATGTCGTCTATAGATTTTCTTCAGGAGGGAGTGTGTTTCACATATACAGTATATGGGGGGGGGGGGGGGGGGAGCTGTTAACTACAAGTGCATATTACAGACAAAGAGGAAGTTGGACAAAATAAAGAGCTAGACAAAAAGCCATCAAGGACTTATGGATAATGCTCTAGACTAAGACATATTACCTCATGTGGCCAAGTACTCAGTGTCCAAGAATTTTCTGACTTTTAAGGCACTATTACAAGAGTCGAGTTATTATCACTGGTATTTTTCAAACTAAGATTCAAGCAATACATTTGTTAATACTGGACGTCTAGTTTATACATCATCCTACGTGTTGGGTCTAAGAGTTATAGAATACCTTTTTACTTGGTTAGAATTCATTCAACAAGCCAAATCATCCATCGATGGTTGGCAAGTACATTGCTGAGTGGTCTTTGGTTTTTCACTGTAAATCTGTTGAGGCAAAAGAATAAAGGACTTTCCCTTCAGCACACTGATAAAAGAGTAACTCTTGCTTAGTGTACTTTATTTGGAGCTGAAGATGGCGTTTCAGGTTTTCAATTTGTACTTTTTCATACAAGTTAATCTCAATAGGATTTTGTGTGTGTGGACACAGAAAAGAGAGACTTCTCACCGATCTAGCTGATGGTCATCAATGTTCATTTGTTTGGCTCTCTGGAGGAAAATGGTTTAAGTGTATTTGGCATTTGTCTGCAATGTGTTTTTACAGTCACTTACGTGCCTTACATTGAATTTTATTTTTTTCTAAAGGTATGTTAGGTTTGTCAGTGAACTAGGCACAATTCTTAGTGGAAAGACTTTATTTTTTGAAGGAATGTTCAGTATTCCAGACACAATCAACATTAGGGTGTACACGAAGGGTCTAATGTTATGTGTATTTGTTTCAAACTGTGGCTGTCACAGTTCAGTGCATATAGTCGCAGACTCAAAAAATACAAGAGTACTCTTTAGTAACAGGGCATGGGAGAGCTAGAAGACCAGGGGTTTCCAGTAAGTCATTGGAAATGCATTGATCATGCATTTGTATGGACGGGTCAAATATGTTGTAGAAATGAAGTTGGTGCCTTCTTTAGTCAAAATGTTTTTATTGAAATTCAAACATGGTGTACATGAAGCGCAGTGCTGTTCAGTCAATGAAAATAGAAGACGTGAACGCAGTCAACAGCCACACCTGCCAAGGCAGAGTAATAGCAGAAAAACAAAGCTACTAACTGCACATGGTCAATAAGTAAAGCGTGGATCTGTAGCAGCAGCCTGCGTTACTGTACTTATTTTTTTTAGGTATTTGAGGAAAGAAAAAAAAAAGGAAAGAACAGCAAACATGCAAACAAATGTATCCCTTATAAAACAATCCCTACCCTGTCACTGGCAGTGTTGCCATGAGATGAAATATGATCCCCAGTCACATTTGAGATCTAATTATGAATCTGAAAGAGCCAAATAACCAAGCTGCATCTGGATCAAGGCTTTTAAAGGTTCCGTACGGAGTTCAAAAAAGGTCTCCAAATTTCTTTAAATTGTGCATTTGAATGTTGGAGTGAGAATCTTATTTTCTCTAGCTTTATGCTAACCATTGTGCATACGTGGGCGAGACAGCGTCTCTCCACCTGAGTAGCACGGCATGCCTGGCCAGAAGAGAAGCAAAGGATCAAGTCTGCTGTTTTTGCGCCAATAGCTGTAAAACTCCATCAGTGACCCCAAACACAGCAACAAGAGGATTGTGTTTCAGTTTAACATTTATTATCTTGTACATGGTGGGAAATACCTCTGTCCAAAATTTATGAAGACTAGGGCATTGCCAGTACATATGAATAAGAGATGCTTCAGCACTCTTGCATTTGTGGCAGTAATGGGTCAATGTTGGGATGAAAACGAGATAGTTTAACTTTAGAGAGATGATCTCTGTGTACCACTTTGAACTAGATGAGGCAGTGGCGAGCACTGAATGACGATGAGTTAATGTGCTAAAGCATAGAGCCCCAAGTGTCCTCGGATATAGACAGGCCCAAGTCTTCCTCCCATGATCTTTTAAGTTTGTCTGTAGTGTCCAACTTTAGGTCTGCCACCATGTTATACAGGATTGAAATTAGGGACAGGATCGAGTCAACAATGGATGTTTCTAATGATGAGGGGAGATGGGTAAACTTTGCAATGAGTAATTGTCTTGTTTGTAGGTACCTAAAGAAGTTAGACTTAGGTAGATTAAACTTTCTGATTAACTGCTCAAATGATTGTCATGTATTATCTATGAATAGATCTTTAAAGTGTAAAATACCCTTCCTGTGCAAATTCACGAAAAACAGGGTCATGCATTGATGGTTCACAAAGATGGTTTGATTTATCACGGATTACAAGAGAAAAAGTAATGGATTGGAATGAAGGGAGAGGAAGAGAAGATCCCAACAGCACAGGAACAAACATATTTTTATTGGAATATAACTCCATACCCACCCAGTCAGGGCATTTAGGCTGGATGAGAATAACAGACCGCGAACACAGACCTTGTGTTCTCTGCCATTCCTCTTAACACCTGATATGCCCTTTACAACTATGGAGGGCAACGGCTAGTGTCTCAATAGCTGAATTGAATAGCATTGGGCTTGGAGGACAGCCCTAGCGGGTTCCCCGATGTAGATGAAATGGTTTCAACCGCTGGGAATTTGTATGGATGGAAGCAGAGGGATTAGAGTATAACAACTTTATCCATGAAGTAAAAGTTTGACCTAAGCCAAATTCATCTAAGGTACTAATAGAGCTGGGCGATATATCGAGTTTTTAATAAATATCGATATATTTATTCAGGTGATATAGAGTAGGACTATATCGTAATATCGATATAATTCACGTAACATTAAAAGTTTCATCTGTAGAGTCGCCAGTATGCCTTTTTCCATCTGTCTCTCTTAACCCCGCCCCGCCTCTCTCCCGCTCTGTCCCTCTGAGTGACACTAAGCCCCGCCCCCGCTCCCTCACAACAACAAGACATCATGGAGGCAGACAGAGACGAGAGTAACGCAACCGAAGAGGAGTTGGTCAGTAAAAAGAAAAGCACCGGCTCTATAATTTGGAGATGGTTCGGGTTTAAAATATCGGATGAGCAGCAATGACTCGTGCTGTGCCTTATGAAAGAAAAGGTGAAAAGTGGGGCGAGATAACCAAGGCAGTAGCCTACCATATTGCTAAGGACATTGTCCCCGTTGCAACGGTGGAACAGGACGGCTTTAAACGGCTACTAAAAGCCATGGACCCAAGGTACCAGTTGCCCAGTCGCAGTTACTTTGCAAGAGAACTTTTGCCGAAAATGTACACTGAAGTCAGAGAGACCCTTTCGGTCCGGCTCGCTAACGTGTCTCACTTTGCGCTGACCACCGACATGTGGTCTAGCAGGACCTGCGAGCCGTATATGAGTTTGACGGTACATTTTATGGAGGAGTGGGAAATGAAGAGTGCCTGTCTCCAAACCAGCTATTTCCCACAAGATCACACTGGAGAGTTTTATATGAAGATGCAAAGATATCTGTACACAGGGCTGCGCCCAAATTAAGAAAGAAATCAATACCTGTGTGGAAAATTATTTTTTGAGAGCAAGGAGTTATTTTATTTTGTCTGCTCTGTTTACATTATTTGCATAGCTATACAGAAAACATTTATGATGTATTTTATTTGAAGGAGTAATTTATTTTATAGTAATTTGTATTTCACAAACAGGTCATTTATTTTGTATTATTTCATTATTGTGCAGCTGACTGTGAATAAAAATGTCTGTGTGACTTGACATTTGGGCCATGTTGACTTGACTTAAAACTCATATTGTTTTTATTTTTTAACAGAAGAAAATATCGAGATATATATATCGAATATCGTGGTTCAGCAAAAAAAAATCGAGATATATATTTTGGTCCATATCGCCCAGCCCTAGGTACTAAATAAGTACTTCCATTCGACATGGTGGAATGATTTGTAAGGGGTCTCTTCAGAGACAAACACTGCATGTTAAAATAAGATTGTCTGATTTTAATAAAACCAGTTTGGTCTTCTGCTATGATTGTGGGAAGTATGTTTTCTAATCTGCTAGCTAAGATCTTGGCTAGGATTTTATTATCTGTATTTAGGAAAGAGATGAGTCTATAGGAGGCGCAGACCAGCGGGTCCTTTCCTTTCTTAGCTATGAGCATTATTCAAGCCTCTTTAAATGATGGTGGGAGAGAGCCCTTTGAGTGGGATTCAGACAACTGAACATAATAACTGCACATAACTGTGGAGAAAGTAAAGACGAGAATTTCTTGAAAGAGTCAACAGAAAAGCCTTCAGGGCCAGGACATTTGCCAGACTGCATTGAAGAGATGGCTGAGGTGACTTCTGATTGGGTTATGGGCTCTTCCAGTCTCTTTCCACATTCTGGAGAGAGTTTGGGAATTGAGAGATTTCTTTGGAAGTCGATGGTAGCGTTATGGTTAACATGAGACTCTGAGGCGTAGAGCTGTGAGTAGAAGTCTCTGAAAGCATCATTTATTTTTAAATGGTGTAAAGTTGTGAGTCCATCGGACAACCGTTTTGTTAAACTCTGTTGTCTTTGAGTTGGTTGGCGAGTAGTTTTTCAGGCTTGTCACTGTGTAGGTAAAACTTGGACTTTTTTTTTTAGAAGTAGTTTTTCAGTGGTTTGAAGATCTACACGTGTTTTTATAGAGGTCTGAATTTTTACTTTAGGCATAGTTTGTTACTTTGTTTTAGTTGGGTGGTGTTTCATATGATCTGTCCCCTGAGATATGCTTTAAGCGTGTCTCCCATGCCAGCACTGCGACTTGGCATCCTGCTAATTGTTAGCATCTTATCTGTCAGACCTGAGCAGAACCCCAGGAGACTTCATAGCTTGAGATTGTTCAATGTGAGGGTATGATCCCAAAGCACTTTATTTGCATCCTCTTTTCACAATAGGGTCTGGTATTTAAAAACTGTCTTTTATTCATGATTGACTAAAGCTTCTTAATATGGAACAAACATCACTTTGCAACTATTCTGTTTAATATGAATATGTGGTACCTTGTTTCTTTAAAGTATGTTTTAATGCATGTCATCTCTATTAATTCGAAAATAAGAATAATATTCAGTGTCACGAGAGAAATTTGTGCAGATGTTACCATAATATAGAGCAAAAGAAATACCAAAGTACCCAATAGTAAAAACAATAGTCCTTGTGTCAGAGGTCCAAGGGTCCATACATACAATCTATATTCTGATTGGCTGCAGGGTGTCAAATGATACCTGCAATGTTCAACTTTGATATTGTTCCAGTCAACAATTCACCATTCCAAATATATTTGCTGCCAATGTATAGCCTGTCTTTCAAATTCAAAGCCTCCATTTACAATTGATGCAACTTATTGTAACAGTTACACCATTGAGTGACATTGCTATTTCTTTACGCAGCTACAACAGCTGAAAAGAAACTTTATAGAGAACAGTGTTTGTGGTCTTTACTCTACAGAATGATATCACTAAAGCTGTTTTCACTAACGCACTCCTTATATTAGAGATTAAAAGAATTTCAGGAACTTTCTAGAGAATTTCAGGAGGACTACTCACATAGGCCCTCACTTATCAAACATAAGTACGACACAAAAAGTGTACGGTCATTTCCATGCAGAGTTCAGCACTTATCAGATTGGATGTGAGCGAAGGGTAGGCTCAAATCCCACACCAGGTCTCAGCTTGTGTACGTATTTTTTCAACCCAGTGTGGACTCACGATGCAGTGAATCTGTCTGTTATGAATCATTCATATGGCAGTGCTCCTTAATCTAAATTATATTTTACACTTCTGAAATGATCTCTGTATATTGCTTTTGAAATAATGTTGAGCAGTGTGAGCTGTAAGGAGATGTCTTTAGTTGTGTTATATTTCATAAATTAATCTTTAAAGTAAATCGATGAAATAAAACATTAAAGAGGCTGCTTTCAGTGATTACATACAGACAAACTTTCCCAAGTGCAAAGGAATATCATTGTGGAATATATTGGGACAAATCGAAAAGACAAAAAGGAATAAATTACTTTTAAATTAAAATAACATCTCCAGAGGAAACAAAATAAAATATGTATGAAATAGATCATATTGAAGAAAACAGAACATCAACTTTAGATCAAAACTCAACAGTATGTCTGGAGATTTAAATGATCAATTTTTCTGATGTGTTGCATGTATCATTGCGCAC
The DNA here is from genome assembly GCF_947650265.1 of Symphodus melops. Lineage (NCBI taxonomy): Eukaryota > Metazoa > Chordata > Actinopteri > Labriformes > Labridae > Symphodus > Symphodus melops. The sequence goes on from NC_136706.1 coordinate 18,411,507, forward strand.
AGCAGATGCACTTAGGCTAGACTGCATTTGACATGATAGCAAATCAAGAAATCCGCAGGCTGTAAGACGGAGTCAGGACCTTCATATATGTTAGTGTAACATTTTAATGGAAATTAGGTTAAGATGAAAAATGCATATTACACAATGTTTGGTCAGACACTTTATTCATTTGATGCAGGACGTTTCAGGTTTTAATTCATCTCTTTTAAAGTCCCATTAAAGGCATGCAGGAAGCCAGTTTTTTGCACCATGGGCACACTCGCCACTAGGCACTGCCAAGGGGATGACATTTTTTAGCTCTCATAGTGCACATCCTGAGTTTATTTTTTCTGGTTATTTATTGAAACACCAAATACATTGTTTTTGTTTCTTATCAGATGTTTCTTTACTCTCCCCTTGTGGTGGGCGATATAATGATCTTAGAATCTGAAGGATTTCAACATGTTGACGATCTGGCAAAGCAGAGAGTTTGTACCGGGCTAAAATGTTTGTTATATCTCGCTGCAGTTTATGTTCCACACAGATGCGTCTCCTCATCGCCATTCTCCACGACAGGGCCAGATCACTACCGAACATGAAAATGAAACTTAAGAGTTGGTCCGTTAAAACAACTCCATCCCGGTTATATACAACAGTTTGTGTCATTTCATAAATGATGGGAAGGGCAAGAAACAGTTGACAGAAGAGTATGCTAAGTGTTGTTATGTAGCCTACTTCGGATAGTGACACAACAAACTCTAAATGGCTGGACAGACGTTCACAGTCTACTGAGGGTCAAACAGTGGAGCTCAGACAGTCAGTGATGGGAGATAGAACGCCGGTGTTAAAAATGTTGCTGTCAGTGTGCTTTGCGCTCTCTTTTTTTAACAAGTTACTAAAAAGCCTCTCCACCTAAAGCTCACCTACTATGAAGACTGAAACGAGAATGAAACAACATATTGAATCAGAGGGCGTTTAAAAAAAATTGTTTGAACTACAACAATCATTTATTTCTATACATTGATTTCCATGCACACTGCTTGAAGTGATGTTAGTCTGCAGCTTTTTCTCCTCTAGTTCAGTGTGTAGCATGCAGGTGAGTGAGCATGATGACTGTCAGTCAATCAACAATGTACCACCCCTCAGGAATAAAACTTTTCTTTTAGTAAAACTGACTTTGACCATGTGTCACAGAATGAACGTATAACATTTGAAGTCCACATGTTTTTAAATGAATATCTGTGTCAAAATGAAGAATGTAGGAAAGACGTTTCTTGTGTTAGACCTCCAGACCCCCAAAACAAGACAGTTTTTGAACTGACTAAAGTTATCAGCACAGTTTTGTTGCATTTAAAAACATGATAGGGTAATAGGTGGATGAACTGGTCAGTAACTTGCAAAACAATTTATTTTTAAGATCACCATGAACAAATTGTGATCGTAATACTGACCAAAACAAAAATGTGATATATTGTTTTACATATCATCCACCTCTGCTGTCCCCTGTATTTCCAGCTTCCCATGGTTCTTTAATCTGCATGTTCTTCACTGGCATGCAAGAATTAATGAGCCAAACGGAAACATAAAACTGTACTGAGAATAAACACATTTGTATTCTGTGCTGTTTCCGGCTGTGTTTCTATTACAAGCAACTTTGACTGTGTTGTTTTCAGTGTGGTTGCAAGAGGAGATAGTGTGGAGACCCCCAAAGGATGTTAGTTACACCTGAACACAGCAATCCTAGCATATCAAGTAGAAGTGGAGTGCCAGAAGAATAGGAAAATATAATTTATAGGTAGAAAAGAATATTTTTAGATTTGTATCTGAAATCAGAGCAACAAGTGAGTAGGTTAGAGTAGTTTCCAAGCTGTACTGAAAAGTATTAGTCATGTTTGCTACAAGGCACTCTGGGGAAAAGTTGCCATGGCCAACTTGCCACCCTAATTATTTGCCAAAATGATAGCAGACCACCTCTGCCATATTGTGTCTTTGAAACACAATGCACTCCCATGTTGGTGTCCATTAACATATTTTATTACTGTAGTGAGCAGTGACCTTTGAAGCGGCACTCTTGAAGGAGCAATAGTTTGTCTTTTTCCCTTTACTGCTGACTTTCCAGACAAACATGAAAATCCACTTTAGAGGTGCAAATATCTGACCTCCCCTCTCTGCAGAGTTCAAATCAGTCCCTTCCTTCTCTCTTGACCACCCTTCTCCAGACTGAATGTGAAAGATATCTGATATGTGTTGACAGTATACATAATGTAGGCAAAAAGGTCAACGAGTGTGGAAAATCAGTGAATAATGTCTAGGTAAATGAGTAAGAAACTTTGGTATCTAGAGATTTTAAACATTGTAAATTAACATTGTACTCTGACCCTCAATATAACGGTGCTAGAGACTGGGGACCCCCATTGTCCCTGGAGGTGCTTAAAACATCTGACATTGCACACAGTCAAACACACTATTAAGCCTCTCCAAACACTCACATTAGAACACCACACAGTAGCCCAAACACCATCATATTTTTAATATTAATGGGTGAAATAAGCAATTTTAAACGAGAGGTGGGCGATGTGGAAAGAAAATCCTTCACTTATTACCACTTATCATGTTTTTAAATGCACTACAACTGTAGTCTGTTTAAAAAAATATTTTTTGGAGGTCTCCATCCAAAACATGTTTAACACTGGAAATGTCTTCTCTACATTCTGATCATTTTTTATGCACAATTTGAGGCTTTTCTGCAGCACTTTAAAATAATTTAGTATTGTGTGCTCTTTTGTCTTTAAAACTATTTTACAGTTCAGTTACATTTTGACACAGTTATCATTCATTTAAAAACATGTGGACTTCAAATGTTATACGTTCATTCTGTGACACATGGTCAAAGTCAGTTTTACTAAAAGAAAAGTTTTACTTCTGGAGGGGGTGGAACATTGTTGATTGACTGACAGTCATCATGCTCACTCACCTGCATGCTGCACACTGAACTAGAGGAGAAAAAGCACACTGACAGCAACATTTTTAACACTGGCGTTCTATCTCCCATCAATGACTGTCTGAGCTCCACTGTTTGACCCTCAGTAGACGTCTGTGAACGTCTGTCCGGCCGTTTAGAGTTTGTTGTGTCACTATCCGAAGTAGGCTACATAACAACACTTAGCATACTCTTCTGTCAACTGTTTCTTGCCCTTCCTGTTGGCTTTGAAATTACACAAACTGTTGTGTATATAACCGGGAAGTAGTTGTTTTAACAGACCAACTCTTAAGTTTCAGTTTCATGTTCAGCGTTGATCCCGCTCTGCTGCAGAGCTAAACAGGAGTGTGAGACACATCTGTGTGGGAACCAGTGATTTAGGCAGAAATGGGAAAACAGGGGGTGCAAAAAAAAATACAGGGGGTGCAAATTTTTTTCAGTGTCACTAACGGCGGCACGGCGGTTATGTGCTCCCTAACACACTAGTTTTGAAGAAAACTGAATAAGTCTCTAAATGGTGCATTCTGTTCAATAAGATGCATTGTTACACGTTTTAGTTTTCACATTTTAGTTTTCCCAAGCTTCATAATGTTGATTTACTGTACAGCCCCTGCCCTGACACACCCCATCATCATTTGACTGTCACTCACTTGGTTCATGTTGTCTAAGCCCTTTGTTGGCCCACTGCTTCTATCTGCACTTTCTTTAAAAAACAAACGACAAACACATAAATTCATAATATTACATGTGTCATCCAGTAATAATAGATCCCTAGACCTTGATAAGTCAATCATCTGGAGCTAAACCCTGCAGTCCGTTGATTGGTTGAAAGAGTCGTCACTTCCTGTGTTACGTTGGTAAACAAAACTCCGCCGTGTTTAAACCATTGACTGTAACACAGCTGATTGTTTACGTGTGTATTTCTCCTCGCCGCACACAGCCTTCTCTGAAACAAAGCTGGATTGAGTTCTTGTAATAAACAGTCACATGCCAATGACAAAGTGGATGAACTGCTGGATGTTTCCAGCGTTGGTTTTGTTTATGTAGCGTTTTTCTCTTTTGTTGGATTTATTAGTTAGCGGATAGCTGTTAGCGGTTAGCTGCTACCATCTGACGCTATTTACATAGCGGCTATCGTTATCCTGACATTCCGCCTACCAAATAGGGCACGGGTGGCACCGTACAGAAACCCGTGTAGTAAGCACGTCTATTAAATGTAGATATTTGCACGGCCTAGGTCAAGCCGTGCAAAAATTTCAAGGCCGTGTTTTTTTAAAATAGGCCGTGCAAAAAGCGGCTTCGCGGCAGGCTACCTAAATCAGTGGTGGGAACATAAACTGCGGCATGATGGAATGAACACATTAACCCGATTCTACGATCTCTCTGCTTTGGCAGATCGTCAGTGTGTTCAAATCCTTTACAATCTAATTGATTTGATTTTTACATCGCCAACTCCTATTTTAAAACATTTTTACTTTGACTCATGACCCCCAAGGGGTACTGACCCACACTTTAGGAACCATAGAACTAAACAACTTTATGATGGTATTTTATTTAGCTTAGACTTCTGGTAATTTTCCAGTCTGGACTTTCCTCTGCCATGGTCAGTTCATTTCATATTGTAGTCATGTAGCAGCCATGCCACTTGCTTGATCCCATCGATGTCATTTGACATCCACGTTGCACTTAAGCCAGCATTGATTACCCGAATCATAGTGGAGCTGTACTTCAAGGGGTAGTTGGATTCATGCTGGCTCTGTGTGATTGGCGCTCCATGATGTCTGTTTGTGGTGGTGCTGAGCAGGACCCCTGCAGATCCTTTCAAACACTCTTCAGTCTAAACAAGAAATGTTCTGATCAGGTTCTCATCTACTACTCCAATTACTGCTACAAGCACGTTTGTAAGCCAGTAAAAGTTTTTTTTTTTTTGATCAGCGCTGCTTGTCTCACATAGATTTTGAAAACGAAAAATCCCTTTGATAGATAGAAATATTTATACTGTAAAGAAGTCATTAGTGCATTAGTGCAGAGGAAACACAGCTTGCATAGATGATGCTCATTATCCTAAATATCCCTGTTTTAGTGTGAGCCGCTGGTGGATGGCATGCCAGCGAAATGGCAGTTAGTTGTTGAGTTGTGAAACCCCTCAAGGCCTTTTCCCAATCATCACTGTGCCCACAACACTTCAACTGTCACCCAAACCTGGATTGTCTCTTCCTGTTTGGCTCAGTGTGATTCATTCACGTTTCCCCGACAGCAATACCTGTACTTTTTCTGACTGAGAGAAAGTAGGAATGACAGCGTTGCCTCTGTCTTGGGAGTTTTAACCATTAATGATCTCACATGCAGCATGGTGAGTCAATCCGTTGACCAGACACCCTGCAGCAATAAATACTCAGCCTGTCTGGCATTGGTGACCATAAAGGGAAGCACATCTCTGACTGCTGGTTCACTAATGTGACAGAGTACAAGATAAGCAGGCATTGGTTTTTTGTTTTTTTGTTTTTTTGACTTCTTGACATTGGCTGAAAGGAGACCCATGCCCTGATATAAATGTTTCTTGCTTTGCAGCTGCTGAATAAAGTATGAGCCGGCAGATGGGTAAAAGCAGGGAGTGACTCGCATGACACTCACTGCACAGACTCTTTAAACTGTCTTCCAAGTTGATCACTCGAGCTTTAAGGGAAATGTATCTATCACACTATAATCTCAGAGAGATGAGTTTTCACGCTAAATGGCAACCTCCAGTGCAGAATTGCAAAATTCTGCAGTCCGTCAAGTGTTTGCTTGAGGCTAGCTGCAGAACCCCCGAGTTGGGAAGTACCGTAAATTCCGGACTATAAGCCGCTACTTTTTTCTCACACTTCGAGCACTGCGGCTTCTACTCCGGTGCGGCTAATGCATGGATTTTTTATGGGGGACAATGAGCTTCTGCCGCAAAAACATTTGACTTCGTCACGTCGGATCTTAATATCAGTCATTTTGCGCTTCATGCACGCACCCTCATCATGGAAAACACACGGAGAAATACATATGATGCAGCTTTCAAGTTAAAGGCGATCGACCTGGCTGTCAAAGAAGCTAACAGAGCTGCTGCACGTTAAGATGACACTGACAGCGACAACAGAGACTGAGGAAGTGAGTAATGAAGTCATTCTGAGGCAGTGAATGGATGGACTTTTTCTTGTGAAATATATTACGGTCATCTTTTTCATCAGCCGTGTTACAGACACCGTCGGAGGGTTCGTATTGTAACGGTTCATGTTGTAAAGTCAGTAGTGGGGAGAGAGTTGGATTGTTGCGGCAAGTTATGCGTTGTTCTCTGCTGTAAACGGCGTGGTCACGGCCGACAGTGATCGGGTTATTAAAAGTTATTATTTGAACGCTCTCGTCGTCCTTTAACGTCCGTACGGACGCTACAGTATTTGCGGATGTTACCGGTAGCCTACGTCTGTGTAAATAGCTCTTGTTATAGCGTGGACACCTGCGGCTTATAATCAAGTGCGGCTTATATATGTACAAATACATTTATTTACTTATTTTTAGCCGGTGCGGCTTATATCCAGGTGCGCTCAATAGTACGGAATTTACGGTAATTCTTTTGAATTTCAGTGTGTTCACATTTTCAGTTCAATAGGGCTAAATGTTGTCAACTAACAGCGTGGATGCTCAGAAGACGATGTGTTTAATGGCTCTGACTGTTAAAAGTTACATTTGAGCCAAAGTATCTTAACATTAACAAAACACATTTGTGACTTGTTCCATCAAAATGAGTCTGATGTCGCAATGGTACGTTTGTGTAGAAACAGGTTTTTAGAAGAAAATATAATTTTGGGATATTTTCAGTTTTTATCCATTTCTAATTAATTAAAGTCTCAGCTTTAATACAATGTCTAAATTAAAGTAAAATACAAAGGATAAGTAGCTAACATAAATAAAATGAAACAGTGTTAGATTCCACAACTCTGGCTAGTGTGTCACGTCATCTGCGTCATCTGTTTAGATAAAGACACAGAGATAGATTGACAGCTGAGACAAAATGAATTTTCGTATTGCTCTACTTTTAATTTCAATTTCTGTATGACAAGCTACTGCAGACAACAACTGGATAAATGTTATTATGGTGATGTTACAATGGTAAGGACTCAGCTTGCTTGACTACATGATGCTTGTTTTCTGTTTGTAAAGGCTAGGAGACCTAATAGGAAAATAACTTGCTATTGGTGTATAGCCTAGTAGTAGCCTAGTCTGTGTGTTTGTTGTCTGTCTGTCTGTCTTGTTTGTTTGAGTGAGTCTGTCTATTTGTGTGTATGTGTTTTTTTTTATCTATTGGTGTGTGTGTGTGTGTGTGTGTGTGTGTGTGTGTGGGCTAGAAAACGTTGCATGTGTATGTGAGGAAATAATTATAGCAACAAATATCCTATAATGAAAGTATGGGTTGTAAAAGCATGGTAAATGTTATGTTCTAAACATGGGGCATATCATCTGGTCCTCCTGGAAAAGATAAGCTCCCATATGACCCTGCCTGAGGATATAGTGTGCAAGGCTTCCTCACTCCCAGCTTCAGGCTTCTGCCAGGTAAAGAAGTACCACCACTTCCGCTTCCCCAGTACAGCCCCAGGAGTGGTCTTTACCAAGGAGTCCGCCAACAGTGAGGAAGAGTGTTTTTTTTTTTTTTTTTGCTTCTTTGCAATAAAGGGAAACTTGATCCTGAAGCCTTGCCCACTGCACAGAAACCACCTGGCCTTAGTGCTACATGTCAGTGATATCTAGACAACAGCATCAGGGACTTCTGCACTGAGGACACGAAATATCTTGTTTGTCCAAAAACAACTGTGGCTCGTCCATACATATTCACTCTACTGTTACATTTTAATAACTCTAAATTAGATGTTATTGTACATCATTGTTATGTCATTAAATACTATTCTATATTATTAATTAAGTCACAATAGATTGATTAAATTGTACATTAGTGTTCATATTAAATACACTTTCTACTAAGGTGAGTATGTGAGTATTTACATTGAGAACTAGCAGGCTTTACAGAAGCGCACAGATAACTACTAAAAAGATAGAGAGGCTTGAATGTGTAAACACTTTGAGCTGTGTTACCGTGTTCGACTAACGTTAAGTAACGAAAATTATCAAAAGAGCTTAAATTTCTATTCTTGCACAAAATATAGAAATTCAACCACTTTCAATGACCCATGTCTATTTTCAAATACTTTCCAAGCCTTCATTTATTTTTTGCAAGGATTTCAAGGACCCGTGGGAACCCTGTATTACAGTAAATAACACAACATCAGATTATATTTTACATAATTACTTTTAATGATTGGATGAGTTATCAATTGATTTATTCTTTCCTTGCACTGTAACTTTTATTACCCGTCTTGTTCTATTTTAGCTTGTTAACAGTTGTTTATTTTCTATCATCTTTTAAATTGTATTTAAGTCCTTTTATGTGTTTCTGTGCACTTTGTCTTAATACTTGTAATGTTTCATGTAAAGCACTTTGAACTGACTTGACTTGTTTATAAATATATCTCAATTCATTTGGAATATGGCGGAATGTTGATTGCTATCTTGAGAGCCCTTTAAGAAAAAAAAAGATTTGGTGACAGTCTTTGGAAGAGCGTGTCTCATACAATATTTGGAGTAGAAAAATAATTTTGGTATCATCACGAAGCTGAGACTTTCCTCTTTACAGCGATGAAGAAAACCCAAGATGTATTTGCGGCTGAAATTGACTCAAAATGATGGAGCAAGTTTCGTCGATGACAAATATGTTGGAAAGTTGGACACCGAATTCTTTCCCCAATTTCCGACTTGTGCCAACTTGAGCAGGCGTTACAGTACATTTTCCAACTAGGAAACTAGTTTTTCAGATGTGTCCAACACCACATGAATGCAGCTACAGCATCAACTAGTGACGGGCGGCTACGGAAAACAACATTTAACAGGCTTTGCTGCGATTGACTGAGTTCTGTCTGAAAGCAAACTAAACAAAATAAAGAAGACAAAGAAATATGATTGCTGTGCAGCGTTTCCCACAAAATGACTTGATGTCTGGTGAGTGGAGTTTGGTGTGGGTCCAGGAAATATACTTTTTTTTTTCTTTTTTCTATTATCTCAGAGTATATTTTAATAAATGGTTTGGTTTTTCAATTGTATTTTTTCCCTCTAAATTAATTTAGTGATTGCAACAAACAACTTTAACCTGATCAGTTTATCCACCCACATACACAAATACAAACACCAGGACTACAGCCTACATTTTGAAAAGTTCCACTCGTTATTCCGTTATTTGTAGGAGTTTAACACAGAATCAGCAGGAAACAGCTGTATATTAACATTTTTAAGATACAGCCATTCTGATAGGTGCAAGGCACCTCAATTGGTGAATTTATAAGAGGTATATAGGATAGGATATGACTTTATTGATCCCCAATGGGGAAATTCGGGCATTACAGCAGCAGTGCAGAATCAAAAATCTAATAAAATAATAACATAAACATAAATACAATCCAGGTAGTGAGGGGGGGATATATACAGAGGACTATAGTGTGGACTGACAGTGGACCTTATCTCTCTGTCTTACCTCTCCACAGGAGGCAAGACCTTTTTTTTTTTTTTTAAAGGTTCGTTTTGGGCATTTTTCAAGCCTTTATTGTGGAGCAGGACAGTGGATAGGGTAGGAAATCGGGGCGAAAGAGTGGGGACAGACATGCGGGAATGACGCCACAGGCCGGATGCGAACCCGGGCCAACCGCGTGAGGACTATGGCCTCAATACATGGGATCGCGTGCAGTGCCACTGCACCAGCGGCAATGATGTATTTTTTTTTTTTTAACCTGTAGTTTTGTTATGTTGCACGGAGAAGTGATGTCCTCGCACCTGTGTGCACGCTCTCTTTCGCTCAAAGCAATTTTATGTATAAATAAAACACTTGATCAAAAACAGTTCGGAACTGGAAGTGGGCGGTTGACGAAATACTTGGGTGGCTGCCCAGATACCGTCTGTGTGGGAATCACTGCTGTCTACATATCTGTCCCAACTATTTCACAAAAACCCGGCAAACGATGCAGGCAGCTGTGGTCTGTTCAAAACCAGAGCTGCAGTACAGACAATGCTCCGTGTTCATTTTTCTCAAGAAGAAAAAATTATATTAATATATTATTCTTCATACATCCTAAATGCTCATGCTAGACCAGAGACAATAGTGTAATCTGTATTTTTAATCTGGATAAACATATTTCTATAAAAGCTTTTGAGAGATACTTAACATTGAATCCATCTATTTCTGTCTCTTAAGAGGATGAAATCCAAGCAGTGCGGCAGATCAGAACATGGCAATTTCATTGAATACATTAATTTATTCATAGAATTGCTATAGTGGTCTGTTTTTTGTTTTTACTGCAAATAGATGCATACACACACGCACACCAGGCTCAATGATTTGTCTCAAAGAGACTAACATTTTCATCGTAACTAGAGTCCAGCCCGTGGCAGTGACTTTATAGCGGAGCTGATGATGTACAGTATATAATAATGTATATTATGTATATACATTGTACTTGAATTTCCCTCGTCATCAATAAAGTATCTATCTATCCCTGAAGGATTTTTCTGAGGTTTTCGACAGCAGTTTCGAACAGAAAAGTCAAGGCAATATGCTGAGGGTTAGACATTTAATTGTTCTTTTTTTGTCCCTGTTTGTGATAAGAATGGAGAGAATGCACTATTTTGAATATCAGCAGTCACATTCAGTCATTGGATATGATAAAATCCTTAAACAGCCTTTACAGGATTGATGAGCAGTCTTGGAGCTGTTTGGTGCATGTCAGTCCCACTCTTTTTCCTCACATTTCCTGTTTATCTTCCACTGTCCTGTCAAATAAAAAGGACAGCTCAGAAAATAATCTTTCAAAAACAAGAAAGGACAGCTTTGGACGAAAGCAGAGAATCATACTCGGTGATTCTGGATTGATGGTGGCAGTTAAGTGCTCTATACTTGATTTGGGGGGTTGGATGTTGGTCCTGCTGGTCAAGTGGGGGAGATATTGGCATCTGTGCCTGAAGCTTGCTGCAGTGAACAGGAGCAGATGATGAGGTTAATCAAGGGCTGATTAGTGATTATTTCTCATATTTGTTATGTTTAATTGGATCATGTAGATGGCTCCTTAAAATATGGTAATTTTTTTACCCAGAAAGTAGGATTCTTGTTATGATCTCGCGCTGTAAAGATCCATCAATCTGGATTGATCCATCGACTGGTTAAACAATGAGCTAATCAAATTAACTTTGGTCTACATCCCTGTCCGGGGGGATAAAGGTTGGGAACCACTGCATGAAAATATCAACCCCTTATGACTCATTCCTGTATGATAGGATGTGCATAGCTCATGTAAAATAATTTTAGGAGTTTACTGTTTTTCATATTTTTTAGAGCTGATCTCTGTGGCATAAAACAAGGAATCGGAACTAAAAGCCCTAAACTCTGCAGTGGTCTCCTTGGTCTTAATTTAATGAATCAATTGTGAGCTCTTCTGACCCTGTCCACGATTTGTTGGGACGAGGTAGTGGCTGTGCCTTACTATTTCTAAAAGAGGTCAAGTGCAAACTTTCCAGTGATCAGGAAAACAATTCTGCCTTTGTGTATTTAAATATAAACTCCACTTAGATACGATCTATACATTTTACTTTGACATTACTATAGTTCTTATAAGCAGGGGTTGAGTTGGTCAGGGACTGTCAGAGGCTCTACATTTCATCCATGTGTGGAGCAGCCTTGAGTCGTTACCGTGACAAGGATTCTCTTTTTGGTTTTTCTATGAGTTCACTTTTAAAATCATACTTTTTTTTTTTTTTTGTCTGTCCTTTTAATAAACTTGACAAAGTTTCCCCATGCCTCATAGCTCATCCTCATGTTGACATAATTGTGCTCTGTCAGCAAGGTACAAATTGCTTCTTTATTCAGAAGCAAATAAGGGCAAACTACACGTAGCACGAAAATGTTGAAGGTGTGCATGGATATCATCAACATTATGCTTTGTGAAATAGACCTTGAGATGCAGCAGATGGTTTGAGCAAATGATAAACAATTCAGCAGCAGCAATCCGTTCTAGTGAATCAGTTCATTCACTAGAAGTTTTTGTTGGGAGCTAATGGCAGTCAATTGTCAGTAAATGTCCTGTTTAAAAATTTGCATTAATCCTCTGATTAAATGTGTGGCCAACTTTTGGGGGTGATTAGGGATCACTGGTCCCGCTGGGGACCTGCTGTGTGTCATTATCAGTGAAGTCCTTGTGGAAGTTTATTTTGCCTGATTTTGTCGCCCAATTTGATGAAAATTAAATTCAAATGATCTTTTTCCTGGATGTGCCGCCTGTTCCTGAGCGTAATCCTCCCTCAGTTCAATGCCCCATACTGGCATCTTCAGTTTGAAATGGGCATATTTGTTCATGTCCTTATTTGCACCAACCAAGATCTGACTTTGTTAAATTACACCTCAGTAGTCGAATATTTTAGTAATCGAGTATTCTATCGAATATCCCGATCGGTTAATCGAATAAATCATACTTTTGCTTAATTACGGTTTAACTCGTCTCGGGTCGTCCCAACATACTTCTTTGCAGCTACCATGGTAACGCCTGCTTGTTACAACCAACCACCTCTGCTCTACAGCTGCTGACACTCACCATATTACTGACAGGGTCCCAAATTCACTTTCTGATTCACTGGTCAAGGTGGCAGGTAGATGAAAAATACAGGCCAAACATGTTTTAATGGCTGAAATTAAATGTTATTATTATGTTCTGTTGAATCAATCACAGATTCAATCATATTATCAGATCAGGAAATTGAGAAACTTTAAATATATATTTGCTTGCCCCCCCACCCACACACACACACACACACACACACACACACACACCCCGCATTAACATTGCAGACTAAACACTAAAATCCATCAAAGAATAATAAATTATTTTTCCACAAAACAAGTTCTGTCTTTATTTAGATTTGACAACATTAGAGATTTAATATAATCAGCCTGTTCATTATTAGAAGTGTGCGTATCTCTGTCTGCTCCTGCTGTGCGTGCATTCAGCGCACTCACAGACTGAGACTACAAAGGCTGTGAGATGACGTTGCTATCGTAATGTTAGCTGCAAACAGTCTATGCTGCAAACAGGGAGAGAGTGAACGGAGAAAAGCCGACCGTTTGACCGGATCACGTGTTCCAGACTCGGTCGTATGGATCACAGATCAACTGTGTGCTGACTAAAACTTAAAAGGGGCGCGCCGCGCGTGTGTGTGTGTGTGTGTGTGTGTGTGTGTGTGTGTGTGTGTGTGTGTGTGTGTGTGTGTGTGTGTGTGTGTGTGTGTGTGTGTGTGTGTGTGTGTGTGTGTGTGTGTGTGTGTGTGTGTGTGTTAGCGCTAAAGTGTCTTTGTGTAAGAGTCAGAGTGCAGCAGAGAGAGGAGCAGGTAGCTGCAGCTACATTAAACGTGTTTTATACTCATAGCATAGTTTTGATGACGCAAAACATATAAATAAACCAGGCCTCGAGGCAGCGAAAATTCCTCGATGAATTTTTGTAATCGAATTATTCGAGGAATCGTTTCAGCTCTACACCTCAGGGCAATTTCTTTCAAACTTCATTTGATGCTAATTTAGTCTTAAAAAGTCGGCTGACTGACTAATGGAGTTTTCTTTGTTGAACTTCCATAATTGAACATGATGATCCACTGATGCATTTATTATTAAGAGTTAACACTGATGTTTCTGATCGTCGTTGTTCTGATGAAGACAGAAATGCTGACGGTACCATGAACTTAAAAGAATACTTCACCAATTTACATTAAGCTTTGTATCATTGGAAACCTGATTGTATTTTTGAATGGTCGTGCATCCCGCCCAAGTTTTACTCTATGACAGCAAAGTTCTGTATACTATTATTTTATATATTTACAAAAATTGTCATTTTGTGTCTGAGACTGATTTGGTTTGCAGGGGTGAAATTACATCGCTAATTACTCATTTTTTCAGCCACTGTAGTGACAGACCTAAAACAGATCAGTGGATGGGAACTGCCAGAATCTAAAAGCAACGTCGGCCATCTTCCTATGAGGCTATGCTAACGGGCTCTGTGGAGAAAGCTGAGAAGAACAGACAATAGCAATAAAAAAAGTACGTTTCAACTTCAAAGTGATATGGATTACAGGGATTTTGAAGGTCTTGTGCTTAAATCAGATGTTGGTGGCTATCTCTCGAGCCACAATCTTACACAGTTGAGGATAGGAGGTGGCTTTCACATTTCTATGACATAATGACATTCAATAGAGATTCATGTTTCAACTGCTTTCTTCTACTGCTTTATCCCAGAATGTGTGGCTGATGTTTTACAATGTTACTTGGAATTTGTACTCACGGCAGCTTGTCTTTTCAGCAGTGATGCTGTTTAGACTTCAGCAGCTCGCTGACCTTGCTACTCATTATTATTTGCAGCATTTATCTTGCCGCTAAACTCTAACAGGAAGGTTTACTTTATTCTTCACGTTGTCATGTTTATAATAGAAAGCTTTTAGATCACGGTTCCAAGAATACATTCACTTTTTGTATATGAAATTTACGTATCAGATGCCGGACTGACTGCGCTGATCCACATCACTGGTCAAGACATACTTGGGAACTCTGAAGACATTTAAACTTTGAAGACATACAGACTGAACTGTAAGAAGTGCCCTAAAATTGTCTCCATGACGACGGTCAGACGAGACTGAACAGCTCCTTCTGTATTATGAAAAGTATAGTTCTTGCACTTCATAATAAAGGATTTAATTTTAAAAACCTGAAAGCTCTTGTTTCCTGTTTCTACAGTATGTGAAGCCAGCAGAATACTATGTACTGCCAGATTTGCTACAGCTTTGTGTACAACTAACAACAACAATAACATTTTTAATCATATGAAATAAAAATAATAGTATCAGTACATTGGTATTGGATTGGAACTGAAAAAAGTGGATCGGTGCATCTCTACATTACAACGGAAATGTCAGGTTTTCTGAGTATCCAGTGAAGGTACAACTGTTCTCTTATAACTAATTAAAGAAACTTAGTTGTGGTAATTTAAATATGAACTCATTTTTATACTTAACAAGAAAAAAACAATGTCATCAACAGTACTCATATTGCTAGATAAGATTTTCCAAGGATCTAAGTGCTGCCTTGTTCAGCATTGATAAGAACAAGATAACACATTTTCTGCTTCTCAGGACACAAGTGTGTCCAGGATGAACACACACAACATTGACTTTTCTTTTTCTGATATTTGGAGATTAGTATCTTTCGTTCAGCACATTACACAATGTGAATAACAGCCCATAGCTGTTCTACAAAATTTGAAATTTAAATTAGTCGTTTACATCAGAGAGATTCTTTGGGCTTTCGCTGCCTCTAACTCTGATTATTTATGCTTTGTGGTTCATCTTGTTAAGTCTCTGACAATTTGCCATCATTCCTGTACAATCCTTTAAAAACATTATTGTCATCTCAGTTGTTTGTCATTGTTCCAAAAGCGCTTATGAAGCACTTCCTTATTTTAAGTCCTCTGGTTTTTCTACATTACAAACTTATGAATACATGGTCACACTTGATATTGTAAATAAAATGTCTTCATCGATGTCTTAGGCTTTATGTTGATATAATAGGTATTCGAGGTTAAATGTTCCATTTGTAAGATGTTCTGAAAAAACACTTTCAACTGCTCGACGCAATTAAGGAAAGGTTTGATGTAAGAGCAGTAAAAGGAGCTGCTCTGCTCATGAACCAAAGTGACTTAAGCATCAGACCAGAGAAAGTGTGTGAACCCAGCTGTGACTATGTCATTAATAACTTTCCTACTGCACTTCTAAACTTTTCAATTCTGCCATCTGAAAATGTTCTTTAATCACACTGAATAACACATTTTAAAGAGCAGTTTATTTTAACAAATTGGCAGTACAATATCAAATTCCACACTTAATCCTAATGATGACTTATTTGCTTGTCTGTTTTCATACTAGTCTCAAATTTAGCATGTATACAAACACCAACTTCTGAACCTTATCCAAGTTTTCTCTGGTTTAAACCATCTTGTCTCTCTCACATCTAAATTATAGTAGTGTGCTATTACACTCAGGAAACAAGAAATACAATACAGTGGACATGGTTGTGTCGAATAAACTGACGTATTTCCAAAAGAGAGGCAAATAAAGTTATTCAAGCCTACTATGCATTCACAAGAAACGCTTTGTGTTTTTGTCATCTTCTCTGCAGTCGAATAGCTCTTGCAGACGGCTTCAGATTTTTTTTTTTCCTCACAATGACGTTCCTGAATGACTTATTCTTTCCCCCTCTCTCAAAGAGGATTTGACACGACACTGGGAGTTTTGTAATTTCATATGTCAAAGTTTAATCAGACTGAAAGGAGAAGAGAGGCATTTGGCCTCTGGAAGAAGATCAATCTCATGCTGTACCTTTTTCTAGAAATCATCATGCAGCAAATTAGGGATCGACTGCAGCTACAACTGTTGAAGGACCTTCCACATGGTCCACAGAGTTTACACTCTGCCTGATTTTACCTATCTGACCATAGCTGTTGTTTTTATTCCAGTGGTTTAAATATCATCTTATATAAATGTCTTTTGAGTCCCAATTTGAGTAGGATTTAGTACATTTAATCATCTGAAAAGTGACAGCAAGGCCTGGGTTACCTGATTAAGGATTATATCACATAAAATTGTTCATATCTGTCGATATTGATAATTATCACGATAAATTACAAATCCTTATTTATTTCACATTGAAAGGCTGATTTTTGCTCCTGAGTGACAGTTGAAGAAACCACATGGTTAATTGTGGTTTAATTAGTAATTATTATTATTATAACATGACAAACTATTTAAACAGAGGAACATTTCACAATGATAAGCATATTGCACGCTACTTGGAAAACTACCAATATGACAGTTAGCTGCTGGGCACTGGGCAGTAATGCTTACACATATAAAGTTACAGACTTCACTGACTTTGAAATATTTCCCAGTGTTGGAAATATTTGAGATCATAACCCATAACAAGGGTTAAGTCCATTTGTAATTAATCTACATATTGTAATGTACACATTGTCATCAGAATTCTACACACTATACCTTAAAATCTATCAAACTTGTTTTGGACATTTGTTATATTTATTTTGAGAAAGATTGTCTTGCAATAATAGTCATTATTGTTTTATCCCCCAGACCTAAAGCCACGTCAACTCTTGAAAAAAAACATTTAAAGCCTTAATTATAGTAAAAACAGTTGCATTCAAATGCATTGTAGAGAACACACACACACACACACACACACACACACACACACACACACACACACACACACACACACACACACAAATATGTGTTACTACTGTACACAATCTGAAGTTCACTGTAGCTTTGAGCTAGTTTGTTTTAGCCAATGATTTATGGGATCATAAACTATAAATCAGCAATGTTGGTCACATGTTTAGGATTCTCAGGTAGCCTGACTGCTGTTATCAATCATGGATGCAATTTACTGGTACATATTAATGTGCTGAAGTTTCATCACTGGATTCCCCAAAGTGATTGATGCTGCAGATTGTCCTCTTACCCCCCCTCTCTTCAGCTCTGCAGGATATCAGATGAATAGAGGATATTCTCCAAGGCAAAGTGTGAAACAGACTTGTATGAATGGCGAGTTGTCCCAATGGTGCAGTGCTTTAGAGAGAACACCAACTTTATTATTTACGATCCATTTTACGTTTAAACAGAATGTTGCCATATATTGCAGACATCAAAAACAAACCTGTAGTTTATTGACTTTTAGAAGATTTTTTTACACAATTATTTAATCACAAGCCATTTATTTATCTTTGTCACAACTTTTAAAATTTAAGTTGTTAAGCCATGACAAAGATCAATCTAGTTTTACTATATCTCTTCTTTCCTCAGAATTCTGACTATAAACTCAGGTTTCAGTTATTAAAGTCAGAATTGTGACTTTTTTCTCAGAATTCCACAGAAATACTGTGTGTTTCACATCAAAATTTAAAGTCAGATCTTTTTTTTTTCTTTTCGTCTGAATTCATAATTTGTTCCCCCAGGGAATTCTGATTTTATTCTTCATTCTGTCTTTATTCTTAGAAATTTGAGTTAAAAGTCATAATTAAAGCAAAAAAAATCAGTCTTACTAATGAAACAACCCAATCTGTCAGCTGCAGGCTAAACTCTAAGTATGATCATAAAAAAAGAAGAGTTTGAGACCATGAGCATGTGTGTTTGTGTTTGTTTCCTCCATGAAAGTGGTCATGCGGGTTTGACATAGTTTGGTTTTGAAAGAGACAGCGAATGAAGACACAGATGTCCAACTTGCCTTGTCGTAGAGAGATGACTGGGATTTTTACCTGACATAAAATCCCTTTAAAAGTCCAACCTGGAGCTCGATGAAGAAGCTGCACAAACACAATGCACACTGATGGAGGCATTTTTTCCTTTTGTGCTTTACGCTTTATGTTCTTTGGAAGATGGTATACAGACAGCACATAGATCTGTCTGCAGCTCATAATTTATACGTAAAAATTAAGCAGTCATAGTTGAGCTCAGTGCTTAAGCGTTTATTCTTGCAGCAGGAAAAATCAGTTCTGGCATTTGTTTTTTTTATACAGCCTTTCTCTGAAAATTGCTTTCACGCTACATGTCACTGTTCAAGTGGAAGGAAAGAGCCTGTGATCGCCACCCTGGCAGATATTCCTTATGTCTTTGTAATTTTCTCTCGTCGTAAACAACAAATCCCAAGTTTGTATGTGTTCCAAATGTTAAATAACGGTTTTAAAGGCATTGGCTTCATGTGTCAGTTTGCTCTCCTCTGTGGCCTTGCTGTGTTTGTTGCTGTGCTAACAGGATTCTCTTTCTTCCTGTTCTCGCGTTGCTCATAAGGATTTGCCAGCTTAGATCACAGAAAATATGACAATCTTTTTTTCTCTTTGGCACCATATCGATCATGGGAACACAAACGCTTTTACAGTGTTTTAAGTCTAATATATTTCTTTTCTTTTTTACAACACCAACAAAGCCTTCTCAATTTATTTTAAACAATCATTTAAAAGTGGAAATTGAATGTTTTCATGACAATATGTTCCACTTGTTGAGTGCTCCAACTTACATTTTGCAAGCATTGTCTCCAAACATTGTGTATCTGTGTGTTTTTTTGTATTTTTTTGATGTGTTCACACTTTCCTTTACTTCTCCCTCAGGATCTCCTTTGGTTGCTGGATCAGCGTTAACTCTCCACCTGTGCCTCCTTTGTCCCTCATGCACTTCACATCCTCCTGCAGTTGTGTCTCGTCTCCAGGTGACAAACAGGAAGCAGCTTGATGTGAGTAAAGGCAGATAGTGGTCCAAGTTGTGCAATACATATCATAATTTTTTAGACCTTACACACATTATTTCTAATGATTACTAATCATTTCTAATTTCATTATTCCCCTGTTTCATGTTTGACCTGAACTTTTTGAAATGCTGGTGTTACAATAGGCAGGTATCTGTATGGTTACGTAGCTTACATTACTCTAAAAATAAATGTTTAGAGTGCTAGAGACTCTTATCTCAGTGAGGTCGTTTGACCTTGATACGATACGTATGGCAATACTTTACAAAACTCTATCAGGAGCAGCTTTCATCTGAAATAATAAATAAACCTAAATGATATATTATACAAGTTTTATTTTTAAGTACGTATGTTTCCACCATTGTTTGTATCCATGCGTAATAAGGAAAGTTAGTGTTCAATATGTTACATGAAATTAAACATGGCACTCGGACCTATCTTCTCATCTGGCCTTTGACTTGTTTTGATACCAAAGCAAGCAAAAAATAAATTTACCCTAAACCCAAAATTAGACACACATTTTAACTATAATCTGTAACTGGAGGACCACACATTTTTGTTTACTGACCAAGTAAAAAAAAAAAAAAAAGGATTTCAATCAGTATTGCTGTGTTTTTGAGTTTAAGAAGCGCTGCTTACAAAATCTAGCTTCATCCTTCACATTTCACTGGTATTTTAGGGATATTAATTACTGAGTAACAACTGAAAAACAATCGCACAAAAAATAACTTTAGTTCTTTATTTAAACCCTTTTTTATTTATTTATTTTTTTCATACACTTAAAGCAAACACAAAATAGAAATTCAATCAAAAAACGGACAGTATGATTAGTTTAAAAAAAAAAAAAAAAAAAAGGATATCTTTTGAAAGAAATATGCTGGAGAAGCCAATCAAACCCAAAGGGGCTTGTCGAGTGGCTCTCCTAATGTGTAACACAGAAACAAGTTATTAAAATTATGGAATATTGTTAAATTGGCCAAGCAGGAAATACTCGGTTTGAAATGAGTTGAAGCTGGTGCTGGTTCTAATATAGTTGGGTAAATTATTCCAACAAGGAAGGCCTCTGTATCTGATTGAGAATTGCAAAAAAGTGTCCTGAAAAATGCAGGATGGAGTAAGCTGGCTGACCTCGCGTTGTAATGGTGAATTTGAGAATTTAATCACAATATATCTTGAAAACCGACGCAAAGTAAGTTGTTGATTGATTGACAAAAACACATATCTGACACTGCTTTAGGTGGAAGATCTGGAGAATTTGTAGGGATTGGAACAAAGGAGTAGTGCTACTGAACGTGCTGGAGAAAGTGAAGAAATTTCTGTGTTAAAATATCATAGTTGACTGTATCAAATGCTTTTGAGAAGTCAATGAAGACACCGAGTGTGATATCCTTATTGTCAAGTGATCTAGTAATGTTGTCAAAAAGTTGGGGTTGGGGTTATTCACATTGGCTTTAGGAGCTGGCATCTGGCTGAACAGCAATATCTATAGGTGTGAGGTACCTGTGATTACAGGGCATTTCTGATCCATTTAATGTAGCCTATTGATGTTGGGGACAAGAACATGTATATTGTATAAAAAATAATTGCGATACATTGCTATATTGATTTTTTTTCTTAATCATACAAAGTCTTAATGCTGGTTATGAAAAAAGCTCCCAAACTGACTTCTGGTCTCTTACTTTGACTTTGTCCCAATGGCTGCTATGACTGACAGCACTGAAGGTCACATCGGACCAAACAGGATTCTAAGGGTCCTCGTCGATTCACCATTCAACCATCTGTTAACATGTGACCACAGCTGTTGTTTTTCTGTCCATGAACATAGACATTGAATCACTTTGCATATTAAACATTTAATTTTGAACTGTATTTGCTTGAAGGAGCAACACTCACCAATCTACCATCTGCAACAGTTTGTGATCACAAAATGGGCAACAGATTGTGAACTGAAACACACATTCGTTTTTTGTTCTAGTTAATGTCTCTGTCAAATCCCAACCGGAAAAAAAATAAGGCTTAACACATGACCATAACCGATGATGAATGGTGTGCAAATGTATAAAGGTTTATCTGTGATACAAGAACCAGATTGTACTAGTTGCTTTGGCATAAGCAACATGATACAGGTAAGGAGAATTTCTGCTTGACAGAATGAATTTAGTCTGTTTTTCATTGCTCAAAATAAGTGTTCAATATCACTTTTCATCCAAGCTTTAAAGCACTTCAGCAGGTCACCGTCTTTCACTTGATTTCTTAATTTAACTTTTATTTCATCCAGTTTCATTGAGAGGAAAACTCTTGTACCATGGTGTCCCCATTGAAAAAGAGCAGTATTACAATCACCAAAGCTTAGGAAAATCCTAAGAATTCTAAATGTTGAAAAATAAAACCATCAACAACGAAATTGATCTATTATGCATGAGAAGTTGAGACAAAAGAACTTGAGTGAGCCAGCTGCAGAATAAAAGATGGATTCATAAAAGGGGAGGAGATTGTATTTGTCCCAGGTCAGAACTAACTGTGCTATCTAGCAAACTCACCAGTTATAAACAGTAAACCTGGAGCCTGTGCTATGAAGCATGATTTGAGGTTAGTGAAGTCACTTTAGGGTTAACCTTGGGTCCTACAAGGGTCGTTTACTTCTTACTTGGGTGTATGTCACCATGGTAACTTGTGCTGCACACCTAACCTGCTCCTGAGCAGGATAAGATAGCGATAAGAGATCAAACTGTGAAAATCTCTGCCCACTGACCAATCAAATATTTTGATCATGGAGCTGATCAAGAGGGGGAGGACACTTAACGTGTCCCCTTTTCACTAATATGCTTCATCCTTTCACAGAGCCTGAAAAGGCGCTGGAGCATTTAGTTGAGATATACACATACAATTACACATAGCTTCCTATGGCTTAGAATTGTAATTTCATATTGATGTTTAATGTCTCCATGCCGCTCTGTTTGTGATGGTCAGAGCTGCAGCTGAAATAGAACTTGTCAAACTGTTGTACTCACCACTATAAAGAGTCAGAGCAAGACATGAATTTCAGAGAAGAAACGTGAGTTTTTATAGTCTGCTCTAAGGTGAACTAATAATGGGACAAATATAATAAGACCCAGTTTGCATGCTAAACTCCCCCACTTTTCTTTATTATGCCTTTTTGTCAGTCCTACATTTGTTGCAGCATTGGTGTAACTTTAGTCTTTGGGAGCCTGTTTGTCTTAAACATACGTATTTATATTGTTAATATAGGTTGATCAGAGTTTGTAGATATGATGATCTGCTGACAGCAGACGCAGTAGTGATTGTGATGGGTTAAATGAAGCTCACTCTGCCCTTTTATGTGACACGCTCTCAGCAACTCTGAGTTTACTTATCAGGTTGATTACCAGCTTCGTAGGACTGTTAAGCGCAATCTCTTCTGTCAGGGTTAGTGAAGCCAGATAACCCAAAGAAACCCTGGGTAAGTGGAACTCACTTCGAAGTTCAGGCCCCTGGTCAGCAGCAGCGTTTACTGCTGTCAATATGAAAGTCAGATTGATTAGCACCAATTCATTAAATATGTATTCTGAACATAGTAGCTATTAGTAATGTTAGCATACAGCCCCTTACTAGTTTACAGTTATGCTTGACAATCACAGATGTGATATGAAAGGTGTTTATTAACGCTAGACATGAACATTCAATTATAGCAAATTTATTTGACCCTGCAGTCAAACTTGTTGGCTCTTTTTCCAGCTTACATCGTATCATAATTATTGTCAGACCTCCGGGTGTCTGTCCATTCTGTACTTTAAACAGTACATTGTTGGCAAGCAAAAGCTAGTGTGAAATGAACAATAACATGAATGTTAACATAGCTTAAGTGATTAGTTAATAAATTTATCAAATGACTGAAAATGCTTCAAAGACTCCAACTTTTTCAAGTGAAATCAACAGTGGAGCTTGATCTATACAGTTAATGTTATTGTTGCACCGTAAACTGAAAATAGAGCACATTTTAGCCAGTTTGACCGCAGGCTCAAATTATTATGTTCTAAATGACCGTTAATATCTAGAATAACATGACTTTCATTTCTGATCAGAGATTCTCAAATCTAAATGTTTTGAGACAGTTTTTATGTTTTTTTTTTACATTTCTTGGCAGCATTTTTGAACTTTATACACTGTCTCAAGTTCTATAAATAGATAGCTTTATCCCTGAAACTCAGATATATTGCTTTTCAAACAGAAAAAAAACTTTAGTTCATTACATTGGAAGTTATGAGTGTTAAAATTCAATAGATTTTTCAGGCATGCTTGGCTGATATGTGGTGACATGATTTCTCGTTAATTTTACTCAACGTCATAACCTTTTGATCCCCAAAACACTAACTTACTGAAGTTAAACCAGACTGCACAGAAAAAAAAAGATATCTAGTGATTGAGGCAGTTTTATTGTACTTTCAGTTAAAATAACTTTTACCATTTTTTCTCGATGGAATCTACATGAATCACGTCACACTGGCAAAAACTTCATTCAACCTCGACGCACACAGACGATCATGAGAGCATTACATACATGTCACTGTGATAAGTTCAGTTTTTTCCACACATGAAGGCATGATAATGATATGTCAGTGGTGTCCAACCTTTATTCTCGTGTCTAATAATAGCCTGTGTGCTTAGGCAGAAAAAAAGAAAATATGAAGGCAGTGACAAAGATCTTTCTCTGATATCAAGCTGTTCTCATATCCCCTAATTAGATGGAAGCTCAACCTGCCATTCTTTATACAAAACCGTAACATAAAGGTACAGACACCTACCAGTCTCATGCCTATGCCTCCTTCTTGTGAAGCAAAGAGTTACGTAGATGTCAAACATTGAAATGTATTGAAGCTTTGCAGAATGCAAAACATAAACAAATAAATAATATATATGGGAGTAAGGCTGTAATATGGTACCGAGTGGTTCACTTTTATTACAGTCAAAAACAATGCTTGATTTACTAGGTTGTACATAAAGAGGACTACATTTTATGTTTGGGTTGTGTGTGCGATGCGGGTTATCAAGAAAAATTGCGTTGATAGCAGGTGCAAAGATTGTGGAAGTGGTAGTATTTAAACTAGGCTTTTGCTTTTTTTACGGATTTTAGAGCTGCAGCTATCGAATATTTTAGTAATCGAGTATTCTATCGAATATCCCGTCGATTAATCGAGTAATCGAATAAATCATACTTTTGCTTAATTAAGGTTTAACTCGTCTTGGGTCGTCCCTACAAACCTACTTCTTTGCAGTTACCATGGAAACGCCTGCTTGTTACAGCCAACCACCTCTGCTCTACAGCTGCTGACACTCACCATATTACTGACAGGGTCCCAAATTCACTTTCTGATTCACTGGTCAAGGCGGCAGGTAGATGAAAAATACAGGCCAAACACGTTTTAATGGCTGAAATAGCAAATAGTGTTTTGTGTAGCCTACACATCTGTTACAGTACATTTAATTGAGAAAGCATTATGTTCTGTTGAATCAATCACAGAATCAATCATTATGTCAGATAAGGAAATTGAGAAACTTTAAATATATATTTGCTAAATTATTATTCCACAAACAAGTTCTGTCTTGATTTAGCTTTGAAGACATTAGACATTTCATATAATCAGCCTGTTCATTATTAAAAGTGTATCTCTGTCTGCTCCTGCGCGTACATTCAGCGCGCTCACAGACTACAGAGACCAGAGACATGTCTATGACAGAGACTGAGAGAGGATGTTGCTATCGTTATGTTAGCTGCAAACACGGAGAGAGTGAACGGAGAAAAGCCGACCGTTTGACCGGATCACGTGTTCCCGACTGGGTCGTATGGATCACGGATCAACTGTGTGCTGACTAAAAGTTAAAAGGGGCGCGCCGCGCTCGCGTGTACGTGTGTGTGCGCGTGTGCGTGTTAGCGCTGAAGTGTCTGTGTCAGACTGAGAGTGCAGCAGACAGAGGAGCAGGTAGCTGCAGCTACATTAAACGTGTTTTATACTCGTACCAAAGTTTTGATGACGCAAAAAAAGAAAAAACTTAACGAAGCCTCGAGGCAGCGAAAATTCCTCGATGAATTTTATGAATGCGTTTTATTTTATCCCTCTGGTGGTTTGTTTCTCATCTGTTGATTGGGTAGATGACATTCGATGTGTTAGCTGACAGTCAGAAGGGACAAAATAAAAAAGAAGAAAAGTAGAACCAAGCATTAAGTGAGCTGGTACCTCCAAAAAAATACAACCTCTGCAATTTGGCAGCATTTTTGGTTCTAACCCAAAGACAGATGAGAGCCAACAGTCTTCACAAGGCTGTGTGCGAGATTTGCATTAAACATACGAAGCATTCTGGTTTGAAACTGCTCGTAGGGAGAGTGACCATTGCTAGTAGTCCCTTCATTCTTGATCAAAATCTCTATTTTCGATGATTTCTCTCAGTTTAGATCAAATGTCTCCTTTTCCCACACATTACCTTAACTTAGTTTCTTCGCTTCTATGTTTCTGAGATTTATCTTTCCCCTGACTTCTCCATATTTTCCTGTATTATGTTTTTTTTTTTTTTTTTTATCTCACAAGCCATGTTCTCTCGCAATGCCTGGTTCGAGTAAAAGATGTGTTCGCCTGAGTGTCATGTGACAATTTCGGATGAATACGACGGTCTGTGTCTGATCGAAGCACGTACCTGATAAGTCTGGGTCCAGATAGAAGCTCTAGAAGCAGCTGCTCAAGCAGTGCAATTTCTTTAGTGAATCAGGCCCTAAGCTTGCAGAATTACATTCACATCAAGTAGCTGCAGAAAAAAATATTAAAACAAACCAATAAGCAGATTATGTTTTGACAAGAGATGTAACTCCTCACTCACTGTATTATCGAAAGGAGGGGGGGGGGGGTGTTCAATGATTTCAAAAAGGGTTGTACATCTGAGACAGACATTACTTGTTTCTGAGTTACTGGCAGAGATTTAGGGTCAGACTGGGAGAAACTGAACAATTTAAACACTAACATGGTTATTTTCATTAGCTTTGGGGAGGGGGGTGGGCATTTATAGCTAAATGTATTTAATGGTTCTCTGTGAAACTCATTAATATAAATGCTCCATGTGTCTGGGTGGTTATCAATTACTACACTGGAAAAATATACACAGATTCATTTACATAGCTCATTAGTCAAGGTGTTATTTCCCCATTCACGTTATAAATGAATGCTGCATATAAACATTGATGGTCACATTACAAATGATGTATTTTTGATATAATGATGGCATGTAAAGCACGCTTGTGTGGGGACATAAAGATGACATAATCAGGTTCAAAGTACATGGTAAATAGACAGAAATTAGTAACCACATTTCTGATCTTCTTGCCACTATTTGAGGCTTGAACTACAAGTCAGAATTCTCCCACACACATACACTGAAGGCTGCTGGAGGCTGCCAAGCTGCCAATCAAGATGTAATCAAACACATTCACAAACACTCACACATCGATGGCTCCATCTAAGGGAGCAATCCGGGGCTGAGTATCTTTGCACTGAGATACTTTGACATGCTAGAAAAAGGGGCGCCTAGGCTCACGTTTTTAATCTTCTGATCATTATGGCAATTTGTCCCTCTTGGTCACATATTTAATACATATTCTGGCTGATCACAAAAGCTGCATCATGAAACTGAAAAATACACAAGTGCTGGTTCGTTTCTGTTAATAGAAGGGGTGGATTGCTTTTACATTCAGGAGAATAGAAGCTCCAAATAATAACACTGAAGTTTGAGTTACAGTACATGTTGAGTCACTGGTGAAATCATCCAACTGAAGAATATATCTGATAATATGTCTGATAATATAAAGTTAGTTTTGAGCAATGCTTTTATTGGAGGGTTACTATTTAGTGGATCCTTGTGTTAGTTCACAGAATGCCTCTTGCAGATTCAGGAAATTCTCTACATTTGCCTTTGGCCTGTTCCCCATTATGCCACATAATGACAGTTGGTAGTGCAGAACAGAACACTTAAATTCTTTTTAGAAAAATGATTTAAAGCACAGCACCATGTTTTAAAAGAAACTCTAAATTGTCAGTATTCCTTTTGTAGGTAAAATGTATTGAATGTACCTTTGCAATGAAATTAAAATATTTCTCAAACCAGCAGGTGCTTTATCTCTTTTCTTTTTTCTGCTTCATGACATTTTCTTCCATCACTTTCCTTCTTTTGATTCCTCCTTCGGATACAGTGACTGATGGCAAGTCCACTCGTCTCTCTCTGTCCTCACTGCACACTCACATGCACCGTCATCACCATCATCACTTTGTCTTTTCTTAGCATACTGCTTAATGGCTGTTGGTAAACAGTGTACTATATTCACTGCACCAATTTAACTCGGGCTGCAGCTCAAACTCCACAATGGCACTTTCTATGGGGGGAGGGCACGTAGGAGGGGATGATGGTGAACGTGTGGGTGTGTGTGTGCTTGCATGCATTAATGTGCCTGCATTTGTGAGGATTGAGGACATCTCCTTGAATCCAGTTCCATCCAGACAAATTAAAACAAAGTCACTGACACGGGAAAGGCTGGTGGAAGGCTCTGATGAGCAACGTGTTGTGCAGAATCTGTTTCTGATTTGGCAACATGGTATTCCACGCTGCTGCTGCTGTGCATCAGCCCAAAGATGCAGAATGAATCAACAGGAACCATGTTTTGTCTATGTTTGTTAAACATACTCTCAATGTTTTTTTTTGCCTGACTGAATTTCTGAGTGGTATGGAGGCTGTTTTAAATGTCTGGTTTGGAGTAGTACTGCTATAGTTGAAGGTGATTATGTATACTGTATATGGGCACTGAATAAAAACATTAATACCAATAATTTTCTTGGATGAAAAAGAGTGTACTCCACATACACTCAACAAAAATATAAACGCAACACTTTTGTTTTTGCTCCCATTTGTCATGAGATGGACTCAAAGATCTAAAATTCATTCCAGATACACAATATTACCATTTCTCTCAAACATTGTTCATAAATCTGTCTAAATGTGTGATAGTGAGCACTTTTGCTTTGCTGAGACAATCCATCCCACCTCACAGGTGTGCCACATCAAGATGCTCATCAGACACCATGATTAGTGCATAGGTGTACCTTAGACTGTCCACAATAAAAGGCCACCCTGAAATGTGCAGTTTTTGCTTTATTGAGGGTCTGGGGACTCAGAACCAGTCAGTATCTGGTGTGACCACCATTTGCCTCATGCAGTGCAACACATCTTCTTCGCATAGAGTTTATCAGATTGTCAATTGTGGCCTGTGGAATGTTGGTCCACTCCTCTTCAATGGCTGTGCGAAGTTGCTGGATATTAGTGGGAACTGGTACGCGCTGTCGTATACGCCGGTCAAGCACATCCCAAACATGCTCAATGGGTGACATGTCCGGTGAGTATGCTGGCCATGCAAGAACTGGGACATTTTCAGCTTCCAAGAATTGTGTACAGATCCTTGCAACATGGGGCCGTGCATTATCTTGCTGAAACATGAGGTGATGTTCATGGATGTATGGCACAACAATGGGCCTCAGGATCTCATCACGGTATCTCTGTGCATTCAAAATGCCATCAATAAAATGCACCTGTGTTCTTCGTCCATAACAGATGCCTGCCCATACCATAACCCCACCACCACCATGGGCCACTCGATCCACAACATTGACATCAGCAAAGCGCTCACCCACACGACGCCACACACGCTGTCTGCCATCTGCCCTGAACAATGTAAACCGAGATTCATCCGTGAAGAGAACACCTCTCCAACGTGCCAGACGCCATCGAATGTGAGCATTTGCCCACTCAAGTCTGTTACGGCGACGATCTGGAGTCAGGTTAAGACCCCGATGAGGACGACGAGCATGCAGTTGAGCTTCCCTGAGACGGTTTCTGACAGTTTGTGCAGAAATTCTTTGGTTATGCAAACCAATTGTTTCAGCAGCTGTCTGAGTAGCTGGTCTCAGACGATCTTGGAGGTGAACCTGCTGGATGTGGAGGTCCTGGGCTGGTGTGGTTACACGTGGTCTGCGGTTGTGAGGCCGGTTGGATGTACTGCCATATTCTCTGAAACGCCTTTGGAGACGGCTTATGGTGGAGAAATGAACATTCAATGCCCGAGCAACAGATCTGGTTGACATTCCT
Source organism: Symphodus melops (assembly GCF_947650265.1). Lineage (NCBI taxonomy): Eukaryota > Metazoa > Chordata > Actinopteri > Labriformes > Labridae > Symphodus > Symphodus melops. Next base: position 18,441,098 of record NC_136706.1, read on the forward strand.
GCTGTCAGCATGCCAATTGCACGCTCCCTCAATGCTTGCGCCATCTGTGGCATTTTTCTGTGAGACAAAACTGCACATTTCAGAGTGGCCTTTTATTGTGGGCAGTATAAGGTACACCTGTGCACTAATCATGGTGTCTGATGAGCATCTTGATGTGGCACACCTGTGAGGTGGGATGGATTGTCTCAGCAAAGCAAAAGTGCTCACTATCACACATTTAGACAGATTTATGAACAATGTTTGAGAGAAATGGTAATATTGTGTATCTGGAATGAATTTTAGATCTTTGAGTCCATCTCATGACAAATGGGAGCAAAAACAAAAGTGTTGCGTTTATATTTTTGTTGAGTATATTTTCCTGTATGTGTAGATTACTGTCCTTGAACTACTTCTCCAGTATTAACCTTTCTGGTGAAACTGTTGCTTTGCATACTGTATGCTGCTGAGATGCTCCCAGCCATCCCTTTGCAGCAATGAATATACTAGTGAATACGGCTGTCTGTTCTCTGGAGAAAGCACCCACTGTTTCTCCCCGTCTCAGAGGAGGAGGTAAGGGGCTGCTGTGGGCTCCCTCATTCCTGTCACTGAATATAGAGCACCATAAAGCTATCTCAAAGGAGTTGATACTTTTCAAGAACCAATTAATGGAGGGTAAGCTGAGAAAAGTACATAGCTGAGAGACACGAGCAAGACGCAACTTGCAACACGTTCTTTGTACCTTGGTTTTTCATGTAATTAATCATGCGTTTAAATCATAGGATTGATGTAGCGCTGGAGGCTTGTAAATGTCAAATGTAAGTAGAAAAAAAAACACACATTTTAAAGGTGAGACTAGATAATTGGTACAACAAAAAGTTGAGTATAAATGTCTAAGTTGTTGGACTGCGAGAGAGCTGGGAAAATGGAAATGCTGTCTGAAGCCTGCAATACTTTGAGTGTGTGTAGCCCCGAGTGAAAGACATTGGTGAACAGAAGATGGAGTTTAAGATCAACAGGCAGATAGGTGCCGTCATGCAGAGGCACGACTATCTTCTTGAAGAAGGAGCTGAGGCTTAATCTTAATATACCAGTCCATCTGTGACATAACATGCAATTATAGTCACAAGCTTTAGGTCGTGATCAGCCAAATGGTTTTTTTTTTTTTTTAACGACTAGGCAAAATAATAGATTATCGATCAGCTGTATTACATACAAAGACAAGTTGACTTGTGCCTGGCTGTGGCTACTCAAAAGCCACTTTGCAATTTCAAAATGGACAGACCACTACATGGATTGATGTTGACTCTTGTCCTTGGTTTTTACGGAAGGCACTTTTCAAGACAATGCAGGAGAGGTTACCGTACATAATCTTCTTGAACCATGATATGATGATCCAACCGAATTGTTTCTGAAGATCTGTCAGGTATGATTGTGGTCTTTTTCACATGTTCAGCGATGATGAATAGAGTGCCCACAGGGGTTGCGTCCTTTAGTTGGGTCTAGTTGAGGTCAGTTCATGGTCTTACGACAAACGAACAGCACCACAGTCAGAAGAAAAGCAGACTCCTCCTTGTCAAGCAGATCTCCTGTACCAGGATTTGATCGACTGCTTTCAAATCTGCTGAACAAAACCTACCATGTAAACCGAAAAAACCAGTTAGTTATGAAAATGGATAACAGATTTGTATCAGAAATCTTCTACACAGCTTATTATTATTACATTTTAATTATTGTAGTATAGAAGCACAACTTTGTAAATTTTTCAAACTTTGCAAATTAGTTTTTCTAAAAAGACTCGGGCATGTCATTTTTGACTTTTTGGTTCACTGACTGAATTGTGCTCCATTTGGTCTCATTGTGTTAGTTGACTTGAAGTTCACACTTTTCTTTTTCTGATTTTAAGGACTTCTATTTAGTTGACCTTTCTGCCTTGAATAGAATTTGTAGCACTTTTTATTTTTATTTTACCCCACCGCTTCAAATCCGACTTCTGTAAATTTTTGATACAGTTGTTTCCTAGTGGTTTTATTTGTTTGTTTTTTTGTCAACCTAAGATATACCAAACTGCCCTGACGTTTACAGCTCTGAATTAATTGGGCTCTGGCTGCTAGCTGTTAAAGTATCCCTGTGATTGTAGAATAGTTTCTCACAATGCAGCAGCAGAAGCTACAGAAAAAAAAGACTGCGATGTCAGGAGTCTGGTTTGATAAATTACTTAACAGACTGGAAGATCACATCAAAAAGAACTGGACCAATTACTATAACCCAGTTCAACCAGAACAGCAACTGGCAGTGTGGCAGGACAACACACATGGCTGCACTGCACTCAGCTTCAGGGAATCACCTTTCAAAAAATAAGTTTTCATATACAGCAAAATTAATTTGATACACATTTATAGCTTTGTATTTTATTTAGAAAGCACAGAAATTGTAAGGCTCTTTTGAAGTAATGGACTCTTTTATGTAATAGAAAACTGTATTTACCCAAAACTGTCCCCATTTCTTTCAGTCTTACACCTAGACAGGCTATATATTTTATCCTCTGTATTCCCGTCATGTCCACCTGGTAGGAAACCCAATGATAAACCCAGAAGATGCTGGAGGGAAATAAATCCCATCTGTCCTAGGAATGCCTCTCCACAGGAAGAGCGGGAGAGTGTGACTTAAATGTGTAAACGGTTGCCATTGAGTAACTAAGAAAGGAATATTGATTTGGCTCTTGTGCTGTTAATATATTAATCAAAAGAACATCAATTGACCATTTAGCAAGTGTATACGAAACGTTCTAGTTTTTTTTAAAACGTGTGTTTTATTGTAATTATAATATCTCTTTATATGTCTATAAAGGCTTTTACAAACGTCACGTTAAAGCTTTAAAGCACCAAAACAATTTGGATGGCATTAAGCACTTTCAGGCTCTGTAGCCAATCATTACAATGCCTCACGAAGACGTCTGCGGACCCACCACCCGCTGTTGCGCCGGCCGCAATTGCACAGTATCGCTGTGCTGACTGCGCCGTCTGCAAGAAGCTTATATCAGGTTTTAGGATCTCAGAAATTCCCAGCTAAGGCAGTTTATAGGCAAATAGAATTAAATCTACCAAATGAGGAATTTGATCACTAGTAGCACAATGAAGCAATGTTTAGATTGCAGTTCCCTAATTATTTTTTATCTTTGCACAGATGTACATGACCATTCTTTTAAACTAAACCCAAGACCACTGGTTTCTGCTGAAAACTGATAGATATGATTTTAGGTATGTTACTGGTTAATTCTGTTCTGAATCATGACACTTGCTTGCCACATATTTAAATTCTACACATTGTGTTAGAAGCATGCATCGTGACTGCCCCCTGCAGGATGAAACCTGGTTGCTACAATTATATTTTTCTGTTAGCTGATCTGGGACTTAGGTCTGTGGCGCATCCTCATAGAAATGACCTGATTTAGCAGACAGTAGGGGGGAATCGGGCGGATTTAGAGGTTTATCATAGTTTAAGTCTGAGTGGCTTGCTGTCAAATATGATGCTTAGAAAACGCAAAAATCTGAGAAAAAAATGTTAAAGCTATCTCATTCATATCCTCCAGAGGGGCTTGTCTACCATTTGGAGACTTCCCCTGTCCTCTCCTGCCCCTCATTGTCCTAGGCTTCGACTGGCTAAGCACTCGCTGCTTGTTTTAACGGTTCAAACTGAAACGGCTCTGGACCACCATGGCCGTTGTCCATGGAGACACTGGAGGAGAGAAGAAGTCTACTGCAAACATTTCTATTGAACAGTAACATTGCTGCTTTTAAAGTCATCGTTTATAGCTTAATAACCTAGCTAAACTTGCAAATCAGTTTATGATTTATGATATTGTGGCTGATGGTAGCACCACGAAAATGCAAGTTCACTTTTGTTAAATGTTTTTTTTCAAGGTAAAGTTAATGCTTCTACTAGCCACAAAATAAGGGCATAAGATATATCTTGTACATGTGGACCTCAAAGTAAAATAAAAAACTCTTGTAAAATGTTTCATTAAGCTAAAATACTGGGAAGAAAGATCATGACGGATATTGCCTTCAGCAGCAATGTCTGTTTATATATCAATGTCGATAAAGACAAAATATCAGACCAGGCAGGAACACTGCCAACTTCTCCTTTTTATGTTTTTTTTTTTTTTTTTTTAAGTGTTCTTCAGTCTCAGTAAAAAAGCCTTTACAGCTAAGAAATCAGACAATGATTGTCCCAACAGAAGCTGTGTCAGTCACAATGGAGGAGAATGATAAGGAAATGATGACAAAACCAGACGTTATGTCTGGGGCTGCTTAAAGTGAGTGCACATAAAATTATTTCCAAGTATAAATATATGTCATGGTATTGTTTATACCTTTCTAACATGAATGTGCTGTACACCAGGGCTTTTAAAAAAGAAAAGAAAAAATAGAATTCAAAAGGGTACAGTTCCAGAAAATGTCCTTAAGCGAGGCTCAAGTGGTCCAGAGCATCGCAATGTTTAATCTCTCTTATCATGCTGTTGTTTTGTCCTGCCCATCTGGAAATTTACAAGGATAAGTGTGCTAGGTCAAAAAGACAAGGCCAGACAAGATGGCATGAGGCTCTAGCCTCCAAGCTAGACATTACACTCTGACGGACGTTCTTAACTATTTTGTGTCTTCAGATCAGACATTGGAAATATCTGCGTTTTATCGTGTGTTGATGTTGGACACTGCCGCATTTAATGATCGTTAGTTAAAGAATATGAAACATGCTGGTTTTAAATTGTCTGTGTGGAGAATGAACATCCAAGAGTTCATTAAGTTCTTCTTTGCATATATCGAGTATCTCATGTCTCTACTTTTTCCCAACTACTTAAGTTTCTGAGACTTTTCTCTCGGCTGACTCTTCCATGTTTTTCTTTATTCTCACACTAACCAAGCAAAAGATTTGATTGACTCTTATTTATTTTTTTACAAGTTACTAATAAGCCTCTACCCTCGACTTATATTTGCCCAGTACAATAATTTACTTTCATCCGTTGATTTCTATCTATGCTGCCAGAAGTGAGATCAGCTCTTTCTCCTCATTTAGCGTGTAGCTACTATCTGTCAATTAACGACGTCCTGCCCTTTTTAATAACTCTTCTTCCAGTTAATGATTTTGACCATGTGTCACAGAATTATCCCATTGTGGATTATGTTTGACTATGTTTTTTTTGTCATTCTAACCGAAGTGAGTAATTTCATGAGGAAAAAAAAAAACCGACAGCCTTTCTTGAATAAAAATACTGTATTATTCGACAGGGCTAAAATGGAACAGAAACACAGGAAGTCATGAAGTCTCCATGTTTTCAAATGAATGCATTGCTATGAAAATGTACCGGATGAACACTAAAATAGATTTAAAGACACAAAAGAGGAGGGCATCGATGCTACAGTCCTTACACGGAAGGCCCGGGTTCGCGTCCCGCCTGTGGCGTATCTCCCGCATGTCTCTCCCCACTCTCTCCCACCTTCCGACTCTATCCTCTGTCCCTCTACAATAAAGGCTGTAAAAATGCCCCCCAAAAAAAGACACAAAAGAGGTCAATAATGAAGCGTTTTTAAAGTGGTACAGGAAACCATCACATGACAATTGATTAGAATGTATAGAGACTTTTCTGTTACTAAAATGGTTTTGGGAGAGACCTCCAGATCCCAACAAAGACATTTTTTTAAATCCACTAAACTCATCAGCACAGTTTTTGTGTATCAACAAAACATTGTACAGGGAAAGTATTTACTTTTATGAAAGGAGACATTTAGAAATTAGTCTGTAAGATCAGTATGAAAATAAATCCCAACATTGATTAAAAAGGGGATGTGATGTGTTTTCCATATCATCACTATAACTGTTAAGATGCATGCAAAAAATTAGAGAATAGTCCCCCAGCCGACATGCAGCCTGTGTGAAACTCAGCGAACACAACGGTCAGGGAGAATTTTGAGGCAAAGGCTCATTCATATGTGAATGGATTCATGTTTGTCAGTGAAACCAGTTTTCATGTTTACTCATAAGGCATTTGGATAATTTATTCTCTTGCTAAATCCTGTAGAAGTGCCAGTACCCTGGCAGGGGTGGTGACAGGGGAGAGGCCGTATTTTTCTACCATGCACAAGGCCATTTATTGATCCTTCCATGGTTATGGACTTGAACAAAACCTTTGCAAAGGTGGTGTTGTGGCCTCTGGAAGGGACTGAAATTAGCTAAAAATGTCCAAAGCTGGGAGACGTTGGGGTATGAGGCGGCCACCGTCCGGCTCTTCTGTCAGGGTGTTCATCCGCCCATTACTCTGTGTCCCTCCTTCCACCGTAGAAAGCAATAAGGTTCTTCATCTCCTGCAGGAGTTCTCCTATAGGCCTCACTGGGCTGTGCAACCAAACCAAGTACAATGAAGAGCTTTTTGAGCAGCTGGTATAGCTCCACAATTTGTTTTAAATTTAATACTGATTTTCAAAATTAATGTTCAACTTTTGGATTTTGGAGAAAATCCATCATGGAGCCTTTATCATAATTCAAAATCAGTCATTTAAAAAAAAGTGATACTGAAGAGATGAGAAGAAAAACCCAGATTAAAGTACAGTAAGTTGTGTGATGGCAGTGCTACTTTTTTTCAGGCATTTAATTCTGCAACTAAAAAGTACAACTAAAACTAGATCACCAGAATAGTTTTTTTTATTGCCAGGTTCATATATATATATACACACATACAAATTAATAACTTGCACATATTGTCACGAGTAGCAGGCAGAATACAGGGAGGAGGACCCAAGTGCAGAATACACTTAATTTATTTTAACAAAAAGGCAAAAACCAAGACTTACTTAAATAACAAAAATCCACGAGGAAAAAACACAGGGAGCAGGGACAAGAACCACAGACCAAAACCAGAACCAACATAAGCCAAGACACCGACAAGGACAATACAATGAACCGACAAGAAACTGAGGCAAACACAGAGACTAAATAGACAAGGGGTTATCAGACGCAGGTGAAACTAACGAGACAGGTGAGGAACATCAGGGTAATCAGGAAGGCGGGAAACACAAGGAACAAAAGGACACAAGACCAGAACACTGAAGACAAGTACAAAGTACAACTTGACACCGACACCATCAAAACCAGATGTACAAAATAAAACAGGAAACACTAAAGACTAGACTTAAAACACAAGACAGGAAATAAACTAACAGGCAACATAGAAGAACACAATACAGGAAAACACACTAGGAACATAGATACACAGAACACAAGGGAAATAATGAAAACTAAAACAGGATTAAATGCAGAACAAAACCCAAACCATGACACATATAGTATAGACAACATTTACAAAAGGTGCAGTATTCAAAGTCCAGATCTGGGATGTAGTCTTCCTGACTCCCTGCTTGAATCCTAATCAAAATTTCAGTGAAAATATGACCATGTGTCACAGAAATTGATTACATTCTAGCTTAGCATTTTTTGTTGCGGCCTGTCTTATATGTAAAATCTTACATCAAATGTAAAGTTAATACAGTAATGTCATGCAAAACTACATAAGAGATATTATGGATGTAAAGATTAATTGTAAAAAGGAACTCTGAAAAATAAATCACAATAATACGGTGAGCGTCAGCAGTTGTAGAGCAGAGGCGGTTGGCAGCTGCAGACCGTATCGTTACTTTATCCCTAGGAGATATAGGTAGGCCTGAATGAAGCTACAGCTATAGAGTCTTCAGTGCAATAATTATGCAGAAACACAAGTGAACATGTCATCTAAAAGAATGCATGTATCACAGTGAAAATGCACCAGATGAACACTTCAAGTGTTTTTATATGAAGCAAATGTTGAGAGAAGATTGTAATTATGAAGTGCGGAAAATGCACAAACTGGGGTTTAAACAGTTATCAGTGGTGTTTTGCTAATTACATCCCTGCTAGTGTAATCAAGATTAAATTGAATTCACCTGATAGACATAAATTAATTGTATTTGAGGCATGGCAAATTCCCTTTTTCTTTTACAGCTTTATTGTTTACATTGGGAATATAGTTCGATTGGAAAATGTCTATGCATTTTCTTTTCTTGTTTTTTCTTGTTTTTTTTGTTTTTTCTTGTCTATTTGAGGTGAATGCATCTCAACATCTTCAATATCTTTGGTGGGCTGGATGATGTCTCCTTCAATCAGACAAATGTATCAGGGAAACAGCACACAGTGAAGACCACAGGACAAAAAAAAATGATCCACCTTCAGGGCCTTATATTGCACCTCCATCATATCCAAGGCCCGGGGTCTTAATTATAAACAGCGGGTACAATCCATTTTTAAAGTGTATGTGCCACACAGACCAGGAAATGGTGTTCACACAGATTAAACCAGGTTTACGCACACCTAAAGTCATGATCCACCTGGAAATGTGTGCTTGTTGATCGGCCACATGTTCTCTAGCCTTCCACATTCATCCATTAAGAATCAATGCAAGGAGCCTTATGAATGAAAATGTATAATCAAGACTGAGTAGGTAAAAGGTTTTCTGTGCTAACAGCCAGAGCTGACAGACTAAGAAAAATAACATTTCTCACCCAGAAATAGCAGTGCTTGTGAATGAACAGAAAACACATGTGTATTTGCTGAAGCAGGAGGATAAAGCACAAAATAAAAATCAGAGGGCACTGTGGTGCTTCTGCACTCATAGTCCTCCTGCACTGTCAATAAATCCAAACGTTCATCATTACGCAAGAGTGAAACTAGAGTGTTTATGTAGACAAGACCTCTAATGGTTTCTTTATATATTGTCAATCAGCAGTCTCCCTCACTCATTTACACAATAAATACATGACAAAAATGTGCTGAGTAACAAGAAGTGTCTTTGAATGTCTTCCAGCTCAGTAATCTTCATTAAAATTCACACTTGATGATATGATATATACAAGATATTGGAAGATATAAATTAGAACTACTGGTGCTATGCTTTTTGTTCAGTTTATGACTTTCAAGGATTAAGTTAGTACTGTATATCGTCTGGTCCTTTGCACTCGGGATGAATGATGGTGATGTAAAACGTGGCAGACTTAAAAAGATATACTTTTTCATTTGAAAGTTACTGATGGAAGAAGGCTTACAACCTGCCGCTTGTATGCTGGCCGTGTCTGTGTTGCTATCTCCCCCTGCCTCCAAACAGCAGGCTGTCCTCACCTACAAGACATGAGCACTCAGGAGCTCCCAGGAAAGCTGCTGAAAGGTCCGCCAGATCTCCTCCAGCTCTGCAACAGTAGGACGTTTCAGCACATAGAGCTGGAGAACCCCCCCCCTGCACTAGCTTGCAGACAGCAACTCTGGGAACTTAAAAGGTCCCTGCCACCACACTGTACAAAGCCTTGTGCTAAGAAGTACCCAGTTATTAGTAAAGATATGTGGTGTCCTGAGGCCTGACTCTTCTCATGAGGGAAACACTTCAAGGCCGCCAAGTAGTCACAGCAGAGGTGGTAGTCATGCTGGAGGTCCTGTTCCCTGTCAGTAGTTCTGTTTGGAACAGGATTGTTGAGGCTTTTATAAATGGGTGCTGATAGATTTTTAAGCAGGTGGTAGAGTAAACGCTGTTAAGTGTAAACTGTTTATACCCTCAAGCAAGCAAACTCTTTTTTTCCAGAATAAAATACACAGTTCAGAGCCTTTTACATCTTTATTATCAGAGCATAGTTTCCTTTTTAACATTTACATTAAAAGCAGTGGTCATAAATACTAAATGGAGCAGAGTGGCATGTCACATTGTTGCTTTTAACTCTAGAAGCCCCGTAATTCCTGCCAAAGCATGTCGTGCTGCACTTGATGCCAGGACTATAATGCTGCATAGTTGAGCAGTTTCCACCCGCTGTGAATTGGTGGTGGTACCTACACATTTATGCATGCAATGTTAGGTCCTTGATTAAGCAATTGAAGAGCCCTGGGCTGGAAATGAACTGGTGGTGTTTTGTGTTTGGAGGAAGAAGAAATGGATGATTACTAATTTCATGAGCGAGAAATAGCCAGTGAGAGAAAACAAAATTACAAATTAAAGTGGAAAACCACCATCAACTCGTTCAGTATGAACCTTTCAAATTGCCTCCACTTAAAGTCTATTGCACTACGCTTCACATGTGAACAGCATTCTCTTTAAATATTTCCTCTTATTTGGGTGATAATGGGGTTATCCTGCTTATACTGCTATTCTGATTAAAAAGATCTGTAAATAGAGCAGCAGGCTGAACAAATGTATGAACGAGCTGTGCAACACATGTATAATTGATGTTGCTTTTAAATGAAGGCTCTCAAGCACATATGTCTCATTTTGTTAAAACCTTGTTCCCATAAGTTTCCTTTCAACCCTTAAAGACATGCACGATCTTGGTGTGTGCAGTGTAGAATTTTTTTCTATTTCAGTAATGTGATGTTTTGTAATGTCAATGGGAGAACACTCCGATACTGAGGACTGGAGTGGAAAATGGGAATCAAAGTTTTTTTTTTCTTTTTATGGAGCCTTAAAAAAGTTGTAACCTGGCACCTCAGCTTATCTCCGCAGCAAGACACAGTGTTTTTGCCGGATATCGCAAACAAGACATTTTCACTTGGGCGACCCCGGGGAAGCTAGGCACACACACACACACAAATATGGACAGACGCACACTCGTACACCCTGCATACACCCTGCATACACCGCCTTCCTTCCCACCCTCACACTCTGCTGTGTACACGTTTGTGTTAAGGGACCTTTTTTTCTCTGCATCCAACCTGTGCCTCCCTCTGCATACATAGCATGGAAGTTGTATTTTGATGTCTTGTTTTGCTTTGTTAATTTTGTGGATGGCTGAGGGGATTAGGCTTCGGCTTTATTGCACCTTATAGTGCAGTACCAGAGGGTAGGAGTAAGAAGTAGCGGTTGAGGGGTTGGTAATATCCAGGGATATTTCATGTGCGATATGTGTAATGGCCTTGCTGTTTAGTTCTTGTAGATTTGGTGTTGTAAAGTATAGAAAAAGCATGTGGAACAGTATAGTAGAATGGAATGGACAATGCTGGTGTACAGGAGTAGGAGTAGATGGGGGCAACATGAAGTCCTTTGAGTTTGCGCACTGCTCACAGCCTCTTGTTTCCTTACTGGGGATGTCTTTTGTGTGGTGTTTGAAGGTGAGGTTGTTGTTAATCGTTGGTCCAAGATATTTGAAATGGTCTACTGTCTTTACTGTTTCGTTGTTAGTGATGATGGGATGGTAGGGTTGTGGGAGGCCAAAGACCATTTCTTTTCTTTCCTTTTTTTGCTGACATTTAGTTTGAGTTATTTCCTCACCACTGGGTGAAGTGTGAGACTGTGTCGAGGTATTCTTGTATTGAGTGAGTGTCTGTTAGGAGGCCAAGAAGAGCTGTGTCTTCTGCTAATTTGAGATATGGTGTTGTTGGGGGAGGGGCTGTTTCAGCCGTTTGTGTATAGGAAGGGGGAACTTATCAGTGAGAGGCCACAGCAGGCCATCGTAAGTGTCTCCCTTGATGCACGAGACAATTTGATTCGGACCATGACTATCCATAACTCCTCCTGTGCTTTTTGCCTAATCCTGAAAGAAAGACAAACCTAACTTCCTGTTAGCCTTTGCCAAGGCCCCCGTTATCCTCTGTTTGGGTAGAACAACACCTTTTACAATCTGCCAATCAGGACTGATGGACAAAACTGCCTCTAATAAGGGAATAGCAACAGGAGGGTTAGAAGGTACATGTTTTTTTAATAAAATAAGGAAGAAAAACAAACACAGATGCAGCATGTTCCTTATTTTTCACATCAGCATACTATAGAGGTAACCGCAATGAAAGCTGCTGCCAAGGTTAGAGCAAACATATTTTTCATGTAGATTACTGAAGGCATATACATGCTGCAAAACAGAAAGGATGTTGCTTCTTTGTGTTGCATAGCTAGTTATCTACACTAAGACACTATAAATATAGCTCATTTTAATGGTAAAAGCTCTATCAGGAGCACTGGCTTAAAGAGCAATTGTTCAATACCCCAATACCATACTTTACCAAGTAGCCTCAAACTCAGTTCAACGATTCACAGGGTTTTTTTTTATCACCAACATGTGTGCCATTTATTATATCAAGATTCAAGACAATAATACACTTGAAATACGTTTCTTGTGTAAAAGTCTAAATATATGTGAAAGGAGCACTGTAATGATGCTGCAAGTCAGTTGTCAAGAAGGCAAACTCTTAATACTCAACGTCTTCAGAGATTTGGGTTGATCAAAACACTATGCAAGACTTTGAAACTCAGTTTTAATCTTGCAATATCTTTTTTTTAAATCCGATTTCAAGTTTTCAAAAACTGAATCTCAACTTTTCAAAGCCTTCCCTCACTGTTTAAAAATCTGACATCATATTTGTCCCACAGAAAAATGTAGCATTATCATAACATTGTTTTATAAAGACGCTCCACAGGCTTTGTTGATTTGTAATAAATACATTATGTTAAAGAAGAATTAAAAACTTTAAGTTGCATGGATTAGAGAATGCATGTTATTATTAGTCATCAAAGAAAGTAGAACATTGTTTGACCAAAGAAGTCACAAACTGGCAGTACCTTTCTTCAAACTAACAATCCTTAGATTCAGGGGGAAATACATATTTTCATGACATTAGCTGAATTGGGTGTCAGCAAGATAAACGAAGACAAAGTGCAGGAACCCTAACAAGGCATCAGTGCCCAGCCAACCAGCAGAGCTGTCGGTGTCAATTTCACTTCTTGAGCATCACTGAGTCTAAGGCTTAGTTTTTAGTTTCTTTCATATTTTAAACATCTATGCTAATTTGCTTGCTTTCCTCTTCCTTTTCATTTGTGCAAGAACAGTTGCTAATATTACTTACCAGGGTTTTTTATTCTTAAGAGGTTGCTGAATCGGTTGCTGAACATTCAGGAGATGTTTATTGAATCGAAATTTACTCTGGGTTAATTTTTTTTGGTTCATTGGACCAGTCAGCTACATAATGTGTTAAAGCAATGGCGGATGTGTGTTCATTTATGGCTCCCAGCTGTTTTGGCTGGAGCTGTGGAGAACTCTTATTAGTCCTGACAGTGTGCCTCATTCCATGTTGTTTTATTTGTTACAGGAATTGGCTAATATCATTTGCTGGGAGCATGTTTCTTGGTGACATTAGTGGCAGTTTATGTAAAATTTCACTCTGGCCTAATTGGCTTTAATGGAATATGGAACCGAGAGGTCTTTGTGGAAGGAGTTAATTAAGGGTGTGTTGGCTCTAAAACTCAGCAGAGTTTTGCTCATTTTATTTTATTGGCGAAATCAACCAGAATTGATCTGAAAACCAACCTGATGAAAAAAAACATTTGGTAATGTTGGCCAACAAAGACATTTATTGAACAGTTGAACAGCAAGACAGTGGATACTTAGAGCAGAAACAGCTGGTAATATTTGCGTAGGTACATCACTGGGTGGGAAACATATTTGTATGCAGCACTGTTGCTGTGTGCTCAGTCTTATTTAACATGAGTAATTATAGTACAAGATGCTGTCAAAAACAATTTGTCTGTGACATACTTCATCTTCAAATTAAAGTAGCATTTCCCAAAGGCTGTGAGCTTGTTTCCACACTTTACATCAAGATTAGCTTTTTGTATGAATAAAATGTGATCTTGTAATGATGTACTCATATGTCAAAGATTTTGTAATTTCACTCTAATGAAATTAAAGGCTATTGTTAGATAGCACCCCTCTTAACACGTTGTCACCTAACAACAATGTACTGTTTAAATAACTCTGAATAAAATTCAAATTCAAATTCAACTTTGTTTCTCATGGTCTTATCACACGTGAAAATGTGCCTGTAAATGCTCTTTTCCAACCACTTCAATTGTACCATGGCTAAGAATCCATTCATTTTACACATGAATAATCAGTAAAGAGTAATTTCCTCTCATTAGTAACCCTGTGGGCTGACTGTTGATGAGTCTTACCGCCTGTGGATAAAAGCTCTCCCTGAAGCAGGTGGTGTGAGACTTGATAGTGCGCTAACAACCTTCAGATGGCAATCATGTAGTAAATAGATGATGGCTTGGATTAGTGTTTTCTTCAATAATAGTACTATGAGCTGTCCTCTTGTGGTGAGACCAACATATCCCTGCAGTGGCATTGTGGTTTATACCTTTCATTATGAAAACAAGGATTACACTTTTCCCTCCTGCCCCAGTTCAGTTTTCCCCTTTATGCTTTTGAGTCCTCTGTCCGCTTTTAACAGAGGACTTAAACAATGGCAACAATTAGAATCTAAACATAATAAGCTTACAACTGGTGTATTTATTAATATGTTGCCTTTGTTTTTTTATTTATAAGTATGTATATGTAATGAGTGAATGTATTGCTTCTTTGCCCTCTCTTTTTTTTTTAAAAGAAAAACATTAATCCCCTTTTCCACCTTTTCAAACAGTCTCCTGCAGTCTAAATTAAACATCTGTGCTGTGCTTTGGTCAAAATTAGTGCTGTCAGTCGATTAAAAAATAAAATCTAATTAATTACAGCATTTGTAATTAATTAATCTAATTAATCTCTTTTTAATCTCATATCTGCTTATGTTCCCCAAATAAAGAATTCAAATTTCATGACATTACAAAATTGTAGTGCACAACGAATAAAATGAATACATTAAGAAGATTTGAAATCCACATTATTATTAATGGTTGAATAAAAAGTTATTATTGAAAAGAAATTCTTTTCATAATATGACATTACAGACATTAAAATTAAAATGTTCAAATCTGGTGAATTCTACGTTTTTAATGCATAATCAAAGCCTAGTTCTGATGATGTTTTATGATAAAAACTTTTTGTCGTCTTTTTTTTATTTTTTATTATAATTAACGATGCCTTGTCTCGTTTCTTTCCTCAAATCTTTCATCTGGGAAATAAAGAACCTGGGTCTTTGCAGACACACAGTGACCTGGTTTCCACCCTCTTGACTTTATAAATGAACCGAGCTCCGTCCTCCAGCAGAGTTTGCGCTGCTCGTGAGCTGCTGAATGGACGCAACATTTTCACCTCAGTCCTGCTTTGTTTGGTTTGGCTAGCAAGGCATGTTTGAAATGACGCGCCACTGACAAGTAGGGCTCCTTCAATGGGCCATGTTTCAAATGCGCATTTCTTACAGTCTATCGTTTCTGGGTAAAATTTAGATTGATTTTTTTATTCAAGTGTGCTATAATTAATCTTGTGTCATTTTTTATAACGTGTTAATTTGCGGTGTAATTAATTAATCAAATTAACGCGTTAAAGTGACAGCTCTAGTCAAAATACATCATAAATGAAGCACCAGAGGAGGTTTGTGACCCTGTAGAAACCAGCTCTCTCAGAATTCTCCGTTTTGGTGTGTCTGTTAACCCTCCCTTTGCTCGAGGCTTGAGGTGGAATCCATGGGTGAAGAAACCAGGGGAGGGTTATTTATATATATATATATATATATATATATATATATATATATATATATATATATATATATACCAGAATGTGACAAGTTCAGCAAATTTCAAACAGGATAACATGAATTTATTTCACACTTTGTAGGTCGGTATACACTCCGGTTACCCAAATCTGTGTTCAAAGACACTGTCAAAGTGGATTTTTCACAATATGTTGCCTTTAAATTATAATTTCAATATGATCAATTATTTTTTCTCTCAAACGCCTCCTGTGGACAAGTAAGAATTAACGTGTGTACTAAACCAGCTAGTTTGTCAGATGTGACTGTAGTGTTCATGTCAAATAAAAATCCTAATCATCTATCTTGCAGATTGACATTTTTACCTAATCAGCTTTGGGCCATCAGAAGAATGTACATAAAAAAGTTAGTTATAGTCTGCATTGCTCAGTCGTTGTTTCGTGTTGTTGTCTTGTAACATTTTGAATGCTGGGCCCCCATTTGAGTACTCTTGACTCCAAACTGTAGTTCATTTGATCAGTTCATTGTATCAAGGCACTGAGTCTGCTTGAAGAGGTGGTCTCTGGCACGATTGTGTCCACCCGCAAGGTCAGCATTTGACTTCCTCAAACAAGGAAGTGGACTACGGATAACCACAAGTTGCAGTCATCGAGTGGAGTTGTGAACTCAATCCTAAACTTCCCCGTGTTTCTTCATAAGCTGTTTGTTGCATAAACAGTTTAGCAGATGGCTGTTCCGTCATGAGCCCGGGTCTGCTGAAGATTTCTGCCTGTTAAAGGGAAGTTTTTTTCTTGCCACGCTATGACGGATTAAGCTGGGCTCTTGTAATATAGCCATAAGTAAGGTCATTTACCTGCTTTTTGTAAACATAACAATGAGCATGGTCTTGTTACCTGCTCTTTTGTTCATGTTAACAAACAAACAGTAAGGTCCTTTACCTGGTTTTTGTAAAGTGTCTCGAGATAACATCTGTTATGAATTGATGCTATACAAATAAAGATTGATTGATTGATTGATGTAAACTGTTTTATCTGTGCAGCATGGGCCCATTCTAAACCCTGAGTGGTACAGTAGATGTGGAAGAAGACATTATTCATCATTATTGATGTCTCAGAAATAACAAATACTTGCAAGTAGTTGTTTCTTTTTCTTTCTTCTTGGCGGATTTGCAAACCAACTATGGCACAGGCATGCTGCCACCTGCTGTATTGGACTTTCTACATGTATATGCACCAGTGTGCTCCAGCATGTTACAAATGTGAAAGGAGACCAGCAGGAGAGGGGAGGGGGCAGAAATCATGTTCTGGCATGATACAGAATAATGAATTTGTTTACCTGAAAGCCCTTTGGAATGTTAAAATTGGCCGATCTGCCTGCTGCCTTGTCACTCATAAATTTCTCTTGCTGTTTTTTCTTGTAGGTGCAACGTGCTGTGTAAAAGCATTTTGAGTAATCAGAAGACTAGAAGAGTACTCAAACTGACTCAAAATTTGCAATTAGGTTCTCAGATTGTTTTTGGAGTATTTTGTATTTGCAATGTGACTTGGATAAGCGAGACTCCTTCAACCCAACACTGTAAAGTCTTTGTTGCATGTTCTGGAACGAACCACCATTTTTATTTTATTGCTATTTTAAAGGAAAGCCGAAGAATAGCTTTTCTTGTTTTTGTTGATGCAATGTGAGGGAATAGGAAATCTGAAATCTTAAAACATTAAAAACTTTTGTTAGTCTCAACAGTAGCATCACAGTTTGATGGACAGTGAAGGTGAAATAAAGTTTTTCTTAAATCAATGAGGGTTTTGTTTTGAGAGACGGGCTATTTTCTTCACACCACAGGTACAGCTCCCACACCTCTATTCTATAGGCCTCCTTGGTAGATAAAACAACTCACTGTGGGTGGCTAGGATGTTGGCCACACAGTCAGTATCAGGCTTTTTCTGGATGCTGTTTTATCCCACCTTCCTTCCTTGTTTTTTATAGCGTCCTGTTCCACTGAAGCAAGCAGTAGCAGTGCAACAGAGGCTACAATATTTTGTTTGAACGTTTGAATCTTTAGTTATCATTGGGATGCTCTTTACATCCAGACAGCAATCAAAGAATAGTGTCTGTAGCTTCACAGGCCTATTTGTGGACCAATCAGTTCATGGGTAGCCTTCTTACCTTTCTACCTACTGAAGAGCCAAAGCACTCTGCCTCTGCATTTATTACACAACATAAAGTTAGATCGCTTCAAAATCAAGTGTGCTCTTGTTTCTTTATTTTCCAACCTCCAGTTTTTTGCTTTTGTACGTACATAAATAGTCCTGCTTGTTTATTAACACTTTAGTCCAGGCCACAATGTCATTCTTCCAAACTACCAAACTCGCAGAACGCTTTCTTCTGATTTACCAGCAACATCACCTCCACAATTTCTAAGATACTGCAGAAAGAACAGAAACACACACTACCAAGTGAAGCCTGGACATTCTGCATTCCTTTTGTTGCAGCACTGATGTGATAAACTCCCTCAATGAGTGCTATTAACTTTTTAAACCTAAGGCGGTCTGTCCCCCTTTTTATTTCTTGGCTAATTGCATAGTCGATGCATGTTTCAGTCGGGCATGCCATTCTTTGCAATTTCAAGACAGCTTTAGCTACTCATAAATAGCATCACTTAGCATGCACCCTCCTTTTCTATAAAGACTTTTAAGTCGTAAAAATACCAGCCTTTTTGTGTGACATCATCCAGAGAAATAATTGAGATTCAGTCGAAGAGGAGTATTTCAGCCCAAGAGCTTTACATGATCTTAATATGGGTTTACCGGATGTGGTTAATCCAGTATTTAATCAGGCTCTTTCAGTTGACCATCTTGCTGTTCATTTTAACAGTGCTCTTCGGGGCCTCCTTGACTCTGTGGCTCCAGCAAAGACTCTGAGGTGTCTTATAAAGGACCATAGCCCTTGGTTAAATAAGGATTTAGAAATCCTTAGAAAGAGCTGCAGACAGCCTGGCCAACTACCAATCTCGGGTGTCAGCTGCAAAAGCAACCTACTATTCTAATTTTATTTCAAATGATAGGCATAATCCTAGACTGTTATTTGACACTGTTTCTTGACTCTCGCAGTGCGATCAGGCAATAAGTGGCACTGACCTATTTGCATCTGATTTTCTTTTTTTTCTTTTTTTCCCCTTTTTTTTATTGTATCTTAATAAAAGGGTTGAGAACATTAGAGCCAAAATAGTCTTACAGTGACAAAGCAGAGTGTGTATTTGCTTTGTCTATCTGCACAGGACTTTTCTGAATTTAAATCAATTTCTTGGGTTTCTTTGAGTAAGGTTGTAATGGTGGCAAGATGTACAACTTGCTTTCTGGATTTTCTGTCGTCTTGGGTTGTCAAAGAGCTATGGCCTACATTAGGACCTTATGTTTTATTGATCTTAAACTCATCCCTCCTCACTGGAGTCTTTCCAGCTTTCAAAACTGCTGTGGTTAAACCCTTACTCGAGAAGCCTAGCTTGAATGCAGACTCCCTGACCAACTATAGACCTGTTTTAAACCTTGCATTCCTGCCAAAGGTTTTTGAGAAATTGGTCTCAAATCAGCTTTTAAATGATCTGTCAGTTAATTTGAAGTATTTCAGTCTGCTTTTTAGGTAAATTATTCCACCGAAACAGCACTTACAAAACATTCTGGGTCAACAAGTGTTTTATTGCTGTTAGATCTTAGTGCTGCTTTTTATATGGTGGAATCCTGCATACTTAGGCTTGAGAATTTATTTGGCATCTCAGGACAACTTCCAGAGTGGTTAAGCTCATACCTGTCAGAAAGATTTCAGTGTGTTTTCTATGACACTGAGTCCTGTGCCTTCAAGCACGGGGTTGCCCAGGGGTCTGTACTGGGTCCTTTGCTTTACCTATCCCCATTGGATCAGATTTTTCCGTTCTTTTGGGATTGATTTTCACTGTAATGCTGACGACGTGCAGCTGTATATGCCATTAGGTGTAGGAAGTCTAATACAGTCTAATACAGCTATACTTGAGGACTGACTTGCAGCTGTTAAGAGCTGGTTATCCACTCATTTCTTGTTGCTTAATTCTGCTGAGACAAAAATGATGGTTATTGGACCAGCAAAACTAGATCATCTTTTTGATCACATTACTTTGTCTCTCGATGCTTGTGCAATCAATTGCAGAGACCATGTTGAGAATCTTGGGGTGCTTTTCGATCAGACACTTTCATTTTACATGATTTACATGGAAACGAGGTGACCAGAGTTTTTTCCATCTCAAATGAAACATCTCCAAGATCAGATCAATACTGTTGTTTAAGGACGCTGAGGTCCTCATTTATACCTTTGTGTCATCTAGGCTAGATTACTGGAATGTCCTTCTGTCGGGTCTGCTAAAAAAAAGTCTTCAGAGTGTTCACGTGGTTCAGACTGCTGCAGCTGGTTTTCTGACCGGAGCTTCCAGATGTGAACATCAAACACCAGCGTTATCCTCTCCCCGTTGACTCCCTGTTCATGCCAGAGCAGACTTTAAGGTAGTGCTGCTAACCTATAAATATAAAATGGAAGCTCACCATGGTATCTTAAAGACTGAGTGAGCCCCTATGTGTCTGCTCGAGCCCTGTGTTCTCAGGGGACTTCCCCTTTGTCCCAAAGGTCAAAAAGAAGACAATTGGTGAATCGTCTTTTTCTTTCTGTGCCCCGACATTGTGGAACAGTTCTCATTCTGTTAAAGCTTTCTGTTTACTGTTGTGTTGAAGTCCTAATTTCTCTGTATGTTTTCCTGAGAGTCAGAGTGTGTGTTTAATGTTGTTTTGGTTATTTAAAATGTTTTTAATCTCTATTTTCTATGCTCTGTACAGCACTTTGACCCGAGAGTGCTTTTCAGATAAATGTATTGTTATTAATATTATTTGCCAGAGTGCAGTCAAAGTAACAAGATGGATTTTTTTTGTTGACTTCCTGCTAAGTTTCTTTTATGAGTCGCTCGAACAACATTGTCAATCTGTATTTGTGTACTTTAAATACACTTGAGGTGTGACAGTTCCCAGTTTTGGGGTCAGGGTTTCGTACAAATTCAGTTTAACAGGACAAAAAAAGAGTCCTGGACATTTCTATGTTTTTCGAATATATTTTTTTAATGGAAGTCTTCAAAGTTACACTTTGTTCTAATTAGTGTTGTTAAAAAGTACCTGTGATAGTAGGTACAGCCTGTGGTGTATTAACATGAAACAAAAAGGAAAATGTGAGCGCTCCGGAGCGCTTCTCCAGAGCGCGCTCGTCTCTTCACTCTACAGCCCCCTCCCCTGCTGCTGCGCTGTGGGACGCTTGAATGGGGGGCTCACCATGCTTGTACCCCCCAACTTCAGTACCTGTTGCCAGACACAGCGCTGACCAACTTCTGGTGTGCAACGATGGCATGAGTGGCACACACACACTGCGCACCAGTGCCACAGAGGACCATGTTTAATACCGAGGTTTTCTTATAAGCCACTTTTTCCTTTTGTTATATTCAGATTTAGCTGCTATTACTTGAAAATACTGGACGTTCATCTGCCTCTAACTAATACCTATTTTGCGCTTGCAGTTGTCCAGCTTTCCGTCCAAACTCTGTGACGTAAACCAGTAGAACACGCAAAAGCCTGACAGAAATACTACCGTCTCAACAAGGTTTGCACCTGACGTCATTCACGCAAATGTTCTTCGTAAATCACCCGCAAAACGGCCACAAGCCAAACGTGCAAACTTTTGCAATGAGCACGCAATTTAGTACTCTTTAATTGAGATCTTTGTAAATCAGGCTCTATGTGCACTAAGGCAGGGGTATTGTTACACAAGGCATGAAAACTTGAGATACACACCTGATACTAGGTGCTTCTTCTTCTGCTTCCTCTTCCTCCTCCTCTTGCTCCTCCTCCTGACATCTGTTACATTCAGACATTTCCCATGTCCTCTCCAACTAGATAGGGACATTACAAAGATACATTTTTCTTAGGCTAAACCAACTGCACCAAAACCCTTTTTGCAGGATGAGCCTTGGGCTGGTCACAAACACACAGTGATTTTTTCTGAGTGGTAAGTACAGTGACCTTGATCTGATCTTACTTCATAGCAAGTTTGTCAGGTGCCATTACGTACCTAGCCTGAAATTGCTGTGAGTGGATTGCTCTCTGGATATTTGACCTGGTGACTAAGTCAGCAATCTTTTAAAGACATACACACTATCCACACAAATATAAAAAACACACAAAATGAAACTAAACTCGGCTCTTTCTGTGCTTTGTAAAGTACAAAAAACACAACTCTCTCTAACTGGTTTATTTACTAACCGAAGTGCAAGGTAACATGGTAACATGTTTAATGTTTACATTGTCATCCATTAGGCAGAATCACTTGACCATCATCAGCTGAAATTTTGCTTGACTTTTGTTAAAGTAAAGCTTTTTTTGCAAGGACCTTACTATCAAAGTTTCAGACTTTCACTCTGTACAGAATTGCTTTTCACTCAATCACCATGATACAATGAATGATGATCCGTAAGCTCAGTCAATAAATCAGCCACCATACCTTAACAAGCACCTTTTATTCTTGAAATATGCAGATAACAAAAATATATACACACGGTCCATTTTCAGCCTTACAGTCCACACTTTTTTGGTTCACAGGAAACAGTACGGGACAATAAACA